>NC_081149.1:10094460-10766960 GCF_958295425.1 Solea solea
CGTTCCATTTCCTACATTTGAATTGGACTGGAAGAAATAATAATAATAATACTACTACTAATAATAATTATAAGAACAAGAGGAAGAAACGGTTTGTTGACTCATTTTCAACAGTTCACGTGTGACTTGATTGTCATGGATCTGTTATAAGAGCTATTTTTCTAATCTAATGTTCAGTGTACGCATGCTGTTGTCTCATATAAAAACACTCACAGGCCTGAAGCACAGAGAGCAGTTACTGCACTGCCTGACTGACACTAGGACAAAATGGTCTTTGGTTTTTTCTTTTCTTTTCTTTTCTTTTTTTTACCACAGATATTCACTTGGTCTCTTTCTCTGTGTCTTGTTCTTTGTTTTTGGATTTAAGGATTTAGTTTCTCTGTAATTTAATTTGCATTGTAACCAAAAAAAAGAAACAGTTCTGGCCTGTTGTGAGTAAATCTTGCTGTTTATGTCATTTGGGTGACTGTTTGTACATAAAAACTGTGTGAACATCTTTCTTTTTTTTTATGTAAAAAACCTCTGACCTGCTCTTATAGTTGGACGAGCAGCTTGTGTGTACTCGCACTCTGCTGCGCTCGTCTTTCCTCTGTCCACCTCCACGTCCTCCCTCCCCCTGGTTCAGAAGAAAAACAACAATGAAAAAAGACATGTATGAACTCCTGATGCTTATTCTGTTGTGTTTATTTTTCTTCTCTGTTTATTTTTTTTCCATTCCCTTGTTTCTTAATGTAATGTGGTTATTTTAAAGTAAGCAGCAATATGATATCTAAATAAACCATTTTCCTTTTCTCCGTTAACCGGCTCTGAACTTATTGTGTGTATACACTTGTTTTGGTAACCTCTTTAGTACCTTTATGGAGACCAAAGCCTGGTCCTAATGAGGCAGAATCTCATTTCTGAGGCTCTGGCTAAAATTAGAGGTCAGATGTCAACTACATTTTGGTTAAGGTTAGTGTTACGCACTAACCTGGCTAACCTGGTTAGGCTGTCCTATTAATGAAAAACGATGTAAATAAAAACAATGGTCCACCCTATGAATGAAGCACAAATGTGTGTGTGTGTACTTTTTATTTATATCTAAATAAAGGTCCAAAAAAAGAGGACATTTTGATATTGTGGGGACATTCTATCTAGGCCAACAACATTAAAGGGTTTTTTCAGGGTTAAGACCTGGTTTTAGGGTTATGGCTATAATTTGGCTTAGGTTAAGGTCAGGGTTAGGCACTTATTAGTTGTCATGGGGTAAGGTGTTAATTATTATGTCAATGATGTGTCCTCACTAGGAGATAAAAACAAGTTTGTGTGTGTGTCAATCTGTATTCCTACATGAAAGACTTAGTTTCAGTGCTATTTCTTTTTATTGATGATGTAAAAAAATCATTTTCATACAAGTACAAACTTCAGGTGACATGATATATATGTATAATGCATTATAAGGTTGTTATATTGAGCTAAAAAATAGTTTAAACCCCTTCAAAAGTCCTCTCCTGGGCTTGCAACAAAACAGGAAGTAGTCTGAGCTAACAATCTTGCATTGTTTGACAGAGCGGTGGTCCTATGATCTTTGGCGTGTATGGCGTGAGATCATTTGTTGAAAAACTGCGGCTTTGAAAAAGCGACTTGTCTCGATCTGTTTGTTCGTGCTTTGGTAAGTTTTAATCGAGGCTCTTCAATTTTGTCTAATTTGAAAACTTTGAGTGTCCTCACCGGGTGTTTTAGGTTTGAGGTTGTCGTTCCTGTACTCATGATCGTGAGGTCACTGCCCTCAAGTGGTCATAGTGTGTAACTACACCTTTGTCAACCGTTCGTTGAAGGTTTCTGACACATGATGTTACAGTAATAAAGTCATTATTTTTGTTTAAAATAATAAAAACTCACATTTGATTTAGTTGTACATTGTGGACAGCAGAGGGCAGCATATACCTGTGTTTAATAATGCAAAAAATACTCGATTAATCGATCATAAATCGTTTTTTCATTATTAAAACAAGTTTTCAGATTTTTCAGCTTCTTAAATGTAAATATTTTTCGGTTCATTTGCTCCGTATAACAAAGAAATCAAATTAAAACTGAGTAATTTGTGTTTGTGGACAAAACGAGACATTTGAGAACATCATCATTTCCAAGTTTGAGAAATATTTTCAAAATGTTCCATTTCTTGGATTAAACCAATACTCATTACTTAGCATGACTCCTAAATGAAACACAATCACAATTTGAAGTTGAGATGTTATTTCATTAAATAATTAATTGTATTAAATTAAAAGGACTCTGAAATTTTGAAAGTTTTACTTGATATTTAATCTTTTATTTTGTCTTTCTTCCCAAACGGACAGAGGTGTAGTTACAAACTGTGGCCACTGGAGGGCATGACGACCATCTTGATGATGAGTGACAGGGACTTATCTTGCTACAATTGTTCCTCTTTGTTGTAAGGTTAGATCCGGAAGACTCGCTCAACGATGACATGAATGTGTTGATGATGATTCCGTGAATCAAGTGAGTTCAATAATCTCTGGAATTTGGGTATTTTTTTAATGACGTACATTTAATATAATAGTACGTGTGCTTAACATCTTGTTTCTTGGTGATGTGACTTCACAGCTCACGTTAAATATGATGTCTTTGTGGTGTTTTCACGGTGTAACGTAGCACTTAGCAAAGTGAAACTTGCTCACAGCCGGTGAAAAGCTAACTTGAGGTAGCCAACAACTCCTGCTTTTGTTTGCTCTTAAGTCTCCTCTGCGGTTGTTTTCGTGTTTAGCAGCGACTATTGTGATTGTTTATTGTCTATTGTGTGTGTGTATTTGTGAATTTTGGTAAATTAGCCTGCTAGCCGCAGCACGAGCGCCGAGTCACATAGTTGTTTTTGTTCACAAGTGAGAGTGAGAGGGTTATTAGGGTCAGAAACCTTTGAATTCATGTAGAGTTCATTAATTTGAACTTGCGAAACACATTTATCATAGACATGACTCATGAAACCGTATGACATTTATATACGCATAAGCGGAAACAAATTAAATATAGAACAGAAATACAGTTCTACTGTATATAACTATATTGTAGAGATACATATAAATCTGGCACAATCCAAAAATCCTATATGTCGCGTGCTTCACTATGCACAGACTATAAATGTAAATAAATGTACATTTTTGGGAGAACAATATTTGTTACACAGTTGGAGAATTGTCTTTAAAACGAGTTTAAAAATGGTATCATCAATAACAAAAATGAATAATAACTCTTTCACTTCCTTATCTCTCACTCCATCTTGGTCTAATCTCACTTTACCAGTGTGTGAAGTATATGTGAAGAAGAGGAGGATGATGACAGAGCAAATGATCTTATCAGGAATAAATGTGCATCCTGTGAAAAGTCCGTAGCTGACTTTGCTTGGCCTTTTTGCACCACTGTATTTTAACGTTGCTGATAATGGTGTTAACATCAAGAGACAAAACTGCATGATGATGAAATTTTGCATTGCTGCAGGAATTCTTTGTGCTCCAAAAAATACCAGGTTGTACCATTTGTTAATCATTATCGTAATCAGTGAGAGAGACAGACAGACATTGATTTACAGAGAGATTACACTATCACGTCACTTGATTGATTACACTTGGTCAAAAACACAGGAACAATTAAATCCAAACACATGCACATGAGTGAGAGATGACAAATAATATCACACAATAAACAGTATATTGCCTGCATTTGCACAGAAAACAAATAAAATACAGACGTAAAATAAATGTTTGTCAGTTGTGATATTTATTATGAATGTTTGGCTGAAGAAAATAAATTGGCCTTTAGATTAATGGATTGAGCCTCATCTAATATAACATTCCATTTTTTACAAAAAAAAGACAGCTTGTGGTTCTGTGTGCAGAAAGTCAGTCCGATCACAATTCTCTCCTTTTATTAGATGAGTATCTTATAACCACAGCTGTCTCGGTAATAAAGCAGCAAAAACAAAACACACATTTTTACTTATGAAACGGATTATGTGCATTTTTGGATTAAACTTAAACTTGGTGAAGTGGCCTGTGGTGAGGTGTGGAAGTCATGAGACAGAGAAATTTTTATTTTCTGTATTTAGTCCCCTGCTCTTATCTGTGTCTAACTTTGGAAACTCTCACTCACAGCATTGACCCTGACCAGGTGTGAGAAGTGCAAGTTTATCAAAATAGCCAAACACTTGTGTAGTGGAGAGCAGTTGTGTTGTGTTTTCACTTTTTTTTTTTTTTAATTTCATCACTCCTGTGGGATCCTATGCCGTGTTAAGCTTGGAGGAGGAATCTTAAGATGCATTCAAGAATCCTCAAAAATGTCATCACGTTTGTAAACAGAGATGAAATCCGACTGTAAGTTAGGGGTCGGTCAAAATATCGATTTGGTGATTTAGTCATCCTTCCTCATGCAATGCGATAATCGATACGCCAGGGCATATATCGATATTCTAATAATTAACAAAATAAGGCGCTCTATAGTGAATGGTCCTTGCCAGTTTCACTCGCCGGATGTCACTACTTAATGTCACCTTTTGGCGGTGCTGCTCAAATGAATGAGGTTGGAAATTACCTGGCTGAAGAAGAAGGAGCTGACAGCAGGATAATGGTGCACTTTGTTCTCTATGTTGTGAATAAATCCTGTGCTTTTTCAACTTTGTACAGATGTTTTGTTTTCTTCTATATGATTGTCTCGCAATATATTTATCATCAGAGGATCGTGGTATCGTGATATTATTGGTATCATGGACAATGTATCGCATATCGTATCATGAGGTACTTGCTGCTGCTGCTACCTTGTGATAATAGATTACAAATTAGGTAGACATAGGAGTAGAAAGATTTGTTCATATAAATGCAATCCTAGAAAAAAAGTATATTTTTAATATAGTATGAGTCGTTGGAGTAACTGATCGTCATTGTGATATAGCCGTTTTTACAACTTTTTTTGTGTTGAAGCATTTACTCTTCAGTCATTTTAAAAGCACATGTCAAATATTCTGTTCCCATTAGCAAGAAAATAGCCCAGACATTTATTCAGATACTTGACTTTTTACTTTATTGAAAAGGAACAGTACTAACAGGCATTATTTTAGGTTAACTCGGTAAATTACCCTAAATGTAAACAACATAAACCCACAAGCTTTATTTACCTCCTTTGTTGCAGGTGGTGTTTCCTGTCTCACCGCAGGGATGCATGTTGGAGACTATGGGGAGCTGGGTGGCAGCCTCCCCGCCATCGCCTCCCTGAACGCTTCCTACTCTACATCCATGTCCCTCCCTTCCCAGTACCTGTTTGTACCACCTGCAGAGCGCAAGGTCATCTCCGACGTCCGGCGCACCTTCTGTCTCTTTGTGACGTTTGACCTGCTCTTCATTTCCCTTCTTTGGATTATTGAGCTGAACGTAAGTGATGATTAGTTTTTACATTTGGTCAGACGCACAATGGCAAAGACTTGGCTTGACCCTGTTTCCTTTTGTTCTTTCCTGTGTTCTCCAGCAAATCTCCACCAACATCTGGGACAATTTAGAAAATGAAGTTGTGAACTATGACTTCAGATCTTCCTTTTTCGACATCTTTGTAAGTCTGTATACATTTAATTTCCTTAGTTACAGTATATACCAGATTCATTTTTCGTCGCTATCTCCTCCGACAGTTTTCAGCTGGTTTCAACAAGTGTACATCAAAACATTCGGCTCATTCTGTAGAATTTAAATGTTGTTTATTTATTTATTTGACCTTCATTTAACCAGGTAAATCAGTTGGGAAACAATTCTCATTTACAATGACGACCTGGCCAAAGAGGCAGCATAGAAACGGGGCAGACAGACAATAAAAAGGAATACATCAACAACAAAACAATATTAAACCATTCCTAACAATTACATGTATGAAGTGAAAAAGGTTGAATGTTAAATGCAGGTTCAACGGTTGCTCACCGTTGCCCGCCCTAAATTCTAAATTATTTTCCTTTTCTGTAACTTTTATTAAATATGAGAGGATGACCCTCGCGTGGAGCACAAAGCGGTAGAAGATGAATTAGTGAATGATGCGCTCACATCAAAGGCATCAGAAAAATTGTATATATTTTATACAGAGTATACTAAAGTGAAGAAATACATAGACGCGTAACGCCGCCCTCCACAGTTCAAAGTTCTTTGTCACTCTCATCTAAAACCTGCCTGGATGTGAGGTTTCCTTTGATCCTTCATCTTGTGGTTGAGTCAAAAGCACTATATTCTTTATGTTTGCAGTAGGTGTTAATCGCCTTAATGTATATGCTTTGGGAGTTGAATACTGATTTTGTAGATTGTTTGGCTTTTATTTAGAAGGGTAAGTTCGGAGGTGGTTGCTGTGTGAAGCAATGAAGCGTCGCCTTTGATTTAAGTGATGAAAGCTCTGTGTTAATAGCATAGTTTTTGCAATCAAATGTAGTATCCTGGCACTTTTGAAAGTTGCTTTAGGGTGTGTATGAAAATATTTGTCAAAATACGATACATTTAAAGTCGCAGTATGATAGTTCTCTATTTTCCCCCTGGCAACAAACCTCATTATCACATCAGCTAGACATCATATGGATGAAATCTTTTCACTGTGAGTGCCAGGAAGCTTTGCTGAATGTCCATATTTCAATTTTCTGAAAACTTTAGAACTGTCTTGAGCCTGGCAGTCAATGGGCAGTTTGGTAAATAGTCTCACAGACCATTTACCAGAGATATGAAATGTGACAAAATCTGTCTTTTGAACTATTCTATTTACTCATGTTATAAATCCAGTGGAGAATTACACCCATTTTCCCGTAGACGTCCATTCAAATTGACTTCCTGGCTTTTTGTTAAATTTTTATTTCCTGGTTGGCTTCAGGAGGGACCCGGTTTTCTGTTTACAGGTTATGATCATAACTGTTTTCACAGCACTGGACCTTATATCATAATCATAATCACACTATGCTCTGTAACATGTAAATAGAAATATGAAAAGAAGGTTCTGTTATCAAAAATCAAGGTCAATAGTGTGATTATTGGTGTCCATATGAACACGAGTTAGAATCAGCTGAATGAGCTGTTTGGTCCCATGACGCCTGCCTTTTGACACCAGAGAGGAAAATCCTTAAAAAATCAACATTTCTGCAATGTCAACATCTTCCCTCTTCTTCTTCTTCTTCTTAGCTCCTTGCCGTGTTTCGTTTCCTGTGTCTGCAAGTGGGTTATGCAGCTTTTCGTTTAAAGCACTGGTGGGTGATTGCCGTAAGTGAACTTCATCTCACACTTGAGACGCACACACTCTCACCCACATTGAAGAAGTGTCACTGCTGAGCGTGCATTAAAACGTGTGTTGTTGCTTCCTTCCTCCGCAGATTACCACTTTAGTGACGAGTGTCTTCCTTGTCGTAAAAGTCATCAGATCAAATGTGAGTGTAAATCTTTAACTTTTGTGTGTGTGTGTGTGTGTGTGTGTGTGTGTGTGTGTATAGACGGCTCATCGTAACCACTTCGACTTTCTCACTTCTCCTTAATGTCAGCAATGATTTACTTTAACTGACATTGAAACATTTTTATGGCTCGGAGAAATATGTCACATTCAATGAAAAATGAAGAAGCGTGAGATAAAGCTGCCAATCCTGTGTACTGAAGTGTTTCACTTTCTGTCTCCTCACAGCTTCTATCCCAGAATGCCTTTGGTTATGTTATACCCATAACCTCTTTTGTTGTGGCCTGGCTGGAGACCTGGTTTCTTGACTTTAAGGTGCTCACGCAGGAGGCAGATGATGAAAGAGGTGGGGGGGAAAAAGATCCTGCAGGTGTTTGAACACAACTCAACAAGAAAAATGAGTTTTTAACTCAAACTTTTGTTTGTTTGAATGTTAAACTCCAGCCTACCTAGCAGCAGTCAACGCAGCCTGTGAACGTGCCCCCATGATATATCCCCGAGCTGTTTCTGATGGACAGTTCTACTCTCCGCCTGAATCTGTAGCAGGTGATGTGCGCTTATAGATGAGTAATTGTCACTTTCACCTCGATTCACGATTCCTACGATTTTTTTCCCCCATTGGAGCTGATAAATTAGTGTTTACTCTGGACTTGTTTCCTCAGACTCAGAAGAGGATCTGGATGAGGAGGGTCTCGGCCGTAGAGCAGTCACTGCTCAGGTACCTGCATCCCTTTGACAAATCTTTACACCTTGCTCAGTTTTACTTGTTTTTTATCCACCTAACGATGAATGTTTGTTTGATTCTGTGTTTTTCCATCCGTCTCCTCTCAGGAGAAGGAATATGTCAGACAAGGTCATGAGGCCATGTCTGTGCTAGAACAGATCCTAACCCAGGAGGACACCTGGAAATTTGAAAAAAACAATGTGAGTGTTTGAGTGCTGCCACAATTAATTGACATTCACATTTCATTAGTTGGTGTTTTTCTTAGTAAGTAAAACAAGCTCTCTGGTTTTTCAGAATCTTACATGTGAAGATTTTCTATTTTCTTTTCTCTATATAAAGAATATATTTCTCAAATTTGCGGTTTTCTGACATTGTATGGACCACCCAACTGATAGATAAATTGAGAAAGTAATGGACAGGTTGGATTGATTATAAAAAATAATTGTTAGTTTCCTCCCTAGTGTACATGAGTTTTTTTTGCTCCATTATATTTGGGGACATATCAAGAGACACGCTCTCCCCTTGGCTTGTCTTTCGAATTTGAGCACAATTTACAAATAGCAGAACAAAGTAAGGCTATCATGCATTATTATGTACTTGGACCATGTGCAAAGGCATCTGTAAAAAAGATTCTACAAGTCTTTAGAGCCGTGGGCAGGGATTTCCAGAGCCAGGACTCCTCCTGACTGTATTAACATGTGATCTGTTGATGGACGCCAGTGTTTGTGTTTTTTGTTTTTTTTATAAACGCTCCCAGGTTGGTAAAGATTGCAGCACTCGCTCTCTTGCAGGTATCAGTCGGACTAGTTCTCCTGCTCTGGTGTCCAAATAATTGTTCAGTTGTTTTATTGACTGACTGCGGTCATTAAAAGTACACAAACACCACAAATTCCTTTTAAGGGGAAAAGCTCTATTTGAGATTCAAACATAAGTTAAGACTCACCCTCTCCAACGGTTTTTACTCATAGGTTTTAGTGTCAGGGGGGTTTACAAGTAAGTAAGTAAATAAGTAAAGATCTTTACACGTAACCAAAGTCTCTCTTATCCTGAACCCACATTTGGGCTCCAGTTTGATCATCAGGGATTGTTTGAACCAAGAATCTGCCCAAATTAAAATGTGATTCTTCCAGGCTGGATTAAAATCTTGTTGCATGGAAGGAACAGGGATTCAAAGACAAAATGTACAAGTATTTAGTTATAAAATACTTGTGTTGAGATTCACATAGTTACTTGAACAACACTGAACTCAAAAGTCAAACCTGAAGTGGCTGCAACTTTGAAAAACATTTCTAGCCACACTACATGGTTACAGTACACTACAATGATGGAAGTTCTTCTGAATGTGGAATTTCAAGAAAAGCAAAAATATGGTCCAAAAAATATAGGCTCTGCTGAAATGAAAACAAAAGCATGTTACTAACACTTCCTCGTTTCATGCTAGGACATGGGAGACTCTGTGTACACCCTGGAGATTCCCTTCCATGGAAAGACTTTCATTCTTAAGGTATGTCGCAGCACTTTCTGTGTTCACTGTGAATGCGTCTTATAAAAGTGTCAAATCGACAGTGTGGGATGTGGAGCTCCAACATATTTGTCTCTTTTTTACAGTTTCTTTAGTCTTTTTTTGTGTCTGCGATTGTTTTGAAGTATATTTTGAAGTGGAGCTGTATGAAAATGTGTGTTTTTAAGTTCTTAATATTTAGTCAAGTCAACTTTCTATTACATTTCTAGAGCACATTTAAAAACAACCAGGGTTTACCAAAGTGCTAAAGCCATAACAACAATAGACAAAAAACATAAAAACAATAAAAAAAACATAAAAGTAAAAGAGTAGAATTGTAAAATAATAAAATAGTCAAAATCTAGGTCGAAGTGTGTGTGTTAAAAGTGATTTAAAATGTTCACTGATGGGGGCAGATTAAAGTTTTGCATGGGTAAAATCTTTCCATATTTTTGGGGCAGCTACAGAAAAGGCTCCATCACCCTGGGGTTTTTAGTCGGGTTTTAGGCACATCTAAAAGCAACCTGTTATTTGACCTTAGAACACAGGTCTGATGTGGCCTCTCTTGTTTATTTAAGTTATTGAATACACTGAACCACACTGACACTTAGTCTACTCGAGTAGATCAGTACAGTGCTTTCACATTTTCTTCCCACACCACACCATAACTGAATTGAGCATGTGATGGACATGCTCAGTATGTAATGACTGCATATATTGACCACCAGAGGGCATAGTGGTAAGATGACTACTGGTGACTAACTGGTGTAAAATTACAGTTACAGATTTACAAAGAAGCTACATTGGCGTGTCGTGCACAGAAACTCTGATGTTTTGAAACTGTACGACTGAACGATAAACAAAGCCATAAACCTGTCTGACACATTACTGCTATTAGGCCTGTGTGTGTGTTGCATTTCGACGATGCACCAGTTTGACCTAAAGACCTACATCAACCAGCCTCAACAATAAAATTAATGTTGTGGCTCATCCATGAATAGCGGTGGTCTGTTTTAGCATAATGTTAGTTTTTAAACTGTATAATTTTTATTTAAATTTAAGTTTTTCACTTGTGAAAATATAGAAACATTTACTTCCTCAGAGGCTGCCGCAGCAGTGTGTAGTTACACACTGATTATTAAAGTTTCCCTGCAGAGTTTATTTGAAGTAAATGATCATCCTTTTTTTTTTTACTCAAATGCACCCTGTGTGTCCTTGAAGGCAAACATTAAGTGCACTTCTCTGCTCAGCAAACATTTGCACAGCCCGTTTTTGACGGTTTCACAGTTAGAAAAACAGGAACCCACATATTAAATCAGTTCCTCACCACTAGTGGAGATCAAAATCTCCCCAGGGGTTCGTTTATTTTCATAATTGGAGTGTACTTTTTTTTTATTACTTTTTTTGGTGGATTTGATAAAACGAAATGTGACTTGTTGTTGTTTATGCATTCATTTGGCTTCAAAATAAAGAGCAGCAGTTGTTGCAAGACGTGGCTTGAGCAAATAACAAAATTGTCTAAAACACCTTTTTTAAATAATTGGAAAGAAAGGAAAACATTCTGGTTTTCAGTTTTTTGATTCATTCAAAGTGACGACTTCCTCAAATGTCTTGATTAGTGTAGAAATCAAAGATATTCCGCTCTCTGTCAAAGGACAGCAAATAAACCAGAATATAATCTTATTTTTGTAACAAGCTGTGATCAGATAACTTGTCTATACTTAAGGAAAAAATGTTGCAGCCCTAAGTTGTTTTCTTTTTACCAGCACATTAATTGTAAACACACATGAGAAGTGAATTGGCCATGACCAACTAAATCATACTGCTGACCTTCTCCTTCTCCTTCTCGGGAGGTAAACAAAGAAAAGACTGTCAGAAAAGCAGAAATAGCTGTTTTGTCTCGGACATGCCACAGATTGATCGCGCACATACTGTACATTTTTCATCGTGTATCCTGTGATTTCTCGCACTACTCTGAACACATTTTCTGAAATGACACTGACTGCCGTGTATGCATTGGTTTTGTTCAGGCTTTTATGCAGTGTCCCGCTGAGCTCGTGTATCAGGAGGTGATTCTGCAGCCAGAGAAGATGGTCCAGTGGAACAAAACAGTTTCTGCCTGCCAGGTGATAACATCTACCTGTTTCTTTTTTTCTGTGTGTGTAGTTTTATCTTTTTCTCACTGAGCTTTTTCCTTCTCATCAGATCCTTCAAAGGGTCGACGACAACACTCAAGTGTCATATGACGTCTCTGCCGGAGCAGCAGGAGGAGTTGTGTCTGCGAGGTACGTCAGCACAGCACGCAGCATAAGTGGCTTTCTCTGTTTGTTGTATTTTTTTTTTTTTTTTTTAAGATTTATCTTTATCTTTCTTGTAGGGACTTTGTTAATGTTCGACGGGTGGAGCGCAAGCGAGACTGCTACCTGTCTGCCGGCATGGCGACCGAACATGACGCCAAACCTCCGACAGGTCGCTTCGTCAGGTCAGAACACGATGTCTCTGTTACAGTAACAACAATAAATAAAAATAAGAACATTGTACAGTTTCAGTTTATTTAACATGTACTTCTGTCGTCGGCCTCAGGGGAGAGAATGGTCCAGGAGGATTTGTGGTCCTCAAGTCCAGCAGTAACCCGTCAGTCTGCACCTTCATCTGGGTCCTCAACACAGACTTGAAGGTGAAAACATGCACGCTGAAATTACTGAAGCATTTTTTTTAATGTTTAGGACAAGAGGGGCTAGTTTTTCTGTTTTAGACTCTGGATATACTGATGCAGAAAAAGTAACTTGTAGTGCCTAAAGTTGCAATATAAACAAATAATGTAAAGAACGATTGTCAAATGAGTTCACACATTGCTGATTAAAACGATCAGGTCCACATGACGCGTCATTCCCACGCTGCACACAGGAAGTGATTTGTTTTGTCCAGACAGATGGAGGCAACAACACTCACTGAAAACTGGGTTTGCCAGGTGGCTAAAAACATCCTGATCAATGTCCAGAAACTTCCCATGAGATTTCAAAATTTATTTTGGGAATTTGGGGAATTTCTTGTGGATGTGGAGTTTAAAACAAATCAGTATTTTTAACAGAATAAATGCTTCTAGCTCTCGAACGCTGCTGCACTGATAGTGTATGCACAGTAAGTAAGTAAGTGAGGACACAACATACACATGAAGTTACATTGTTTCTCTGCACAAAGTGCAGGACAGAGCGCCTCCGCAGGTCATTAATTCCAACTGCAGTAGGACTCTACAACAACAGTGTATAAATATTATAACGATGTTTATGTCCCTGTTGTTATCACGTTTCATTTTTGGTCTGCCATAATGCCATGTTTACACTCATTGTACATTTTTACCACCGAGAGAAACTGCACGTTATTACATATGTATATTTATACTTATATATATATATATATATATATATATATATATATATATATATATATATATATATGTATATTTATACTTATATATATATATATATGTATATATATGTATGTATGTATATATATATATATATATATATATATATATATATGTATGTGTATGTATATGTATATATATATATATATATATATATATATACATACATATATGTATGTATATATGTGTGTATATATACATATATGTATATGTGTATGTGTATATATATATGTGTGTGTGTAAATCATTTCCTTCCTACTTGTATTACTTACTAGTATATTGTTTGTTTGTTTATTATCTATTGTTGAGCTGCTGTAACGCCGTTTTCTCTCCACTGTGAGATAGATAAAGCTATCTTAATCTTAATCTTAATCTTAAAGATTTAACTGGGGCGGAAAATGGAATCAACAAAGTCACCAAAACCTAAGCACTGTAGCTTTAAATGTGTCCGTACTAGGATCTATTAAATACAGAGAAGAGTTAAGACCATCTTTTCTTGTCTCATCAGGGTCGTCTGCCTCGCTACCTCATCCACCAGAGTTTGGCCGCCACCATGTTTGAATTCATGTCCCATTTACGCCAACGTATTGCCGACCTGCGGCCTTCTCTCCGCTCCCACCACCATCACCACCACCACCCTTAAAGCCGGAGAGACATCTAAGCTGGTTGGGAAGTACCACTGCTGTTTTTTTTTTTATAAAGATACATCCATGTGATTAGTGATCACCAAAGAATGGGCGTGGCAGCGGAGCTGAAAGGATGTGCCATAAGAAGTGGAAAGACTGCAGTGCATGTGAGACGGGTGACCACACTTTCACCACATTTCAGTCACACGAGGAGTAGTTTGGTCTTCAAAGACGATATTCACTGACTTTTTTCTTCTTTTTTTTTTTTTTAAAGAGTGATCAAATTATTTTTCATGGAACTGTTTATTATTTCACCTTGTGAGCCACTGTATGTTGAGGGCAGTTTTCTGAAGGCGTCTCGTAGCAGGGGAGGACTGTCCTCCCAACGAGGAGACGTGGATGAGGACAGAAGTGATTCTCAGTATGGCCATCCGTCCAAAAGAAGCGACCTAATGGCAGCAGTGTGACCGAGCCTTATCTTAGGTCCCACGTCGTAGGCCATTGATTTGCTGCTTTAGTGTCATTTTGTCCTTTGACTTTTTACCGCAAGGGTTTATATATGTGCATTTTTGTGTTGTAAAACTGAACCTGCTCTTCACACGTCAAATCTGCAAGAGACAGGTCATTTGAATAGTATTTTCTTTAGCTATACTGTGATATATGTCTAAAAAGAAGCACCACTAGAGAAAGACATCACTTATCCATCCAGTGATTTCTTTTTTTTTTTTTACATCTATCTTTCTCAGGGTGCAAAAAAATGTCTCGGCTCATCAGCTAAACATTTAATCAGTCACTTTTAAAATACTGCTTTTCTTTTGCACTTTGAGATCAGGCTAGAGGTCAAATCAGGAAAATGTGAGTACCATGTGTTGCCAATGCATTATCAAACTAAGAAATCAAAGCAAATCAAAATCCTGTACTTATACTAAAGATACCTTTTGCGCCAGTAACCTCAAGTGGCCTTGTTGCAAAAATGTGGTGCTCATTATTTGGCTTCGTCTTCCCTCGTATGGGACACTGATCAAGGATTCTTTGTCATTTTCTTTAAAAACATGCACCCCAGTGGTCTGATGCACTTGTAGTCTGAAAGCCTTGTTGGTAGATGAGAGACAAAACACTCTGGAGGAGCAGATTTCTTTGTGATGTGGTAACATGCTCACGTTTTAACTCCAGATAATTGGGATTAAGCAGTTTTAACTATCACAGTATCACAGTACAGGAATTGACAGTTTGGTGCCTTTATCACAGCTGCATTACACTCAAGCCTTCTCGCATACGCTGTTCTCTGAAGTCAGTGCTTATACTACATTCAACAAACCTTTATATGCATATGGACCATGCCTGATTTACTTAACTCTGTGCTCTCCTCGTTAGTATTTCCTCTGAATGTATTTGTCTACGGATTAATTCATCATATTAATTTAAAGTCGTCATAACTGACCTACCATTTTTACCGAGTCTTAACTAGTGTCTTATGTTTAATAAAAATATATATAAACTCGTACTTAAGTGTGTCACACCTCCTTTTACATGTTAATGGTTAGAAAACACTTCCAATCAACATCGGTTCAGTAAATTACAGATAATAATTCATTTTTCTGTCACAGTAGGAAGTAAAATAGTGATTGGGTCATATAGGGGATGAATTGTGATCAGTCCCATCAAGCACTTTAATATGAATTCATTACCTCGATATAACTTTGGAAATAACATATTATTGTAATATTACCTCGGTTCTCTTACACTTTTACATTGTTTACAATATTTTATTAGAAGCCATTTATGTTGATTGTTTGCTAGAAATCTTTCAAGAACATGTTATTGTTATTTATTTGTCAAATAACAAACTAAATTCACCTTTTTATATCCAAATATGGGCTCTTTTTCCTCTCTGAGAAGTCACAAATTAATCCAGCATAACATTAAACCACTGAAACTAACTTTTCTCTTCAGGAATGCAAGTAAATAACTATACTTTGTTTTTGTTTTTTTTAAATGCATAATAATTCTATTTTAGCATTAAAAATATCAGAGCTTCTACATACTGGTGTATTAACTATAACAGATACATAAAAAGTTGATTTTGATAATTACCAATGCTGTTAATTTTAGGCCACCTGTGGCTTGCGTGTCGAGAGAGAGAGGATACACACTTCACTAGACCCCTTACTAGAGCTGATACATCAACACATAATAAATAACCACAAATTAAACATTTACATCTGGATAAAATCATCATTCTTGCCTGTGTGCTGGTGGCAAACAAAACTAAACAGGCTTTTAAACATTAACATTAACTTTCCTCTAAAACAAAGTATTACTGTACTTTTTTTTTAACCACGTTACTGTAATATAATGATCAATGGTTTTATATCACTAAAACAGTCAAAGATCTCAGTCACTCTGACATCACAATGTTTCCCTGTGACATGAAGCAGGAGAGGTGAACAACAGCAATATTGTCGCTTGAAATTCACAAATTCACGGCGAATTACTCGTCTTTAACAAGTTAAAAGTAGCGTGAACGTTTCGACCAGCGCATTTTCCACCATTGGATGTTTACGCTACGCACAATCGCACCTTGGGACTGGAGCTCATGTGACAGCCACAACTACAGCCTCACATCATCATCATCACTGTGTTCATTCACTCTCCTTTTTACAAATTCTTTTTTTTCCCTCTCTTATCACACTTGACATGAAGTCATTGTGACGGTTCAGAAATTCAAAGAGCTCCGTTACGAGACTTTTCTTAAATCACAGTGACCACACGGAGTGGAAGTAAACAACCTGAACAATCGATGCAGCCACGGCGGATTGGAAACGGAGTATGCAATTAGACCAACTCAGGAGACGATGTGTTGTCCTCGGGCTAAGCACGATGCCTCGTACAAGAGACGGAGCTGCTCACATGATAGTGCTGTGACTGTCTTCTGAGGCTATGGGGTGTGTTGTGAGTGTGTTTTTGAATTCGATGACCAAGTGAATGTCTCACTGCTCTCATTGTCCTTCCATGAAGCACCGGAGCTCGGGCTGCCCCCATCCGCCTGAGCTTCTTAGCACCGGGACAGACTGTGGCCAGTGATCGAGAGGTTTAAACTCAACCTCAACTGGACGTGGAGCCACTGCGGTTTGGTACTGGAAACTGGGAAGCTGAGAATTAGGTAGTGTCTTTTGGGATTAGTGACTTTTTTTTATTCACCAGGAGTTCCTTTTCTGAGTTGATTAATTATAGGGGACGATGTAAAAGTTATTAAAGCTGCTTTTTCTTACTGTGCCACACCTTATTTTTCTTTAGATGTTATTTTAGGAAGTGAATAAGCTCCCACTTCTTTAAGGAATCTCAGACTCAGCATCAGGAACTCTGTGGATCTAAAGCAAAAACATATCAAGCCAGAGTGACTCAGCACTGGAGTCTCCTTCACTGTTGCTGTGCCCCTCGACATCCCTCTGGATTTATCTGACACAGTGAAGACCTGCTTTTACTCGGCGACTCTACGCTTCATAGATGGGCGCAGCCTTCAACAAGTTCTGCATGCAGTTCTGCTGCTGCTGCTGCTGCACTGACGACGAAGACGACGATGACGAGAAGCAGCCTTTACTACCGTGAGTTCCTGACTGTTTATACATACTTGTTTTAAAGCTATCAGCAGCATATCTGTCCTGTTTCTGAAAATCAATTTAAAAAAAATCAACGCTCATGTGTGTCACATTGGGTTGATTCTGTAAGAGTAAACCAAAGTATGTGTGTGTTTCTGAATCCGTGTTTGTCCATGTGTGTGTGTGTGTGAACACACAGTCCGGATCCACTGGAGTATCTGAACCGTGAGGTCCAGAAGCGGCGTGAAGAGGAAGCCAACCTGTGGAGTGAACCGGCAGACAGCAGCCACACAGAGAGACAAGACGACCTGGTCCTCTTCACCCTGCTGCAGGCCAGGACCAAGACCCGCATGGGATCCACGGTACATTTTGGAAGCTTTTTATTAACACAAAGTGTGGCAAATGGAAGAGTTTTTGCTCCTACTACTGCTGTTACCACTTTTATTGCACTTTTATCTTACTTACATTCCTGCACTTTTACCTATTTATCTTGGTGAGAGAAGCATCTTAAAAGTAATTTGGCAACAAAGCTCTTGATGATAAAGAACAACAGGTGACACGATTGTACGAATGTGAGTGAGCAGGACAATTCACAGTTCATCCGGTAACAAGGACGCCATTGTCTTATTTTTAGGGCTATCGTCGCCTGAGTGTCGACATCGAGGCCATGAGAGACACTCGCCGAGAAGTCCGAGAAAAGTGGAAGACAATTCTGGAGAACTTGGGTAAGGCCGGACAGCTGGTGAAGCTCACATACACGGGTCGTGTGCATTCATGGTTCCCACGATCAGTGAAATGGTTTCCTCCTCGTGCTCTGTAGGTTTCATGGCGGAGGCGGACTCTCTGCTGACTTTGTCCGCCGGTGCCTCACAGGACCGCATGCGCAATGCGGCAGAGTCACGTGCCCTTCTTCATACGCTCCACTCAGAGACGTCCATCTTCAACAGCGGAGAACCACCACCAGAGAGATATCTGTTCATCCTGGTGAGAGCTGGGACACGTCAGCGTTACAAAATGTGATGTCATTTCATAACTCTACTTAAAGCAGCTCTATGTTGAGCAACGGCGGCCTCTGCAGCCACAAAGTGGTGATTCATTCTGAGCCCTTGACCTTTGAGCTCTGACCTCATCAGATTCAGTTCCAGTCCCTGAACACCAACAAACCTGAATATTTTCCTTATGATTCCCAGCTTCCCAATCCAGGAACTTTGTTTTGAATTCATCTCGTTTCAGTTAAATTCTTTTTAAATAAACCCCTATAACTGGAGTCCTAAAATTCAGAAACACTGAGTCCTGCAGCTCTAATCGGCTGACTATCATGCAGTTATGCAGGAGATGGAATGATAAAGGAGCCATTCTCCTCGCCAGGGGAGTTTGAAATAGTTTTAGAACTGTGTTTTTTGAAGGCAAAGTTGTACTACTCTACATTCACTCTAAACTCTACAGTCACAATTCCTACAGTTAGAATCATACAAAAGTATTACTAGTCATTACTAAGTACTGCTTCAACAGTGCTACACATTATACATACTTTTTGTACTTTAATTCATTGTGGTTCAGTCCAAAGTGGAAGTCAGGCTCCTGCCACAGTCCATGGAAGAAATCTGAAGAGACTTAACAATTTATTTACCATTTTATGATTGGATATGGTGTAACTTAATCCATTATATTCAGGGTAGATATGAAGGTTTAGTAGCACGAGAGCCATTCTTTCTGCAAAACTTCAACTAAAGAAAAAGTCTAAAAAAAGGAAATGGTTTCACACCTTCAGTCCCAGTCGTGTGGAAGCAAACACATGCCAATTTCTGACATGTTTTCTTGCTCTAACTCGTTTCCCTCTCCCTCTCTATCTCTCCCCCAGGATCGTCTCCTGTATCTAGACATAGCTGATGATTTCGTAGCAAAGGCAAAGCGCTTCTTCCCGCCCAGGGAGGATACTGATGACGACACGCCGAGCCTCGGCATAAACCTGCCGCTGCTGCTGGCAAAGGTAGAGGCCCTGGACGGAGCGGGCGAGGAAGAGAGCGACGGAGAAGCTGGAAACTTGAGCGACAGATCCTGAGCTGCAATAATAACGGACACAAGGCAGGGGGCAGTAGTCATCAACCCTTGAGACCTGCATGAATTTTATGGCTCCCATCTTCCAAGTGTCATTTGCCTCATACCTTGTTGCTGTTGTTGCTTCTAGGATGCTTTAAGCTGAAGTTTTTCCTCCTCTCTCACCCAGCTGCACAACATGAGTGTCGTTCTCTGGTCACAATCTAAAAGGGTTCAGTCATTTACAGGTGAATGTTCTTCACTGCGTGTGTGTGTGTGTGTGTGTTTGTTTCTGTCCAGAGTTTATCAACCTTTTTTTTTTTTGCCTGTTTACTGTTCAGCTGTTGTTAACCTTCAGGGTAGCGATGTTCCTTTAGGCAGAAACTCATTATTTTTTGTCCTGTGATTATCAGCACCCATTTCATCCAAACACATGAATGCAGCCGAGAAAATAGGCCCGGATCAGTAATACTTAGCAATGTTGACAGTAGGTTGAACTTTTAAGACGATGATGCTGTGTGTGTGTGTGTGTGTGTGTGTGTGTGTGGCGCCCTGCAGCAGTTTGCTGAACATGGGAATAGTGTATGTGAAGTTTACGATGAAATAAAGTTGCAGCCTAAAGCCTGTTGTGTGTACAATGTTGCATGCTGGAATGACGTCTTCCCTGCCATCATAATCTATCCATCTTTTTTCTACCACTTTATCCTCCACATGAGGATCACTGTGTCAATCTCAGCTGACATAGGGCGACAGGTGGGGTACACCCTGGACTGTTCGGCAGTCCATCACAGGGCCACTCTCACACTTTAGTGAGACCAATTTGTCTAATCCCCATATTGCATGTATTTGGACTGTGGGAGGAAACCGGAGAACCCGGAGCCACACGCACGCACAGGGAGAACATGCAAACTTTGGTCGACTGGGTCGTGAACCCGGGTCTTTTTCCTGCAAAGGCAAGAGTGCTAACCACCACAACAACCGCGTGGCCCCTCATGGAAGATCATTTTTACGATTCCATAGAAAAAACATAAAAATTCGGTTGGCTTTCAATAATGTAACCAACAACAGATTTCTTTGCTTTTCCCTCCCGTTCCCAAGTGCGTCAGCAAACTACTGTGGCCTTATCATACGAGCAAGGCTATCATTTTTCTTCGCTTGCGTCATACGTTTCCGCCTCAGAGCGCAACATGTGAGTTTGTCCCTCTGTGGGGCTGTGAAAACATGGTGCAAAATGGCGGCCCCTGTAAAGAAAGCACATGCTTAAAGTTCATGTAAAAGTTTATTCTAACGCTAAAGCCTCCTAAATGTTGCACATCTTCAAAACCTTCAAAACTGGTACTTAAAAAGTCGTTTGACACAAACTGTGGCAAACATTCCCTGAAAGTGGGATAACAAGGATCCTCTTCAGCGTGTCCTGCAGCCTGTGCACCCATGACCAGCTTACACACTAATCCACAGATATGGCACAAATCCTGCCTGTCCGGCATCTGACCATCCCGTTGGGACCAGAATGTTTTGCAAGTTGGATGATGGTGGCGGTGTTTGGTGGTCAGCCGTGTCGTTACTGTTGTTGTTTTGTAAGAGAGACACTCTCTGCTAAGGAACCTATTCTAACATGGCACCAGCCCGCTGGCACTGGTGCCGTAGAGCGAAAACACTCGACTGTGTAAGAATCAATGGACAGTTAACTTTGCCTCAGATTCTTCTGCTGCTTAGCAAGCACTTTGTGTCAGGTCGACCTGTGTAGGAGGCGCCGCTCTCTGTCCTGCCAAATTCACCTACGCGTCACAAAAACAACAACTGACTAACTCAAACTTGCACCCTCACATTATATATATATATATTTTTTTGCTTTATATGCCATTTCCTGACAGGGCCCTGGGTTTATTCTGCAACTGCCCTTCTCCTCCCTCTCTCCCTCCCTCTTACTTTTCTGGTGACAGCTCATTTTAATGTCACATCCCAGCAGCTGCGGCAGTGTTGTTACGCAACACTGGAAGTTCTCCCTGGTCTGGGCCCTGTGGCTTTGCGCGGGTGGAGGGGTGATTATTGTGACAAGGCTCACCTCATCACTGCTCACCTTTACGTATACTTTCTACATTCCCGGATTCATTAGCTTAGCATGACTCACCTGAAAACAGCTTCAGGGTAAAAGCCACCTTGCAGCTGGAGCAGGTGCATCCCTTCCTATTACAAAATAAAAGAAAATAAAACAAAATTAAAGACTGATTGCTTCGTGCCAAGTCCAAGACATGATCTCATCGTTGAAGGGCCTCGCACAGTGACTTACTAGGTGTCTGAAATGGCATCCAGGATTGCCATGGGTGTCATAACAGGGCTGAACACATGAACCCGGAGCTGCCTGCCTGCCATTCTCTCTATCTCTCTCTGACAGTGAGTGATATTTTACATATGGTTCATCACTCTGCTGCAAGGTAGAATGAAATGTAGTCACATTTGACAAGCAGAATGAAAATAGCACCGGAACTGCGACATGTCATATACAGGTGAGTCAAAAAACAGTGGAAGAGCACACTTTATTTTCCCCCAATTTACCCCATTGTAAGCAATTTAACATTTGATAAATTGGTAGCACTTTACATTACAGTAGAGTAATAACATGCTCTGAGGGCTAATGTAATAATTTAGATGTAGCCAAAATCCCGACTAAAAACCTGGGCCTGATCGAGCCTTTTCTGTAGCTGCACGAAAATAGTCAACCCTGATACTTCTATCTAGATTTTATCATTTTACTATTATATTATGTCACTATTTTACTGCTTTTATTGATTTTATGTTTTATACCTCTTATGTTGCTGTGCCTTTAACTCTGTAAAGCATTTGGGTCAACCTTGTCTGTTTTTAAATGTGCTCTAGAAATAAAGTTGACTTAATTAGGAGAGAGTATTACAGTAATAACAAGTCATTTCCAAAGTAATATCCATAGCTTGTTAATGAAAACTTACAATCTACTGTTTGTGACTCAGAATGACTAATTACCATGTTGATATATTGACACACAGGTTCTATTTTTATTACTGGGCTATTAAATTCCAATAGAAGTAAGATGGTATTGCTATAATATGACTTCCCTATTACACAATTATTACCACACTATTACTATATTATTACTGTACTGTAATGCAAAGTTGTATGCTGATTTATTTCTTTACAGACTGTAACTCATGTGGGCCCCCAGTGAAGGAGGCTGGTGTTTATTCAAACCTAATTTAGTGAAGTGTCCCTTATTTGGCACAGTATTCTAATAGTATTCATGACCAACCATGTCACTAATGTAAAAAACATATTTAAAAACAGCGTGATCGAGACGATTGATCTGATTCTGATACGCGATATCTGATGATATCAGCACCTGACCTGGATGAATGAGTCAGACACAGGAACAGGAAGTATCATCACACATTGGTAGGCATGTGTGTGTGTGCGTGCTTGTGTGTGTGTGTGTGTGTGTGTTTCACAGTCTGTAACCTGAGCTGATGATGGCTTGCGTGGCGCCCTGTCACCGAGGTAATGAGTCACCAGGGACAGCGGGCGCTCTAACTGCCACTGTGAGGCAGCTCACTGTAATGGCATCTAATGAGGAGGGGTTGATGTTGTCACAGAGCACAGCTGTTGTATAAAAACCCCCCTCTGAACTGGAATATGTATTAAGAAAAAAGTCCGCGTCCGTGATGTGATGAAGCCGCTGCATCAGGTTCTACGGCTTTGCGCGTTTTATCTGCGAGTGACAGATGCGTTATTCCTGATCCACAGCTTTTCTTATTTAACCCCCACGATATCCTGGGATGTCTTCTCCTAATGAACAGCTGCATCGCTCGTAGCTTTCCACATTAGCGAGGTGTTACTTGCTTTCCATGTACATCAAGTCCAGAACCTTATTAGAATTCCTGTCCTAAGACCAGACCTGTCGTCTGAGTCTGTCCACATACTTATATAATCCCCACACAGAGTGACTCCATGATACTCTCCCGTCTCCAAAGACACTCACAGCTGATGGAAAATGTTGTGCTGAGAAGTGACTGGGCATACAATTTGAGAATCAAGGGATTGTCAGTCCAATTACCTTTAACCCCTCCTCACTCCTCGGGGAGCGGGACATGGGGAGCTTGGTGTCGGATGTCGGTGCACACTGATTGTAGAGTGACAACATGGATCAGAAATAGCAACAGAACATTTATAAAAGACGACCGACCAGCCCAAGCCCAGACACGGGCAACACAAAGAGGAGAGGAGACGCCGCCAGCTGAAGCATCACTGCTCACCCCCCCCGGAACAGCTCAGACACAAGACCAGACCTAGAGACATACAGTAGCAGCAAAGATGCCGATCTGCACCATCCTGGAGAAGTGTAACGGTGTGGTGGTGGGAGCTGAGCTGGCCTGCAGCGTGCGGGAGGAGAACAACGCTCAGAGGGAGAGCTACAGTGCTGATTGGCACAGTGTTAGTCTCAAAACTCAGCCTCAGGAAAGGTGAGTGTTCACCAACTCTAAATAACAACCATCATCACACACAGATGCTCGCTGATTTGACTTCTCAAACTGGGGGGTTTTATCTTCATGAAGCAGGTGATCCTCAGTGAGTCTCACTTCATCTGTTCTCTGGTTCCTACAGGCAGACGATGAACATGAATGACAGCTCTCGCAGGGAGACTCTGTCCCGGCAGTGGCAGGCACGCTCCCTGAAGCAGATCTGCCCCTCTGGTGTCTTCAGAGTGGGCACCATGGAGTCAGGAGTGAGGGAGCACCAGCTGCTGCCAAAGAGAAACACTCTCCCCTTGCCCATTTTCACCCCCGCAGAGCTGGGCACCAGGCTGGGACGCGGAGCCCCACACACCGAGGAGGACCTGCAGCCCTTCCCCACGTCAGACGGAGCCTGTCCCAGCAAGAGGACGGTGGACGAGATCACACGAGATCTTCCCCCGGTCAAGCCAACCCTCATGGAGTTTTCCAAAGAGGCCAAAGCCCTGGGTCGCTCCATGTCTCTGGAGGCACAGCGAGGGTGAAAAAACACAACAAACAGGAGGACAAAAAAAGAGAAAGAGGGGATGATAGGGAGAGACGAGAAGGATGACAGGTGGAGAAGGATAGTCAAGGACGGGATGTGTATAGATTTATCTCTAGTGACATTCATCTTAAACTCATCATACTCTAGATTTCTAGCTCTGTCTGTGTTTGTTGGCGAGCACAGCACCAGGCAAATGTCACGCTGTGTCACTGTTGGCATTTCATGGTCAGTGGTATTTTAGAAATGCTCATGCGAAGGCATTTGCTGTGGAATGGAGTGAGTGTGTGTGTGTGTGTGTGTGTGTGCTTAGCTGTGCCGTGGACTTTCGTCTGCCTCTGGGATCACTGTCAACCAGCTGTTGCACACTGCTGCACCTTAGCCACGCTGCACACACGTACGTCCTCTTGACTTCTGTTTATATCGATACGCTGACAAGATAAACGTGGCCACTTGACCTGTAACAGGTGGTGAAGGCATTTAACGAAGTGAAAAGTGGCAGATGCAAATAAAGAAGGCAGGAGGGCAGGTGGTAAACTGTAACAAGGGACAGAAGACGGAGAGGGGGGGGAGTCAGAGGGGAGAGGGCTCGGTTTGAAGCCCTTGACAGTCTCTGATCTCTGTGAAGTGTTGAGAATGTTCTGGTGTGATCACACACTATGGATGTACATATAATTGTGTGTGTGTGTGTGTGTGTGTGTGTGAGAGACGGCTCAAATCAAGAGGACGTAGGAAAAAAACACTGTGTATCAACTGATCTGGTTCGTTAGTTGAGAGAAATCAGACTCTATAGTGGATGGATTTGCAAATGTGTGCTAATGATGTTGATGTAGATTATTACTATTAATGATATTTTTACAAATAAAAGCTATGGCACTCATCCAATTTGCTGCTTGTCATGTTTTCGTTCAAAGAGGCGACATGAACATAACTCAATGATGACGATATTAAAGGGTGAAGCTAAGGGTGTTAAGATAAGGGTTTGGATTAACCTTTACTTTGTGACTCAATAACATTTAAAGACAAGACAAGTTAGTGATCAATAAGATTGTGTGATGTGAGCAAAGGAAAACTGGGATGTTAACAAAGAAAAGTGAGAAACATCAATACAGAAAAGTCTTTATGGTGTACGGCACGATGCGTAAATGTACGATACGATATGCAGTGCAATATTCGGTACAGTACAATATGATATGATACTATACGGTACGATACAGTACGATACGACGCGATACGATACGATACGATACGATAAGATACGATACAATGGTACGGGACACCATACGGTACGGTGCGATCTGGTACGATCCGGTACGATATACAATGCGATATAAACAATGTGGTGCGTTCTGATATACAATACGAGATACGATACCATACCATACCATACTATACGATGTGATATGGTATGAAGACTTGTGAAGCTACCTAAATAAATAGAAATAAATGTTGGCTTTATACCCAGCCTTTCATGTTTGATACAATATTGACATGATACAGTCTTTTAATCCCGTTATTCACACAATTGTGCTGATGCATTAACTACTTAACCATTACCAGCTATTTGTAACAAATATTCTCCTTCCATTAAGGAAGAAATAACTAGCCCAAACAGTGGCTTTGCCATCAACTAATTTATACTATAATATTAAGCTTTTTCCCCCATTTTTTTTTACTTTAAAATACATCCACACGGCAGACATAATTACTGCAGCGTGGCAGACATGTGCAGCCGTCAATCACATCCTCATCACATGCAGAGGCTTGCGTCTCTCTTTTCAGCCTGCACTTAGTGAAGCATTCACACAGGTTTAAGGTCTGTATCAGATTTTTTCTCTTTGCGATATCCAGTGATTTTGATCAGTGTCTGATAGATATTGATACTGAGTGATACGCAGACTGGCTAATCCTTCGGTGGAATGAGTGCACTTAATGAGGGAACAGAATAACAAGAGATGCCAGATGAGCTGATATAAATAGCCGGGTATCTGTCTCCCGTAATTTGGAAACGCAGTCACAGTGTCCTCCCTCCTCCAAAACAAACCCCACATCACCACTTTCCAACAACCCTCATTTAGCTTTCATGTTCCACCCCACGTGTTCTGTGCTCTCAGCACAGAACGCACTGTTCTCCTCTTACAGAGCAGAGCAGAACTGGATGCACTTCATCATTAAATATCTAAATCTCCAATTTTACTCAGTCCAGTTTATCGCTGATAACTCCTTCTCTCATCACTCTGCAGAATGTTGGGTCTCTTACGCCACTTTGACCTCCTGTGCCTCCTGTGTCTTGTCGCGCCCACTTGTCTCCCTGTGATAGGCAGCGTGTGTTAGTTTGATATTAATAGCTGGGTAAACACTGGCATTGCCCTGGAGACAATGGAGAGGCAGCTGTATCATCACATTCCTCCCATCTGAGCTCTTTAATCGTGGTGTTTTGATGTTTTTAGGCTTGGCTGCACTGACATCCGTCCCTATCTTTACATTTACCCTGTTGGAACCATGTGCCTGCCCTGCACGCTGCACTGTCACATGCATAATCCCGTTTCCAAACTCCAAAGAACCCCTTAAAAACACTGGGACTATTTTCAGTGGAGGGCCAAGGAATGTGGGGATTGAGCTAAATTGACAGTGGAATTCTTTCCGATGCCTCAGCTGCCTCAGCTGCAGCCTATTCTATTTGGAAAACTCCTGAACCTGATTTTGAGCTACAACACTCAAACGCCTCACCCCTTTTTTCTTACACAGAAATATCCAAGATATTCAATTAAATCCCAGAATTGCAACGTTTTCATGTAACTTTGTGAGGATTTTCACGAGTTTGAGAGCTGCTGCTGCTGCTTCTCTGATAGTTCTATCACGGTGTATTTAAAAACAAGGTCAAACAGTGTTGCACAGAAATAGATCTTGTGTCTTGTCACATGCTTGCTATGTTCCCTGCAGTGTTTTGTGATGGCCTACATCTGCACTTTTGCCTGTGGCATGCTGAGTCATTGTGCATGCCTGTCATTACAGCTTGTGGTCCATTTGCCGCCCCAATTATCATCTGTTGCTGCTCCCTACTGGTTAATTTAGGTAATACACGAAGTAAAGGTATCAAAATGCAATTAAATTGGTCCAACTATTCTCATATTTATTTGCAAGTGTTATGTGTTTTAAGTGTAATAACAATAGGACAATGACATGTGTGAAATTATGATCTTTAATTTCATTACAACCTCTTCTTTTTGGCGTCCGCCTCAGTGGTGCTGTTGTTCTTTATGAAAAGATAAAACAAAATAAAAATAAATTAAAGCCCTTCATTTTCATCGAAATTGCTTTTGTGACAACACCACATGGGCATTTCAAAATCCCAGAAGGGAAATACAACAATACAAGAAGACTGATAACAAAACACCATATAAATTAATAGGAACTAAAAAAAACAGTCTCTTCAGCCATTTACAATTAGCAGCACTGTAATCTCTTGCAGCTTCCCCAAGTCAGAATGTTTTTCTTTAATCAGAGTTAATGAATGAATTCATGAATAATGTATTATTTATTTCAAACATGTAAAATAAAAATATGTAATATACTATGGAAGAGGATTGGGGCCACATATGAGAGTTTTTTTGGAAACAAAATTTAAATCTCAAAAGTCAGGCTGTTTTCTAAATGTATTCTACATTTGGCCCTAATGCTCTTCCGTACTATACACATTGTAACAAGAAGAGGGAAAGAAAAATAAGGAAAATGGCCGAACTGCTCCTTCTTTTTTTTACACCTGAGCAGGAAGTGAGCTGATAAATCAGTCACACCTGTGAGCTCAAAAAAAAAGAGAGGGAAAACTAACAAAGAGGCATGAAGGACGCCTGAAATGCTGTGGGAAGTGGGGATGGAAAATTGAGGAAATAGTCTTAAAGTTTCATTAAGCTGTTTTGGATTAACTACAAGGAAATCTAAACCTGGAATATTTCACTGTGTGGAAAAAACAAGACCCTGGAGAAATGAGCCGATCCCTGAAGCTGGTTCTACTTCTCATCTGTTTGGATTCAGTGACTGAACCCCAGAGTTGGATGACACACAAGTGACGGATAAGTTCAGTATTACTCTGAGACTCTTGGTTCACAAACACCCAAACATCCCTCAGAAGTGAACTGAATTGCATGTGTGTGTACATATTCCTTCCATCTGACCTTAATTAGTTCCTTCAAACACACACACTGACTCTCACACAGCACAAATTATGTTTTCTTTCATGAAAAAAGCCTTTGATCATTTTTGTGGTTTATCTCTGACAACTGATTTTGAGTTTGTTTGTTTGGTTAGTTTAAGTGATATTAATGACTTCATGAGAGATGTTTTGAGTCATTGGTTGAGTAGCTGTAATTCAATTATCGTTTGTCTATAAGAAAAACATGACTGCATTAATTACTCGTGTTTTCCTACTATGTTGTTGTTTTGTTCCCATAACAAAGAAGTAAGCAAACCTAAATACTGCCAGGTTTTGTTCTCTGATTGTTCTCCTGCCTGGTGTCCAACATGTTGTGTTTGAGAGGCTTCTATGCTACAAAATGAAGGACAAAAAAAGAACAAAGAAACTACATTACTTAAAAGACCATTATCACTATATAAAATAAACATGAACTAAACCAATTCTTTATATAGCTATTTCATATCTTCAATTTGGAGAAGTGTTTTTTTTTGGTACATGTTTTTAAACTGATTTCTATTTGTGCTCTGTTGTTACACACTGTACTTCCTATGATGTTATAGCTGTTGTCACCTGGTCAGGTCTTGGGGAGCAGAGCTTGTTAGTGGACTGTCAGCTGGGTGGTGTGGTGTTGTTGGTTATACTGTACCTGCTGCAGGAGGAGAAACTGAGGTGACGGGCTGGAGAGGAGGAGGTGGATGATGGACAGCAGGCCTGATTACACAACATTTAAAAAGATTTATTATTGTGTCAGGTCTCTGTGATGCCTTTCTGCATGGAGTTTGCATGTTCTCCTCATGTGTGCGTGGGTTTTCTCCAGGTTACACTGTAATTGTAAATGTGTCCCTCTGATGGACTGGCGACCTGTCCAGGGTGTCCTCTGCCTTTCACCCTATGTCAGCTAGGGTTGGCACCAGTGTCCCCCTGTCACCCTCATGTGGAGGATAAAGCAGTAGATAATGAGTGAGTGAGATGATGTCTCCTGGATGCTTTATCTTTTTTTTTTTTTATCACTGAGCAATATATCACCAAACGTGAGGGACAGAATATGTCTTATAATGTCCCCACTGTGCTTTTCATGTATCTTATGAGTGGACATTATTCCAGACCTGCAGTATCCTGACATCTTCAACTTTCTGATCAAATTTCCCTCATCTTACTAAAGAAAACACTTATATATCACAATAAAAGTGTGTTAATTAGTTACTGTATTTAGCGTTGGATATCCAACATGAGTGGAATCTGTTTCCTGTTGCTTTCCATTCCTCCGTCTTCAATTTCAATTGCTTGATTTGAGCATGTTTTTTGTTTGTTTTTCCTCTCTCGGGATCTTTGGTGATCCAGGAAATTTGTTTTCCCAGCATTTACTTGTCCCTGAATGTGTTGTCATCCCAGGGTACAACAGTCAGCTATCCTCCATCTTCACTTTTTATGAATACAGTGGGCGAAGAGATGAGTTGCCTGGTATTATGTGTCTATGGATTCGCTAAAATGGTGTTGTGTCGGTGTTGCACGATGGGATGGCATGACTTCCGCTGCAGAAGCTCTATTGACTCTTTCCAGGTTCTTTCCAGTAGCTTAGTTCTTTCCAGCTACGTTTTCTTCATTCCCAGGAGTGTTGACAGTCACTAAAAGGGTAAACACAGTTCCTTAAAAAAACAGAGTAGCATTCCTTCCCTTACTCATGTGACTCATTCTTGAAACCCATCCACGCATCCAATATCTATACGTCTCATCCTCTGTGGGTTGCCCCCGGGGGAGCTGGACCCAATCCCAGCTGACACAGGGTCAACCCAAGACAGGTCCGTAGCCTAACACGGGGTCAACATGCAGGGACAACCATTTGTCATAGTCACAATCATGTGGTCAAATTAACCCCACCACAATCTGTGAGCGGGGGTTTTTAGATGTCTCATCAAAACAGCTTGGGCTGAGCTGAGGTGGCACGTGTAACACTTTAGTTCTAATCTCAGTTTTCATGGCAGCAAACACACTTTCCATCAAACTTTCTGATCAAACCTCTACTTTTTAAATGACAGTGGATGATCACAGTCAAAATGTACTTTCATTTGGATGATAAATTGAAACAGTAAAACCTCAACCATTAAGCTTCAAAGCCAGTCTTTTAATAAATAAATATTGAAGGATAACTATTCTCAAAATGGAGTTCAAATTAGTTCTAATTTGGGCTGCAATGATTAATTGATTACTAAATGAATCGATTAATCAGTTTTTATAGATTTTTCAGCTTCGGAAAAGTGAATGTTTTCTGGTTTCTTTGCTCCATATAACAAAGCACTAACATAATCGTTAGTTGCAGCCCAAGTTTTAATCTAATTTTTGTTTTCTCTTACAGTGATTAAAATGAAATACACCAAACCACACACACACATATGTACTTAAAAATGGTCACCACCTTCAGTAATGTACACTTTTCACTCATTAACACCTAAACCATGGACCAGCCTGAGCTATTTTAAGGGCAGGAGAATAAAATGATTGGCTCTGCTTCGCACTACACAAGGTACACAAAATGTCTCTTCCCCTTAAATTAAAAATCTCATATTTGCGCTGCCAGTCCAAAAATAATCCTGGTGCCTGCTATAAAAACGTCTCTGCCACCAGGTGGAGGTTTAATACAAACAGCCTCCTTAATAAGTTTAATAAGTTTGCAAGAGTTAGTCATTCTGTTTCAGCGTTACGAGTGTGCCTTTGACTCTTTATTTAACTTGACAGGTAATTCTCTGCACCAGCAGCAGTGATGAGTGGCTGTGTGTAAAAATGTTGAGCATGTGTGGGTTTTTTATGATCACCTGTCTCAAGAAGAAGAAGAAGTGGGATTGTTGGCGTCCTCTTGGTGGACAAAGGTGGCCTGAGGCAGGAGCCATGGAGGGAGGGACAGGTGAGGGGGGGACGGGTAATAGTGGTGGTATATCTTTGGATCGGCCTCATCCTCCTCAATTAAAGCCAGTTCTCTGGGAGGCTGATGCAGCAAAAGGGGAAAAACAGTTTCACATAATCGGTGCAAAGTTTAACATCAAGTCTGAGTTGGAGTCTCAGGTGGATTCCTACAGCTGCAGTGTGTGACTTTTGGTGATTTTTGTTGACCTTTTTGATCTCAGTTTGCTCTTTGTTAATAGAATAATGTAACATTGCTCATTATTTGCTTCGGTTCGGTGCTTTTTTATCTTTTCAGTCATACTCCATGTCAATTTACTTGCATAATGTTGGGAATAGGGGTGGGAATCACAGGATGCCTCACGATACATACAATACGCGATGCATGGTCCGCGATACCAATAATATTGTGATACAACAGTTCTGTGATTATCAACATATTGCATATAGCGATACATGAAAATATTTGTCTGATTGAAGAAAACAAAATGTCCATGAAAATTGAAAAGTGCAGGATTTCTCTATTTATTCACAACATGGAGAACAAAATGCGTAAAGTCTATGTATTGAACGTGGATGGAGCATCTTTTAACGTAATGTTAACTCCCTCTTCTTCAGCCAGGAAACTCCTCACAGCGCCGCCGCGAGGAGACATTTAGTAGCAGGGACTGTTTACTTTAGAGCATATTAATTTGTTAATTAAAATGTTGATATTTGCCCTGGTGTATCGATTATCGTCATAATGCGAGAAAGACGCATCATCAAATTGATATTTTAAACCACCTCGACACCTAGAGTTGTATAGACATTTGTTTATATTTAAAATTTTAAGCTTTAAATCAGTAAATTGTCACTTTTACCTGATGGAAGTCAGGTAAAATCTCCAATCAATGAATGTTTTGCTATTTGTTTTGCAGTACGAACTGGGCAAGAAGTTTTTCGACATGGAACAAATTACAATCTGAAGTTTTAACTTGAGATCAAAGCTCTGGTGAAATCATTTTGTCCGTGTGCAAGTGTTTTATGTAACTTAAATTGTATCCGTTTATTGTTTTTTTTTATGTAATTATGCTGCTGCCCTCTTGGCCAGGTCTCCCTTGCAAAAGATGGGACCAACCTGGTTAAATAAAGGTTGAATAAATAATGTTTCAAATAAAATAAGGAGAGGTGGAAACTTTGATTCGAATCTCAATAAAAAAACAAATACATCAAATTAATTAAATCAGCTTCATTATATCAAAAAAAGGTGATAGACTGGACCCACCTCGGGACCCAGCAGAGGGTCGGCGTCTCCAAACGACCCGAGAGCCGCCATGGTCATGTTGCTCATGATGACCTGGTGCATTCTGAATCATCATCAGCTCCACGAGGTCTGTGTATTAAGAATATCAAGCGCACACACACACACACACCCCTGTCTCATCCATTTGTTCAATAATTTATTTTGTTTAGTTTTTTTATTTGGTAGTGACTCATCTGTCCTTTTTCAGTCCTTCCCAGCAACATCCTATAAATATGTTTCCTGACAGGGACTCGAGGAACGTCTCAGTGACACCGCCAACTTTATTTCATACATGTGGCTGACGATAGTTTTAAGAAATAATCGTCATCCTAATAAACTATTAATTCCTTTCGTTGATGATCTCTGTGGCATTGACCTGTTTTATTAGTGGAGTGATACAAAATTCACAAAGCTTGTGACATTCCAGTAAGATAATGATGTCAGTGTAAGTCCATGCAAAGAACACGTGACTCACTGAAACGCTACAATTGTGCTTCTCGGTGTTATTCTTTCTGGTGAGGCTCATTGCAAGGTGTCGTCATTACTTGTGTAAAGTGGTCGTGCCGATTGCTATTCGGCGCACGATCAAAGCCAAACCGTGTTTAACTCGGCAAATGAAGGCAAATGAGACGCACAAATTCACACACACTCCGGCGCCGCAGCCAATTTGTTTTAAATGTTGGCAGTCAATTAATGTTAAAGTTAGAAAACCCATCAAGGCATTGTTGTAACAATAAGTCCCCATCTCCTCTTACCAAGACTGTACATATCTGTACATATCTGCACATCTTAATTGGATAAGGCTTTTTCTTTTTTTTTTATTATGTCCACACAAATTAAAAATAACAACTAAAAAAAAAGCTATATGGCAACAAGACAGTGAATTGTCAGGAAATAAAAAAAAAACATACCAGGAGGAAACTGAAGGCTGTTTTTAATCATTAAAATCACCAGAATGTCACGTTTTCAAATGAATTCAATGTCAGTTGGAGCACTGGGTTAACTTGTGACCCCCCTTATAAATGAGATAAACAATAACTCTAAGTTCAGGGCAGTCATGATACCTGTTTCCTGAAATCCACAGACTTCCACAGACGTACTTTATTTTTTTGACATTTTGGGAACACGCTGTACATGTAGCTGAAGTAAATCACAACTGGAGGCTGTTGAGAGATATTTTTAAAATTCTGAGACTCTGAACTGGGCACCACAGACTTAAAAAAAACTGTATTACAGGGATAAATAAATAAAAACGTATGGTTATTTACACATTTCAAGAATGGACCCGTCTAAACCTCTTTCATGTCTTTTTGGGACTGCCTGGTAGTGTTGTAGTACTCGAGATCGGTCTTGGTCTCAAGAGCACTTTTTGAAGGTCTCGTCTCGGAATCGACTGTATTTTTACTTGGTCTTGTCTCGGACGAAGCGGACTCGGGATTTTATTTCAAGACCGGTCAAGACCACAATTGTTGGGATATCAATATGCATATTCATTCATTTTTGGATGAACTTGTTAATATCATTACTGTGATTTTGCGTAAATCGTATTGCTTCGGGCACATTTGAAATTTTTGTCACCGTTAACGGCTGTCACCCCTCCCGCCCCCTTTCACATGCCCCCCCCACAAAAGTGATTGTGAGTGACAGGAGAAGAGGCCGTGAGAAGATGTCAGCCAACTCATCTATAATAAAATGTGGTTACCTGAAGCACAAAGACTTTTTGTGCATAAATACCTCCAAAACAAAACACAGCGCAACGTGTAAATTCTGCAAAGCGACGCTAACGGTCTTGGTCTTGTCTCGGTCTCAACCCCTCAAAGTCTTGGTCTCGACTTGGTCTCGGTTTAGGTGGTCTTGACTACAACACTACTGCCAGGTGATGAAGACTTACTGGGAACATAGTACAGATGTATTTGGTGTCAATATCCCATTGACATGGGAAGCTATGCATTAGGGCAACATACAGTTTGAAACCTGCAATATTAAAGACAAAAAAAACTACTGTTATAAAATACATCACAAGACAACCGTCCACAATCGACAAATGGATTGTCATAATATGAGATTTACATTATGGATTATTATTAAGATATAGTTGTGCTTTGTGTAAATCTACTCTCTTTTCCAGGTGATGGTTAGAAGGTCAAAGGTGGTGTGCTCCCCTGTTTTTTTCTGTGCTGTTCCCGTTTGGTTATGTATATAAGTAAAGACAAAATCCTTACAGCCTTCTTCATTCACCATTCGCTTTTTCAAGAATGGTAGAATAAACTTATTAGATCTGTTCCCATTCAGTGGAGCGTCAGAGGTAGAAAAAATCTCTTCCCCCTTTTAATTAAAAGAAAACAACTTGTATTTGCACTATTGATGGGAAAATACAGGATATTATCGCTCATCGCGATAAAAAGGCACTTACAGTAAGTTAACTGTGGTGAATTTCTACTATCGTGACAATCGTGAACAGAGATGAACATAAACATTTCACGAGTGACTTGAAAATCCCTTTCTAACTCACTCACTCTCTAACATACAGTCCTTGTGATTTTTTTTTTGTTTATGTGCCACAATAGGGAGCCTCATCTTTTCCTTGTGACTTATTAAATTAAGTGTATTTCACACGAGAAAAAAAGAAGGTATCCCATCCATGATATTTCTGACCTGCATAAGTGTAGACAGTGACTCTGTTTCAGGGTGGTGAGTGTGACTTCTTATTTACTCTGACATTTATTTCTTAAAACAACTCTTCTTAGAAGTAATAAACGTCCTGCTGTGACTCACTCGCATACATAAACTCCTTTGCTGCAATTGTCCAAGCTCAAGCACAGACCATAAATAATGTATCCGGCTGCTTCCAAAACAAGGCAGTGATGTGACAGGGAGGCGCGGACAGCTGTGAGTGTGAAATCTTGAGATTTTAGTTTTCTGCATGGTGACAGTCTGCCGTACCTTTCTTGACGTGACCGCCAGGCCTAATGGAAGGAGCCAAGTAGGGAGGCGTTCTGGTCACTGAAAGTTGCTGCTGTTGCAGGATAGTGGTGGGCTGCTGAGGAGACTGGGGAGGAGAGGAGGGACTGTAATGAGGGCTCGGTGCAGCCTGAGAATAAGACACTGTATCCACCTGTACATGAGGTGAAACTGCTCCACAGGGAGGAGAAAACTAATCAATTAATCATTTTTTCCTCACATGTAAACAAATGATTAAATCTGCTCCACACAGAGCAGATTTAATCATTAAACCGTGAGCTTCAGCTGACAGTCAAAGCACCAGCTATGGGCGGATGATAATTAACAATGTATTGCACACTTACAGCAAATGTCTGGAAAGCGATTGGATCGCACGGCTCCAAGTGTGGGTAAATATCTTCTGTCCACGCCATGCGTGAGAGCTTCAGCTGATACTCGGCGAGTAATTATATCCTGATTGCTGAAGTGCAGAAGCACACAATAGCAGGTTGCCACGGTGCCAAAACACACGCAACATACACACACACTCACACTCACCCTCACCCACACAACACATACACAAACACTGCATGTGTGATCACTACATCGACCCAAAGTATGCAGAGTGGATTATTTGTGTTGTTCTTCTGACTTAAAAAGCAGAGCAGCTGGTGACTATGATACTAAACATATGCCTCCACATTTGCTGCTTTTTTTTCCTCTTCCCTCTGCTTCTACAGAAGTGAATCACTAAAGTGTAATTTAGTTTTTTCATGCCACTGATCAAGTGAGAAACACACAGAAGTCTTAAATGTCAAGGTAAAATAAAAATAGCTACAGATTCATTTGAATTAAGAACCTAAGTAGGTGTAAGTGCGGGACCGAGGTGAGACTTTATTTATTTGTGTCATCCAATAATAATTTTTTAGAGAACAATATTGGGTTTCAGAATGAACATGCACACACCTTTATTGTCCATATGAGATGATGAAATAATTGCATGTGACCGCTGACAAGAGAAGGTGCTGCTCAAATTATGCTTGTGGTTCAGTTGCATATTAAAATGTTGCTTATTGGTTGGATTATTATTACATAAGTGGATAACATACACAACACAAATTAGAGTGTTTTATCATGTGTATCATAACAACTATGAACTATGAATCCAGTAACCAGAGCATCAACTCAACTGTTACACAAAGATAAATAGTCAACGTTAATCCAAAAAAGCACATTTCAAAAGGACTCCCGTTGCCAAAAGTGCTGCACACGCTTAAAATAGAGTATAATAAAATCCAGTAAAAGTAAAAATGGCATGACACGGGCGTGTTAAGTGGGTTTTAAGCAGATGAAACACTTTTGAGTGTGCTGTGAAAATGATGCTGAGAAATACACTTCAATAACTTTAATAAGCTTTAATGTGAAATTAGTATATTCTTATCATAATAAACCATTTAAATTTCACCTGCTTAAATGATTAACAATTCAAATTCTGTGGAGTGTTTCACCTTTTAAAGTGTAAAACCTTTTATTAACTGCTCATACTATGTTTGCCTTTTCCTCTCTGCGTTTCATTCTTTTAAATGTTTTATTACTTTAAAGTTTTAACGATAAGAAGTATAAAGAAGTTGTATTTGACTGGCATCATCCTTGTTCCACGTTTTAATTGCTTGTTTTGAGTTCATGCAAAATGTGCTGTTGCTCATTTTTATGATATTTCCTGGATAAATAGAGGTTCAATGAAACAAAATAAAAAAAAAATAAGCTAAAAAGGATAAGAATGTTTCTCTAGAACTTTCATCACAATCCACATTTGTCCCTGATTTGAATTCCCCACGGTGTCCCCACAGGTGATTTCTACGAGCATTAATATTGTGTGTTGTGGCCACAGGTGGCCACAGGTGTGCGCATTGAAGGCGACGCCACCAACAAAGCTTGTATAATAGATGGTTCCAGCGTGAGCGTTTCACTATGGCAGACGACACTAATTAGCACACAGTTTACATTCACTGTAACCACTTTGCCTTCCAACTCCCTCCACCCGCCCTGGCTGTCAGTGGAAGGGGCCTCTACACCCCCTTCGCATCTCTAGCTCTGTAATTAAAACACTGTAATCTGGGTAGCTCGTCTCTATTTTTAAAAAAAACCCTGTCATCGAGTGGGCAACGTGACACAAAGGGAGGCATCAAACAGCAAGAGAGGAGGAGGAGGAGGGAGGGAGGGAGGGGGGGAGATGGGAACAACCGCAGCAGGTGATGACCAGTTCTGTGTGAGGGATGAGGAAACTAATAAACTATGTTTAATTGGCAATGTGGCTGAAAGATAATTCTCATCCTGTTGTCCAATGCGGCCCACGCGCCTCACATCAGCCCCTTTGGAAAAACACATTTATTTTTTCATGAGAAGAAAGAACAGTACGGCACAAACGCACATTCCAATTTAGTTTTAATGAAACAATCAAAGACAAAAACCATCCTTAATGGCAATAGTTTTTAATATGGTTGGTGTCGGTGCAGCTGCACTGGCGTCGCACACAGAGAAGGTTGCGTGTATACGTCTCCTCGTGTGTCTCTGCTTCCTCCCACAGACTGGGGGTTCATTGACCATAGTGTCACATCAAATTAGTTACCCTTGGCCGGTGTGGCACATGGTGGTCTAGTGGTGAGCACTGTTGCCTCACAGCAAGAAGGAGCTGGGTTTGATTCCCAGTCTGTGTGGAGTTTACATTTTCTCTTCACAAATACATATATGAACATTCAGTGAGGTTGGTCGATTGTGGCGGCGCACTCAGTCCCAGCAGCTCTGATCAACCTGGTTACTACGGTAACTTACTTACTTACTACGGTGATTTCACTCGTGTCGTTGCAGGAAGCTCACAAATCAGCGTATTTGTCACCAGAGAACAGAGAGTTTAAAAATCACCTGAACATAGTTTCCGTTTTTTTGGCCTGTTTTTGCACATTGAGACAAAGACTCAAACATGCACTAAATTTGCACAACTACAGTGTTTTTCTAAATAAAACTTAAAGTGAATTGTAAAGTACTGCCAGATATTGAAAGTTATTCTGGAAAAAACGGGCAAAAGCTCTTACTCACAGGACATTTTCTGGCCCAGAAATGGTGACAGATGAGGAATTCTTCCTCCAGGACAGGCGGTATGTACAGAGCAGATTTATGTTTGTTACAAACATTCATGGTCTACTGCCAGACGATGAATTTGTGTCCTAGCATTGCAGCAAAAAATGATGCAGGGTTTTGAAATGCGGGTCTTGAATTCCCAATCTGAGCTGAAGCTTGAGGTGAATGTTGGTTCAACACATTCCCACTGGTCAAAACCCCATTTAGACCGGTTATTTGACCAGTGGGAATGGAGTATAATTACTACTACTGACCATGTGGTTCCCCTTTTCATCCACAGTTCACCACTCTCTCTCTCTCTGGCTCCATCTAGCTTAATAATACGCCGTGTCACAGAGCAAAAGTGCTCTTACTTACTTCCACTGGTTTCATGAACGTGACAGTGAGTTCGGCGTGGAGCCGGATCCAATAAAACACCTTTGGGATGTGGCAGAACATTTGATTCACAGCACGGCGCGAGCGAATCCGCAGCAAGGATGTGAAAAAAAGTCACGTTGTGAGAAAAAAGTTGTGATCCCGCTGCAGAACTGTGGCTGCTGTGAGAGCACGGGGAGGCCCTGACTGTTCTTATCATGTTCATCAGCACAGGGAAAGCACAGATTTGATTGTTGAGTCTTATCATGATGTTGATTACATCCACATGAGGTCACGCACAGTCAAACACACAAACTCTACATGACATTATCAGAATATTTCAGGAATCTCATATACATAGGCGATATATGTTGAAATTGAACGTGACCCCAGAGCTTCCAGACACTGAAATAGCTCTATATAGGGACTGACTGCTGAGGTATGATTAAATTATTTGCTCTTCTCAGTAATATTTAATCACACTCATACACACACACACACACACTCACACAGAGGTGGGCATCACTGTTGGCTTAGCTCATTGCATTAGGGATCATTTATTTATACCCCACGGGTGGTGAGGGAAGGCTGCGCATCAAGACTCCTCGCTGCTTTCTCTCTCCGCGTCAAAGCTAAAAGCATTAACCACATTAGCCGAGTGCATTAAAAGCAAATGGCGTGGCATCAGCTTTGTGCGGAACTTATTGCGTCCAATAAGATGGAAGAAATGTGAACTTTTAGGATCTTATCATTATAGTTCATAAGTGTGTCTCACTATATATAGGCGCACACACATGCACCACTTTTGCCCCTCACCCCCTGCGGCATCAGCTTGAGAACATGGCCATTACCTTCCCCGGTTCCTATGGCAACACCACCCTGCAGCCCTCATGTGGCGGTAGCAGGGTGTGTGTGTGTGTGTGTGTGTGTGTGTGCACTCACTGTCACGTGTGTGAGCATTTCTTGAGGTTTGTTTAGTTAATATACATGAACATATAGTGAATTATACAATTTTCATTATACAGCAGCAAAAGATATTTTTAAGTGACTGGAAATGAGAATTCACATGACGCAGTCCAGTCTACATTTGTTTCTGGCAGTGTTGTTATTATTCTTTTCTGATTGAACCCCTGTGGCAGGTGATTAGAGCATCTCTGATTAGAACAACAGTCAGAAAGTCCCTGCACTTTCTCATTAGGAGCCGGTGATCCGGTCTCAGAGCTTCCTCACCAACAATCTTCTGTGATTGTGAGTGAAAAAAATAACAAAGACGAGATGAAACGAGGCGATCCCTTTCCAACGTCACAGAACACAGCCGTTACATGACGGGGACAAAGACTTGAAATGCATGTAAAGTGAAGGACAGTGTGGAGAGGCTGAATGTCATTTCCTCTTCATCGGTCCACTCTCTGATGTGCTGGGACGAGGCAGCCACAGAAGCAGTGTCAGATAAGGCTTTGAATATACAGTATCTCCTCTCACTCTCTTCTTTTCCTCTTCTCCCTGAGGAGAAGTGCTGACTGACAGACACTCCCCACACCCTCCACCTCCACCACCTCCTCCTCCTCCTCCTCCTCCTGTGGGCAAGCTTTGTATAGAGCCCACCACCATCTCGAGCCAATTAACACATCTCTACGCACACTCTGAGTTTATCAATACGTAACAAAGTAGTTAGCCACAGACACCCATTATCTTGCATTTGCCATTTAAATGTAAGTGGATGGGGAGGTGTGTTGTTGGCAGTGATGCTACACCAGTCAATGGAAGTGATTTTCAGTGGAAATCAATGCATGGGACTCTTTCTGTCTCCTTAAGCGGGTGCAGCCCTGAGAGAAAAGCATATTAATTGCCCTTTGCCTTCAACGGGGGAAAAAAAGGCTCCCATTATGTTGAATGTTTTTCTTTCTTGTTTATAGGGGCCTTGATTAGTCCCATGGTGATCGTCTCCTTTTAAGGCAGCTGAGCTGGTGTCATTGTGCCTCAGCTCCTTCTCCTCAGTGCTTCTCTCTGAGCACTGACTTAATCAGATGCAACCTGTGCTGAGCTTTGAGCTTCTGCTCCCTCGTGAAATCCCCGGCGCCAAACTGTCTCCTCGCTCTGACCGCGTCAGGCACATGTATCCAGATGCAGAGCCAGGTGTGATCCTCGCTTGCAGTAAGAACAGAAGCGGAGAAGAAAGACTCGTCATCGCTCAAGAGAATTACATTTAACCTCGCTGCCGAAGGCCTTTTCTCGGACTATGAGGCGCACCGTGATTAGGCCCCGTCTGAAACTTTCCTCCAGGTTGCAGGTTCATTAGATAATTTAATTAAGAATAGTTTATGATTTCCTCACTGAGAGGCTGGGCACATGGGAAGGAGCGCGTCATTCTCAACAAGAGTGACTCACAGACTGATGCCAGTTCCGCTTCTGTTTCTCCAACTGCACAAACACTGCATGCACAATATTTTTATTTTTATTTTATTTTATTCATCCTTGATTTAGCCATGAAGGTCCCACTGAAATAGACGATCTCTCTCCTGGTCACTACCACTGGCTTCATCTCTGTTTGCCTCGTTTTATTGCAAACACCTGTTACTTCTGAACGTGATTTAAACTATTAACACGTGAGACCGAAACCTGTGAATGCAAAGTGTTAAGTAAGTGATGACTCATACAACGTGAGCTGGGGTTTGGGTTGAAGAGACTGACCTTTTCACAGGTGTCCACATTTATAAAGAAGAGTCTTTCATTTTTTTTAAACTAACAAGCCCCCGTGACGCCATATTTCGCTGCCAAAAGCTCCATATTTTCAGAATATCTTCAAAAAGATTGTGTTACACTGAATGAATTACTTATGCAGTGATTGAATTTGTAGCAGCAAACGGCAAAGAGTCGCTGATAGTTGTCTCGTAACTTACTATACATCACTATCCCCCAAACCACAAGGTGATGTACTGAGAGGAGAGGTTTTTCTGTTGCTGCGCCGTGAATGTGGAACAATCTTCCACAGCATGTTAGACACAGATGTTGTTTTTAAAGTGCTTTATAAATAAAGTTGGGTTGGATTGGATAAGAAACTAGACTGGATAAAGAGGATGTCAATAAAATGATATCTGTCAGTGGATTTAGTGTTTACTCATCAGCAGTTTTCACAATCCAATCCCAGCGTGCTGTACAGTAGGATTACAACAATGTAAAGAAGTAAAGTACTGTAAAGAATTACATTAAAAGTGACATTATTACTTACTTTTGCTCACACACCTCCCCACACGCATATATACCCCATAAGGAACCACTTACAAACACCTACATTTTATTGTAACGTGCACGTTAATCCATGTCACCAATAAAATATATTTATTTTCCTGAAAAACTCTTTAAACTTTTATATGAAAAAAATAACCACAGCCAATCTCTCTCTCTCCATTTTAACCCTTTGAATTTTTCATGAGTGCTTGCTGCTTATTTCATCATATAAAAATAAAATAAAGCCAGTCTCTCTCTGACCCCTAATTCTCTAACTTTCAAATATTTATTTTATTTTTTTTAATTCACATTCCTCCAACACGTATTAATAAAATAAAGTCAGTCTTACTTGACCTTTTAACCCTGTAACATTTAAATATGTTAGTATTTCTAAAAAGGCCATACTCCATCACGTGAAGAAAGTCTCTGCCTGTTTTTCTTTTACTCTAATACTTTACAAATCTTTTATTTATTCTTTCTGCTTATTCCATCATCCTATAAAAAAAATAAAGTAAGTAAGAAAAGCTGATGTTTGTCTCGTCTTTCGTCTCAAAATAATGATTGCAACTCCAACTTAGTAATAACTTAGTGCAAGAATCAGGTCAACCATGGTAGTAAATTACACATATTCTTCAATATTCTTTGTTACAAGAACACACAAGAAAGTGTCGACTTTAACTTTGTTTATAAAAAACAAATGCATGGGAATGGTTAACAGTGGTGTTTTACATGTTGGAATAGATGCAGTGAATCCCTTTATTCTCCTAAAACTGTGAGGTTTCATTTTCATACCTTTCACACATCCAATAAAGCGACAATAAAGCAGTAAAAGAGAGACGTGTGATATATGTGGGAAGTTTCTTTGTGCTTGATACAACTTACATGGAACTTCTTCCCTGCGTTGACTTGTTAATTACTCCGTAAAAATTCCTCTCCAAGAATCACATGATTGTTTCTTTGGTCCATAAAAGTGCTTCTATAGAATCAAACACATCCATGTTGCATGTAGCTGCAATTTAAAAACAATGTGACATTATTTGCATGCTGCCTCCTTCATCTGTAAATGGGCTGAATGTTCAGAGACCGGAAAGAAAACTTTGTTGCATGCGCAGAACGGCAAGTCCGACTCTAGTCCGACTAAGTGTATACATGCAGGAGTAATTGGACTATGTATCGCATTATCCAGGTATGTTAGTCCGACTAAAACTAGCTCTATTTTAGTCGGACTAATGTGTTTACCTGACATTAACAAAACCAGAATTATTGTCTTAGTCTGACTAAAATCGGATTTTTAAAATGCACTGAGTGCTTCTTTGTGTTTTCTGGTCATACTACATAGTCTTGCTGTGTTGCTGTTACCTCCAACTGTTTTGACATAAAACAAGTCACTTCCTGTGTGCAGTTTGGGAATATCAAGATCTTAATCTTGCTTTCCTGAGAAGCAGAGAGAGAGTCATGTGGAGCTGATAGTCTTAATCATGATTGTGTGATCTTATTGCACAATGGTTTGAATGAAACAAACGTTTGTTTACACACTGGAGCTTTAGCTATAAACACAGGAAGTTCATCTGTAGCTTCACTGTAAATGGTTACATCAAAGGTCATCTAGGGAGGGTGGAGTGGTGGTCTTATGGTCTTATTCAATGCCCTCCAGGTCCTTTTCACCAGTGGCCCCCAAAGGCACTGGAATATCCGCTGTTTAATTAACTATAGCTGTTGTTTCCGATTTTACAAGCCCTTTTTTCTTTCAAAACCCTTGACTTATTCTTGAGTTAAGCCTGCCCCACACTGGAGGGTAATTCGGTCCTAATCTGGCCCTTCCGACAATCATTGGTGTCTTCCGGTTTTAGGTTGATTAGAACAGATTATCTGGCCAAATTATCTTGTAGTGTGATGGGTTAACAGCCGTGATTTTAATGTCATCGGCGCCGGCTTGCCGATTTCGAATCATAAATATTAAACACATTTTACGACTGAACCGCGATTCGGGCCGTGAGCAGAACCCCGCAATAACCAATGAGAGCGAGTTGACCTGGAAACGGATGTTTGTACAAACTTTTGTTTGTACAAGTTGATTCCTTCGTCTCAGCCATGTTTGATCCCAAATCCCTGGAATCTCCTCCCTGATTCATGCTTCTTGACTGGATCGTCTAGTCCAGGGGTGTCAAACGTACGGCCCACAGGCCAGAACCAGCCTACCAGGATGAATTTGTGAAAATGAAAATTGAAATATTATATTTTTCAGTTACAGATACCTGTAAATAGTAAACGTAGGCATCATTTTGTTGAAATTCCACTTATTTTTCTCAAGAAAATTCAGGTTGTTCATAATGTGTTTTGTAAAAAGATACTTTATTTAATGTAAAATAAAGGAAGACATTGTGAGTGCTTGTTGTTAATAGGTTATAATGCTATTATTTGACTGGTACGGCCCACTTGAGATCAAATGGTGCTGTATGTGGGTTCAAAAGTTTGTTGTTTGTTGTGTCTTCTCTAGTAGACTTTACGTGTTAAACCAGACTGGCTGTGGTGTTTCATTGCAGTCAGTGTCCTGTAGCTCCTCATTATCTCCCAATTTCATGCATTACATCCATTATTACTCGTGTTTATACGGATTCAGTGGCACTGCTGGTTTACAGCATCTGAGAATGGAGGCTTTTTTCTTCCTTTTTTGACAGCACAGACGGGTAAAAAGCATCAGGAGAGAACGGGACAGAGCTGCTGGAGAGGGAACACACTGACACACTGACAGGCGAAGTTCAGGACAGGGCAGGTAAAAAAAAACAACAACGTGACACATCACATCTTCCCCCAACACACACACACACACCTGAAAAGGTGCCCCGGGGTTAGAGCTGACAGCACAGTATGATTATGAAATCAACAGTAGTGAGTTTGGCAAATGACGCTTTCATGCTGCGAATATGTCTGCACCATAGAAACACATTTGTGAATGTGAAATGATGTAGGTGTACGCTTCTGTAAATGCTTTAATTGAGTAAAGTGTGTGTGTGTGTGTGTGTGTGTGTGTGTGTGTACGTAAGCTTTTTAACTTCATGGTGTTGTGGGTAATGGAAAGACTGAGGCAATTGCAGTTTGTTTGCCTGCATATAATAGATTAATTTAAAATTTCTATCAGTTCCCCACTGAATTAGAAGTGGCATAGTTTGCCCGAGGTGTTATGGAAAATAAAGGTGTGTGTGTGTGTGTATATTTGTCAGGTGTGTACATGCGCACAGTTGAGCATTTGATGCCTGTGTGTTAACAGTGGTGGTTTTTAGTTTAGTTTTTCCCCAAAATTACACCTAGTTTTAATGGACTTAAAATACTAGAGTGGCACCACACCGATAGAATATGGAATTTATTTAAGAAAACAAATTGTGTGTGTGTGTGTGTGTGTGTGTGTCTGTGTGTGAAGAGAGTGTTTACATCCGTCCACTCCCCTGTGTGCGATACAGTTTCCATTCTACAACTTGATTGCGTGTTGTTGTTACTGCCTCCTCGTTGCACATCCTTCCGTTTGAAACAAACGGAGTGGGAATGCGAGAGGCTGCTTCATGCACGTGGGGCCTGTGACGGCATCAGAAATCAGACCTGTTCTGAAAGAACATGGAGAGAAATCCGGACCTTCACTGTGACGTATGAGGCGTTTTAGATAAAGCCATGTGAGAGACCTATCTTAGTCAAAGTTTTAAAGCTGAATGCCACTGCAAGTTTAATCACCATTATTTCTGTCATGATTTTACGGCTGCTGCACGGTTCATTATTTTCTGTGAGGCCTCTGTTGTAAAAGGTCACTGGTGACGCTTCCTGACAAGCAAATGTACACCAGGTCTGTGGAGGGAGAGTGTGAAACACTCCAAACCTGCACAGCCGAATGCATGTTGATTGGGGTGAAGGGTTGCCGTGTTAATGTGTTCCTTTCTGCACTGTCGCTGCAATATTGGCTTATTAATATTTTCTTCATGCACGTTATAATTAATTAAATACATTGCAACCGTTGCCGCTACAGTCCCGTCTTGTCAAGCTCTCCAACTTCTAAGTGCATCAGTGCACAGGCTCCTTATGCCTGTGCACTGAAAATGTGTCTCCAGCAGATTGTGGACAAACGGGTGATGCTCCATGCTAACTCTTTAGCATATGCTCAATGGTAGTGGGCGACTTGTGGAGCCTCCAAAGTGAGAAGAACTGGAACTTTAAGTAGATCTTTGGCAAGATGGTGAGTCATTTAACTGAAATTTAGCCAAGTTAAGATAAGACCTAAAAAAAGTGTCAAAACTTACATCATTGAGCAAGAACTGGTAAAGAGGGTTGCAATATTTCATGCGCTCATGTGTCGTGATTTTTTTCACCAACAGTAAACAGGGTTTGCAAGGTTCTGTGCAATTCTAATGATAATTATGTTGTATTCATTAGAGCATTATAAAGTGAAGATGAGATAGTTGCATCCAGAGTCACAAATTTTAGTTCATGCAAAATCTGTAAGTTAATTGTTACATGTGATAATTTTGTATCATAAATCGCGTGACTGCATGTGTTGCATGTTAAATCTTGGCACTTTGCACTATATCAAATGTATCAATGTAGCCTGATTTGTCTGCGTGAACAGATTATGCTGTGGAACGCCAGCTTCATGTTTTGATGACTGTCATTTTCAGTTGAGACATATTCTGGTATAGCAGCTGTTGCCTGGACATGTTTGCTGACTATACCTTCTATGCTTGTTATCATATTTCTGCTTCTATCTTTCTGGCTCCGGCACAGTGAAGTAATATTTCTACACTCTTGTATTCTAAGAATCCCCCATGCCCTTGCTCTTATGTTCAAACCCTCTGTCATCCAGCACTTTTAGCTGCAGAGTTGCTCTCAGTATCTTAAGTCACTCAGAGTTTTATTACATCACGGTCACTTACAACACCATGTTTTTTAAACTTAGTATCACTGAAACAAGTTAAGAACCATTAACTATCCTCTCTCTAAAAATAGCATGCTTTTTGCTTCCAATAAGCATCACGGGTGCATGGTAACAATAGTGAGCAATTATTTTGTGTATTGTTTTTCCCGGAGGATTACATGACAGCCTGTGGAAGAATGGGTAAGGTTCCCAGAGAGTTGCAGCAAATCATTATGAAAGCTGTTTTTCTCCATGTTTGCATTCACTGCAATAAACCCCAAGGCTTTGACATCCTCCTTCATCTCTGCTTCACTACAAATAACTTTGAAAATGGGGTGATTTACATGGTCTCACTCTGTTTCATATCGCACGTTTGTGTGTCATGTGACCACGGCGTTGCTGTCACGTTCCATATTTAATGACTCTTATTTATTGATGTTGTTTGTCTGAAATACTGACGGATTCCCTTGTCAGCCAGTCGTTGGTGTCCGATGTGTGCATCCTGAATGGCCACATGTGTGAATGCTTGGCTGTGTTTGTAAGGATTCATCTACCCCCATCTCTCCTAACAAGTACTGAAATAATAATGAGAACATTGGTAGCTTCTGAGTGGGGCATGTGAGAGAGAGAGAGAGAGAGAGAGAGAGAGAGACGGAGGAGGGCGTCCAGATAGAAAAAAAAACCTGAAATGAGATTGACCCAAAATGCTGAACTGGAGAAGATCAAAACCAAATATCTGACGCATGTGATGAAACTTTCTTTGGTTTCTTTCTGTCTGTCCTGACAAAGGTTTATTTCTTTCTGTAAAAGTGTGTTCAATGTAGACGGCAGAATGATGTCATAAAGTAAAACCACAGTTCATTATGACCCTGTATTGTCCTTTGTATGAAATCTGTACAAAGTCACAAACACAAACTTCTTTGTATTCCTGTTCGGCTACAGTCAGTTAATTATCTAACCCTATCCCAGTTACAGCAGGGGCTGCTGGGAAGTGAAGCCATCAGGGTGAGCATGTATGTGTCTTGATCGCTGATGGTCACTCTCCAGAGCGATCAGATTAAATGCTGGGAAGTCAGTATGAGTTTGTCCTGTTGTCCTCGAGATGGACAACTCAGCTTAGCCTCTCATCACCTGTCTATATAAAGCTGCAATAAATGCCACACTCCCTTTACTGAGAATTCATCGAAGATTGTCCATGTGAATTGACTGCTTTGGATTTAAACTGTTTGAAAATATTTTTTAATATAATCACTAACTTTCATGGAAGAAATTAAACGATTAAAAGTGCATTCATGGATTTGCAAATCACTTTTATCTTTTGCATAAATGATAATCAGATCTGAGTTGATGTGAAGAACTATTTACGCCCGTCTGGTTTGATTTGAGTTTATAATTAAAAAGTGAGGAAGATTGAGTTCTAAATTAAACGACTTCAAAGACATTTCTTGACAAACAATTTTCTGCAAAACTGCTCAAAGCAAAGTAAAAACGACAGAGATGAGATTAAAGTTGTCATTTCAGTGTTTTTTTTAATTGCATGATGCAATTTTCAAGTTCAAAGCTATTTTTGGTACAAAATAATTCATGCAGCATCAGTGGTTTCAAAAGTGCAAAACAGGTCCAAAAATCACTTTACAGATCATTTAGCGAGCATGCCAAAAAGGAACCAGCAATTACTCCATAAAGTTGTGACGGAGTTCGTTGAAAAACGTGCAAGTTTTTTTTGTATTTATACTATATTTACCAAACGAGACCAAGAAAAATACTTCAAATATTACCCACATATTCATAAAGTCCACGTAGTACACCGTCTGACACGTGGAATTCACAATCATGCTTTTGACAACATTCATTAACACTCATTTCAAATGTACACACACACACACACACACACACACACACACAATGAGGTAACATCTTGTAAACATTTCATCACTTTGTTCAAGTTGGCAATATTAAATTCACTCCAAAGATTCAACAGATCGGCCCACGTGTAAACAATTGCCCGGCTTTTACGCACAAACTTTACGCACAGACATTGGTCGCAGGACCGCTTTTCTGTGGTCACTTTCGGAAGCAAATGTGAAGTTTTTGCATATCTTTCCTCACGAGGGCACAGATAGAACGTCTATGAAGTATACATGCAGATGCAGATCTTGACCTGCGGTTGGAAAAGCGCTCCATTTCCTCGTACCGGATCCCCGCTCCAGCTGTCCACTGTTCCTGGTCCTCCTGTTCTAGCTAAGCCCGATCATGACCGTCTCCACGTCTTTGGAGGGTCTACGGTCCTTCACCAGGAAGTTAATCATGCTCTCCGACTTGATCATCAGGTTGCACCCGAGGAAAAATATCCCGAACATAACGGTGAGCGAGAGCACACACAGTACCGCGATTTGCACCACACGCATGACAAACAGTTTGCGCTCGTCTTGCAGCAGCACGAGGGAGCCTCCGCCGTCGCCGGTCACCACGTTGTCGGTGTCGTTGCCGGAGTATGTAGCCAGGGTTCCTGCGAGGAGGGTCTGACTCCCGTTAAACAGTGCGCCCTGGGTCACGTCGAAGAAGGAGACGTTCATGTTTCCCGAGTTATCTGCAAATACGCACACGACCCCAGTTGGTAGGCGCACAGTCTCACCACGAAACCTGGAGTCCAAGTAAAACTTTGCGTCATGTGACTGCTCAAAACAAAAATAAGAGGAAAGGAATATACAAATAAAGATGTATATCTTTAAAGTTTAAAGTCAAGCATGGAGGTGTGTACCGTTCCAGTGCGTAATGGCTGCATCCACATCACTGGACCACTTCCTGCAGCAGGCGCAACTGAGAGTTTTATCTTCTACAACTCGAATTCCATCTTTTTTTTTTTGCCCCCCGACTTTTTAAGTGCGTCTTCCGAGACGGAGCGCCAGGTACAACGTGTGTTTACCCCCTGATGTAATAAGAGACAGTCCCCGTGCTCGCCTGCGAGCGGCTTCTTTTGTGCCAAGTCTCTCGTGCGTTTTAAAGTGATGATGAGATCCCCGCGGACCACACCACTGCTCACCAGGAGGAGGAGGTAGTTATGTGGCAGCAGATAACGCGCTCCTCAGATGTACAGTACAAAACATTATTATTATTATTGGTGTCTCCAATAATGGAGTGTAGTCAATTATTCAAGGATTTTTTGAAATCCCTTAATACGTTTAGTGGAGTCAGGATGGAATTAGACCAAATGACTCATAAATATGGACATCTTGGCTTCTAAAACTCACTTCACAATCAATTTATGTACATCAATAATATCCTTGGCAGTATTGATTTTAAATTAAACCTAAAATAGCTTCTTCTTAAAAGCTTCTCATGAAAACCATTTAAAAGTTTATTCACAATCAATAAGAATGGCAGATTATTGTCACTGGAAAACAATTATAACGTTGACCGGGTTTTGCAGGTTGCTGGGGGAAACTGTCACAGTCATGACATAGATCAATATATAACTTTTAAATGGAGGTGTGAAATAATAAACTGGGACTACAGCCGTGGCAAATATTTATCAGAAATATTGGCTCCCTCTGTTTTCACTGCACCCACTGAAAATCAAACCCCCAGAACATGAGTGCTTTTGCTTTTATACAACTGTTATTCAAATGATAATTTTGTCGTTCTGGTGCTGTGTGAACTGAAACTGAGAGTTTAAAATCAACATCGATTCTTGGTAACAAAAACTGATTGCTGTTTTGCTGTATTTATTCTCCCTGCATGAAATATCTGTATGTTTGGGAACATTTGGTGAAATAAATGCTTTTCTCTCTCGAGGCCATGGCATCTAAGTAGTCAGGATTATATTTGTCATTTTAAAAATAACTACACAGACGTCCTTATTGCATTATTTCAAAATAAAAGTGGATACAGAATACAACAGGTCTTTTTCACATTATATGTTAGGACAGTTGACGGATGAAAAGTGCAAGGGGCTTTAAGAAAATTCAATATTTGCCATGTAAAACCCACTGATTACATCTGTACTAAATCCTCCAAAACTGTTAATATGGTGTAATTAAATGTAAACACACTAACAGGTGTCTCTTTTCTTTTAAATCCTAATGTGTATGTGTGTATTCCCCAGGCCTCGTCAGACTGATCTGCTGTTTGTCCAAAAACAAAGGCCATGATATTCAATTCGGGGATGTTCCATATGTCTGGGTAAGCAGCTTTCAGCCACCAAGTGACAAGAATGTGCACAAACAATAATTAGCTCCATCCACAAACACGTACCATAAGACTGGAGGTAGTTCACTTTGGGAAATGGGTGGATAACAGAAAAACAAGGAGTGTTTGTGTGCATGCGAGTGTGTGTTTGGGTGTGTGTGTGTGTGTTTGTGTGCAATTAGATCAAACAATCTCATTAGACTTTGGATTTAGTTAATTGGCAGTCAACACTGTTGTGTGTGTGCTGCCGTGTGATTATGGCAAAGTGCTTACACTTCATCTTTCTGTCAATATGTAAATCCCTCACTACAGTTAAAACCTGATGATGCTGCCTTTTAAAGAAAAACACACAAACTGGAAAACGTCAGAGAACATGATGGTTTTAAAGTGTCACGTCGCTGTTAAATGTCCCCGCAGAAGTTTTTGCCGTCTGAAAGCTCGATGAACCTGTTGTCACACTCTCCAGTTTTGCGAATGCCACACATTTCATTGACGCAACCCGGTCACCGGCAGAGACTTCTCCCTAACGAGCAGCTTATTGTCACTGTTGCCGAATACAGTATGCAGATATATTCATGTGAGGATGCATATGGACATGCATGTGCGTGTCGGACTTGTTCCTAAGCAACAGTAGACCTGTGAGCCCAGTGACAGATGGTTGGTGAAGTTATTTTGGTTTAGAGGAGAAGTAGAGGGAGGGAGGGAAGCGGGGAGGGAGGGGTGAGGTGCCTGGATGGAGGAGAGGAGGGGAAACGTTTCCACTTAACATTAGGGAATTGGCAGCCTAGCAACACAAACTAAGACATCCCTAGCAACTGAGAGGTGGTGTTTGACCCCACCCATCTCCCCTTGTCTCCTTACCTCTACATCAGTGTCACCTTCATCCTTTTAAGCCTGCAGAGTGATCACACTTCCCTCATAACTTCCCCATTATCAATTAACAGTTTCTTTTAGAGACGCCCCGTTAACAACTGATCAAAGCACAGACAAATGCTGCAGGGAAGTCACTTCCATGTCTGTGTCTGCGTGTGTTTGTGTGTGCACACCAGGAGTGTGCAAGTGCCATTTGACGATTAAAATGTCTGTTACTTTCAAACGTCTGTCAATGAGTTCACACAATGCTGATTAAGTCTATCAGCTCCGCACGGTTTCTCAGTGTGGCTGTGTTTTAGATCTATAGTGTCAACCAGCAACATTCCTGTGCTGCACACAGGAAGTGATTCATTCTTTGACAAGACAGACGGAGGCCACGACAACATTGCGACAGTAAAGCGAGGCAGCTGGAAACAGGTTGAAGTAGGAGTGAGCAAGAGTTACAATAGTGTAAATATATACGTATACACTACCAGTTTGGACTACCCGTTTAACACCTTCTCATTTAATGTTTTTTCCTTATTTTCATGACTATTTACATTATAGATTCTCACTGAAGGCATCAAAGCTATGAATGAACACAAATAGAACTATGTAGTAAACAAAAAAGTGTGTATATAGTATATATATTAAAACAATTTCCCCTTGGGGATGAATAAAGTATTTCTATTGCATTCTATTGCATTCTATATAATGTATAATATAATGTATGTATACATATGCTGTATATTTCGACAAAGTCACATATTTTGTCATTTTTCCACAAAGACATTTGTGAGATTGTACAGTTGACTAAAAAGCTGTTTTATAGCCAGGTGTGTGGCCTGTTACCTCACTGCTGTTCCCTGTCAGACCAAGCAGATAAAGGTCTGCAGCTGTTGAATTTGTGTTTGGTGGCTTCCAGACTTCATTGACAGCAAAGGATCTTCAACCACGTACAAGCCTTTTATTTATCATGGTTTGGGTTTGTGAGTCCCTGAATATGGACAATAATGTATACAAATGCTTATAATTTCTTTGGCAAAATCTGTGTGTCTTGGGCCAAGCATATATAGCCCTAACTCAATAAAAAGATTCAGTATCAATGCAAACACACTTTGAGAAAAAACTAATTTCATACAAGAGCAAAACAACATCGCCAAATATCATGACAACAACGAATATTGACTGATTTGAAACCCTATATCGTGAAGCCCTAGGTTTGTGTAAGAATAAAAACACAAAGAAACGACCACAAAAAGCTTCATAAGTGAATTCTACTGCTCAAAAAACCTGTTCATAAAGCAAATTTGGAGGAATAAAAAGCAGCTCTGCTGCTGTACACACATAAACGCTCCCTCAGTCAGGTCTGATAGTATTGCCTGACCGAGAATACTTTCAGATGAATGACACAGCCTACAAACAATATTACATGGTTCGTTTTAATGAAGCCCAAACGGAGGTAGAGAAATAACAACAAAAATATGAATAAATCCAGCATCACAGAGAAGGTGTTACTTTATTGAGGCCGTGTTATGATCTTTGTCACGCAAATGGAAACACAGTCATTAACTCCATCAAACGAACATAGATTTCAGAGACGCAGTTCCACATCAACCCCACACTAAACAATCATCAGTCATTAAAGTTATTTTAAAGAGTTAATAGCCTCCCCGTGTTTGATGTGTACGGTATATTAGAAATCCCCGTGTGCTGCACCTCCTGCAGCCTGAATGTCTGCTGAAAATCTGTTTGTTTGAGACACAGATTACAAAATGAAGAAAACCTTGCTCCGTCTCTGCAGTGCAGACGTTTAAATGCACTCAGCTTCTACCCATTAACCTTATTTACATAAAGAGACGTCTCCTCTTCCCGGTCTATCGCAGGCTACCATGATTTGCACCATTTCGGCTGTTTTGTTTCTTTGTTCTTGCAACTTTTTACCCTCCTAACCCGTCCCCACTACTTTGTGTGGGTGAACACAAAAACATGTGCCCTCATACACTCTCTCCATTTCTCCATCCCTCGTGTGGCCAAGAGGCGCTGGAGACAGACGGCACGTCAGACAACACAAATCCACATTGTCCATTAAAGTCGGTGACTCTCGGGGCACATTTCATAAGCCAGGTGACCTTTAACCCTGAAGAAAAACTCATATCTTCTCACACGAGCCTTCCTCTCACCAGTCACACAGGCCGGTTGTAGTTAACCAAACAGTGATTTTGTCTGAGCGCAATTTGATATTGGCTCTCTCCAACCAAGAGTGAAACGCTTAAAGGTCTCTGGATGGATCTGTAACACGGGTCAGGACCCGTCCATCTCCCTTACATCCTCCGCCCTCCCCCCTCCTTGCTACATGTTCAGTCTTAATTGGCTGCCGTCTGACCCAGGCTGTAGCTTTTTATACAGGACGACTGGCGCTATCCGCTCTTCCCAAAATGACGTTAATTTGAGGGGGTGGTCAGTGAAGAAGTCTTTGGAACCAATAGATCCAAATCAGTCGGTACTGAAGAGGGGGTTTTATTGCCCATAGTGTATTACCTGCACTATCCTCCCACACTAAGAGTTTAATGCCAGCAGAACATTTGACTATTATAGCTTTTCTACTTATATCTCTATATCTGTCATTTCTTCTAGGCGCAAGTCTTGGACATGGGGTGGCTGTATCTTAGCAACCAGTTAGAGAATAAGAGCAGGGCAAAGAGATAAAGATTCAATAAAATGACAAGTGCATTGATAAGAAGCCTTGCCTTCTCCACAAACACATACACACACACACACTTCCCAGAGTTTCATTTCTTTGGAGCAGTCTTCACCTTTTTTCCCCCCACGTTTTCTGCCTCATTTTCTTCTTCTTAAACTTCCCCAAGCGGGCGAATTCCCCCGCACGCTCCATCATTCGCTGACATGGGGAAGAGGTTTTCCGTGGCAGACACTTATCAGATGCATACATTTAGTGAAGAGGACAGGGAGCAATTGGCTCGACTGTTCCCAGAGAATGCATCAAACATAGAAATAGTTTGTGACAGAAAACGTCTTTCAGGAAGCGACCGAATGCTCAAAACAATTACCCACTTGTGATGAGTCCTGCTGCGTATTTCTTACAACAAATGACTTGTTCTCCATTAGGGGTCCTTCTTTTTCAACATTTTTGTGACGATTAGTTCATTTTAAGCACAGAGTTCAACTTGAGCGGCAGCCTTTACCAGTTTGACTATTCTAATAATTGCTAGGTTGTTCTCTTTTCAGTCCACTAGAGGGCAGGGTACCTAGTCAATTTTGAGAGCTGAGAGAAAGCTCTATAGCAGGGGTATCAAACTCAAATGACCTTCAGGCCAATGAGCATCTAGTCTGGTCAAGTGGGGGCCAGTCTAGAGACAAAAAAACAACAGCCGTTTATAAAACAATAAAACAAACAAAAATTAGAACACAATATTCCATCATGATGTTGTAATAAATTGAATCATGATGATATGAAAGTAAAAGTGCTTGTTTTGATATGGAATGATGTATAATTCAACACGACTAATATTTATGATGCAAAGTTAACCTATTAATATCGAAAACAAGAGAAATTAATCTAAAATCAAGTAAACAATAACATGGACAACTGTAATTAAAACACCATACAAGCTTATATAAATGTCATTTACTGTTTGATGTAATACAATCAATAATGTGTTGATTACAACCGAAAATATCTTATTACCATTTTAAAACATATTTAGTATTATATTCTGTCTATATTTTGTCACCATACTGGCAGCTGTGTCGCTGTGTTTAAAGGACGAGGCGGTCACGGCCAGTGTTTCTATCATAGCAGGATAGTAAGTGGTGGGCCACATGTAATCAACCCGGGGGCCGCACGTGGCCCACGGGCCCCCAATTTGACACCTCTGCTCTATAATGTCAACTGATCTGTATCAGTTGTCCAAGAGTCCATAATACTTCTCATCCCCAATTATTATGATTATCACATGGAGATATTCAAACCACCAACGTGGACCAATTTGCACAATAAGTAAACATAAAGGAGAAAAACCTGACGAGTGACATTGTAACATGTGAAACACGTTAAGTTATGTGATACAAACTTATGGTGATCAATTTTTGAGAGTTCTCAAATGTTAAACTGATAATCAACACATGCCTTCAAGTGTTGAGGCAAGACAGATACTTGCATTCACCTCCTGTTATGTTGTTATGATATTTGAATCCAGATGTGAAAGAAAGGTAGAATTTTTTCATTTTGGAGTGCAGGGAGAACTCTACGACTCAGTAGTGGCATCGGCCATCTTTTTTGGAGTGTTCTGACACTGTCACAGCACTGGGCAGCTCCTTCAGTAACAGACTGAGACATCCTAAATATCTGAAGGAGCGCTGTCGCAGGTCATTCCTCCCTGTAGCTGTTAGACTGTACAACAAGCACTGCTCTCAGTAGACCACACATAACCAGGCTCCTCATTCCTCTCTACCTCTCTGCAATAAACTGTATATGTATGTTAGTGCAATATACCTAAATATTATCCCACGTTCAATCTTTGTTTATAATAAATATGTAAATATCAAGGCCATACTGTGTATATTCTGCAAACTGCCTGCCAGCTTGGCGTTGGTAACAAAAATAAGTCTATCGCCCTCATGACAGTATTAGATGCTGAGGAGACTTCAAAGGAAAACAACACTGAATATGCGCGTCCTTCCTCGTCTCCTTCGTCTCTCGTGTCAAGTCTACGCTTGATTTGTGTTTTCTGTCCTCCCACAAAGAAGCGCAAGTCACAAGATCCATCCTTTTTTGATTCGTAACTGTAGTGTGATTACTGACGTTATCGACATTAACGCGTCACATTACTGTGTTACAGACAAAAGTAATCTGATTACAGTAACGCGTTACTCACTGCACAATGATCATATCTGGCCCTTGTTAAAAAAAAAAAACTTTGGACACCCCTGCACTAGAGGAAGTTCATGTACCACTGGTGGTACACGTACCACAGTTTGAGAACCATGGGTTTATACAATCAAAACAAAAAAGATTGTATACTTCTATTAAAAAAGAAAGTACTTTAATTTTAATATTCTTTTATCTTCAACTGCTGCGCAGATGAAAATAATTTCACCTAAACAATATTTTTTTTTTATGTAAATTTTCATCCACAAATGAAAAAACCCTCATGTCAGGTTCAGTTTTTACTAATGGGTGATTTTTTCCTTTCTGTCCTTCATTTATAAAGCAGTACAGACGAGTCTGTGCCTGTATCTGCTCTCGAACACACACACACACACACACACTGAGGTTTCATGTAAAGAGGCAAAGCTATGACCCAACACGCGTTTAGTCAAGTGAAGAATGAGGAAAAGCCTTCTAGTTACAAAGTGAACGAGTCCACGGGGCAACGAGTCTGCTCCGTTACTCTTCAGCCATGGCAACTTTGTTACTCCGTCCACTGACGGCGTTTCTCTTCTTCTCATTGGCAGCACATGTTTGGGGTAAGATGCTGTTCCTTGTTTTAACTGTGTTATTATTTTTCTCACAAAACTTTTCACCTGTCTGTTAAGAGTGGAGTTTCTCAGAGGGTGTTTCCTCACGACCATCTTTGAAGCGGCTGTGTAATTAAACTGTGTCCGTGTGATCGAAGCTGATGGATATTAATAATAAGACAGAATAATTCCCTGTGAGTTGACTCGAATAGTGTTGGTTGTTAATTTCACTGCGCGTTTGATGCTTTCGCCACCCTTTACCTTATAAGGGAGTGAAAATAGTCAGGATGTGTTTCCTAAAGAGACATGGCCAGACACTGGGAAAAACACTGGGAAATCTCCACTTTTTAATCTTATTGTTTTCATTTTAAATAATTCATGTGGGGTCCAATGTTATACCCATGCCTATATGTGGTTTATGGCTCATATACTTTTTGTCATTTCTATACATAAATATATATATAGAATATATATATATATATATATATAGATATATATATAGATATATATATATATATATGTATGTATGTATATATATATATACACACATATATGTATGTATATATATGTATATATATATATATATATATATATATAAACCCTTCTATTCTGTCTGAAACAAATGAAAAAGTTAGGAAAAACTGAAGTAGCTGAGAAATAAATGACTTTGAGTTCATGTTTTTTTTTATATCAAGTTTGCATGTTGTCCCCGTGTGTGCGTGGGTTTTCTCAGGGTTCTCCGGCTTCCTCCCACAGTCCAAAAACATGCAATGTGGGGATTAGGTAAATTGGACACCCTAAATTGACCATAGGAGTGAGTGTGAGAGTGAATGGTTGTTTGTCTCTATCTGTGTGTGGCCCTGCGATGGACTGGCGAACTGTCCAGGGTGTACCCCGCCTATCGCCCGATGTAGCTGAGATTGGCACAGCACCCCCCGCGACCCTCTGGTGGAGGATAAAGCGGTAGATGATGACTGACTGACTGACTTTAGTATTTGACACTGGTGTTTAAAGGCATGTAATTATTTATTTATTATTTAAAGTAAATTCACTAATGCAAATCACACCCTTAAAGCTGTAGTGTAACTTTTAAATATGAAGACATGTGAAATGGCGATTAAATCTATCAGCGTGACACAGGACTCTCTCTCTCTTCCTGTCTCTGTGCGTTTTTCACTATAGCGGAGTTTATATCTCGTGTCACCCGCTGTCACACAGGAAGTGATTTGTCGTATGTCAAGGCAGGCGACGCAATAGCAACATTGTGCTCGCAAAGAGAGACGGCTGCAAACAGGTCAGAGTATGGCAGAAGACACGGAAGGATTCAGCGGGGAATTCTCCCGCTCAAAACCCCAGTTGTTCATCTGAAAATTGGCTAGGTCAAGCAAAACTATCAGACCTAAGTGAAGGAGCATTTATCCAGTCAAACAAGGGCCACACGGTGACATGGTGTAAAGCACTGTTGCTTTACAGCAAAAAGACCTGGGTTCACGACCCAGTTTAAAATGAGGGCCTTCCTGTATGGAGTTTGCGCATGCTCCTCGTGTGCGCCTCTCGCCCTGTGTCAACTGGGATCTGGTCCAGCAGCACTGCGACCCTTGTGGACGATAAAGTGGCCTTTGTGGCAAGAAGACCTGAGTTTGTGACCTGGTCAGGAAAAAGGGCCTTTCTGCATGTTGTACCCGTGTGTGCGTGGGTCTAAAAACATGCAGATTTGGGGATAAGGCAAATTGGAAACTTTAAAATGATGAACATAAAAGAAAAGGATGAATGAATGTTTCTGTTCAAGGCAGCTTATCATCAGCAACAACAAACAACCAAGTTACTGCAGCTTGAAATCACATATGAATAAAAAAAAAAAAGGTCAAGTTTGTTGCAATGTGCTATTTAAAATGAAATGTTGTAACCAGGTTAGTATTATTAGTTTAATGGGTCAACTTTACATAGAGATATTAAGGAGTTTCACTGTACTGTATGTGTGAACATGCAATGAAAAACTCCAACTGATTCAAGTTAATCAGAGTTTAGTGAAATAGCAAAACCTTGCTCTTCATCAGTGCCAGACTTTCTACATAGTCTTAGCTGTAAAAGTAAAAAAGTGTGTGATTTTTTTCCAGGTTCCAACATCTGCACATCGAGAGGAGTTACCACTTGTCAACAGTGCTTGGCTGTTCACCCCACCTGTGCATGGTGCTCTCAGACGGTACAAACACCAGGCACACTGAAGCACACACACACACACACACACACACACACACACCGTGTGGAATCACTCTGCTCCTGTTCATCGATCAGCGCAGCAAGTTCTAACAGAAACCTCATTTCTCAGCAGCATTCCTCTGGTTGTCATCCCCTGCACTTTTGTTTATGTTGCCTCTCAACAAATTCATTACAGAGCAATGAAGAAGATACCTAAACATGTTTATGGTTGTAAAGGGCTTTTAGTAATCTGCTTTATTTTTTTCCTGTTTTGTTTTTTATTTAACATTTATTTCATTGGGAAGTCACACTGAGATTAAAATTGCTTTTACAAGTCAGACCAAGCAAAGTCGGACGGGGTATGTTTATCGAAACAAATAACATCAGAAAGCACAAATATAGACGAACAGAATAAAGCACAATGCAGCAATACTTTTTTTTTTTCCTTGATCACTTTAAACTGTTTTGAAACTGAACTTTATTGACTCATCACTGCCTTGAGAAGTGACCAGATTGGATGTGATTTTTAAGGACTTTGGGAAGGGATCCACTGCGTCCCGGTGTGACCTGAAGGAGAATCTGGTGGATGAAGGATGCACTAAAAGCTCTCTGGAGTTTCCCTCCAGCACCCTGACGATTCAAGAGGACGCAGCGCTCAGTAGCAAGGCCTCGGGTACAGGTGATGTCACCCAGATAAGGCCTCAGAAACTTCACATGGCACTAAGACCAGGTACGTTCTTTCATTGCACACCATCAATAACAAAATAGTATTGGACCAGACAATTTGTAATGTTTTACTTTTCATAAATTCTGGATTGAGAAAGACAACCTGCAGTGCAATGAATCTATATGTCAACTTTTATCTTCTCAGGTGATTCAAAGCATTTCACAGTGTCGGTGAAACAGGTGGAGGATTACCCGGTGGACCTCTACTACCTTATGGATCTTTCATTTTCCATGAAGGACGACTTGGCTCGCCTTCGCACTTTGGGCAATGAGCTTGCCGTGACCATGGGCCGCACCACCAGCAATCTGCGCATGGGCTTTGGAGCCTTTGTGGATAAGACCATGGGCCCTTACATGTACACCTATCCACCAGAGGCTGTGACAAACCCTTGCAATGGGTAGGTGCAGAGGTTTCAAGGAAGAAACTGAGAAAACTTTTACACTTTTTTTTTTTTTTTTTTGTTCATTGTTGATTTTCTTATCCACCTCACCTCACCTATTCTATACATACAGGATCAGTGAAACATGCCTGGCTCAGTTTGGGTTCAAGCATGTACTAACACTGACAGAGAAGGTAGCGCGATTCACCGAGGAGGTGGAGAAACAGCAGGTGTCCAGAAATAGAGATGCTCCAGAGGGTGGATTTGATGCTGTCATGCAGGCTGTGGTGTGCAAGGTATAGCAATCGTCGCCGTATAGAGAAACAAAAGCACAGGCTGAGAGATTTCTCATAGTTTTTCATAAATACGGATGTGGTCTTTCCTTCACGTTGTTGAATTTGTTGTCCATCATCATTATTAGGATAAAATTGGCTGGCGCCCCGATGCTTCACACTTACTGGTTTTCACCACCGATGCCAAAACTCACATCGCACTGGACGGACGCATAGCAGGCATCGTCCAGCCCCACGATGGCCTGTGTCACCTTGATGATGACAATATTTACAACAAAACTAATGAACTGGTAAAGGCAGACATTTAAGTCATTGCTGTAATGCTGGTTTGTAGTTTTCATTTGCAGTGTTGGACATTATATTTACAATCCTGTGTCTTCCAGGACTATCCCTCGTTGGCCCTCATGACTGACAAAATGTCTGAGAACAACATCAATTTAGTATTTGCTGTGACCAACATTGTGGAGCCACTCTACAAGGTATACAAACTACACTGCGTGAGACATTTATTTTAGCTTTTGGCATGAAAAATACAAAAATTCTTCTTGTCACCACTCTCTTCCCAGGAGTACAGTCGCCTCATGCCTGGCACAACAGTGGGAACATTGTCCGGTGATTCTGGGAATGTTATTCAGCTCATTGAAGAGGCTTATGCGGTAAGTACTTCCTGAATATGGGACAATGGGTTTAACCTGACATTGATGACAATTATTTAATTTGTATCATCGATTGGTGACTTTATTTTGAGCAGAAAATTCGCTCTAAAGTGGAGCTGGAACTCCTGGGAGTCCCGGAGGAGTTGCATCTGTCCTTCGATGCCACTTGCCTCAATGGAGAGATCATACCCGGACTCCGGTCCTGTTCTGGCCTCAGTATTGGAGACACGGTATGTATCCGCTTATCATGTTCCACATTTCATTTTTGTAAACACAGCAATAGACGGAGACTTCTACTCTTCAGGTGTCATTCAGTGTTGAGGCTGAGCTGCGCGGCTGCCCGAAGGAGAAGAACAGCACTTTTACCATCAAACCCCGCGGCTTCAAAGACGCCCTGGTGGTCACGGCGGACTTCGCCTGCAACTGCGAATGTGAGGCCAAAGCAGAGGCGGACAGTCCAGTCTGCAGCAACGGCAACGGGACGTATGAGTGCGGCGTGTGCCAGTGTCACGAGGGTCGTCTGGGTCCTCATTGTGAGTGCTCAGTGGAGGACTACAATCCATCTGACGACGCCAACTGCATCCCAAACCCGGACAGTCCAGTCTGCAGCGGGAGAGGCGACTGTTTGTGCGGACAGTGCACGTGCCGCGCAAATGAGTTTGGCCAAGTGTGGGGAAAGTACTGCGAGTGTGACGACTACAACTGCTTGCGCTTTAAAGGGGCACTTTGCTCTGGTGAGTAGTTAGCACTGTCATACTTTATTTCATGCAGCTGATATCAGACACCTCATCCAATCTTACAGTCACTCTCAGTGTGTAAATGCAACTTTAGTCTCTTTATTTTATATATGTATATACATATATGTATATGTATATGTATATATGTGTGTATATATATATATATAGTTTTCTCTTACTTAACTTGACAAAGTTATTTTTTGTTAAACTAAAGCACCAAGATTATGACCCATCTCGACATGTAAATAATTGCGTAACTGAAGTGCTGAACGAAAAGTAAACATTGTAAATAATCAGCTCTAAGAACACACCCAATTATTGTTTGATTGTTGCTCTTGCAGCCGTGCTCTATTACAAGTCTGCACAGCTCAGTGTACAGTTACTCACTCAAGGTGATAAAAGTTTAATAGCCTGTGTTACTGGGTAATTTAACGTCAAAGCAGATTGGGCTTGTGATTGTAAGGTGGGCAGTGTAGGAAGAGCAGAATAGAAACATTGCTCTTGCTTCTTTACACACATTAAGTACAATCAATATTCATTTCACTGCAGGACATTTAAAGTCAAGATTTCACCACTGTTAACATTGTTGTTGTCTTTTTAAATCATTTTAAATGTGAAACCAGACCAACTCGCTACAAATTGAATCATGACAAAAAAAGCTTTTGATTTTGTAGTAAAAAAAAAAAAAAAGAAAGAAGGAACTAACACACATTGATACAACATCTGATTTTACCTTCTTAATATAGTGCTGCAGTATTAGAAATGGGAGTAATTGCTGTTCTGTGGTTGCATAATGAAACGCTGTAAGATTCAGTCATAGATTGCACGTCAGTTGTGGCAAACATTTCCATAGTAACAGAGAGCTCCACCTATCAGAGGCATCGCTTTAACACCTGAGGATTGTGGTTAGAACATTGTTTGACACAGCAATATCTATTCAAAAAATGGGTTTAAAGGATGCTATCAAGATGAATAATAGTAACAGAATTATTCGTATCATATGCTTGTCACATGCTCATAGAACACACGTCTTTATTTTGCACTCGATGGAGGGCAATGTGTGTGAGATGGAAAGCTGAAAATTTCCAGGTAGATGTTACGTTTGTGTGAAGGCTGTTATTTTTAGAGCCGGGTATTATGAGAGATTAAACCCAGGGCTGGGTCACAGACACTTGCACACGAGGATATAGATGATGTATGACATCATATCTACAGAGTACAGAGCCCGACCTGGGACCGCAAAGTCACTGTGTCTCTGCAGACTTCTGACGCTGTCTTTAAAGAGCAATTTTCCTTCAGCACTGGCTCCACTGGAGCTTCTTGAAGCTCCGTGTTTGTGATATTCCCTGTGGCTGTATATTTCTTCTGCCGACGGGATGAAGGAGTGGTGCAGGTCCAAGGAGCAGTAGTAAGCAAGCGCGGCCCCAGGGCCCATAAAAATGAGGACAGCGAGAACAAGAAAGTTTGCATTCCATTGCTGGCAATTGGCCCGAATTCTACTTTCACCAGTAAATATTTTTGTCTTCAACCTTCCCTCCTGTCCTCCAGCTGCGTTATGTTTTACTTCCCTGTCTTCATCTGTGTTTCTCTCCTTTTATCGTGGCCCCTCGTGTTAGCCCCGTCTAAAGCCCAGGAATGTGATTAATGGGCAGGATTATTGTGCAGTTAAAAAAAAAAAAAAAGACAAACCGGGGTATTACGAAAACTTTGTCAAGAAGAGCAGCTGAGACTTGTAGAAAACATTAAGAGACAGAGTAGGAAAGATTACTCAACAACTAAGAGAGTGTTAACCATTAACCAGTGATTCAGGCTGTGCAGTAAATGCAACTCAAAGGACAAACTGAATTTGACACGAGTGAGGCAAGTTGTGTGTGGGGAAATGTTTACTCAGAGTTTAAAGCACTTGATGATCTGTTTTGATCCCTGGAATTAGGTGATATTTCATGATGAGTCTCCCCCCCACCCACCACAACCACCACCACCACCACCCGTAGTCTGATCAGCTTGGCTTTGACTCACTTTGCTCTTAGTCATCCACTGCCTAATCCTGTTTAGTCTCTTGCTAAGCCCGCTGTAGTCTCTGGGGTTCTGCTTTTGTTTCTGGGGTTGTTTAATGTGCTGATGTGGCACGGCTCTCTGAATCCCTTTAAGAAAAGTTTGATTCTGTCAACAAACCATTCCACCACTGTAAATCTGTTTCCTACACGGACCTAGCTTTTGTGCTTTCTACACATCAGTGGAGTCTGAGCATTTGTTGGTGTGTATGGGTGTGTGTGTGTGTGTTGAGAAACGGAAACATTAGTGTGTAGAACAATAGGTGGGGGGGTTGAAGGGTTAAGAAATGTGCGTGTGTAATATCCCTGTGTGAGTAAGATACGATTCCAGATTATTTATCACACAAAGATACTTTGTAACTAACTTTTGCCTCGTTTAATGGAGGATGTTTATATAAAAAAAACAAAGATGCACATTTTTTTACTGCAATACAGCCGTTTATAGCCACTGTTATCAGATGTCAATCCGTTTTAAAAGACAGACAAGTGCTTTATTGTTGTTGTTTTTAATGTAAAGGTAAATGGCTCAATTTTCATCTTAAAACGAACAAATAATTACACTTAAGTAACATTTAACACCTACCCAGTAATTAAATGGTTGCGTAAGCGACAGATGTGGCCATGGTTTCTTCATTTGCACAGGTTTATAGGCAACAACAACACAGACAGAACACAATCCACACACAGTCTGATTCATTTTCTGATTGTGTCATTTCTATTTGTTTGCCCAGCCCCACCCGTGTGGTTATGAACACTTAAACACATCATGTGAATGAACATGTGTTAGGATATAGAATTTGAACTGTAAATATCGGAGCTGAAGAAATTAAACATTAAAGCTGAAACGATTAATCGATGAATCGATAATTAATCGATTACTAAATTAATCGACAACTATTTTGATAATCGAATAATCAGTTTGAAGCTTTTTTTCATGATTAAAACAAGATTTCCGATTGTTTAAGCTTCTTAAATATGAATATTTTCTTCATTTCTTTGCTCTGGAAAACAAAGAAATCATTAAAAGTCAATCATTTTGGTTTGTGGACAAAACAAGACATTTGAGAACATCATCATGTCCAGGTTTGACGAACACAATCAACATTTTTTAAGGTTTTCTGATATTCTGAACACCAAACGATTAATCGATTAATCGATTAATCGAGAAAATAATCGATAGATTCATCGATTATGAAAATAATCGTTAGTTGCAGCTCTATTAAACATTGTGAAGGAGCGTTGTGCGATTAACGCCGCCCTCCTCCTCTTAATATGCTTTCAGATCACGGGAAGTGTAGCTGTGGCTTCTGCCAGTGTGATGCCGGCTGGAAAGGAGAAAACTGTAACTGCTCCACACGTATAGACACCTGCATGTCCAGCATCGGCCTGCTGTGCAACGGCCGCGGAAACTGCGAGTGCGGGATTTGTCAGTGCACTCAGCCCGGTGCCTACGGAGCCACCTGTGAGAAGTGCCCCACCTGTCCTGATTCTTGCACTATAAAGAAGTGAGTTCCTTGCTAAGTATTCGGACTGACGAGAGAGATGAGTGAACAGACATTCACCCATCTCGAGAGTACTTCAATATTTGAGAGGCTAAATTGTGTTCGGTGCTGAGGTTGGCACTGGACGAGAGGAAATGCCATGGGGCTTATTTATCTGGAGGTGTGCAGTGTGCTTTGATAAATACCATGCAGTCTGCCATGGAATCGGTTTATGAAGTCCAATGTTGACATTTTGAACTGACGCTGAAGCCAAAGCAAAGGCCAAGGGAGTGTGCGAAAGAGGAAGGATTTAACCACTGGGGGATCATGAGCATGTAAAGTAAATGGGCTAGATGTCTTCTTAATTTCTGGAGAAGACGCATGAAATATTAATATATAATATATAATAAATATTATAAAATTAAATATAAATTCAACCTCTAGTTTACAATATATGGAGCTAAATATTGGCCAATGGATTATCATGGCGGTATCATATAACAGCTTAAATATCCTGTTTCTTAAATTCTCCTTCTGGCTGAACACGACTGACAACGGTAACAAACTACTCTGCAACAGAATGGTTTTGTGCACTGCTCAAATACATATTTTGCTGTTAATGCTGTTAACAAACACAACCACACTTTACCACCAAGTGATAACCTGTGTTGTCCTGTGTAAAAGTAACGGTACGTGACTCTGTTTGAAGGGAGTGTGTCGAGTGTCAGCATTTCAAACGTGGCCAGTACACCAGTGACAACAGCTGCAATAGAATCTGCAAGGATGAAATCAGAGTAGTGGAAGATCTGGGTGGTGAACTAGGTGAGGAATCTGCCGTCGATCATTTCTTATACAGCTTATAGTGTAACTTGGATGTTTTAACATTGTGTTGCTGCAAAATGCTCTTGAAAATTGGGTACATACTGCACTGATGAATATTAATAGTTTTCAGTAACAACATTTCCTCTTCTTATCATATCTGTCCTGCAGTTTCCCAAACATCCTCCACAAATGCAGTGAACTGCTCGTACAAAGATGAAGTCGACTGCATGGTACACTTCCAGTACTACGAAGACGAAACTGGCAAATCCATTTTGTTTGTGGTGAAAGAGCCAGGTACTGTACGGTTAGAGTTTCTGAGCACATCTAAACTGCCAGAGAACTGCACCTTGTATATTATGAGTACATTATTAGGTCAGAGTAGTGTGTTTCCTGAATGTCATTTCAGCCTGAGTCTGGCAGGCTACAGCATCAGGGGAACAGTGCTATAATATGCTATTCTCCAAAGAACACATCATCTGCCAGATAACCACAACCACAGAAAGCCAAATGCATCAGTGTGCTGAATGGTTGTGCAGTCGAGTGTGTGTCACTGGACTGCAGCGGTTGCTTAACTTGATGAGTGGGCTCCTCTGCATCATGGAAAGCAGCATCGGAGAGGATCTGGTTCTGAATTAACTCTTTCTGCTCCTCTCTTCTCTTCAGAGTGCCCCGAGGGCGCGAACATCTTGGTCGTGCTCTTGTCGGTGGCCGGAGCCATTCTTCTCCTGGGCCTTGCTGCTCTCCTCATCTGGAAGTTACTGATCACCATCCACGATCGCAGAGAGTTTGCCAGGTTCGAAGAGGAGAGATCCAAAGCCAAGTGGGACACGGTGAGAAACCCTCTGAAGGGCAAAGATGTAAACATACAAAACGGCTCCATTTCAGATGGAAAGTGCTTATTAATATCTAATTGCGATTGGATATCGGAGGGAATGGTAATTTTGACACCATTATCCTCATTTTCATTCGAAAAACATGTTTAAAATAAGGATTACTGTGCAGTGGCGATTTTGGTCTGGAAATTCTGGTGGGGCCATGCAGGAAAATCTTATAATGCAATCCAGAAATACCACATATTACTCTCATACCCTCACAACAAAAACACAGTAGCAAGTGAGAGAGGGGACCACAGCACCTTTGACACAAAAGTGCAGCTGTAATGTAAACTACATTATCAATTACAAGTTAGAATAAAAAAATAAATTAGACTGACCGCTCACTTCTTGAAGAGGAATGACGCTCTGCGGACCTTCATGTGCACAAACCAGTGCCCGCCCTTGCTTCAAATCAACCAATGAGAAGCGCTCTGGGTCCCTGAACTTCTGGCCCCACTGCCGAAACTGAAGCGTGCGCTGTACACGCGCATGCACGCGCAGCAGTTCTGCAGTACGCGACCCTGCAGGGAGGATATCTCGCCCCACCGAACGGAAACAGAGGACGCGCAGCATCCGGCACAACCAACTATTCACATACAACAACACGATGTGTCTACAGTGGAAATTGTGTTAATCAAATGAAAACTGTGGACATTTCTTTGGGGACATCGTTAAATGTATTATTAACTTGTGCTCCATGACATTTTTGACACAGGAAAACATAAAAGCTTGCAATCCTCCCCTGCACAGCAGCACCCTCTGGTGGGGCACGGCACGCTGCTGTTACTGTGTGATATTTGTGCAGATCTGTGAGAACAAAGATGTTCTCGTCAGCCCGTAGATTAACATGTGTGACGATTAGGACAATAATTCACCCTATATTTTAATACAATTTTTGCTCTTAAAAAATATTGCGCTTCCATCTGTGATTTGAAACTTGCAGTAGCCTGTATTGCGATTTTGATAAAAAAAATTCAGAATAATTGCCCAGCCCTAGCGAGCAGTATGGCATTCAGCTGCACTTGCGTTTTGCTCAGCATCACTGAAGAACTGTGCTCATGCAGCACGAGCCAGTGGGGAAAAAAGGGACAATGATGTCTTTGACAAACAGATTAAATGATGTCCCCTCTGTTTTCCTTCCTCAGGCCAACAACCCCTTGTATAAAGGAGCCACATCCACCTTCACCAACGTAGCGTACCGAGGAAACTGATGACGAAACGACTTGAGGAAAACTCAGGGGTCAGTGACAAAGACGGAATGTAGTAGCACAAAGATGGATGGTGGAGTGCAAACACTGCTATGTGACTCGCTACTGTAGCTGAGAAGTAATTACTGCTGTCAACAGTGTGAAAGGGTGAAAATAACTGTACATAATGTAAAAAAAAACTAGAACTAGAGCTGTTAACTTACAGTAAGTCATCAGTGGTTATGTGTTCCTGGTTTCCTTTTGTGCATGTGACTGACACTCAGATCAGTCAGCTAGACACTCAGACCACTGTCTGGTTCCACTTGCAATAGCTGCTGCTGCTTCCTCTGTCACATTTTGTGGTCATTTGGTGAAAAAACCACTGAAAAGCTGTTTGAGAATTTTTACTTTTTCCCACAAGTAGTTTAGTTAAAGTTAGCAAGTAACTATGTAATGCATTAATGCATATTTTGAGGGTTTCCCCAAGCTTTGGTGTATTATTTACATCTAATTGTCTGCAATTGCGTTTCAGATTAATCTCTACCAAGTTTAGCCATATAAATAAAATGTGCACTAACGAATTTTAATGCCCCACAGAGCACATGCGTTGATGCCTCTCATTTCTTATTATACCTTCTGGTTTTTTTTGTTCTTCTTTTAAAACTGTTTTGTTAATGGGTGAGTTCACACACTCTGGTAGACCTGGTTTACACTGATGATTGTGATCTATGTTGTCTTTGAAAAGCACACTGGCAGTGGTACTGTGGCGGTTTTATTGGTTCAGCCGTGGAAACCGTATTTGTTGTTGAATGTTGAGTTTGTTTCATTTTCTACTGAGCAGCACTGTGTTACACTGAAATATCATATTCTATATCCTGTGTGTATGAGCAGATTTGGCCATAATGTGATAATGTATGATGAACTTGCTCTTTTGTAATATATTTGAGTCTATGGGAGATAACACAGCTAAATCTTAGGCTGTACAGCTCTCAGGACATGGTGTGAAATCTCACTGTTTGATTTGTTTGTTTGTTTGTTTTTGCACAAAAAGAAGCCTGTGGTTGATCTCTAATTCTTCACATGGGAATTAAAAAAGATCCATTATACCATAATTCTCCAATTTTGGTGTGTGATGTTTGCCATTTGGGTTCTTCTTGCCACAGCTGTTGGTTTTATTTTTATCCTTTATTAAGATCTGAATTACAGAACACTGTAAAGACAAGGTATTTGAGATTCATATTTCACATCCAAAGCCTTCAAAAATCTGATTGCATTTCCCATATTTGCTCTGCGAGACATTTGTCTCATGACAAAATATGTTAACAGTTTGCAGAAATGTGTATATACTCGCATCTTTGGCTCACTGAAGTATGGTATGAAGGAAACAATGATGCGTTGGAGCTTTGTAGCTTGGAAAATGGATGTCACTGTGCAAAGACAAGAACGTCTTTATGACACCACCAATTGACTTTATCAGGCCACAGAATATTTCCTTCCGGAAACTTGTCATGTCCTTTCCTGTATTTTTGAAATGTTTCTAGTGTTCATTTGTGGTTGTATTGCACAGCATATCTTTGTGACCACATCTTGCTGCCACCTGCCTTGTGGTGTCACTGTCATTTTAGTCACACAAGATAGACTGTATGTGTATGTATGAGTACTCTGAACATTAGATATGCCGACATTCTGTTTTTAAAACTTGTGAGCACCAAACTCCTATTTGCCAATAATAAAATAACATTTTACAGTAGGTCTAGCCGCACAGAATCATTTTTAGCTGTGAATAAAGTAGTTATGAAAATATAGAGATGTCATTTCTTTTAATGCTTGAAGGTTACTCCAGGAATTTAGAGAATGTATCACTTAATTCTTACCTCTAGGCTGAAAATAGAATGGATTCAGCAGCTGAAGCACTCCATAAATTCAACATGTTGCAGCAAGAGTATGTACAAAACCTAACCGAGTCAAAGTGACCCCAGTGGCTCCTACAGGCCTTGGTGAAGATAATTCTGGTATGTGTCTCCCTCTAGTGTTGAAAGTTATGCACTAATGAAATGTTGTGGCACCAATAAGATAGATTTTTGTGAAGACGTGCCAAACCCTCATGGGTTTACAAGAAACCAAAAATGACAGTTGCAGCGGTTCATCCAATGTTTCAGTTTATTACAAAGGTTACAGAATATCTTACAGCTCAGCTTTATACAAGAAATATTCTTCTCTCTCTCTCTCTCTCTCTCTCTCTCTCTCTGTGAGGCCTAGAAAATAAAATTTGATAAACCAAAACACATGCAACATTTTTGCATCTTTTTTATTTGTATTTGACATGTGTATCCATTGTAGTTCTCAGTGTCTGTGTTGTTTTGTTTGTGTTGTTGTTTTTTGTCTAAAATAACTCCAGAGGCTCTTTTCATTGGAGGCAGATTTATTGCCAATAAGATAATTTCTCCTCTTCTTCACATATTCTCTGACTAATTTCACTGGTATAGTGAAATTAGATTAAGGTGTAGCGAGATAGTGATACTTTGTTTTCATTTTCCTCAGCTCCACTCTGATCACATACCCTGGTATATACAGTAGAACAGTATTTCTGATTTTCCTCCAAGTACCCCCAGAAGAAGCTCGCGTAACACTGGTGGTACACGCACCACACTTTGAGAATCGTGTTTCGAATATTTCCGAATTCCGATTGACTTTGAACGCGGCACAATTGAATGCCCCGCCCCTCTTCCGTTGCGTCAGATCCAGCATGGCGGCGCCCCGTGCCGTGGTCGGAGTGGAGGGAGACGGCAGTGATTCCGGTCCTAATCTGTCACATTTATCCATCACAGACGAGAAGAGACCACAGTTCGGGACGCGTTTCCTCACCGACCCGCGGCAGGTTTTCCAGCACAACGCATGGTCAGTAAAAACAATATATCAAATCTGCCATTTCAGCGGCTCTGACTTGTGTTGTCAGCTAGACAGTGTTTACTGCTACGTTTAGTTTGTTGTTTTAGTTCCTTCTTTGGTTAAAATTGGTGTTACGTACAGGCTTCTCCAGTGGCGTACACAGACATTTGGAAGGGCTTGGGCGGACATTTAAAGGGCACCTAGTGTGCGCACCCGCCACTACTATATACAGACGTGTTTCCATCATGGTACAGTTTGCAATGGTAAACCTTGGGTCAGGCCTGAGTTTCCACTGAAAACAGTACCTTTAAGGGCCATGTCAGCGAGATCCATAGCGTGACAACAACGAATATCAAACACAACACAACCAACAACTTAACGGATTACATTACATGTCATTTAGCAGACGCTATCATCCAAAGCGATTTTCAATGGAATTAAGTACAATCAGGCCAGGGGTGGAGTCCAACTTGCGACCATGATGTCTTTCGCACATGGTACCGGTCTTAACCACTGAGCCACTCCACCCCACATCCAGCAGCTTGTTCCTGCTCGGTTTGTGGCTGTTTGTCTCCACAAGACATCAGAGTTTGTATGCGAACAGACTGCGGGCGTTTGAGAAAACAAGCTTTTTGTCGATGACTTTCATGAGTAGGAGCCCGTCGAGCTCCACTCATACCCCAAGGGAAAGGTACTGAAAAATGGAAAGATTGGGGCTGGTTATTTTGGTACTATTCCTCATGAAAATGCATAAAAATATGAACCAAACCATTCTACTCGGCGAAAAAACAAACACACCTGTTCGTATGATGGGCATGTTCTATACAGCACTGACTATCATGTCCTCTAAGGACACTCTTTGGGACACTCTAAACTTGTATCAGATATAATATATCATCACACTGGAAGGGCTGGGAAATTTCCCAACGTTTTTGAACGTCACTTTCATAATTTTAAGTGTTGTCAAGTGTATGTGTGCTGTTATCCATGACAACCCCTCACCGGGTCACTAATGGTTTTGTGTTGTCAACAGGGACAATGTTGAGTGGACAGAGGAACAAGAAGCAGCTGCTAAGAAGAAAGTCTCAGAAAACAGTCAGCCTTTACCTCCAGAGAAACAAGGTGACCTGAGGCGTCACATTGTTGAGTTTCACAAAATGACACTTATTTTTGTTTTGTTATTTATTACTAAGCTTTATCAATCATTTGTGTTCGCTAAATGTGGTAGATAATTGGTCCATCACTGTGCCTCTCCTTTTCATGCAGAGGAATTCGACGGCCGAGCCAATGAGTATTGGAATGACTTTTACACGATCCATGAGAATCGTTTCTTTAAAGATCGTCACTGGCTCTTCACGGAGTTCCCCGAGTTAGCGCCGCAGGGAAGCCTCAGCCATGAATCTCATCCTGAAGCCTTGACCACAGATGGTGGTCAGCAGAACAATTTGGGTCAAGAAAAGAGGGAAGGAGTTGCTGATGAGGACTTTCCAGGCTCTTCTGCCACGTATCGCATTCTGGAGGTGAGATATTAATTATTATTATTATAATATATTATCTAAAATTCACCACACACATTTACAACAAAGTTGTATCTTCAAAACTTTTTGTGTAAAGTTGCACATTTAAATATCATTTTAAAAGACATTTAAATGGACTCCTCTTGCAATAACTGATCTTTTTGGGGGGTAAAATTTGCTAAATGCTATATGAATTGTTGTACAGGTTGGCTGCGGTGTGGGGAACACAGTTTTTCCAATACTGAAGACCAACAAGTAAGTGCGTAGGAGACATTGAGAATGACAGGTTTCAGGTTACAGTACAATATGTAACTGAAAGATTGACTGTACAGTCAGTAAGTAAGCAACTGTAGCTTTGTTTTCCGCAGTGATCCAGGACTCTTTGTTTACTGCTGTGACTTCTCCAGCACTGCTGTGGAGTTAGTAAAGGTGAGATGATTAGGTTAATGAAAGGATAGTGTGTTGAAAGGTACTTTTCTCTTGTGGGGTTGTATGAATTAAAACCACCTCCTTGTGACCAGAATAATCCCGAGTACGACCCTGAGCGCTGCTTTGCCTTTGTTCACGACCTGAGTGATGTGGAAGCCAATTACCCCGTCCCCGATGGAACCCTTGATGTTATAGTGCTGATCTTTGTGCTCTCAGCATTGCATCCCGACAAGTATGAACTTTCCCGTTGCCTTCCTTACTCTCTTGGTTGTTATTTTCATTGTAAATTGTAGACCTTTTCACTGATTATTCAGCTCTACAAGTATATGTTCTTCTCTCTCCCCACAGTACCTACTCAATATTATGCCATCACTGTTATGCACCAAAATAGTCTCTCTGTATATGAAAAAACATATTTGGCAGTAAATCTTAAGTCTCGATAACTTTTCCCCTTTGTCTCAGGATGCAGGCGTCCATCAGTAGATTGGCACGGCTCCTTAAGCCTGGGGGAGTGATGCTGCTCAGGGACTATGGACGCTTTGATATGGCACAACTCCGCTTCAAGAAAGGTTTGTCAGAATAAAATCTACCAAGAGTCGATTTCCAGCAGGTGCTGAGAAACTTCATATTCAGAGGTCAATCATTTATGGCTGCTTTATTGAAAATAGTCTGTTTCTTGTAGCACACTCACATTAATAACCACTATGTTTATGTGAGGGTTTTAAGTACTTAAAAAGGTATAATGTCCCTAAATATGTTAAAATATAAGAACAATACTTCTAATAACATGTATGTTGTGATTCTTTCATATAGGAAGGTGCCTGTCAGAAAATTTTTACGTCCGAGGTGATGGAACAAGAGTATATTTCTTTACCCAAGGTAAAGTAAACAGGTGCCTCTGTTAATGTTATTCATCAATATTTTTTTTTGCAGAATTGAGCAATCTTTCTATGCCCCTGTTTACTTCAGATGAGCTTCATGAGCTGTTCACTGAGGCCGGACTTGATAAAGTGCAGAATCTTGTGGACAGAAGGCTGCAGGTGAACAGAGGCAAACAGCTCACAATGTACAGGGTGTGGATCCAGTGCAAGTACAGCAAGGCTCCAGTTCAGGCACCTGAGATGCAGGACTGAGACCAAGACTGAAACCAGGAGCTGAAGGTGCTGGTCTTGTTTGTGGAGACATATGGAATTGAGAAACTCTGTTGTGATTGTGATAAAAGGATAGCTTTTATTATATTTAAGACCTGTGGTTTTAAGGCCAGTGTTCCTGTTGGTGCTGCACTTCCAGCTGCAACAGCAATGATTTCATTTTCTACGAATGCGTACAGTATTCGGAGGAAGGGCTGGTTACCCTGAAGTAAATTCTGATATGAAATGAGTGGGTGTTTTGATATTAATTGCATCATGGTCTGAAAAATACAATTTGTCTTTTTTATATTCAAAATAAATAAAAACCTGAACTTTATAGTAACTCTATGGATTCTTTTTGAAACTTTGAAATAGTGGTTGGGAAGCTGGCTTTTTTTTCTTGTCATCAACTGATTTTGTTTTCAGAAATTTGATAAATGCTACTTGGTGCACTAAAACCTTCTTTTCATATAACATTTTTTTACATCCATTTTATGTGATTATTCAGGCCTGGCACTAGGATGAAGTGATGGTGTCTTTTAAAATTGTGAGGCGGCAACTTTTTCAAAAGTAAAATGAATTGATTAACAGTGAAGGCTTAACGCGACACAACAATTCACAAGTATAATAACACAACAGTGCACGAAGTTAAATGCACATTCATTCCTTAAATTCTCAGTACAAATCGGTATAAGTCGCTACACAAACAAAACTGTTTATGACACTAATGGAATCCAGGGCCTGAAGTTTTAACCCACAACCACAAAAAGATTGTTATCATTTTATATTGACGGTGTCAGTATTTTTCCATCCATCACAGCATCTTTTAATGGTTAAACTCCAATTTAGTTTTGTCGCATATATACTAGTACAGAGTGTGGGTGTGAACATCATTGGAATGGCAACTTTCTGATAAGTGATCATTTTGATGGCTGTGTGGGTGGGCACTGTTAAATTGTGTTGTGTACAGAGAGATTTTTCATTGGTCCAGACAAGAGATTTTGGGCAGGCGTCGAATGAACCGAAGGTGAAAATACTTTGAACAATCTCACGAGAAAATGTGAGATTTTACCGATTATTGTTTACATTGCAAAAACACGAGAACCGAATCGATCCGGATTCAGCTGAAACGGATCGCAACCGCACAACTTCCGAAACAGGATTGGTTTCTCCCCTGCAGCGAGGAAGGCGACTGGAACAGAACTTTTGTTTTCATCGACCTGAAAAGCCAGGACCCGAAATTCATCTCACCACCGGGGGAGAAAATAAGAAATAGGTGGTAACTGTAACCCTGGCTTTAAGATATCATTTATACCTGGCGAAAAAACGCAGAATCTCGAGGGTCGCCATTGTGTGGAAGGTAGACAAACGACAAAGGCACGGTATGGTCCTCGGGGAGAGGGATGTAATGGGCATCCCCGCCTAAGGAGAACAGAAAGGCGGGTTTGGGATACCCGGAGTCGTCGAGGCCTGCGAGGGAATCCTCTGAGTCTACCGTGAACCACACGGCGCACTCCCCCGTCTCCATCGCGGACAATCACCACGGGAGGGACGCGGCTGTGAATGCGGCCTAGCCTGGGAGGGTCTGCTGAATACTGTAGAGACAACGGGGACGGTTTTAGGTTATTAGCGAGCCCTCTGGAGGACCGAGAAAATCAAAAACCACAGTGAGTATCTTGTAATGGTGTCGATCAAAATAATATTTCGTCTTTGTTGAGTACATGCGGGCGTCATGGCCCGAGCACCTGACAACACACAACTAAAGAGATGCTTCTTTTTGACAGGCGAACTAATGCTAACTTGCTGGCTAACTAGCATTGTATGCTATTTTATGTGTTTGTAAAATAATTTACTAATGCAGAGTGGAGTTGTGATACGTTGTTTTGAGGGTGGCTATCTAACCAGAATTCTGCTGCTGTGTCAACTGAATTATAATATTTGTCCCATCTTGAGGGGGGAAACATATATTACATACATTATGCTATTAGCTAACGTTCAGCGTTAGCTCCCAGTGAACAGCAGTAGCCTTGTTAGCTTACGTGTTACCTAGCTACCTCGCTTATCATTCTCTGGTGCTGACCTAACAAGTCATTCTGCTGGTCATTGTTAGGTTAGCCGAACCCGCAAACACTTTCCCGAATTAGTAATAGACGAATAATGGTGGAAACTTATTCCACAAAAGCCGTGGATTACATTTGCCATTTCTAATGAATGCAAGCATAAGATACAGCTGTCTGTACTGGGCGTGTAACTTAAACGTTAACCTTTGCACAAGCAAGCGAGCACTTATTGTCTGTTGTGGCCCTTTCCATGGCTGTGATTGTACTTGGCAGCCCCTCCATTAGTGACCTTTCACAACTCAAACGCCATGTAACTTATGCCCATATTCCCAGGGCGTTATCACATGAAGTTATAATTTTCCAGACAGTGACACCTCATGCCTTTGATACATGTTATATCTGATATAATTCAGTCATGATTGTTTATTTTGCTTGAGGTATTTCACAGAGTGCTCAAATTGCAAGGCTTACTTAACACTCATGATAGTGGAAACATCATTGTCAGGTTTATTGATGACTCAGAACAGGAATTTTCCACATCCATATAGCTAAAAACAACCATGACTCATCACAACCAATGCCTTTTGAAATGGTGATCTGTCACTCCCATTTGAATGCATTAGACCTCACGGCACTTCCTTAATCTGTGCTCTTGTCTCTGCAGCCATGATGGAAGAACTGCATAGCCTGGACCCCCGACGGCAAGAGCTGTTGGAGGCTCGCTTCACTGGAGTTGGTGTAGCTAAGGTTTGTGTTACAGCAGATGTCACATAGATGGAGCAGAAGCAAATGAACTATCTCCTGTCAAAGTGCTTAAAATTACAGATTCTGTTAACACATATTAGTGAATCTCTTCTTTGTCTCACTCTGCCCCAGTATCGTTCTGTTGTTTGGCCCTGACGAGCTTGGCCCCTCTCCTTTTCTTTGTCTGTCTCTGGAGAAGGTTGAGCTGTGTGTGTTTTTTGGCTGGTGTGATATGGCATCTCTCCCTGGCTCATGATGTAGTGGCTGTATATGCAAGTGGCAGCGCCTGCCAAAAAGGCCACAGTTGGGACAGGGGTGGTTGGGGGAGGAGGATGAGTGAAGTTACAGGAGGAATGCAAAAAGTAGTTCTTGACCAGGTGAGAGTGGAGGCAGCATTTAGCCTACCACCCCCTTGCATGTTTCTTTGGATGGAGTGCTCTTTGTGGAAGGTGATCTTGGAACAGTTAGGGAGCGAGTATCAGCGCCAGGAGTGGGCCCTGTGCCAGCCATAGGCAGAGCTGAGCCCAGAGCATGGCATGGCTGCTGCCGCAGAGAAAATGGCAGCTCTCACTAAAGCATCATGCCATAGCAACCCTGTATGGCAAGGTATGCTATGTGTGTGGTGATTGAGGGAGATGTGTGTCAAGAAATAGATATATCGTTTGTTGGTCTAAAAGCCCTGCAGTGTCACAGAGCAGCTTAGTATTTTTTCTTGACCTTGAGTAGCCATTTTTTGGCGCTGCTCTCTCTGACATCCCTGAGTTGGCATAAAAGAAAGGAACATTGTCATCCTTTGGTGACAAATGGGTAACGCCTTTTTGGTAATGGAACAGTGAGGGCCTACTAACATTATTGGAAAGTGAATTTGAACATGTCTGATATCAGAACAAAGATTGTGTTTAGGGAGTGCAGTGCAAGCAGTCATTCTTAAATCAAGCAGAGCACCTTTCACTGGCATTTTCCAGGGAGAGGGAGAAAGAATGGTTTAGACTGTAAAGATCGGGGAGAAAAATGTCTAACATTATATATAGGTGACAGACGGAGGAATACATCCCCAGCAGCATGCCTAATGTTCAGCCATTTTAGGAGGGTTCAGTGAGAGAGAGCTCTAGTGTGCTCTGAATGACTAAGTATCTCTTCATGATTGGACAGTGCCTGTTGAATTCTGATGTTATTCACTTGACTGAGAGACATCACTTAGGGAACCAGCATTAAGACTGATGCAGGTCCTGATTCACTGGAAAGTTTATGGTGGTGTTCTTTAGCTCTTCTCTTACCTTAGTTGGTCACCTGTTTTTGGCTCGTTTGCTCTCTAATTACATTCACACTTAATACATATACATACAGGCTTCTGAAAATTCAGTTGAATGTGAACATAATGTTTTTTACATTTTTATTCATGTGTTGTGTTTGCTCACTCTGCTTTATTTTCATGTGATTTAACCTTATTTTAACAGGGCTCTGGTCAGAATCAAAATGAGTCATCCAATCAGAGTCTATGCAGTGTGGGCTCACTCAGTGACAAAGAGCTAGAGGTTGGTCTGCCTTCCATATCAACATACTTTGTTTTTAAATCCCAGCAGTCTCTCTGTCTTACCTTGTTTTTGCGCTTGGTTGATTCTCACTGCTTTACCAACAGACGCCAGAGAAGAAAGCAAATGACCAGAGGGTAAGAAAACGGAAAGCAGACCACTTTGACAGCAGCCAAGGTAGGTTTGACCCTCTGCTGTGATGCTCAACTCATGCATCCCAACTGTCACACTCTCTCTGAACTCCCCGCCTCTCTCTTCCAGGCAAAGCAGGACCAAGAGGGCATAAAATTAGTGATTATTTTGAGGTAAGTGGCTTTTTTTTTTTACCTTTGCATGTAGCAAAGCACATGTAATTTCAAGGGCTTTAGTATTCATTTTTCATACTTTCTGACCCTCATTTTAACCATCTCGGCTCTTCCACTAAACATCTTTCCTTTTACCCTTTCTTTACATGTCTGTCAGTTTGCGGGAGGTAGTGGTCCTGGTACTAGCCCTGCCAGGGGAATCCCACCAGTGGTCCGCTCTTCCCCACAACACTCCCTATCCAACCCCCCTGTCACGGTGAGCATGTTTGCTCTATGGTCTGTCTCCTGTTTCCTTCTCAATCTTCCCACACCTTTTTTTTCTGTCATTTTCTCTTCTGTGCCTTTTATTAACACCAATCCCAGTTGGGATGAATGAGTTTTGTAGTTTCTCATTAATTCACCATCATCATCATCATCATCCTTATCATCATCAAACAACGCATTCATGTAGGGAAACACAATATTATAGGAACACCAACCACTCTCATACAGTAAGAGGATAAGAGTTTTGATGAACCAGTTGCACATAGATTTTGTGTGTTGTATTTGGAGACTTCTTTTATTAAAATAAATGGCTGTAAAATGTATTTATTTAGTTGTTTTACATGACAGTAAAACATCTAATGTGTTAATTTAGTCATTATATATATACAAATTCACCTGATTTATTTTATGCATATTAGTTGTGCCAAGTTAATCTCATGTTTTATCATGACTAGCAATTCATTGTCTTAGTAAGTTCAAGTTTTTACCGAGTAAATGTCTACTTTCCCAGGTGCAGCAGGGAAGTCCCTCCTCTGTCAGCTCAGCCAACACAGAGCATTCATCGGGTTCACTGAAACCGACTCCTCTTCATGTTTTCCACAAAGCGACACAGGTATTTTACATACTCTCAGACATAAACAATTGGTATATGAACCATTTAATTGCTAGAATAATCAGCATAATGAAAGTACTGTTTGATGTGACAATTTTTTGTCTGATGCAGAAAGACGCACCATTAACAAACAATTTTGTACTCAATTTGTCCTGTAGTCCGACCTTACTATAGAAAAACTAACAGCAATGGAGAACAACAAGAACTCTGACCTGGAGAAGAAGGAGGGACGAATAGACGATTTACTTCGGGTACTACTCTAATTACATTTTGAATTGTGAAAATATTTTGTACTTTGTCCGGATTTTTCACTCAAGCCATGTAAAAGTTGACACCTTCCCTCTATCTGTATTTGTATTATCAAGATAACATTTTGCTACTTATCTGACCCTTTTCCTGCTTGTTTTTATCTTTTTTGCTCCAGGCAAACTGTGATCTTAGGAGACAGATAGATGAACAGCAAAGGATGCTGGAGCGATACAAGGAACGCTTAAATAAATGTGTGACCATGTCTAAGAAGCTGCTGATTGAAAAAGTATGTTCTCTGATGAGAAGTCTGGTTTATGAGTTATTGGTTACCTAAGTGATTAGCTCGTTGTGTGCTAGTTTTATAAGCCCTAATTTAAGCCACATGAAATCCGTTTTGACGCCTCTGCATCTCTGTTCCTCCTTAAGTCCAAGCAAGAGAAGATGGCATGTCGGGACAAAAGCATGCAAGACAGACTTCGACTGGGCCACTTTACCACAGTGAGACATGGAGCGTCTTTTACTGAGCAGTGGACGGATGGATATGCTTTCCAAAACCTCATCAAGTGAGAATCTTTCATTCTTTGTCCCCGTAGTTACTTTTAAATAATATTTTTCAAGAGGCAATTAAAAACTAGCACTCTAAATACGATTGGTTATATATAAAATGTATGTATTTTAAACTATAAAGAAAGATGGCCTACCATGAGAGCACTGTATTCTCATAAGAGATAAAGACACCTCCTCAACACAGAGCTTACTGTATATTTAACACAAATGGAGAAAGTTAATTAAATGTGTGCATCACACTTGCAAATTGTCTTGTGTTTTCTAGGCAACAAGAAAGGATCAACTCCCAGCGAGAAGACATTGAAAGGCAGAGGAAGCTATTGGCCAAACGAAAGCCACCCTCCATGGCCCAGACTCCCCCGCCAAGCCTGGAGCAAAACAAACGAAAAAGCAAGACCAATGGAACAGAAAGCGAAGCGTAAGATGCCTTTTTCCCTTTTTTAATCTTTTTATTTATTTTATTTTTTATACCCATAGTTGATTTGTGTTTAAACTTGTGTGTTCTTGCAGGTTATCACAAGCAGAGTACCACGAGCAAGAGGAAATCTTTAAACTAAGACTAGGTCATCTTAAGAAGGTAATGCTCAGTAAATTTGTGTCGTGATTTAAGTTTCCAAATACCTTCTCTGATCTCACTCATTGCACTGCTTCTGATTTTTTTTAAATCTTGTTTTTCCTTGCAGGAGGAGGCTGAGATTCAGGCAGAGCTGGAGCGGTTGGAGCGAGTGCGAAATCTACACATTCGTGAATTGAAAAGGATCCACAATGAGGATAATTCCCAGTATGATTTCTTCTCTTATCACTCTTTGCAAGTTAGCCTGTCCACTACTGATATATTCCTGTGCTCTGTTTTATTCCCTGAGTTTATGTTGTTTTATTTCACTCTGTACAGATTTAAAGATCACCCTACGCTAAATGACCGATACCTGCTACTTCATTTACTTGGGCGGGGAGGTTTTAGTGAAGTTTACAAGGTAAGAGAATCGGCATCTTTTACTTAGAAGGAAAAAAAACACTTATATAGTCAATGTAGAGCTGTAGTGTTGCTACTTAATTAGTACAACTTAACAGGTTTTATTTTTACTTAAATAGTGTCTTCATTTCATAAACTGTTACTGACGTTTGCACTGTTGCATTCTTCAGAAAATATTTGAAAATACACATTTCATTAGATTACACTAAGATCATCAACATTTAAAAGTGAAGGATTGTTCTAATGCAAGATGAGCAATGTTCCAAGAATCTCTTGTCACAAAATTGGGGAAAATATGCCAAAAGAACACACCCAAATGACATGAGCATAAAGAAATGCTGTCGAGTTAAACTTCAAACTAATGGGAGAAATGTATTTGACAGGCTTTTGACCTAACAGAGCAAAGGTATGTTGCGGTCAAAATCCACCAATTAAACAAGAACTGGAGGGATGAGAAGAAGGAAAATTACCACAAGTGAGTGTTCGGCTTATACCGTTGTAAAGGCATATGTACTGTCCACATTTATAATGAATGGTGTAAATGTTGGAAATCTTTGTTTCAGACATGCATGTAGAGAATATAGAATCCATAAAGAGCTGGACCACCCACGAATAGTTAAACTCTATGACTACTTTTCACTCGACACTGACTCGTAAGTTGCTTTTTCAGTTACATGTGCCTTTAAAGAAACTCTCTCTCTTTTGCTGAGACTGTTATAAAAGTTGCTTCCTTTTACTCCTCCCATTGTGAAACAGGTTCTGCACCGTCTTGGAGTACTGTGAGGGCAATGACTTGGACTTCTACCTGAAGCAGCACAAGCTCATGTCAGAGAAAGAAGGCCGCTCCATCATCATGCAGATTGTTAACGCCCTCAAGTACCTCAATGAGATCAGACCGCCCATTATCCACTATGACCTTAAACCTGGTACGTCATTACACTTTACTTAATGTTAATACTGTCCATTAAATGAACATGAGTCATTGCTTATTTAATTCAACTCTTGCAGACTACATTACCTTACACTCATTAACAATAAGCAGCTCGAGACAAAACATGTTTGTTTTGATAAAATTAGCAATAAATGATTTAAAGTGGACATATTATACCCTATTTCCCCCATTAAAATAGTTCCCTGGTGTCCTAATGAACATGTCAGTGACATGCCTTGGTCAAAATACCATAAGGATGAAGCACAATAGCAGTTCAATAACCCTGCTAAACCCACCCCTTTCAGAACGCTCGGTTTACATGCATGGTCCCTTTTATATGCAAATGAGACACAGGCAAACACACACCCACTTCTTCCAGGGGGTTTCTGATTTGTCCTCGTTACAGTGCTTTACAGCTCTATTCGTCTCCCCCTCCCTCCACTAGTTCTCTGACAATATCAACATGGCAGCGTGCGCAGAAAACAGCGAGAGTGCCGTCACAGGAAGAGACGTCCTACATAAGGATCGAGCCGAACAGTGCCGAACTGTAAATCAGTTAAAAACACTTGGGGACAGCACTGCTGATCGCCAGCGTCGCGAGGCGGCAGTTTAGGCAGCTCGCCGCTGGCGATCAACGGTGGTGTCCCTATGTCTTTTTAACTGATTTTCACAGAGAGTGCAGCACCGCTGATCGCCAGCTGCTGTATGTGACTGTATCAGACTGAGTCTGTGCTCCGGTTACGTCGGTGAAATACGTTCGCTGACTAAATACGGCGACCGCCGGCCGCAGTCTGTTGTGAAGTGGTGCGAACACACGAACACACGTTTGCTGACTTTATCCAGCACATTAGCTTCATATATAAAATCCTCTGAGGCTGGAAGTTTGTGTAAAACACTGTGCTCCACTGTGCAGCCACAAACAGCACACTCCCTCCGCGTTGACATAATACCGCTCTTCCTCCCTCGCCTGCACTCTCGCAGGGACAAGGAGGAGCTAAGGTGAAGCTCTCGAAGTAAACTTACTGGTGGGGCGTTAACATTCGCGGTGAAATGCGCATGCTGCCGTCGTAAGCGCAGGGAATTCAACATCGAGTGTTTTATCGCCTATACTTACACTAAGGGGAACCACGAAAACATGACGGAGTATTCTTTTTCCACACTTTGGCGACTGGTAGGGCCTCCAGAGTCCCAAATATAAGTATTGAAATGGTTAAAAAGTTGATTTAGCATAATATGTCCCCTTTAATATAACTACTTGGGAAAAAATGCGCAGTTTCTATTGACCATGAAGAAGTCTTGTGTACTTTAACATGGTTTGGCCTCTAATCCAGTTGCCTCGAATTATTCCATTCAAGTGATTTGGATATGTTAACAGAAAACACAATCATTGTACCTATCACAGAGTTCAATCGCCCCTTTTTTAATTGCCATATTTGACTCAAAATATGAATATGAACTATGTTGACATTTCCTTTCATACCCATAACACATCTTTTCACCGTGTTCAGGCAACATCCTCCTGGTGAACGGTACTGCGTGTGGTGAGATCAAGATTACAGACTTTGGCCTGTCAAAAATCATGGATGATGACAGCTACAACTCTGTGGATGGGATGGAACTAACATCACAGGGAGCAGGGACATACTGGTAAGATGCACAGAAGAGGAGCCTGTTCTGCTACAGGACTGTCATCACCTGTGCTATAATAAATCATGCTGTTCATTTTTACTACCGAGCCTTAGTCCTCAAAAGTCACATTTATGTCAGATAGTCTGTGCTGATGAGTTTGAGTGTGCTTGAGAGCTTTCACCCACCACAGTCCATTAAGAGTCGTAATCCTCTATGCAGAGGCATTTTTGCAGAGAAAAAGCAGCCAGAATGCTGCTCGTTTGTCTTTCTATCCACACGAAACCCTCTAAAATGACCCAAACTACTGTAGTACATATGTCGGGCTTGTAGGTGGCAATTTGTATACAATCACAGAAACAAGAGAGGAGGGGAAAGAAATAGAATTTATCAAAAAGTAGGTGTTGCCATTTACAGACATCCAGCGTCTTTATGGCATAATCCCAATTACTTTCAGACAAACAAATAACCATTTCTGCTGCACGAGTGAATTTCATCCAGCTCTTTTTACTGCAGGCGTAGAGTTGGTCTGACTGTGACCACACAGAGAGCACAGAGTCAGGCGTGTGTTGAGCAACCACGGATCTGCATTGTTCATCGAAGTAAAAATAGTGTGTGTGAAATTAGGCTCTGTTTTCTCCTCCCCTTATTTTACTATTCAGTCTCACTGTTCATCTTCATCACTTATTTTTATCTTAACTCTTATATCTGAAGTCACCGAGGACAGGATGTGATAGTGATATCTAGTGTCAAGTGCAAGTTCGACTCCACCCCTGGCTGATTGTACTTTAGCGTCTGCTAAATGACATGTAATGTAATGTAATGTGTCTTTTCGGGCTGGCTTTAGTTACTTATTCGTTGAAAGTAGTTGGCAACACTGCCAAACAATCTCCAAAGACAAGGAGATGGTGACGACAACGCCGGCAAAGATAGGGACAGTTATGCCAGCATCTCCCAAAATGCTGTTTCCATGTGGACGAAACTCCAATGCGATTACAAAAAAAACCTATTCTTATTCATTGTTTAACTGTTCGGTAAAGAAATGACAGAATAAATAACTGAGAATATGCACCCCAAGAGCAATACAGAATATGTGAGGAAAATCATGCAATTTGTGCTAAATGATCAAGCTAACTGAGAAACTTTCACTTGCTACACTAGTTTGTGGAACTCCTTTAGAAAAGTGTGCTGGAGGTTTTGACACTCTGCCTTTAGAGCAGTGTCCTGTATGGTCACTGAGTCTGACAGGACACTGGATAGTGTCTAGTTTTGCCAGAAGCGTCACTCTAGGCCCAGCAGTTGCATACTATTGGATTTAATTGCATCAGGCAGACACTTATTGTGTTTTTTGTTTCACACGATGTCGAGAACTTGCAAGTAGGTATATGAATGCTCTCGTAAACAGAGTAGAACATCAGATGTTTGGCCGTAGGTACATTATAAGATGTGTTCAGTAAGTTCTTTGTCGCATTGCTGACAGTAATGTCCTCTAGGGGGATTATAGCAGCATTAAAAACTTCCCCTGTCGGTGTCAACTGGTAGTAGCTGAAAGTCATTGCTTTTCTCATAGTAGTTATTAGGGGGATGTGTCTCCATACATATACAGGGCTTCAACTTTTATTTATTTGATGGATATTAAACTCTGACCATGCTGCCTGAACAAAGACATGTGCTCATGTTGGAAAAACAATTCTCTCATGCTTTAAAATGTACATTGAAACTGGGCAGGATTTATTAACGGGGATATTTCTTTCTTATTTAGGTATCTGCCCCCTGAGTGCTTTGTAGTTGGGAAGGAACCACCCAAGATCTCCAACAAGGTGGATGTTTGGTCTGTGGGAGTCATTTTCTACCAGTGTTTGTATGGCCGAAAGGTAAGAGGGTCACAAGACATTTATTTATACATTATTGATTTCTTGAATTGTTGCTATAGAAAAAAACATGTTGGCTACACAAAAGGCTTTTTTACTGTTAAAATATACTGAACATGAATGTAAATTATTCGTTCCTAATCACAATTTGATTTACATTTTCTTATCTACATGTTTCTTTAACATCTCCTTCTCTTTGCTTTCTAGCCCTTTGGACATAACCAGTCGCAGCAGGACATCCTGCAGGAAAACACCATACTGAAGGCAACAGATGTGCAGTTTCCTCCTAAACCTGTAGTCACACCTGAAGCTAAGGTACTGGAATTCCTCAAATCACTATTAATCCATTTGTATCTGTTCTTTCTGAATCATTCCAATCTTTCTTTTTTCCTTTCTCCCTCCAGGCCTTTATAAGGCGCTGTTTAGTTTATCGTAAGGAGGACCGTATTGATGTGCACCAGCTGGCCAGTGACCCCTTCCTCATGCCACACATCCGCAAGTCAGTGGCCTCCTCTGGCACCTTGGGCATGGCTGTGGCCTCCACATCCAGCTCCCCCAATAACAGCGCCTCAAACTGAACTGAGTGGCTGAACCATTTGAAAGAGTGGAGAAGGCCGGTGCTAAGACCACGAAGAGTCCAAGAAAAGAGGTCAAATGTGAGAGCAAGGGGTGCGTGAGAAGTCATAGATGGGTTGGAAAGGGAGACATGTGTCACCTTTCATCCCCATCATGTCCATCCACCCCTACGTCCTTGTCCTCATTTTGCAAAAGCAGTGGCATCGATCTGGGGGTCAAAGCCCTGGATGACTTGCACAGCCAGGGGCGAGGTTTTTTGGCGCTATGTTGGTTAAAAGTGGGGTTCCGTGATTTGGATTTTTCTTTTCTGCTTAAAAAAAAGAAAACAAAGGAAGTATAGAAGTGCTTCAGCTTGGCCAGATGAGAAGGACTGATGAAAGGCCTCATAACCCATACACACTCACAGACATGAACCCATGCATGAGCCACTCTGGTCGGAGGTAGTGTTGAACTCCCCAAATTCTAACAGGGTGTTTCTTCTCATCTCCCTGAAACAAACTGAGAGAAAAAGTCTGGCTGCCGTTACATTAAATCCAAATTATCTTTGGCTCTATTTCATCCAACTCGCCGTTACTGGAATCCTCTGCCCCACTTAAATTCCACACCCAGATAATTTGTGACGAGGAGGGACAGAAGCTACTACTCCCTCTACGCCCCTCCTCTCATCTCCTCGTCAAACTCCTGTGACCAAAGCTTAGAACTTCCAGTTGGTGGCAGTGTTCCACCTCAGTTTTTATAATGAATGGTTTTAGAACGGTGTTACATGATATGAAGTGGAAGCTGTTGAGGAACGACCTCTCTCACATTAAGAAAAAACAAAAACACGTTTCAATGTTAACCAGTTTTACTGTTGAAAACTGTTGTTTAGCGAGTTGCCTTTTAATTACAGCTGTTATCATTTTTGATCGACATCCCCTTACCATAAACATATTTATTTAGATACGTTTTGAATTTATTTTTGGCCAATAAAATGCAAGGGGACTGGTTTACCTTATAGTGCTGTGGGGGGAGAATGGGCCTTAGCAGACCGTTGCATAAACCATTAAATACTATTGGTTAAAATGTGTTTGTTCTGCGTTTACTATCATCTGTTTTCAACCCAGCTGACAGTGTGTTCATGAGTGTTATGTCTGTAGTTTCTGCTTATCATCTTCCAGCACAGATTACTTTTCAAAGCTATATTCCAAGTGAAGCCTTGCAATCAAGCCATGTCAAGTGGAGAAAAAGAATCCTGTTAAGAGTTTACATTCAGAATTCAGTTTTGATATCTGTCAAGTGGGTAAATGGGTCAGGAAAAAAAAAACGACTGTGCATCTCTGTTGTAATGTCACATGGGCTGTAGCCTGCATTGTAAACGTTCTGGCAAAAACCTGAAGTTTTGTGGAGGTATGTTATGGTTTTCTCATCAGTCCACATATTTTTCCTCTCGCCTGCTCAATCCACCGTTTTCTGCTATTATTCCACTACAGTTGAGTGACGTTCGACCTCCTTCAAGCTTAAAAACTTAAAAGCAATCGTTGAGTACTTTTTCTGCGTTTCCCTTCTCAAACTGAAAATGCTCTTAAAAACAGGCAGATGAAAACCCACCCAGTGAGGTTTGTGGTTCATGTTCAATTGACAAATAATGTACAAAAAAGAACTTTGTAAACCAAAGTTGTAGGCTGAAACCTTATAACCTTGTGTGAGCAGCAATTCTTTTCTTTATATTTAAAGATAAAATATCCTCCTGTAGCATGGTTTTGAGCAGTTCTGTTTGTCCTTGGCCTTAAAACCAAGAGTTGAACCTCACTAATTCTTAAGGGGCTCAGCGATGTAAAATGTCTGTAGCCAACTGCAAATGATCCCTTCCGTTTGTCCACTTCCTCATGACTGATATGTTTGAAAAAATGAACGGCAGGGAAGAAGCTACTGCAGAGTCCGGAAACGCACAAAGAGGTCACGCTTTTGTTGTTTTTTAGTTCTGTTTTATTCTTCAGTAAATAATCAACTTATCAACCCAATATCAGCTGAGCAGTGTATGCATGTGTGTGTTTGTACCATTGTTCTGCCCTTTTTTGTTGTTTTTTTTTAGGTCATTGACGCTGATTCATTTCTTCAGCTGCTCATTACGGACTGATGTTCTTGAGACAGACTTCAACACCTGAGTGGAGAGACATTCACAGAACCCAGCAGACAAAGGTGAGAGAGAGAGAGGGTGGTTATGAGGGGATTACTGTGATCTCTGTTGTTGGTATCTTTACACTCCACTCTGTCTGTGGCGTGCAGATAGGCAAATAGGTCAGCCATGATCCTCATCTTAATGTCGTCTCGCTGCTCAAAGAGATTTGTCAAAATTGCCTCAGCTGTCTTTCTATAAAACACTTTGTAGCTTCAGAGTCTGTAAAAAAACATGCAAAAGATAACACCAGACCTTGGCATAAATATTACTGATTGTAGTTTTGACAGTGCTTTTGTGTTGTGGTTAAGTTTTGGAGCGACTGTTCAATGGACCGGACGTGGTCACGGGCTTGGAGTCGCTGTCCGTCTGGAACCCGTACCCCAAGTTTTCCCTCGTTGACTAAATAATTGTAAATATCTTAATGTTTGTCAGATTATAAAATGTCGCTCCAAAACTCAGTAGCCAATCAGCAGGCAGCTTTCTAAGCCCCTCCCCCCAAGGATCGCAAACAAAAAACCACAAGTGATGGAGTGCAAACGCAAAAGAGCAAACAAAATTCCCATCATTGCAACCAAAAAGTGTATTTTCAAAAAATATAATATTTTTAAATGATTATATTGATATTTGCCCAATTCATAAAGTATCATCCGCTTCTCAAAAAAGTATTGCTTGTTTGAAAATATTATAGACACAAATCTAATTCCATAGAAAAGCACCACAACATGTTTGCGTGTATTTTTGTTAAAGGTCCAGAGTTAGCCGGACTAACCCAATAATATGTTTGTACTACATAATGTAAATGTAATGAGCGAGACAGGCCTGTGGAGGTCCCCGGGCCCTCATGTTGGACACCATACAAACACACACACACACACAGTGGTGACGCTGCTCCATTCATCTGACTCAGAGTCAGACTCTAGCGGTCAAAGCAACTGTGCAGTAGCTCTGTATCATCCGCCTTCAAAGTAAAACACTCGCTCAGTTGTTTCTCCGGCTTCACTTTTCTCCTCCTCCTCCTCCTCCTCCTCTGTTCCTGCAGTGTGTGAGTGTAAGAGGGAGTTAGAGGGAGAGAGTGTGTGTTTACGTGTGTGAGTGAGTGCGTGTCTGTGCGTGTGTTGTAGCCGAGTTTGTGAGCATGCAAGACACCGACCGTCCCCGACACAACAAACCAAGAGGAACATGGACAATCCGGCAACTTTTATTTTACAGATGCACTTTATATTTATTATTGCTCAGTGTGGGACTGCAGAGGAGCGTTTCTGGTGAGAACTCTCTTTTGATTTCATTCATGCAAAAGTCGATTTAAGTAACCGGGCAGACATTGAAGCTAAAGTGCATGTCCGTTTTTTTGTTTTGGCAACGAATTGTAGTCTATAAAAACGCTTTAGAAAGCAAATGACTGAAAGCAGTTTTCTGCGTATTCCGGATTTGGTGCTTTGGTATGCCACGAACCAAAAGTCCGAGCAGTGAGTGGAAACAGATGTGGAGAAGAAGAAGAAGAAGAAGAAGAAGCAAAAGGGGAGGAGGGAATGAGCTCTGCATGCTCGTACTGTAGTTTCTACTTTTTACTGATTTCATTTAAAAACAAAAAAGAAATTGCATAAAGGTTTGTCTAAAAACGCACAAATCAGCGCGCGCTTCAATTCCATTGTTGTTGTAGTTTTGGTTAAGATATGTGGGGGTTGTTTTTTGTATATGTTAAAGGCGACATTGTAAAAGTGGCGTGTAATGACGCTTCACTGGACAACCTGAGGGCAGATGTGACCTTTACATCCTGTTACAGGCTGCAATTAACACGTTCAGTCCAGTGAACACAGCATACATGTGATCCTTTAGTGGGTAAAAAAAACCCAACTCAAAACAATGTCCTCTGCTAAAGATGAGATTGGACATAAATAACAATATATTTCAGTTAGGGCTGCAACAATGAATCGATTCCGAATTTAAGCTGTAGCTGTTTTATATTCGATTGATCAGTTTGAGTATTTCTCTGATAATTAAAACAAGCTTTTTTCAGCTTCTTAAATGTGAATATTCTTTGGATTCTTTGCTTCATAGAACAAAGCCATTATTAAAACAGATTAATTTTGGTTCGAGGACTGCAACAAATGAAAACATAGTGTAATTGTAATTCAGTGTATTAATCTAATCTCACACCATCTTTTGGGTTTATTTACTTATTAAGGCTGAAGATACTGAAGATAATTTGAAGTGCCCTTTTCTTGATACACTTGAAACAAGTAATTTTACCCTCATAGTGGTTATATTTTCCTGTTTTTTAAAGACATTTTTTTTGCAGAAATCATTTTGGGAGGTTTGGAGAAGACCAATCAAAATTTTACAACATTTTCTGACATTTTACAGACAAAACAACTAATTGGTTAATCGACGGATTCATTGATGATCAAAATAATTGTTATTTTGGAGCCCCTTGCCCAGGCTATCGGAGAGGAGACTGCTCTGGAGGGTATAGATGTGGGAAGTGTAGAGAACAAAATTGTTCTATATGCGGACGACGTCCTTGTTACACTTAAAAATCCTGAATCTGGTATCCCATTGCTCATGAACATCCTGGGGAGGTATGGGAAATATTCTGGTTATACACTGAACATGCAAAAAAGTCTTGACCGTTCATTTTTGCGCCTTCAAAGCAATTGATGTATAAGCACCAATTGAATTGGCACAACTTAAATATCTTGGTGTCTTACTGACAAAAAAAAAACCTTCACAATTATATGTGGGCAGGTGGAGCTTGCTCCCCCTTGACCTCGGTGGTGAAATCCGAACAATCAAAATGAATATTCTCCCACGGTTATTACCTATTTTCAGCACTTCCAATAGAGGTTCCTGCAAAACGATTCAAAGAGTTGGACAAACATTTTTCAAGGTTCATCTGGAACAATAACAGTATCTTGTATGTTGGTGTAACCCAGCCTATGAAGCTAGGTGGAAAGATATTGACCTATCTTTAATGGAAATACCTATTCAGTCAGTTGTGCGTTGCCCTGGTACGTTTAATGATGTCCACCAGCTACAAAATCAGTGTACTAGTTTCTCTCTGAAAATGTGGTCAGGCGTGGTATCAGCTTCATAGAGAAATTGAATTGTTAAGCTGGCCTGCATTCCATCCGCACTTCCCTCTAGCTTCACAGGACCATAAGTGCAAACAATGGACGAAGCGAGGAATCACCTCCTTCTGTAGGATAAGAAAGAACAGAAACCTAAATTCTTTTGAGGACTTGTACAATCATAGGTTGGGTAAGGAAGATTTTTATTGTTGCTTACAGGTCTGCTACTTTTTTTTTTTTTTAAATAATAAAGACCCCTAATTTAGCTGAACCTCCTTCATAGACACTTACGATTCTAAAATTACTAAAGTTATCACTGGGAAACAATACAAAAGCTTTACGTTATTGAATAAAAACTCAGGTTACATTAGGCAGCGCTGGGAAAAAGAAGCTAGTGCAGGTATTCCAGAAGAAACGTGGCTTCAAATTTGGAAAAATCAATCCACTACTGCAAACTCTTATTTCTGGCGTTACAAACATTAAGACTCTTCTATTCCAATGCGTGGATATTTGTGTTGTATACTGTACCTATGCTTTTCTTATTTGTTCCTACTTTCAAAATGTGTGTACTGGCATGCCCTAGCCCTCCTTTTCTTTGTTTGTTTGTGTGTTTCTTGTTTTATGTTCATATATAACAAAAATATAGTAAAATAAAAAAATCATTATTTTGGTTTTAGTACCACTTCATATAAGATAAGGTTAAGATAAGAATATGCAAGAATGCCATAAAATCAAATCAAAATATCAATTGAAAAAAATACATTAAGATTATTAAGAGTCACAGTTGTATTGCAGGGATTAGAATTTTCCCCTTTAAGAGCTTTATTGTTTCTCAAGGGAAAATGTGTTTTGCAATTGGCAAAAACAATAAAAGAAACAAAATAAACATGTAAAACTCAAAATCTTTCCAAGTATATTTTCTAACTTCTAGTCAAAATATCTCATCACTTAATGTAAGACAAAATCACCTAAAGAGTAAGATTTAAGTGAGATAAAGGAGTTTGTTTTTAGACAGTGCATCTTGAATATCTTAAGTGGAAACGTCTTGTTTTGAGTCATATCTCAGATGAAACAAGCTTTTTTGACATGTCATAAAGTTTTTAAACTGCTGTGTTATTTGTAAAAGATGAATCGTCTTGTTTCAAGAAATAGACTTAGAGGCAACAAATCTGCTTTATTGAAAACTGCATGGTCAACATGCCCAACTCACAATGCAGTGTGACTATTTTTCTTACACTGCCTAATACGAGTCAGGAATGCTGACTTCAAGACATTTTGTCTCAAAATTTCAGTTTCTAATCTAATTTCAAGTGGTGGACTTAAATCTAGAACAGTGTCACAATTATACAGCTAATAATTCATTAAATACACTTGAAACAAACAGGATGACAAAAAACAGATGCTACTTTTGAGGGGAAAATACTATTTTTGTGTCCCAAAACATCACAATACTAGTAAAAATACAGCTCAAATGAGTTTTCCCAGCTAATTTCAAGATCACTTTTAAGGCTTAACGGTCTTATTTCAAAAAATCTTACCAAGAGAATGTTCACTTGTTCCATTGGCAGATATGTTTTGCTTATTACAAGCAAAAAACACATTTTGTTTTGCTTATTTTGTGGAGTGGCCTTTTTCCAGTGCATGATTAAAAAGAATCCCAGTCAAATGGAGCAAAGGAAAATGTGTATCTTGACGTATGAAACATAGAGTGTAATTGCACAGATGTGACAGATATTGACAATGTGACAAGTGACAGGCTGTGCTGAGACAGAGTTACATTATTCCACATTGTTCTATGCTGGTGTTCTACAGTCTGATGTCAGAGCTTGTCACCTGGAAGTCAAAAGTTTTTCCAACTTCACTCTCCTGCCAGTGATTTTCCCGACTGCTCTCTGAGTGACTGGGAATAAGAAGTCTAACACAAAACAGAAATACACGTCATTAAATATCTACCTGGTTTACGGTAGTCATACAGATAGTGATGTTTTCTAAGTGTTAAAGTCACCGTACTGAATTGTTTGGTATCGTCCTATTTGGCACTTGCAGCTATTTTTATGTTTGAGGGTTAGAGAGATTGATTATAGCTGGATTTATGCAGAGTTTTACTCTCAGCCTTCAAGGTAATAGATTAGATCCTACATAATCTGATGATGTTTACTTAGAGGAAAAATTAGTTCATTTTTAAAATGTCTGCCATCAAAGTCCCCTGAAAGTTGCTGGAGTTGCTTTTTCCTCCTACGACCAAACGGATAAGAATCAATGACGTGTAGTCTCGGCGGAGTTGCCATGAGAACTCTTATTTTAATTTAGCCACCCACCAGTTTAAAAAAAGTGAAACATCAGCAGCAGCAGCTCAGTGTTCTGTCATGAACTTTCTTGTAGTATGAAACAAAAATGAGACTCAGGAACATGTATCGTCAGTAATGACACCCAGGATATTCCGTCCTGGTTCATGAGGAGCAGATGAGCAGTTGCATTTATTCAGGCATGAGTACAAAATGAAAGGCTGCTGTGATGACATCAAGACTCCAGCAGCCTCACATCTGTGGTGTTCTCGGTTTGTCCTGTTGGGATGGACAATAAAACAATAACTTTTGTGATGTATTTGAGACGTAATCCAAGAGAGGTTCCGTTATCTCGCCATAATGTTTGCACATAAGCACATCTGTTTACTTCCCTGCTCATAAACAAACATCTAAAACCACGTTGAACTGCGTGGTTTCTTCGGCTTTCACTAATAAGCAGGAAAATCAATTGAATAATGATGTGTTATGTAACTTGATAATTGTCCGTCTGACTGTTACTGAGAAGTTTTACTGTTATAACATTTGCCCGGCTCAATAGTGGCCAGACTTGGATTCTTTTCCCCACTGCTTTGACTGAGTGTTGCTCCTTATGAACTGCGTGTATAGACCTGCGCTCTCGTAATCGCCGTTATACTGTGCCCACGTGTGGGACTGATGGAAAGTTACGACACTGTGTGCACTTATTCTCGCTCACTGCTTTCTAAAATTTCACTTCCTACGGTTCCAGTTCAGTCAGTTTCTGAGTGTAGCTGCAAAATGCAAATATGCCCTTTCCTCTCATCGCTCCCCCCCCCCTCTCGTCTCCCTCCTCTCCCATGCTTCTTGGATGAGGTAAAACTTATCCACAGTTTGGGTTGCTTCAGAGGCCAGACCACCATAAAACACCAAAGACACAAACACAGAGGGCTGGAATTTCCTGTCTTATTTGTTGGTTGCCATTTCATCACACTCACCCGCTTGTTTTTTACTGTAAGAACACAATGCAGTTTCATGGAAAATCCTGCTTGAGTTTAGATTCTTAGATTAGATAGAAAAGTGTTATTATCAGGCAGCAGTACTGAGCCACTCTCATCCACTCAACAGAAAACGTGTTATTGATTAGTCATCCACAGTCCCAAGTCTTGTCCTGAGTCCTGATCCAGCACATGACAGTGTTGAGGAGGTGGAAGTTCTGGGAATATCGGCCTCTCTTGGCAGGTTCTGCCGGTTGTTCTTGGCCACAGGTTTCTTTCAGCCTCCTTCTCTCTTCAGCAGGAAACTGTCCTCAGTGTGGGGTGACAGGGCAAAAAAGAGGATGAGATCACAGCAGGAGAGCTGTTGTGGCTTAGCTTCCACAGAGCTCAGTGGCTTAAAGTTAATCTGGAATTCTGCACTCTCTCTCTCTCTCTCTCTCTCTCGCTGAGAGTTTTTCTTTTTTACTTCTCCACATGAAACATCCCATCATGTCCTCTTCACAGAGTGGAATTAAAAGTCCCCTTTTCAATCTGATTCTTTGCTGTCTGGAACGTAATCCTCAAGGTTGTCGAGTGGCTCTGAGAGCTTTTGGCAGGAAACTCTCATATTGTCACCTATAGTTTATATTCAAATAGTGATGTAATGCGGGTTTTTTTTTTTTACACAGACTCTGTGACCTATTTTCTAAAACTGAAAACTCTATTGACTTGCACCGGATATTGCACCTTGAGCTGAGATTGTTGTGACAGAGACATGAAGGCAAATTAGTATAAATGACAATACTGAGGGTTTATATAATCTCTACTGAGGGCCTCAGGTAGGATTTCTCGAGCTGATAGAATTAGCGGATTAATCTTGTTAGATTTCTTTGTGTTCTGTGATAGTAAACTAAATTTGCATTGTTTTTAAAGAGAATATCAGGAGAATGGAGTGGTTGTGCTTGCAGATAGTTTGGAGAAAACTTGAGAAGGTACTGATCTGGCAGAGGTCTGCGATGTTTTTGCCTTGAAGCATGTGACTCAATGGATTCGCCAGACTCTTGAATTTCCACAGAAACAGGTCGCTGCACTTTTTTTTTTTTTTTGTCCACATTTTGTCCTGCTCTGGATTATGCTGCATTAATAGAAGTGACTAGTGTAACAGCCTCATGGAAACAAAGTCTCGCCACGGGAGCGACTGAGATCTGTGCCGATTGTTTTCTTTTTCTAGCTGTCTGTAAAAAAAGGATTGGTGTCCCTTTGGTGAGAGAATCTTTCGAGATTCACACAATAAACTTGGCAGTATAAACAAGGCCCTCGGCTGCCTGTAAGTGAGAGATGAACAGCTTTATAAAAAGAACAGGGTGGTGATTATGTCTGATTATACTCAGACACATTCAAAAACCTACTCTGAGCCGCTCTGCCACGAGGCCGTTACTGTGTTCAACCGAATGAGCTAACACTGCTTCAGAGAAGCTCAACCACAGAGTGTGAGAAGAGGGGCGTGTCCGTCGCCTCCACCAGATTACAGGGAGGTTTTTATAGGGCCTTTTGATGAGACTCTATTGTCTCAGTTGTCCATAAAAGCAGCACAGGAGGTTTTAGCTGAGAGTTAGGAAATGAGGGATTGCCTCAGACTCAGAGTGCACTGAAATACCCACACAAGTTGTGTGTTTTTTAACCAAACGCACAGTGATCTTTCTCACTTACCCCACTTCCTGGCCTCTCACAGGAGCTGGCCAAGTAGGAATGTCTATGAGCTCTATGTTAATACTGTTTTTTTTTAGTATGTTTTAATTTAGATTCACTCCTACACGTCGTTATTTTCTCCCCTCCTCACTCACAGTTACTACCACACACCAATACCATCCAACACTGTGGAATTTTTTTTTTTTGGATACCAATTTCTAAATCTTTCAAGAAAAAAGAAAGAAAAGAAAAACACGAGAGAAGGAAAACCACATCTTTTTTGGAGAAAGGGTGTTGGGTTTTGTTCCCGAAATTCCAGTCACTGCATCTGGCGCTCCGCCATTGCCATGGATGTGTTAAGTTCATCACTTTTTCTTTCTTTCTTTTTTCTCAGTAACTCTTTGTTTTTTGTTAACATTTTACTTATTTTGGATGTTGGTAACATGTATGAGAATACTATTGGCCTCTGTGGGTAACACCATGCTTGTCTATATAGCTCCTCAGAGGATTAAACTGCAGTAATGTCCATAAAGACATCAGTGTGCAGTTGAGAGAAATCTGCAGACTGGAACCAGATTCCCATTTCCCCCCCCCCCCGAGGATCATAGCACTCTCAACAAATTAATCAAATTCAGACCTGTTAACATTGAGTTGCATGGTGTCAAATGTATGAACAAGTCACTCTGCATGTTCCCATTATGATATACATGTCATCATGTATTTATCCACTGAACTGCAGTGAACAAGAACAGAGGCTATTTCAGGTTAAACGAGGTGAATTCTTGACATGTGGTTCATAGTGAAAAAGTCCAACCTTGCATTAAAAACATGTGCAACCACTTTTAGCAGCTTTATAGCGTGTCATTTCAATTACATCCTGTGGAGACCTCTGTCATATGCACAGGATTGTCAGAGGATTTGTGACGGTAATGTTTATTAGGCGGACACACCAGAGTCGAGCTAACCCGACACAACAGCCAGCAAACGAGATATCGACCCATTCCCCGACCTCCTCTCTTGTCACACTAGGTGCTAACATGGGACTCTGTTTTCATCAGTATTATCGACTGATGCCACTGTTTCTCTCTCCCTGCACAGCGCCGCTGGACTCCGATGACTTTGCTTTCTTCCATGAGGGCGCCCAGGGCTGCCTGGGGGTGCGGGATCACTCCCTTGTCCTGTCAAAGTCCTGTGAGGAAGACAACCAGCGCTGGAAATGGGTGACCCGGGGACGCCTCTTCAACCTGGGCTCATCGCTGTGTCTGGGCTTGACCACTGGTAATTTCACCTCCTCGACAGACAAGTCTCCTCTAGGTGTGTACACCTGTGACCGTGAGCCCCCCAGAATACGCTGGACCTGGAACTGTGGCCAGATGCTGGACAACCTCAACAACTACCTGCCCGCGCCGTCAATTTTGAACTCCTCTTCATCCCCCCTTCCTTCTCAGCTGAAATGGAATCTGCATGGTCCTTCTAAGCTGAAATGGACTCTGCATGGTGGTTTACAGGACCTGTGTACTAAAGTATATGGAGGTAAGCAAAATCAGAGACCCACATGGCAAGGTTTAATCAGTCTTAACATAGCTACAATACAAAGAGTTTCTGACTCAATGAATTTTCAATCCATTAATCCAACATTTAGTAAAAGGAAATACAGTAAACAAAACATAGAGGCACTTAACATACATGAATATGAATATTTCCCAAAGGGAATATAAAGCCACCTGTGGTCCCAGTTCGCCTCGGCACGGCATGATTTAGGTTGGTTTTCCACTACAAAATAGTACCTACTCAACGTGGGCGGAGTCATCACTGCACGGCTGCATGAAACTGCCATGACTTTGTTTTACACGCACACACACACACACACAAACGAGTGACTAGTGACTTGTAAAGCAGTTGTTTTGAGTGTAACTGAATCATTACAATCAGTTCATTGAAAAGTACTTCCTCCATGACTGGAGCACAGACTCCGCTTGACACAGACACTTGGCTGAAATACAGCGGCAGGGTTTGTGATACCGCTCGCTGGTCGCTGATCAGCAGTGCTGTTGCTAAATACACCAGACTCCTCTGTTAAATATTGAGATTGTAGACATTTCCCTGGTAATTGTTGGAGATTAATTTACCCACGTTTTTAGGATTGTTAAGTGTTTTTAACTGAGCTACAGTTCGGCATTGTTCAGCTTGATTCGTGTGTCGGATGTCTTGCTCGCCTCTTCCTGTGACGGCACCACGTACCAGGTACTATCGCTCGTGTGCCGAGGCAAGGCGAGTCGAGCCAAGCCGGTGGAAACGTGCCATAAGTGTTTTGAATAACTGTGCAATTTAGTATTTTAACAAATAAAACACTAAAGAAATACTAAAACAACAAATAAATAATGAGTTAACAGATACTGCACGCACTGGAAGATTCTGCATGAGGTTTGCAATACCACAATATCCCATTATTGATGATAGACAAGAAACAATTATGTAATAATGTATGCTAATATATTAAATGGTGCTAATGCGTGTAAGTCACGGGCTCTTTGCAGAGCGTTCACAGTAGGAAAGTCACAGGCGTAAATAATCAAATCAGTGATGGCTGAGCTCCGTTTAACTTCCTCCAGTTCCAGGGTGCATGTCGTTGTTAATGTGATCAACGCCTATCCTGCTAAAACATGTCAGAAAGGCCGCTGTGCTCCAATCTCACCTCTGTCTTGTTCCCTTTAATGGACTGACACAGGTGTTTATATCAAGAGAGGCTGAGAAACTGACGTGTTTATGATCTCCTCGACTCATTTTCTGTATTAACTTTAGTGTGTACATTAATGCATGTGTGTTGACAATATAAATGCTAAGACTGCAAATACTCATTTTGTAGGTTTCGTAGTACTTTGAGGCTCCTGTGTGAATTATTACATAATACTATGTAATATTTCTGTAGTAGTTTCTCAGAAGGTACAACCGCAGACGTGGACTGAGTGTCTGCAGCGAGTGAGCGAGAGAGGCATTACTTTGAGGAAGACATGTCCTCTCCTGCTTCACTGCTGTGACACACTCACAGAGGCTGTCTGCATGAGTCAGGACTAAACGGATGAGGCGGAATCTTTTTGTTGATGCATAGCAGTAAGCGCCGTTGCCTTGATCCTGGGTTCATGACCCTGTTGTTTTCCTGTAACTGGAGTACGTGGAGAAAACCAAAAACATGCAGAGGTTAATTGAACAAAAACTACTTTGAGCTTTCTCAAAGGAAGATTCCAAGTCCATATAGCAACCTCTCACTGTCATCTTGCTGTTTCACTTTACTGGCGTCGCTGTTGTGCTTCTGCCGTCCCTCCATCAGTCAGTGACATAAAGTGCATCACTTCATGTGCAGCGTGGGAATGTGACACGAAAACTAAGCACAGCTATACTGACAAACTCGTGGGAGAGTCGTGTGGAGCTGATGGAGTATTGTGCAAATGCATATAAATCAAAAAAATACATTTGCCAGCCAGATCTGATGAAACACACGCTATTCACTGTAAAGGATTCAGTTCATACACTCAATATCGTAATAATACAATTTCTTTTTGTCTTTTTGCCACGTTATTGAATTTGTGTAAATGTCCAGACAGCCCTTGTTGAAGGATCTGTCATCCTCCTGGCTGCAGTAATTGTCGAGCGGCTCCTTCAGTGCATGTTTTGCTGCCTCACTATGGCGGATAGACTTACCGTTGTGGACACCACAGCTGCATCTGATCAAATGGACGCATGCAAACTCTTGCGCTGAGGGAAGTTTCTGGGACATGCGGCTGGCTGCCAGTCAGAAAGCCAAGGAAAACTTTGCTGGTGTTTGTAAACGCCGGTAAACACAGAGTCGTGCGCTGCCTTAAGTATATTTGTATTTATATAGTTTCACTGTAGATTAAATATAACCATGGTGGTTTGCAGCATGGGCTCATTTCCACCACCAGCACCATTCTTACCCGTATCAAGTGTGGTGGTTGTTCAAACTGTGTCACGATGCTCAGACGAAGGCGTCCGTAGTCGACGCTGCAATTAAAACCACATCTACCATAAATATAAGACTGTAAAATCTCCCTATACCACCTTCTTCATTCTTCCTCTTTTACGGTTTGTTTTTGTGTGTATAAGTGGGGTTGGTTATGTCGGGAAATGTTACTTTCATGCGCGGAACTTCACAAGTTTCTCTGTGAAGTCAGCGCGCTGCTGGAGAGGAATATTTCTGACATTAGTCAACCCGGGAAGCAGCTCGACTGTAGCCACACAGCCAGTCAGTGGTGGAGAACAGGGGAAGTCAAAAAAATCTTTCCTCCCTTATTTAACATGTCTGCCCTACTTTCCCTTGGCCTAAAGTGTTTTGGTAACACTACAGATCGAGCCTCTCCCTCTTTCTCTCTCACTGTTGCCCTTTTCCTCACACCATACTGCACTGGTGAAAAGATTCCTGTACAACAGTAGCTTCATAGTATTTTGTCAAACTGTCATTAAACAAACCCAGAAAGCCATTAATAGTCACTTAAAGATTCTGATTTATTATACGAATAATTAGAGTTCTGTTTTTTCCCACTCCACAGCTGTTGGTTTTATTTTCACATTAAGTTCATAATTAAAAGATAATGACGTATTTATTTACTGTTCCATCTGTGGGCCAATGTGTGACTTTATTGTTTAGACTGGAATATCATCCCTTGTTTGATTGTACACATCGTTGAGAAAACAGATTAGGAATTAATAACAAGACGACTCATGCACAGGCAGGGATTTAAAAGCCTTTCCCCTCTCTTTGCCCCGACAGAGATCTATACAATCCAGGGGAACTCTCACGGCCGCCCCTGCTACCTGCCCTTCATGTATGATGGAAAGTGGTTCCACAGCTGCACTAGTATCGGCCGTGAAGACGGTCATCTCTGGTGTGCCACCACCTTTGACTATGGCAAGGACGAGCGCTGGGGGTTTTGTCCTGTCAAGAGTAAGTGATCACTTTGAGAGGTGCATCTCTCAGCTCACTGGAAACATTATGAGCTTCACTATACAGTGTGTTTACATGCGATTTTAGTCGGACTAAGACAATAACCTCTTTTTTTAATGTCATGTTAGCACCTTAGTCCAACTAAGAGTAGCTTAGTCCGATTAAAAAGTATACGCTGAGTCGGACTGGAGTCAGACTTGGCTTTCTGCGCATGCACTAAATTGTCTTTGTCCCGGAAGTAGAAGGAAAGTAGAATAAACCGCAGTACTGTTACCAGTTATCATAGATGGTGGCGTCTTTCTTCAGACAGCACAGCAACCACAACAGCCATGCTCCATCTAATTTGTGTCACGCTTAACATGTACAGCAGGCACGAAACATACAGAACCACAGCACCATTCGTCTCACCATTCGCTGTTTGGCTGTCTGTGATGTAAAGGTCAACAGGAAACTGATTCAAAACGCACTCATTGATAGAGAGATACAGCGCCACCTACGGAGGTGGAGTCAGACGTACACGGCCGCATGTATACTCGGAAACAACAAGTTATCCAGTTGCCTGTCTTAGTCAGACTACTGCCTTAGCTCGATTACCCTGTGCATGTAAACGTACTGTATAGTTTCTTCTCGTCCGTATGAGTTACATACCTCCTGTTTCCTCCCTGCTATTTTATCTGATCTAACTGACTCTTCATTTTTGTCAGGCAGTAACTGCGAGACATTCTGGGACACTGACCCACTGGCCGACAGCTGTTACCAGTTTAACTTCCAGGCTACGCTGTCATGGAGTGAGGCTCGGATCAGTTGCCAGCAGCAGGGGGCAGATCTGCTCAGCGTCACCAAGCTGCATGAGCAGACCTACATTAACGGTAAAGTTAACATCATTGACACAGTGCTGATGACCCTGATGTAGCAGGAAACTGTCATCGAGTGACTTACTCGTTCATAGTCACAAGCTGTAAATGTAACAATTTCTAAAAAAATAAGGACAGAGATGTGCAGAAATATCACAGCTCTGTAATTTAAATAGTGTCTTACTCAACAACGCGTACCACAATTCCCATACTGATCAAATTAAATTAGCATTCTTTGTCATGTAACAGAACTTTGCAACACAATTAATCAGAAATTGGCATATTAATGTTAGGGTTTTCACATTCACATCAAATTCCACTCTCTTCTCCCAGAATCAGGTACTATTTTAACCCTCATTTGTTGTTTTGGGGATTACAAAATGACCTTTGACAGAAAAAAGCTGTTCTTTTCCATTTTAAGCTTCAATTTATTTAAGCCTGCTTATAGCAAACATAAAAGTCACGAAATTCACTGATGGGATGGAGTTTGCTGTGCAGCATGATGTCACACACGAGCAAAAACTGTCTATTTCAATTCAGGAATACTCTATTTTTATTCAGTTGCTGTTGCTGTTCCTCCACAATATCCTGTTATTTCACTCTGTCACAGGACAGGGTAAAATAATAAGCAATAAAATACAGATGGTATGTTCTTGTGTTATATTTAATAGGTTTTGAGGAAGGTGTTGTCTTGCTGTTTTAGGTTTATTGACTGGCTACAGTGCAGCTCTGTGGATTGGCCTCAATGACTTGGACGTCAACGGGGGCTGGCAGTGGGCCGACTCCTCACCACTGAAATATCTTAACTGGGAGCAAGGTTAGTCCATAAAAACAGAATCAACCCTTTCTAATCTCTCTGATGTTTCGTTCAAACAAACACCTGGCAGCCTTCCAATGCAGCCACAGTCTTCTCTTCTCGATAACCAGAGGTTTCTCGGGTTAAGTGCTTTGAACAAGGGCATTTTGCTGTTGTTGATGCTCTCTTTATGTCTGACTCTCATCCTCAGACCAACCGAACCACGCTGAGGAGGAGAACTGTGCCGTGATCAGGACAGAGTCATCCGGTCGTTGGCAAAGTCGCGATTGTTCCGTTGCTCTGCCTTATGTTTGTAAGAAGAGGCCCAATGCAACCCTGGACCCCTTTACTACAGGTCAGTGTGTTGGCATTAAAGCTGAGCGCAGCAGTTACGGTCCTGCCACTCTGCCAAGGAGGTCCACCTGTTTGATCAGTTTTGTTTTGTTTGCTCCTACAGATTCATGGACTGATGATAAGAAATATGAATGTGATGTGGGCTGGCAGTCTTTCCAGGCTGGCTGCTACAAACTGACCTCGGAGAAGACTGACTGGCACACAGCTCGGAAAACCTGTCAGAAGGTGGAAGCCAACCTGGTCAGCATCCACACTCTTCCTGAGCTGGAGTTCATCATACGCAACTTGAAGAGAGGTGATTTTTCTTCCTATATTGCTTTGCAATAAAGACCCGGGAATTGAATTAAATCCCAACAGGTCACATTCACCCTTTACTTTGTCGGTTTGTTCCCTATTTCCAACCACGTTGAATGGTTGCCTGTTTTCTGAAATCTACACATGTGCTACAGAGGTCACCACCAGACGTTGAATATTAAGGAATGAAACATCTATTAGAATGTATTGTTGTCAGAGTAGGGCAGGGTATTTTGATGTTTGATTTTGTTCTGCATAAATGTCGAGGGAAATCAGATCAGGCAGTCATTCAAGTGATGCTGAAGAAAAATGGGTTCACTGAGTCCACATTCAGATCTATCACAACACTGAGAAATATGTTGGGTTTTTTCGATTCCAAGCAATTCAGTTGTGCAATATTTCGATCAAAATATCTTCATTAACAGCACATTAAATGAGGAATAAAGTATTTGAGGTCATGGAGTTGCTCCAACTAAGTTATTGAACCTCGGGGAAAATGTGAAAATCTCATATTAAAGCTCCAGTGTGCAACTTCTGTCCCCAAAACACTGCTAGTGTCACTAACGCCACACCTCAGGTGAGTCTACAGAGCTCTGTGAAAGGATGACTCCAGCATTTCTGCTGGTGTCTCACTTCTGCTTTCCCTCCAACAGCTGTGACGTAAAACACATCACTGTGTCCAGACAAACACAAAACCAAAACACTGCTATTTTGAGGAGAGAGTCGTGAATGACGTGAATGGCGTTGGCATTTGAAAGTTACACACTACAGCTTTAAGACTGAGTCATAATCTTAAGTTTTCTTCCATAACCAGAATGTACTATCCGTTTCTTCTCTCAGACATTGACCAACTATGGGTTGGGCTTCATGACACTGAAATGCAAATGGACTTCCAATGGACTGACCACTCACCCGTCACCTTCACCTTCTGGCATCCATATGAACCCAACAACTTCCGCAACACGCAAGAAGATTGCGTCTCCATGTGGGGACCTGTGAGTGACCTTAGTCACCTCGCAGTTAAGTAAATTCTCCTCCGTGCATATATATTTAACAGCTGTGCTGTCTCTCTCTCTGTTTGTTTCTTACTTACTGACATGTGCAGGAAGGCCGCTGGGATGACAGCCCTTGTAATTTGACGCTGCCCTCCATCTGTAAGAAACCAGGAACAAATGGTGATGGGAAGCCACAGCACCAGGACTGCAAACAAGTAAGCCTCTCTTTCTTTCTTTCTTTCTTTCTTTGGATTTGCCGCTCCATACAACGTCTCTGCACTCTTATTCCAGCTGCTCACAGTATGTCGTGTCACAGTGAGCTCGACTGCAGCCATTCCCTCACCTTTGACCCCGTTACCCAGAGCTGTCCTCCGTCTCTCATTCTTCCACTGGCCCACAAGTCTGGCCCCCAGTCTGTAACTGTAATATAAATGACTCCCTTAAGACTTAAGACTAACAAGCTCACTAGACAATCTCCGCTCTGGACACACAAACGCAACAGACATTGTTTTTTTTTGACTTGGAAAAAAAATATGTATATGTAAACACAAAATTATACACAAAGCGTACATTCAGGCTGCTGTAGAGATATGACGACGCGAGCTGTCGGTCTCCATAGAGCTCGGGTGTCAAACTCAAATGACCTGGGGTCCAATGAGCATCTAGTGTGGTCAAGAGGGGGTCAGCCAAAAAAAACAACTGTTCAGTAGTGGGTGGGCAATATGAGCTTCAAATGATAACACAATATGTCATCATGGTATCGCAATGAAGATAGGCTTTCAAAGTAAAAGTGTTGTTGTTTTGATACTTCACAATAACAACGTATTTATGATGCAAAATAAATCTATTAATATTAAAAATTAAGTAAATAATTACATCAACTGGACACCTGGAATTAAAACGCCAAACAATCTTATATGTATGTCATTTCATGTTGAGTATAATACATTTAATTATGCAGTAGTTTCAACTGAATGTCTTATTGTTACTTTTATAAAAAATATTGCTTGCAAATAAATGTAGTATTATATTCTCAAATGAAAAATAGGGCTGCGAAACTAGTAAAAGTTTGTGCATCCCTAGAAAGTAAATTAAAAAAAAGGATAAAGTCTTACTGTTTCCTTCCTGAAGCCAACTCTAAAGTAATGGTATACTCAGCAGCCACCAGGGGGCAACTCCACTGGTTGCAAAACAATGAATGACTGTATGGGGAAATGTGCCCTCTCACTTCATTTATAATGTCTCAATCACTAGTTGTAGGTGTCAAATTTGCAAATTATGCACCCATTTAGAGAAAGTGGGTGCCTGGTTGCAGGTGACATCTGTGAATTTCCAGTTGCAAAACCTCACATGGCAAAAATTGTAAATCTCGGTCTCAAAAAGTACTCTGTTTGCGTAAAAAGTCTATGGAGAAATTAGCCTGCTTCCTACTTGATTGACATCATTCACAACATTTTCCATACTTTCAGGTGTTCTTCAATATAATGATATATATTCTGATTGACATCTGATGACGTCCTGTAGGTCCCTGGTTCTTACGGGTGATGCTACTGCTGGTTGTTTCGTGAGAATGACCGACATTTTCCTACAGGACACAGGGATTAGTGTTGTAGTTGTCACCAATAATGAATCTCAGGGCTGAGTAGTAAACAGATTATAAGTGCAATAAAAAATAAAATATCTCCTGCGGCCCTGGGGTCCCAACCCTGTCTCTGGGAATGACTGATTTAATAGGTTCTTTTCAGTAATGTGTCACACAGGGGCGAGTCACGTCGTGAGGACAGATATAGTGTGTCTGTGTATCTCGAGGAGTGTCACATTTCTGTGTCTGTGTGTTGATATATGATGTAAACCATCTGAAGCCGAGGGTCGTGCTGGTGCTCAGCTGTGAACGTTCAACAAAGATCTCTGTATGGATGGACCATTTGTTTGCCATAATGGATCTGTAGGCGTCTCCCCAGGGGGAGTGAGGCATCATGGGTGGTAATGTGACGGGGGTCATTTGCCACAGCGCACGCTGCGTTGCCCTGCGGCAGATGATCTCACTTCACACGACGATGACGAGGAAGCCCGCTGACCATTTCTGCAACATTAAACAACATGATCCGCAAACCATTTACCCCATCCAGTGCTGAGCTCATTGCTCTGAAAACATGGAATGGATTGCTCATTATTGTAATGTCGCCATTTTACTTTCTCAACGGAGAGCCATTGTTTGTCTGCTTTCTTTTATCTTTTTTCTTTTTTAAATGAGAGTAGCTCAGCTGCTCGAGCAAGATTAGAAAACATTAATCGCTATTGTCAGATGCTGCCCGGGGCGTAAGCAGCTGCTAAGGCCCCACAACCATAGTGGGTCCCCACAATATAATCTAATAATTGACCTCTCTGGGTTCCCGTGTTCATCTTTTGTACCGCTTTAAACTGTTAAAAGACACAGATCCTGAGTCCTGCACCCCTGAGACAGGAACTGAGTTTTGGATTAGAGATTACAGGAGCAATTTTTGCTCTTTGGTTTGGGTTAACAAAGTAAATCATATTCAAAATAATACTGTGTTTTCACAGGTTTTTTTCCAAGAGATTTTGACAAAAGTAAGGTAGAGATATGTGGCTGAATGAAACATGTGCTTGGTTGAAGCTGCAGTGTGTAACTTTTAGTGTTTTTGTTAGTTGTTGTTGGTGATGAAATTATTCTGCCTCTGTGTCATCGTCATGATCAGAAGAAACAAGTCACTTCCTCTGTGCAGTGTTTGAAACCCACGGAGAGTCGTGTTGAGCTGAGTTGTGTGAACTCATTTGATCATGGTTTGAATGTATTTGTCCATATTTAAATGTCATGCACTACAGTTTAAAGCTTCCCTGTGAAGCATGAGCGTGTAAACAAGTTCATTGTAATATGCTGAAAGGAAAAGTGTTATTAGGAGAAACCTAACAATAGCTGTTAAAGTCTTGATATAGATAGAGACGTGTGAGAGAAAGACGTGAGCTTCTCTCCAGCAGGTGTAATCTTTCAGCTTTCTGTCCAGGTGCCAAATGTGGTTGTGGGATATTCACACAAAAGTGTCTCATGCTTTCATTCTTGCACATTATCTCACCCCTCGTGACCTTCTGTGTGTTGGCTGCTCTTGGCATCTGTACACGTCCACAGCTACAGTACATGAGCTGGCAGGAAGGGATTGAGGCCAGGGAGATGTTATTTTCTGCGTGCATGGGCTTGTTCTTTGTATTCCACTTTTGGGATAAAGTTGGCTGATATGAAGAAATTAGTTTTTTCTTCATCACTCCGAGAGAGAGAGAGAGAGAGAGAGAGATCCTTTAAAAAAAGGTTTGAGGTGTCTGTCTGCGAGTGAATGTGACATGTCTGAGAGTGCTGAACAGATGTGAAAGACATTACGTGGAAGATTAAGGGCAAAAGGACTTTAGCGGTTAGTGATTGAAGTGGAAGAAATGCCCTGTCTGCCCGTTTAATACTTGATCCTCTGTTTCCCTTAACCTCTTCATCATTTTTGGTTGGCCTGAAATGACATAGAATTACTTCCTTTTCATAAATGGTGCTTCTGAAACATAATCACTTTAAAAGCCCCTTACTAAGTTGAATGAATGCATATTTTAATGCACCAATACACTTTTATTTAAGTGAGTTTTTAGGCCTTTTTCCCCCCCCCATGTCTGTCTAATCTCATCTCCTCTTGTCTTCCCTCCTCTCAGGGCTGGAAGTGGCACAGTCCAGCTTGTTACTGGGTGGGTGAAGATCTGCTCACCTTCGATGAGGCCAGGAAATCCTGCGAGGACAGTCGTGCCACCCTTGTTACCATCACCAACAGGCGTGTACAGCTATGAACGCACACCTTGACACGCATGTGTTCTACTGTGTAGCCATTAAAATGCATGGTTTTGTGAGTGCTGCATCTATTATAAGACTCTTCTCAACCCTCATAGGTTTGAACAGGCCTTTGCCAACAGCCTGTTGTTCGGTCGCTCTGGGGATTCCTTCTGGATTGGCCTCCATAACCAAAGCAACCGCGGCTCCTTCCACTGGCTCAGCAAGGATGAAGTGTCCTACACCAACTGGAACCGTGACCAACCAGGTAACATATCATGTTGAAATGAGCCTGTGAATGATTTTAGATCATTCATTTAATCGGATCCTGTTGTCAAACGTGGAAAAATATTTGCTTGGTCGACCAGAGCTAATGTCAAAGATAATCAAATGTTTCTTGTATATTGATTTCACAATGTATTACATACATATTTTTATTTACATTGTTTTTACATTTGATCTATCCAATTCAGCTCCATTATGTTTTGTTTATTGGTTGTCAGCCTCTGTCTGCTTGTGTCCTTATTGTCTGTGTTGCTATAATGAGTTCACTCCCCTGAGGGGATCATTAAAGTTTCCTCTAATCTATAAACAGGGATTTCAAATTGCCCAGATCATGAGATCAATTCTGAACCAGAGACAGTTTTGGATTGAATCTGCAAGTGGAATCTCGATAAACGTTGCCATGTGTTCTTTCCTTCTTTGTTTCATGTACAAATGTCCTCATTTGACTCTGCCGATCGAACAAAAGCAGAAACCAGTTATTGAACTCACTGCGATGATATCAGAGCAGGAATGAGGCAGGAAACCGAATGACTCTCTTTTCAAAATGCAGGCTGTAGCTGAATCGACTTGCTTTTGAGTCACTGAAAGATTCAAAGATATGAACTCACCTCTTCCCAGAATATTGCTGTGGTTGGGTTGGCCAGTAACAGAGAAAAATGTTTTTATTTAAAATACAGATGACCACATACAATAGACTCTACCGCAACCCTAAGATAATATCGTGTGAGGAAATTGGTTTTTCAAAATCAAAATTCTGTACAGTACAGTCAGAATAAAAGACGTCCATATAATAAAAGACCAGCTGTGAATAATGTACACACCATTTATGAAAACATGAGCCGCAGCAGAGAGTGAAGGAATGAAACCCTGTCTCGAAACTTATTTCCCACACTTTTCCTCTCCTCCACATGGTTCCTGTGTTTCCACGTATTTCGTCAGTGCAGCATCTTCTCCTTTTTTTCTTTTTTTTTTTTTTGCTCTCACCCACATTTCACCCTGTGTCTATTTCAGTCAATGTGGACGGCGGCGGCTGCGTTTCTATGGCGACTGGTTTCACGACCGGCCTGTGGGAGGTGAAGAAGTGTGCGTCATACAAGGCGAAATTCATCTGCCGACAGAACCAGGACGCGTCGCTGAGCCCCGAGCCCCCCGTCCCTCAGCCGACCCCGAGCCTCAGCGGCTCCTGTCCCAGGGGCTGGAAGAGCAACGATAAACTGCGCTACTGTTACAAGGTTCACTCTGGGAAATGTCTCACACTGCTGGTGCTCATTGTACGTGTGACTTGAGTGTTATTTACTCTTTGTCATCTGTGTGCAGGTGTTTCACTCCTCCCAGCTGGAGGAAAAGCAGAGTTGGCTGCAGGCTCACCTGTACTGCAGGAGACACGGAGCCAACCTGTTGAGCATCACCGGCCCGGACGAAGAGCAATATGTGGTGCAGATCCTTCATGAGACCTTCGGGTAGGTGTGCACCTCTGACTGTGGCGAAGATCATGATAATGACTTCATTTAACATTACCCATTGATTCAGATCATTGTCAAATGAATTCACACAATTCTGATTAAGCCTATCAGTTCCACAAGACACAGGAAGTGATGTGTTTTATGTCACAAACAGATTGAAATATGACTGAAAACATAAAGAGGCACCCATGAAAAGTCTGTCATTCAGTAGTTGAACAGTATATAAGTGTTGTGTCCCCGGCTGCCTCTGCACTGCTGGTGTATACACACATTTCTTGGACTGGTTCCCAGTTTGATGACCTCTGGAATAAACGTCTTCCTCTAAAGCACAAACTCATCATAGAGAACATAAGTGGGAACTTGAATTAACCCTAAATGACTTTCTGAGGACTTGTTCGGAATGAACCCGGCATGAGAGGTCTTTGTTGGCCAAAAATATTTGAGCGACTCTTGTCCTTTTGACAATGCTGACAATACGGTCCACAGGGAATCAGAGGAGCATGAGCAGCACTGGTTTTGGATCGGACTGAACCGCAGGAACCCCATGGACAACGGCAGCTGGAAGTGGAGCGATGGATTGGCCGTGAGTTGTGACAACAATAGTTGGTCAAAAAAAAACAAAGATGCAACTTTACTGCAAAGTTTTGAACCTAATTTGAAAACAAAATGTGTGTCTGTTTGTCTCAGGTCACGTACCAGAACTTTGGCCGCTACGCTAACAACATTCGGCAGTGTGCTGCAGCAGACTTAGGAACCATGACCTGGCTGGCCATGCACTGTGATTCTGACCTCGACTGGATCTGCAAGATCCCCAGAGGTAAAACCGCACTAGACTTATTTAATGATGTCGATTGAATCAGTATTGGTGTATAAATACTCACTGATCACATTATTGGGTACAGAGGACGCCTAATAAAGTTGCAAGAGTGGCACCCGGTCCTCTGGTTATTTGAGTTACTTCCTATCATTTTTAACCAATCTGTTCATTCCCCTCTGACCTCTGGCATCAACAAGGCATTTCTTTTGCTGACCACTCTCTATAAACCCTAGAGGAAATTATTTTTGTGAAAATCTCTGTCGATCATCAAGACCAGCCCACCTGGCACTAACTATCATGCCACATTCACAGTCACTTAAATCACATCTTTCCCATTCTGATGCTCAGTATGAACTTGTCTTGTCTGTGTTTGCGTGTCTGAATACATTGAATTGCTGCTATTTGATTGACAGCTTCGATTTTCGGGTTAAAAAGCAGTTGAATGGATGTACTTGGATGAAATAATGATTTCTATTTTTCTTCAGTTGGCGTTTTCCTTCCTAAAGCACTAGTTTTTATGTCATTAACACACCTTTTGTTTGATTGTGTGTTTGTAGGTAGTGTGGAACAGGAACCAGAAGTATCCGAAGGTGAGTTTTTTATTCAGCTTCCAAATTAACTTCTGAACTTCCAGAAATGACCACTGAAAACCTGCCCATGTTTCCTTCTTCTTCTTCTTCTTCTTCTTCTTTATCTCTCGTCTGTCAGGCACCAGTTCACCAGAGTGGGTCACCTTTCAGGAGGCCGAGTATAAATTCTTTGACCACCGCACCACTTGGGACCAGGCCCAGAGAATTTGCTCCTGGTTCGATTCCTCACTGGCCTCCGTCCACTCAGCAGGGGAAGAGGCTTTCCTGGCAAACACTTTACGCAAGGCAATGATAAACGTGTTCATCGTTATCATTTATAGGCGTTGATTTAACCCCAGAGCTGCAATTCATCGTGATTGTCTCAGCCAGCGGTCCGGCTTCATCTGGCCAAATCTGTTATCAGGCACAAACGTGTTTGTGAAGATCACCACTAATTATGGTGTCTCCACATTCTGCATAGCAACCGCACTGTGTAACTACAGTTCAGGATCGTACAACCACACATTTGGAGTCCTGCTGTGATATAAATCAGCACGCAGTCTTGACACACTTTTTCACAGTTTCTCTCTATCTTGTTTAGATGGTGAAAGTGGAGGGCGACAACTGGTGGGTGGGGCTTCACACCTATGAAAATGACGGCCGTTTCCGCTGGTCCGATCACTCGGTGCTCAACTACGTGTCCTGGGCTCTGGGGAGGCCGCATGCTCTCAGCCGTGACCGCAAATGTGTCTACTTATCAGCCAGTAAAGGTAAAAAGAGCCAGAATATGTGGCCTCAAGAGGCTAAATCCAATGCACTTTACATGATTTTGTGTTTTTTCACTTCCAATCAGGGGACTGGTCCGATCAAAAGTGCCACTCTGACCTGCCTTACATCTGTAAAAGAGTGAATGTCACTGGCACCATTCCTCCAACCCCAGCATCCCCTCACCCTCCCGCAGGCTGTCCACAAGGATGGGCTTCCTTTCAGCATAAGGTAGAGCTAAGACACAACAGGATTTGAAAGTGTATTTATCATGTTAAAACAGGCCGGGGAGGTATAGCAGCTCAACTTTAATGCACATTTTATACTGTCCTTAATCAAACTGACCCAATTTGACCTGAGCTGACTTCTTTGTGCTTTTTTTTTAAGTGTTTCAGGGTGTTTGATCAACTGTACAAGGTCACATGGTCTGCGTCCAAGTTGAAATGCGAGATACAGGGAGGTGTACTGGCCATGGTGTCCAATCACTTGGAGCAAGGTAATAACAGCAGAGGACAACTGACGTACAGTCATGGTGGTGGAGATAAGACCAAAGATAGGTTTATTAAGTTACCCAGAAGAGACTGGACCATTTTGAAAGCACACAGAATCATGATTTGCCCATGTTGACGTTTTGTAAATGGAAGTTCAGAGGCGTCATCTACAACCAGGCTCCTATTTGACAGGAACATTTGTGTATTTTTCCTTTAAATGGGAACATGATTTGCTATTAATGGTTTAAAACATTAATTCCTCAGGGGGTAGTTTAATTTTCCCAGTCTAATGTTCTTTTGTAACCAGCATAGTTGCCCCCTGGTGGCTATTCAGTATATTGTTACTTCTGTGTTTGCTTCAGGGAGGAAACTGTAAAACTATGGTAACAGTTCTATCATTTTTGTTTTGAATACTGTTTGAATACTATTCAACTATTTTTCAAAATAGCACCTTTTAAAAATCCAATAATTTGATTTTATTTTATGTTAATCCAATATGCCACTTGTTGTTATTTGTGACAGTTAATAAATGTGTCATACCTGTCTCTCTTAATCTTGTCTCCTTCTCACAGCTTTCATCACCACCCTGCTGAACAATGCCAGCATTGACCTTTGGGTGGGTTTGACTTCAGACTCCAAAGGTCATTTCCAGTGGACTAAGACCAGCCTGCTCAGCTACACCAACTGGGGTCCTGGAGAGCCAATCGACAACAGTGGTCCACACCAAAACAAGACACGGGTACTTACAAGTTTACAGCCACCAGTCACAGCTCGGCATTGTCCTCTATCTGTTCCTGCTCTGATTATTTCACTGTCGACCTCGCAGGGAAACTGTGTGGTGATGATTCACGGGAGCCCAAAGAAGAACACTGGCATGTGGGCCTCCCGAGCCTGTGAGATGGAGAGTAACGGCTACATTTGTCAAAGGCGTCAAGGTGAGTCATCAGATATAATCTCTGACAATGTGCATTTCACAAGTGAAGACTTGTAAAATGAGTGAGTCGACTCACATTAAATCCTATCTGACTTTCTTCTCTCTTCAGACCAAGATCTACCTCCAGCGCCTGCCCTGATCCCTGCCTCCCTGGCGACGCCAGTCGAGCTGGGCGGAGTGACGTACCGAGTGGTAGAGAAGCGCCTGGACTGGACCGGTGCTCTGCACGTCTGCAATTCTTTGAATGGGACTCTGGCGACAGTGAAGGATCCCTTCCAGCAGGCTTACCTCACCCTGCTCATCAACAGCCTGCGCCGGCCAGCCTGGATCTCGCTTTATAACTTCGGAGTGAGTCTGTTAACTTATACGTTATATTAAAGGTCCAGCTCGTAGCTGAAGTCGTAGTAGGAGACTGAAGCAGATCAGGGACCTACATTGGCCTTTTACATTTGCCTTTCTGCTTCAAAATGCCAAACACACAGTATGTCCATTAGAACTAATGTAAAAACATGGCGGTGTTGGAGAGTGCTTCCATAAAGCACTGCATTTGCACAAAGTACACATAAAAGGCTTATTCTGAGGCTATGAAATACACACTCAGCCTCAGATGGGTAGTATATTTATAATAATTCAATTCAATTCAATTCAAAGAACTTTATTTGTCCCAGAGGGGCAATTTTAAGGCACATAGATCAGTTGTACACATTTACAAGAGACAAACTGAAGAAGAAGAAAAAGAATATAAATACAAGATCCATATAATATAACAAATGTTACTGACTGGACATTTACGTACATACTTTTTATGTTTTATTCATTTCTTCAGTTCACCAGTGTTTTGTATGCTGTCAGTGCTTTGCAACTCATTTTTCATGTTCTCAGGGACGGAGTTTCACCTGGTTGGGTGCAGAGGATGTGTCCTATTCAAACTGGAACGACGGGGAGCCCAATCAGATGGCTGGATGCGGTCACATGACCACGACGGGCCAGTGGTCTATGAGTCCCTGTGATGCTAAACTGGAGGCTGCTATCTGTCAAATTAGTGGTATTTGTGTTGAATATTTACACGATATAGAGTAGTTTACACGTTACCAACGATAGTGTGGGGCAGTATGCATTACCCACTACTGATATTATTATTTTACCCTAATTAGAATATTACAATTTGGAAGCAAAGTAGTTTTTTTACCTTTTATCACTTTTTGATTGTATTTACAAAATAATAGAATGAGTAATGTAAAATGACTTATGATACCAAGTAATAAGACCAGTAATATTAGGACCTTTAAAAGGACTAGTACTTAAAACATAACATATTCAGCTTACTGAGTAACTGTTTACCAAAACCATGAGATTTATCCCTTTTCCGTGGTTAAACTGTCGTCATCATAACTGTGTTTCCATGCTGCCAGATGAGCCAGTCGGTCACCAGTGGATCTACCCTGGCAAGTGTCCCCGAACTGTAGGAGAGTCGGCGTGGGTGCCTTTCCGAAACCACTGCTACGCCTTCAACCTGCACACTCTTAAACTACAGCAGGACGCGCGCACGACCTGCAAAAAAGGTAGGGAAGCAGCAGACGCTCCCACGCGCTGACATGAGACAGACTGAAACTGAAATCCACTCTAGTGCAACACACACTAGACCACATGTATCAATATGTCTAAATGTAGATGCTTTTTATTGAGCTGCTCCATTGTCTAATCTTCCTCCCCCCCCCCCCTCTCGTCTAGTGGGCGCAGAACTTCTCACTATCTTGGATGAAACGGAGAATGGATTTGTGTGGCAACACATCCAGAGCTACGCAGAGCAGGCACACGGAGCCTGGCTGGGCATCAGCGTAAAAGGTCCAGCCTCAGACGCACCCGTCCATATCTTATCAAAAGTCCAAATCCAAACGTGTTCATTCATTTCATACCGCTGCTCTTGCTATGCTTGGAGATAAATGTCCTAATTTAGTACATTTGAGCAGGTTAATTGTGTTTCAATTTTCACAGAACAACCATGAAAGAATGAATTACATAGAATGAACTCCATAAAGACTTTCTCTCAAGTCAAATGAATGTGAAATGTGAATGTCCATTGTCCCCGGTTATATCATTTGATTTGAATGCTAATGGGTAGAAGGTTCTAAAACTACAGACGGCTGACTTCACTGTGTGCATGCTTGTGTTCCTGCTACAGGCAGAGGTCTGGTGTGGAGCGAGGACACAGAGATGTCATTCACCAACTGGGAAAAACACGACCTTGCATTTTCTGTTCTGTCTCCAAACTCCTGCTTCTGGATCCAGAGCAACAGCGGCCTGTGGAAACCGGGCTCATGTCGGAATCGAACGCACGGAGTCATCTGCAAACAGCCACGCAGTAAGCACACACACACACACACACACACACACACACACATACAACACCAAGTTTTTCCAAGAGTTTCAGTCACAAATCAACCAGATGCAATGATGCAACAACAGGACGATTGTTTTCCAGGTTTCACTGTACAATACCCTAACACAGTAGTGCAGTGGTGAGCACTGGTGTCTCACAGAGACATGGTTCCAGGTTTGATTCCTAGTTTTTTTTTGGTGTAGCTTTTGCATGGTTTTCTCTCAGTGCTCCAGCTTCTTCTCTCAGTCCAAAGACGTTTGGCTTCAGATTAAATGGAGACTTGTCCAATGTGTGTCTTTGTGGTCCAGTCCACACGTAGGCCAATGTTTTTGGAGAACATTGCTTTTTCTTTGTGTTTTGGTCTTTCAAACTCATGGAAACTGTGGGTTAGATCTCTGAAAACACACATTTTGGGGAAACTCCTGCTATAATGATGTTTTTCACAATCTCTATTCAGTGTCTGTCAGAGACAACTAAGAATTTGGCTTGTAGCATCAACCGGTGTGCAACTGTGGCCTCAGGCGTCATCATATTTGTTTACATGAGCCAAATTATGTAATTATGTCAGAAAACTGTTAGTATTTGCATTGATAACTGGACTTTTTTTATCTGCCAACCAGAATTGTCTAACTCAGTCTTTGTCTTTTAACTATTTTCTCTCCTTTATTTTCTTTTTTGTCTTTTTTAAAGCGCCTGAAAGTGTCCCTTAGTTACTTTTTAAATTGTCTAAATCAGTCTTTGTCTTTTAACCCTTTTCTTTTCTTTTCTTTTTATGTCTTTTTGTATTTAGCACTTAAGCACTTAAGCACTTTCTGTGAAGCACTTTGGTTGCAGCTCAGCCGTATGTATATGTGCTATATAAATAAAATTTGACTTGACTTGACTTGAGAACAGTTAGTGACGTTTTGTCTTCACAAGGCGTTTCAGTTACGGTAATATCGCCACCTGTTGACTTTTTAACACTTTAACAGTCAGGTTTTTCCATTTCCATGTGATTGAAGATGTTTTTGAGTGCTTGGCGTGTATGGACGGGATTATAGTTTATCATTATAACCTCACTTGCCCTGTGATGGACCTGGCAATCTTTCCACACGGCCATTGTCAGCTGGAAGTGGCTCCGGCTCCCACTGTGACCCTCAAAGTACAAGCTGTATTGACAATGAAGATGACGAGAAATGGCGTTTAATGTCAAACCTGTCAAGCGGTGAATGTTGACTTATCATTTCAAAGAAGAACATGCGGAACCTTGAATAAATTCTAGTGTTTTCACAGAGGCAGCCACAGAAAATGTGAGAAAGTGGTATAATTAAAACTATTACTAAAATTAGAGCAATTAATGACTTATCTCTCCCTTCTTCCATGTGCAGTTACTGAAACTTCAGCCGTAAAAAGTGAGTATGATAATCATCATGTTCATAGTGTGTACGCCGTGTGCAGAGTGTGTGTGTGTGTGCTAATCCAGACCTCCATCTTTTGTCTTCACCAAGTGGACAGCGACCATCTGCCCACCCTGATTGTTATCATAGTGACGGGCCTGGTGCTGGTGGTGCTGATCGTCGGCGTGATCTTCTTGTACCGACGGCGGACTCTCGGGTCGCGGGGTTCCTACGAAGGCGCTCGCTACAGCCGCACCAGCTCCACCAACGGCGAGCAGATCGAGAAGAACATCCTGGTGTCAGACATGGAGCTGAACGAGCAGGCGGAGTAGCGGCGAGTGACTTTGGAGCGTCCGGCCATCAGACTAGACTGGATCTGACCTGACACACAAGAGAGGTTGATTTCAATGTGTTGACTCAAAAAACTCATCGCGGCATTTATGTTTTAAACCCTGAAAAAAAACAAAAAGAAGAAGAAAGATTTTCCCCCCTGCGTTGAGGGGCTGTGTAGAGCGCAGCAGATATTTTAGTTTTTAAATTGAATCCCAGGCTTTTTTCAGTCACTTTGGGTTTTTTTTTGCCAAGACTTAACAGTTTAAGTAATTTCTCTCCAGACAAATCATTCTATATGTACGACTTTTCTCCACACAGCATGCATGGAGGCTGTGAATGGATCTCCTGGGAGTTTGGTTTTATTGCAGCTGGAAAAGTTCAACCAAAAATCATTTTTAATGAAATGACTCCTCGCCGTCTTCCCCCGGTGCCAGCGTAAATCTTTTGCTTGGTGTATATATCCTTTCTTGTTCCCATTTTGATTGAAAGACTCACAAAACACAACTAAAGGACTTGTCTCTGCCCTCTTAATACACAATCAGTCTCCGCCAGGACCAAATTCACCCATAAGCCTTTGTAATCTTCTTTGCCATGACTGTATTTACCAGAACCAGAACTTGACGTGTGTTTTGTTGTTGCGTTGCGTTCATGTCCTTGCCATCGAATTGTCCTTACCTCTGCAGCTGTGGAGAGCTGTCACGGATGATGTGTGTGCGTGGTTTCTTTTTTTTGTGAGCCTGCTTCTCTCCTCCTTTTCTGACGCGACACGTCAGCACCAGCTGTCAGACGAGCAAAGTAGGAAGAGGTCCAAAATGTGAACGTGTGGAAGACGACCGGGACCAGTGACCTTAAAGCGTCTGAGGGCAGCACACTACAATTGTGCACATAAGTAGAAGTTAGTATTGAAAGCTGGTCTTTAAATAGGTTGCGTTGTCTCTTTTGGTTTCAGCGGGACGTAGAGCTGTCTCTCAGCATCTATGGCTCCGTGTACATTTTGGCACTTTCCTTTATTATCTTGATCCAGGTCAGTCTCAGTCCTCCGCTCGCCTTTGTTCGTGATCCTTTAAGACACAGTTGCAGCTTTGTGTTTCCTGACTTGTGTTTGTTTTGGCTCCTCGCGCCACCATCTGGAGCTGATTCAGCACTTTTACTGACCGTAATTTTCCTTGTTTTCACCATGAAGAAAAGGTCTGCAATTTGGCACTGATTTGGCCTGATTTATCATTTCTATGGACCACTCGTATATTTTCACTAGCATAGGTTTCATTATGTGTTTTCAATCTACTACAACTGGTGAAGACATTTGGAAACGTCTTCTTCTTCTTTTACCCACAAAGGAAAACATCCCTCATGCACAAAGAGTGGGAGTTTAAGACTTAAAAAAAAAGAGTTCACTCTTTCATAACTTTCTCCAATTCTCTCTTTGTTTCTACCTTTTTGTAAGATTTCACATTTGTGCTTCAGTAATGACCAGAATTGCCTCCTCTTTCTCTTTTTCCCTCAGCTCTTGCCTCTGAGTGCATTTCTGTTTTCCTGCCTAGAGGAATGCTTTGGAACCTTTTCAGTCTGAGGCTGTGAAAAAAAATCTCCCTTTTTTTGCTCTTTGAGTTGGACTAAGATAGAGGGGGAAGGTATTTAGAGAAAGAGTAAATAGGAACGTGTGTGTGTCCGTGTGTGTGTGTGTGTGTGTGTGCAGTCTCCAGCTGTGGAATGTTGAGTCGGCAAGAAGAGCTCAGTGGCATGTCTGGAACCAATCAGAGAAGGAGGGCTCAGGGATATGAAGGGTCACAATGAGGATTGAAAAAACCAGATGAAGAAGAAGAAAAAAAAAGGAGGAGTTATGGATGTAGGAAGAGAGGGGGAAAAAAGCAGGGAAAGGAGTTGAGCAAAGGGTGCAGTGGTTTGTCCCAGGCTTACCCCGGCCTCTGCTGGTTGTTAACTGCACAGGTCTGTGGCCACGTGCAGGAGATGTGAACTCCAGTGGTGATGTGGTGACGTAGCAGCAGCAGCAGCAGCCCCGTGGCGATGCAGGACGGCTCATGTCCCTGTGAATATTAATTACCTGAAGAATCTGTTCAGACTTTTTTTGTTTGTTTGTTTGTCTTTCCAAACGTTTGTGTGTCACTTTTATATGAACTGAATAAAGTCCATGTTCTCAAAGCCACTGACATCATAGTTATTTGCGGATTATTCACGAAAGAAAGATAACACGAAGACAACACTGGTAACTGTTAGTAATGATGTGGTTAGTAAACTTTGCGGTCAGGTTTCCAAGGTCGGTTCCAAAGTTGCTGGTTCAATCCCGGGAAGGACCACGGGCTGTGGTGCCCCTGAGCCAGGCACCCAATCTCCCCATTGCTCCCTCGGCACCTGGCTTGTGTGTGAGACAAATTCAGTGCAAAAATTCTAAATCCACTGTGTGAAAAGTTGACTGCAATGCTGATGTTTATCCACAAGAGGGCACACCTCGTCTGCTTTGTTAGGCAGCTCCTGGTCGTGTTGACCCTTGACTATCACAGACCACTATTGCACCATCTATGAAAACGTCACCATTGTTAAATCAGGTTTAATCACCAGGCCAAGTTTCTTTAATCAGGTATGAGTTAATTCCAGGAGACCTGGAAAAAAAACAACCCATAATGACTGTAAAGAAAATGACCAAACCAACAATATGAAATACATAAATACAAATATATGTGCAAATTACGTTATAGGTGCAGTAGCCAAGTAATAAAGACAATAAAACTGTCTTAAGGTTATTAAATGTATAAATCAGTTCTAAATGTTCATTTGCAATTTTATTAAAGTCATTCATTAATTGCTCCTTTTCTCATGTACACTCATGGACCACAAATAAAGCGTGTACAGAGAAGCTCCTTTGTACACCTCACTTGATAAGTTTCCCCGTTTCTGACATATTATTGATTCATATGAAATATTTAGAGCAGCCCGTCTGTCACCAAAGTCTCTTTAATCACTCTTTAATTCTTCCACATTCTGATGAACTTCAGTAGGGTGTCTTGGCCTCGTACAGGCTGAGTTGCTGCCATAGAACTGGCTGAACAGGTGTCCCTAATAAAGTGGCCTGTGAGTGTGAGTGGGTCTCCATCCCACAGCTGGATCATGCGAGGCCAACATGGAGAAAAGTATACTATATTTTAACCCGGCAACAACATCTGGTGTGATAGAAACTTGTGGCCTTTTCCTCACCAAACACACATAAAAAAAAGAAGATATCTGCACCTCTGCATCATCACATCTGAGCCGGTTAACTGCTTGTTATTCAAATTAAACTGGCTCTGTGTAATCTGTCTCACTTAGAACGGGGTGTCAGAACTCATCCAACAGTGCGTCTCAGGCAATCTGTTTAAAGCGTCCCGTGGTTATGTATTTCAGCTGTTATTGTATTCATAAGCCTCCCGGACCAGTCGTCTGTTGTTTTTAAAGTGTGTCTCTGTGGTGTGAGGAAACTTTTCTGTCGAATCGCAGACACGACTCCACCAAAAGTCCTGTAACTTGTTGTGTTGAGTCTATTACTGTTCTTAAGTGCTTCTGTTCTCTGTTGTCCTCAGTGTAAAGTGAGGTGAACTCAGGGCGTCTGGCTGTGGACCTTTGGAGACAAATGACTTGATGCCCACACGTCTGTTACTTTCCCTATTTACCACAATTCCTGCACACTTTTAAAAAAATACAAATAAAAATTTAATTCAGGTGTGTTTCAAAAACATACAGTATACTTCATTAATGATTTGTCTCCATGGCAACAGCTGAAGGGGAAAAAACAAATTACAAATTAGAATGTCAGCCTGAGATGTTTCCAGCCATTTTTAATCATAATGTTTTTGTTTTGTTATTTTGTCAGTCGTCCAGCTTTTAACCTTTTTTTAGTCAGAACTCTGTGGGAGGGCAGTTTAAATGTGTCACTGTCAGGTGGAGAAAGGTTGAAACGCAGCCTGTGAAGCAGCCATCTTGCCTGAGGCGTCCTGAATGCACCTGTCAGGGGTTTTGGACAGCAGCAGCGGCGATGGTGGAGGTCTCTGCTGTGGCAGGAACACAGGAACAATAACCACTGCTTCATGCCTCCTCGAGACACTTCAAGTAAAAAACACTTCTAGACCAATTAACCATGAGATGAGGAGGGAAATGAGATGGAAAGCCTCAAATATCTCGGCTCACGTCTAATCAACGCCCTCTTAATTTGAGGGTTTGGTGTTAGGATCCTGCTCTTGTGACGGCCATAAACTGCTGTTTACTTCCCTTCTTCCTGTCTTAACAGTGTTGGCACTGCAGCTGAGAGTGAGGGAGGAACCAGAGAGAAAACAGCGTTAACAAGTGAAATTAAAAACCCATTCACTCTCCTCAGTCGTCCATTTGGACGCTGGCCAAGGGAGAAGCAGCTGTTGGTCTGGCAATGGAGGAGAGAGAGAGAGAGAGAGAGAGAGAGAGGGAGTAACAGAGGATTCTGTAAACAAGAGGAGCCTTTGAAAGGAAAGAAATGATCATCTTTTTCTCAGAAGTGGAACATGCTCCAAAACCGGTTCTATATAAAACATGTTTTTAAAGGAAAAACGACACAGGCTTTTAACCAAACAGCACTTTGGTTCTTTTTTTGAATCTACAAAACAACATGAATGATTAAAGTGAAAGGATTTGTTCGAAACCTTGGACTGTCTGCTGGTGCACGTCAGTGTGTTGTCATACGCTGGTCCATGTGTGTGTAACATCACCTCTAAAGTCACGTCATGTTTCGCTAACGTTGTTCCTAATTTGTTTTATTTTCATGACGCATGTTTTCCGCCGTGTCTTTACCTGCTCCTCCCTCGTTCCTGTCAGCTGTGTCCAGTTAACTAACCTCGGTATTTAGCCGCTGCTCTCCTTTCAGTTTCTGCCAGTTTGTCTTGTCTGCGTCCAGTGTTTCATTCATGTTTTCCTCGTGTTTAATCTTTGCGATTTGATACTTTTGCCCTTTCTATTGACCGCCTGTGCAACCAACCTTGTTTTTTTAAAAACATGGTATTCTGACATATACAAAAAGTGCCATAATCCAATCTGTGTGTAGTTAGTGATGTAATTGGGTCATGGGTGAGATGAGCAGAAGTAAAAGAGGTGTTTGTCTAGGATAGTTGTTAGGGCCCGAGGATCTATTGTTCGTCATGTAGTTATTATTTTCCTTTTTCTCCCCAAAGGATCTCGATTTTGACCCTAAATTTGACCTTAACGTGCATGAAAACAGACGAAAAAGTGGCACACAAATCAGAACAAGCGGAAAAAAACAATGCAAAATGGCCAAGTAGCGCCCCCTCAGGTCAAACGCCTATGGAGCAGGCCGAAAACAAAAACACCATTGAGCTATGACTTCGACTCAACAGGAAGTCGGCCGTTTTGAATTTGGAGTTCGTCAAACGTCATATGTGACACAAGAGACCGACCCGTCTACAGACACGTACTTCATCCCAACACCATGTCAGCAATTGGGTGCCGCACAACGCTGCTTGCAGCTTTAATTCAATTTTGTAGAGTGTAAGAGTCAGTGATATGACTTAAAAACCACTGAAAAAAATAGACATTTGGGGAACTCAAGAGACTGCGATGACACTAGCAATAACCAGAATAAACCATTAAGCTCACAAATGCCTCAAAATAAAGATAAAGGTTGGTTCACCTCAGTGTGCAGCTTTACAGATAGTGCTGAAGTTTGTAATAGCACCATAAAACTGTAATGTATTTCTCAATATGAGTCTATTTCTCGGTTATTGATATACAATATATCATCATGTACTTTTCAGGGAAAACTCAATTTAGAAACCGCCTCGCGGTAAAGTAACTGGAAGGGAACGTCCGTAATGTCTGCAATTCATCACACGGGTGAAAATCTGGTATTTTAAACACCAGGTTGTGGTTGTGAAGGCATTGATTCGCAGCATCGCCAACAAAAGCCTGATGTGATTCAACATTTTTTTAAAGACATTGCCTCTCACCGTATAAATGGTATAGAAAAATCAGTGAAGGTTGACGAATTTCTATCCTCTCACAGTATATTGCACATCCTCACATTGCCTCGCATTTCCTAATGCCAGGGAGGTAAATGGATTTGGACTGAAAAATGACTTTCATATATATAAAAAAGAAGGAATATCACAGCTTAGTGTCCAGTAACAAATCATTTTCAACGTACCATTTTGTTCTACGTGGCCACTGTGTAACATTTAGGATGGTTTATTGGCAGAAATTGAATAAACTACCCATAAGTATGTTTTTAATCACTCACTCATTTTCTTCTGCTTTATCCTCCACATGACGGCCGCAAGGGGACTAGAGCCAATCCCAGCTGACGTGGGATGAAAGGCGGGGTCACACCCTGGACCGGTCGCCAGGCCAACACCCAGAGAAAACCAACATACACAAAGGCCCTCAGTTGAACCAGGATTTGAGGCAGTGACCTTCTTGGCTGTGAGGCAACAGTGCCAGCCACTACTCCGCTGTGTGGCACCACTTTGTTATCACTCACTCACTCTTCTTCTACTGCTTTATCCTCCACATTAGGGTTGCAGGTCAGAGGGCGAAAGGCGGGGTACAACCATTCACTCTCACACTCACGGTGAATTTAGAGTGTCCAGTTTAGAGGAAACCGGAGAACCCGGAGAAAACCCACACATTTTATGCACCATTTGATATCACTTTAAAATAACATTTGTTTGGTTCTTGTAACACACTTTTTTTTAAAGGAGGATCTATATATGGGAACGCACATGGGAAAGGGAGTCCTCTGCTTGTTGCACACTGCAGCTTATCACCTTTAAATGTCACTAGTCCTTACACCCTAGACGGTTCCACAGATTAAATCAAAACTCCACGTAATAAACTCCAAACTATCTGGATATCGATGAAAAGCTAATTTTGTGGCTGTAATGTGGGTGAAACCAAAACTGAGGTCTGTTATAGGTGCTCAGTGCACTTGCGCCTGCATCACTTTATATAAAGGTTATTGCTTCTGGTGTGTCATCCCTCAGTACACGAAAGCTCTCCATCCACCTGTTGTCACCGCGGGATCCTTGTTGTCGTTGCCCCGAAATCCTTCAAACTGTGTGAGAGTGTGGAGTCAATATAATAATCTCCTCGGCCAGTGGCCAGTGGGTCGCCTGATAAACACTTTGCAGTAAACACTGACATGCGCACAGACGCTTCACTTCACTCCCAGCTGAGAACCCAGGAATCAGCCATTGATTTTTAGTCCCAAGTAATGGAAATGAAAACAAGCGTGGTGCAGAGATTCTCCTCGTCACAAACACTATTTATGTTAGACAACTTCGCTGTAATGATATATCTAAACCACACGCTGAATGTTGTCTTCCCTCAATGCAAAATCACCGCCGCTGTATTTTAAATTCCTAAAGATGAGGAAATAAATTAGAGGAGAAGAAGAGAAAGTAAGAGCGGCCTCCTGCTGTGAGGCTGCAGGTGCTTGAACCAAAACAGTGAAAATGTCACTTCTCTACATGTTTGTTCATCTGTTTACATTCTGTACAAACTGCACTGACAGTCACCACACTGTGTGTGTGTGTGTGTGTGTGTGTGTGTTCGGATCCTGCAGCGTTTTTATTCATTTATTATCCATTTAATTCATTTTTAAACATGTTTTATTAAACATTCAAATGTGGCAGGATGGTTAGGAACTCATTTCCCTGTGGGGCCACATTGTCAGAAGAGACATTTTTAGTCTTATACGCACTTTAATCTTTAGTCCAAATCACAGGCCGTACACATCAAAGTGAGTTACTCACACACTCGGCACCAAGACGAGAGCAGGAAGAGAAGGAAGGGGGGGAAAAAACATTTTGCTGTCACGTTGCTGTCTAAACTCATCTGTGCTCCTGTCTTTCTTCTCTCCCCTTGTCTTTCCAGCGAGGTGCAGCGGTGTCGTGCATCAGTCTGCGTGTGTTGTTCTGTGCTGTGATGGACAGTTGTAAGAGAGAGAGAGAGGGAAAAAAAGATGTTTGCAGGGCCAGAGGGATGACTGCTGTGCAGACTCAGGTTGGTGGAGGCAGCAGACGAGTGGGTGCCTGGGTGTGGTGCAGTTATCTCCTCTGTGCAGATGGGACCACGTCCTCGCCTGTGGGATGCTGCTCGTTCTCAGGCCATGGATGGTGTCCATGTGGTGAAAGAAAATTATGGCCACTCTCCAAGTCTTTACTTTTTTAGAGGGGGGGGTCTGGGATCTGCACGCGGTTGTCTTGTTTGTTGGCCATTGTTGGGAATGTAATTAACATCCTTTATGGGCCGTAATTAGGTCCTGCACAGTTTGCATCAATGTCAGTTATGTTCAGGTGATAAATAAATACAGGAGATAAGGTTTGAAAAAATGTCTCACTAACTCAATTTTGTACTTTTACTACTAACGTTGCGTCTTTGAAACGGGCGATGTTTGTTTCTTTGTTTCTTTGTCAGCAAGATTACCGGACAGATTTGCAACAAAAATTATAAAAAAATGCCTTCAAATCACTTTTTTAATGTAGCAAAATAGATTGATTTTGAGGTAGTAAATCACATATTTCTTGTGTTGAGATTCATACAGTTTAGTGCAGAAGAGGATTAGGGCCACATGGGAATTACTTTGGAAACAAATTAAAAAACAAGGCAATCAGAGTTGGCAGACTTCACCCCATTCACCGCAACAAGACTCTGGTGGCCTCTGTTGGTCATATATGCAAGTGCAAGCAAGAAGAACATCAGACACAAAAACAATACTCCACTGAAGTGAAAATCTTTAAATCTTGAATTGAAAAAAATCTGAATTCTGACTCTAATCTCAAAATTCTGTCTTTAATTTCAGAATTCCATCTTTAATCTCAGCATTCCTTTTTCTCAATCAGAATTCTGAGAAAAAAGTCAGAATACTGACACTAATCTCAGAATCCTGTGTCTAATCTCAGAATACTTTTATTTTAAAATAAAAGTCAGTATTTTGACTCTAATCTCAGAATTCTGAGTCTAATCTCAGAAGTCAGGCTATTTTCCAATGTATTTATTTATTTTACATTTGGCCCTAATCCTCTTCTGTAATTTAGATCAGATTATCCAAATACTTGTGTTTTATTTTGTGTCTCACATACTTCATTGCTATTCTAATTCTTTTTTCCCCTATTTTCTACCCCCTAGAGATCATTTTGAAGAATTTTGGGGCTTTTGTTTGAAATGAAAGTCACAAAATGAAGTGATGTCAACTTGCCACATGGTAATTCCCTCCTGTAAACAATAAAAGGCGCCATTATCATCGCAAGCCAGGGACAGGATTAGACACATCCTCATTTGCATGGATTTCCACCCAAAATAATAATAATAAGACGGTTTCAACGAAGGAAGGAAATAAAGACAAAAGGTGAAGCTAATTTATGGAAAGCTTTGGCTGCTCCGCCGCTAACTACTTTGATGCTTAATCCCTTATTAACCCCCACAATATTAGGCGTGAACGTTGAAAGTGCACACGTGTGCACATTTTGTTTCCAGTGCACGCACACCTGGAGGAGCCGAGGATTCCTGAGTCTGGGGAGCAGATACTGAGGCCAATATTATCCCTCTGGGAAATAAAGATAGGCTGAGAAGTGAGATGAGGCCACTGTGAAGACGCGCCGCAGAGCAACAACCCAATCCCGCTTGTGTTTACTCTCACTGGTTTCCAGGGCAATGGCAGGAGGCGCTGCCTTCTCCTGTGGAAGCAAACCCACTTAGACGAGAACGCTTCAGCCTTCAGAATAAAAATGTTAGGCGGGTCGGGGGTGTTCCATTACTGCGACCGTTCTCTCCTGTTGTGCAGCAGATTTCTCAGAATGACACAGAGTACATAAATGTACTCTTGTGTTTCTCTGTGTGTGTGTATGTGCATGCATTTTTAAGATAATCGAACTATCTCTCTGACCAAAGAGCTTCTTGGCTTAATCCCATTATTGACCTGCCATCTGCAGATTTCTGTGGGTGCAGGCTGCACTAACAAGTACTTCCCTAATCCATTTGTTTTTATGTAAGTTAGAAGATGTGCACCCATGGCTGGATGTGTGTGTTCACTCGTGTTTATATATCTTTGTGAAGACCATATCTGACTTTTGAGGGGATTTTGGCTGGTCCCCATGTTCTGTCACACCTTAAAAGGGCTGTTGATTGGGTTAAATCCTGGTTTTCAGAGTGTTGGTCTATGTATTGTCTCACAAGAAGATGCTGGGTTTAATTCCAGGGTCTGGGACCTTTCTGTGCAGAGTTTGCGTGGATTTCCTTTGACCATCAAAACATGTATGAATGTTCAGATGTTGGACACGCCCTGCCCAGACTGTTGAGCATTTTAAATCTTCCTTAAAAACCTACTTTTACTCTATGGCGTTCAACTCAGGTTGAGCTGGACTCCACTACTTTTGTCTTTGTGAACACCAAAAAAACCTATAAACCTCCGGAAGCGAGGACATTTTATGAAAGTGAGGACATTTTGGCCTGTCCTTCCTTCTGTCACACCTTAAATGTGTGTTAAGACCTGGATCTAGTTTAGAATTAGGTTTAGGGTTAGGCATCTGTTTACACGATCGCATTGTTGGGACAAAAAGCAAGTTCCCGTAATGTAGATTGTTACATTTCAAGGTGAAGACATGTGGTGGTTAGGATGAGGTTAAGGTTGGAGTGAGTGTCCAGGAAATGAATGAAAGTCAGTGTAATCTCTTCAGACGTCATGGAAGCCAGACTCTGTGCGTGTGTCACCCAGTGGTTTGCAGCTTTGAGTGTTTTCCTCTGTGAGGGAGACAGCGTATGCAGAGACAAGCTCCATTGTTGGGCATACATTGCTGGGCCGGAGCCCCTCCCCATCCTCCACCCCCCACAATACTAGATCGATCTTATCCTTACCTATAATGAGTTTCTCTGTCTGAGAGCGAGGGGTGGGAGCCAGGACATGGAGTGGAGAGGAGTGCGTGAGTGGGAAGAGGTGGAGCAATGATGAGGCGTACACTGTTGCTGTTGCTGGTGATTATGAGGACGACTGACTTTGCCACAGAGAAGCAGCTGCGTGATATTTACGACCACGCGAAGGCTTCAAGTTAGAATGTGACAGCACATTAGCGCCACAAGGTGAATTATTCCATAACTCTGTTATACTGCATTGTATGGTGAGATACAGTGAGCACCATCAGGATGTAGTAAAATAATAGTAATTATACATTTATTTATAGAGCATCTTTCATATATAAGTGCACCTTAAAATGTTTCACAATACATATTTTTTTCAAGATTATAAGAAGAGAACGTGCATAAACAGATAAATAAAAAATATAGTATGGAAAGTGATTCTGGTTTTAAAGAGCATGCAGGGGGGGGGAAATATAAAAGATAAAACATCCAATAAAAGGCGGTGATTTAAAAGCATCCATAAAAGTCAACAATGTTAAAAGGCAGAAAAAGAGAAGCGAAGGCGTCCTGTGTCCACCAAAATGCTTGTTTTTTAAAGATATCCGTCTGATGTGGCTGCATGGCCACGGTGTTCCACAGTTTTGGGAGCTAAACGCAGCTTCTCCACTGGTTTTGTGGGAAAACCAGTGGCAGAGCTGAAGATTCTGGCTCTATGATATCATATTAAAACAAGCAGGTGTTTGTCAGTCAGCAGGGTTCTTTTTGGCAAGATAGAGAAAAGCATATTGCAATAGTTACACCTATTAGTCATGAAATCATTAGCCTCTCACTCGTTGTTTATCTCTTTATTCTCCACAAGGCGGATGGAACCAGTCACTGCCGACATTGAGTGGAAGGCGAGGTTCAACCTGGACAGATGACCAGTCCATCACAGTTCCAACACACAGAGACAAACAAGCATTCACCATCCTCTCAATTAACATCTGCGTGTTTTTGTACCGGAGGAAACCAGAGAACCCAGAGAGAACCCAGAGAGAACCCAGAGAGAACCCAGAGAGAACCCAGACAGAACCCAGACAGAACCCAGAGAGAACCCAGAGAGAACCCAGAGAGAACCCATTCACACACGCAAACTCCACAAAGGCCCACAGTCGAACCAGGATTTGAACCGGTAACCTTCTTGCCAGCCACTCATTAGATCTTGGTGACAAACTATATGTGAGAGAAAATTGTCACATTGCAAAAATGTAGCTTTAAATCCATAGTAACAAGAGACTCCTGACTTCCAGTTTGGTCAGGTAATTCCAGTTTAAGCCAGCACTAATTGTTTCTGTTATTAATTAAGTCAAGTCAGTTTAATTTATACAACTCAACATCACAAACACAATTTTGAAGGGCTTTACAGTCTGTACAGCGAGTGTCACCTTCTATCCTTAGACCCTACTACTGCACACTATGCCACTAACTTTGTATATTATACACCAAAACTTCTTGACACCATGAAGTGAGCAGCTTTAATGTATAAGGAACAGCAAAAAGTGAGCAAATCCTTGTAACTTTATTTGTAAAGTTGAATTTTTACAAACGCAAATGTAACGCAACATAATGAGCGACTGTGTTTCCTTTTAAGATAAACGCACACACATTTTTTGTGACCCAAACTCTGTATTTTGGAGGTTTAACAAAGATGAAATGATTGACCTTCCAGAGTTATGAACACATTTGTACTCAACTCAACTCACTCACACACCAGTTTTCCCCGGTGTTGTTTAATCATCTCATATGAACTTGAAGCCACACACTTTTGCAATGTTTCAAAGAAAAGGTCTTTTCTGTTCTGACATTTACCTGCAACATGTGGTAATCAACATTTTCCCATGCTCCCGTCCCAGAATAGCCCGGCAAACATTCCCCAAAAGCACAAAGTTTGTGTACACACACATCATTTCTGGCTGCTCAACCCCGCGAACACAAATCGAACAACCCTCAAAATGTCATGGCTGCTCAACTGGAACGAGCTCCAGCGAGATGAAGCCAGTGAGGTAACAATGAAAGGCAATGTTGCTTCCCTGTTGCAGAGACCCCGACTGCCAGAAGAGACGAATAGCAAAGCCGAGACGCTGAGACAGAACAGACAGCATTGCCTGTAGTTCACAGGCTGACTGTCCATCATCTCCCACAGAGCCGGCACTATGAACATCAAGGTAGAAGAAGACATGAAGATTTTTCTACTACATGAAAAAGCTTTAGACGAGTAATAAGTCACACAGAGCCAACATCTCTGTGACGATATATCACCCGTCTCTGAACCTTCACACACCGAGTTCGCTAGGCCTCCGCTCTAATTCCCCTCATCCCTTATCTTCAAGGAACTTTGAGACAAAAGGAAGAGTGCACTGTCTATTAAGTTTAAAAATGATCTATGAGAACTTTCTTCTCTGTGAGAGTGCAACACTGTTCTTGTGGTTCTTGCGAGTGGTAGCTTCCTTTTTGTTCGTTGTCAAAAGAGATACCACGATATCTAATCAATCATTCAGTGTAACTTAGTCACTGTTCAATGTGTGCCTGTTTTATTTATTTTTTACAAGTATCTCCTCCATTTCTTATCCAAATAATGTCAAAGTCAGCACTGCACACACTGGTGCCCTAACAGACAGGCAGACAGACAGACAGACAGACAGACTCTCATTGCATTAACAGATGTTTGAAATAAACTAGAGATAGTCACATGCTCAGATTCCTCAGTAAAAGTAAATGTACAATCATCTTAGATGGATAAAAGCAACAAACTCGAGTGAAATTTGAGTGCAAACAAGCACTTGTTGCATTTTTTTGAGACACTTTATTATCAGAATTAAAATTTGTTTTATTCAACTGGTTCATTTTTCAACTGATTGTGTCATCTCTGTAGGGAAGACAGACAAAAAAAAGCACCTGCTGTGCCTTTATGTACCCTGTATATCGTCTCTGTATATGTTTGCGTGGCCGAGCATCTCCGTGTGCTTTCAGTGCAGCTAATCTGACCACCGCGTGCCTCAGAGGCAGCGGGCTGGCTCGACAGAGCGGCAAATGTGAGAGGCCTCTTTGTTGAGCCGTGTCATCATTGGGATTCAGCGCGATCAAAGTCTCCTCAGCTGGTTTCAAATTTGTCCTGTGGCTACGAGACGTGACGTGACACCGGAGCAGGGAGTGACGGTGCCGGGGGGGACGCAGAGGAGGCTACGACTTTACATAGAATATGAATGTGGAAGGAAACAAGTCAAGGGATTTGCAATTTGGGATCACGTGGGCATCTGGGAGTGTGCTGCTGGTGAATAGTGTGGGCTGAATAGAGTGTGATTGCAGTCTGTGGGTGCAAGTCTTTGAAAAGTCTCTACTTTTCCTTTATGAATCACCTTTTGTACAACTTTTTTTGGCTTCATAACAAGGCTATAATAGTTTTAGAATTGTATTAGCTATAATGTTTACTTAGCTTTAAAATATGTTCGTTTTAATTAGTTTTTAGAGCAGGCCTGCTTAGTTTTAATTTAGGTTTTGAGTTTGAGTTGTTTTTTGTAATATGGAGAATTTGCCAGGTACAAGATTCAAAAAGGTCATAATAAGTATTATGTCATGAAAAACCCAGCAAAAGATGCCGTTTCAAAAGGTTATTAGGACAGAGGAACAACCATGCCTGACACAAATGTAACGGCCTATAAGAAAGTAACCTGAATCATTTGAAAGGTAAAAAATACAACCAACAGACTAAAGACACACATGAACATAACAACATACAGCCAGGAGTCTCAGGGAGTTCAATCTGAGGAAACACAATTAAAACAATCCAATAAAAGTTATTGGAACCACTTATGAACCAACTCAACCCAATTAACTACATAACAACTGTTATGTTTGACTTGCATCGCCTTATGTCCCACATTGTAAACAAAAACAATAAGCAATTGACAACATTTTCTACAATTTTACGTTGTAGTTATCTATAAAAACCTTGCATCATCATCTGGATGAAGCATTCTTAGCATTTGCTCCTTAATCATAATATCTGTGCTGTGTATTTGCTATGTTTTGCACGAACAACCATTTGGTCTGTGTTTCCACATTAAAAGCTCTTTTGTGTCACAAATCAGTCGTAGTCTTGCAGCAGCAGCGATGTCACAGAGGTCTCCCTCGTCTTCATCACTCTGAGACTGTCACAGAATACACTGCTTACACTGTGGCTGCACAGACATCTGCCATCTTCATCCATATGGCAGACACAGAGGGGTAAAAAAAAAAAGAAAAGAATCAATAGACCTGTTGTGGACTTAATGGAGGTTATTTTGGTAGCCGTCCTGTGTTGTGCAGCACCAAAGTGTCCAGCTCACTTCTTAACCTTCCTCGTCTTTCCACACGGTTCAGTTCGGGATCGATTCAGGAGCGTTTAAATCGTCCAAAAAAAGCAAACTGAGAAGGCAAAAATGTGGACGCTTTTGTTGGGGTTTGAATGCAGCGAAAACCTTTCAATCAATTGTCTTATTTTATATGCAGGGCATTTCACAAGCCCTCGCTGCTCTCATCTTTGAAAAGCTTTGCCGTAAGATGGGAACTGTGTCTCAGTGTCTGCAACAGCAAGAGCCTAATCACTGATAGCTCAGACTGTATATCAGACTGATTAGTGTCTAAACAACACTATATATATATATATATATATATGTATATATATATATGTATATATATATATACATATATATACATATATATATATATATATATATATATGCTACCTCTTTTGCACAATTGATTGCAACTGAGATAATGACACCACACAGTATGACTCACACATTACATTTTATGTAACAGAATTAATATTATTGATGTACATTTTTTATTATTTAATAATTGAAATGTGAGGGGTGTCCAAACTTTTTCTTTAACCCCCATTGCTCACGCGGCATGGATCTGTGCCCTAGGTGCACTCTAAGTGTATTGCAGTAGTAATAATACACATATCCTTATATGGACACATATAAGTTACATATTCAGGCTTTTAAAAAATGCATTTTCTTCGTCTTCTTATGTGTTGTTGAGTCAAAGTTATGATTAATTTTTAGCAGCGATATAAAGTAGCAATAATTGTGCAGAAGTCACAAAATAGACAGTTTTATAACAATTGTATTTCCATTGTCACAATTATAATTTTTAAATGGCAATGTAACCAAATCTGAACAAATGAAAAAAACTAAACAATTCTGCCTTTCTTTTACATCTGGAGTCTACCGAAGAGTATTTGGACCACATGTAAAAAAAAATTTGAAAGAAAAATGAATAAAACAGCATGAATTGTAATCTCATAATTCTGATTTCAATCTCAGAATTCTGACATTTTTTCCTCACAATTATTCTGATTTATTTTCTTCACAATACTGACTTAATCTCACAATACTGACTTAATCTCACAATTCTGACTTTAAGATCACAATTCTGACTTTTCCTCACAATTCTTACTTTTTTCTCAAAATTCTGACTTTAATCTCACAATTCTGACTTTTTTTTCCTCAATTCATCATCAATTTGCTCTGGTTTTAAATTTTGGTTTGAAAATGTGGCCCAGCTGAGTTTGTAATTGAGTAGCCCTGCTGTAGGTATAACAGAAATTTACAGTAAAAATGGTCCAAACCACAAATTTGCTCTCGTCACAATCTTTATCAACTAAAAAGTGAGTGTGTGCTGAAGCTTTATTTGTACACCCCATGTGTAGTTGACATTCTGCGTGGAGTGTATAAATGGAAGTACACTGTTTCTAAAACATAAAGAAACACAACTTGTTTCTGGGGAAAAAACATAACTGGGAGTGGACATAAGTTCTGGATAAGACGCTGGTCACAAAGGATTGTCTAAGGAAAAGAAGAATTGTGTGTAGCCTCAGGCGAGAGATTATATTGTAAAAAAATATGAAAGTGTTCGTGCTTCACAGCCATGCATCAGATCAAGGAGAGTCTCAGGCTGTACGCTGTGTTGGATTAAAACTCATTTAAAGCTGAGTTTTTAGTCTCTTGAAAGTTTATTATCCTCTTCACTTGGATAAGCAGGTTAAACTTCTGCAGCCAGATTAACAGAAACTGCTATCTTTACGAGTCTTAATATATATATATATATATATATATATATATATATATATATATATATATATATATATATATATGCAGCTTAAACCCTCAGACACATAACTGGAACCAGGCTTAGAACTGTCTGTGCTTTTCTGAATAACCAGGGAAACTTAAGTATCATGACATGTAACATCAAATAGTCTGTGTGGACAGAAATGCTGCCGGCGAGCCCAGGTGGTTTGACTGAGACGACAGTGACCTTCCTCTGGCCTCGGGCTTGTTGTCTTGAGCTTGTTGACCTGAGGCCGGTGTGTTTATCATCTCATCTCTCCACTCTCTCTCTCTCTCTCTCTCTCTCTCGCTCTCCGCTCCTGACATGTCTCTGGATCTGAAACGCTCCTCTGTGAATCTTAATGTCCACTCCTGACCAAACAGATCAGAAATCAAAAACACTAAAAATACACTGGACTTACTTATGGAGTGTGCGCACGGCGTGTGCCCATCACAAATCCTGAGACACGCGGGGAGCACAGGTCGCGGGTGTTCACTAAAAGCGAGGAGTCTGCTGAATTATTTAATGGTCACTGAGAGGCAGAGTGTTAGAGGAGGAAGGGATCACAGTTCAAAGCGTATTGAGACTTTATTTGCAGCCACTTTGTTGACTAAATAGATTATTTTACATAGTTACATAGTCTTAATGTAACAAATGAGAGCAACTTGCACGTTTTATCTCTTTGAAACCAGGGCCGGCCCAAGCCTTTATGGGGCCCTAAGCTGAATGCTCGACTGTGCTTGACTATTATTGAAAGAAATTAAACTCTAATAAAATAAATAAAATTATATTACAGCTCTGCAAACTAGTAAACTAGGTTACTAGCCTTGGTTTTTAAAACACATTGCACTAAATCGCGGGGCCCCAAGCAGCCATTTAGTTTGCTTACACCTCTGTTTGAAACAATCGCTTCAGAGTATTGTAATAACTTTGAATATATTCCTATTACAGTTTCAATGAACAATCATCAGTCAATACTGAAACCACTCATTTTCATCACATTTGCTCAGAAAGTCAGGTTGGTTTGGGGAGGTTTGAATGCGCAACCGATCTTTCTTCAAAGTCAGGGGTCATAAAGGGGCCACATTTGACACAGTTTATGTCCACAATCTTGTGTTCAGTGAGGAGCATGTAAATCACCAGTCACGCCTTGTTAAAACATTTTGTAAACATCGGAGGTTTTAGTGTCGCTTTTAGTGTTCCCTACGAGGAACGTTCAATTTAGCATGATTTAAACCTTGCAATGTCGGGTTTAAGGTTTAATATGGTTCCTGCAGAAAAAGGCATTATTCAGGTTCGAAAACAGCGGTGTAGCATTTGGACACTTAGCTGTGTTTCGCAGGTGGTTGCAGAACGAATGGAAAAAGTCTTCATGGATTTTGGAAAATGTGGTCATGGAGTGTGTTTTGTGTGAAAGCAGTGAAAAATTATCCATGTGATTTCTCTTTTGACCAGTGCAATGTGAGCAACTGAAAAAACTCAAAATACTTTTACAATTGAGTCATCCAGAATTTGGAAAAGTGAATAAAATCCTGTCTTATTTTGATCTTTAGTTGTGTTTGTGCACGATGAGGGATTGTGGCGGCAAAAAAACCCCACTTTGGGCTTATCTCCAAATAAAGTCAAATAGAGCGTTTGGTCACCTGATCACCTGGTATTTTATACCTCATTCCACATTATGAGGTATAAACGCTGCAGTTTTACGAATAAAAACCAATAGAAACGATGAGACGATGAGGAAACGCTAACAATAAAAACTCTCTTTCAGCAAAAAGCACATAGGGTAGTGCATTTGTTTGTGTGTGTGTGTACTTTTTAGGACTTTTTCTGGTATAAACAATGATCTTGTCAGGACCAGTAGTCCTCATCAGTCCTCATCAGCTGAACCTCATTTCTGAGAACCTGTTTAAGTTTAGGGCTAAGATTTGAATTAAGTTAAGGTTTGGGATACAGGATGTCCAAATGAATGGAAGTCAATGCAGTGTCCTAAAAAGAATAGCAGCACAAACCTGTACGCCTGTGTTTGTGTGTGTGTGTGTGTGTGTGTGTGTGTGTGTGTGTGTGTGTGTGTGTGTGGTATGGGTGGGGAATCAATGGGCAGCCTGCCCTGATGGAAAACCAAAGCGACACAATGACTTGCATCAACATATATATATCCCAGCATGCATGCTGCTTTTATCCTTGCTATCCTTTACACTCGTCTCCCTGCACTCATTCTCCACACACACACACACACACTAAAACAGAAACCTTCAATTTGCATGGCAAACCAGAATCAGTATTTCGTGACTCAAATTAGACTACATTGTCTGATCAAGAAGCCGGCGGGCAGTCTGAAGCAGCACCTCACCACCTCCTCACGGCCGCCTTTATCACTTTGAAGTCTGCTTTTGGTTCACCTTTAGTCTGTTTGCAGCCAAAGTTTAATTCCACACCAACAGCAGCAAAACGAGCAGTGAATACTGACACGTGTCACTTACTGTTGTGAGGCGGCAGCTTTTCTTTGCCTTGTCGTCGCCATGTTCACATACTATTTTAATGCATGTATTCAATAAGCTGCTTATTTAAATGAACACGCCTCTGTTGGGAGAATAATGAACACGGGGCTGTTCTTTGCTGTCTCGCGTGCGTGATACGTATCCTCGCGTGTGCCTGATCGTCTCGACAGGCCGGGTTATAATAAGATCCCTGTAAAATAACAGATGTGACCGGACCTGCTGAGTCGGCCCTTTCTCTCCACGAGCTGACAGAGTTGTCACTCAGCGGGGAGCGGGATGACTGACAGGAGAGGAGGGAGAGAAGCTGAGTGACCTGCAGTGAGGAAGGTGCTCACCTGACACTTGATCACACTGCTTCTTATTGTCAAAAAGGGATGTGATGTTGAGACCTTGTATTTCTGTAAAGCAAACAGAATAATCCAAAGTTTAGAATGTTTGCAGACTTCAGTTACTCACTATTTATAACCATGGAGGCTGATATTTAATGAGCTATATGTAATAAAAATGTCATCAGAGACTAAATACTGGCTTCATTTTATAACAAAGTTAGTTGGCAACCAACGGTTAGTCTACACCAGGGGTATTTTAAAACTATAATGAAAACTGACCAACCGTGAACAATATTTGTATAATAATAATAGTCATAAAACACAAGGCTATATTAATCACATTATTAAATTAAACATTGAATTATACATGTATTCGCTGGTATAGTGTTTTAATTACAATGGTCTACATGTTATTTTGATTTAATCTTTTGATTCTATTATATTTCTGTCTGTGATTCATTTTTGCATTATGAATGTTTTTTTTATTGTGAACGTTATATCAAAACAAAGACTTTTACTTTGAAATGGTATGCAATATCATTCATTTTAACATCATGATGGATTATCAAGATATAATTTTAATTTTCTAATCACTAAACAGTTCATTTTTCCCAAACTGTTCTACTTTTTTCGCTTGACCGGCTCCCCGCCCCCCTAGACCAGACTAGAAGTTCACTGGCCTTCAGGTCATTTTGAGTTTGAGGCCCCTGGTCTACACAGTGACCTGCAGCTATGGTCTAATGCTGAACCTGACCAAAAATGAAAAGCCTCATTACCCCCTCTAAAAAAAACAACGCTGTCTTGATCAGAGGAGATGAAAATGAGCTTCTGCAAAACAGAAAGCTACAGCCAAGTTTAGAGAACACTTTCTCTCTCCCCGTTGTTAGTGGATCTTAACATTTCTAATGTTTTCACAACTCATTATTGTCGCATCCTCGCACGTGAATCGCTCGCTCCTCGGTCACACATTTTGTCCTGGATTAGATCCTTCACCTGTCTGTCTTCTTGTAAGTCCCAGTACACGGTCAGATGTTACCGCAGAGCACCAAAAGAAAATCACAATAGAGGTTCTGTGTGGGGGGAAAAGAGCAAATGGGCACACACACAAAAAAAACATCGCTCTGCTCCTGGGCAGACGGCCACTGGCCCACAGCAGCCTCTCAGTCAATAGCTGTGTGTTGTGCTTTCTCCAACAAGAACCTGCTGCAGAAACCTGTTACTGCGCCACGTGCAGACCAAAAAAAAAGAAAGAAGCAATTTAACAATTGGCCAAAGGTTGCATGAGCCCCGCAGCTATGATTTCACCTTCTATTAGAGGCAGGGAAATTTTTGCATATCTATAAAACACTTGAGAGAGAATCCACTGTGTAATAATTTGGGTGAAGTGACACTTTAACCCGCGTCTGACCCTGGCTGTTGTTTACGGAGACGCAGTTTAACCACTCAGCCGTCCAAAGCTGTGAGAAGTGAATCTGATATTATTTTTAGGCTACAACACACACAGTTGTTGTACATTTGTTAATCCCTGTGCTGTAACTTCTTTATGAGACAAACATGTCATTAGTGAGATAATCAAGCTTATCGCTGCTAATGTTAATGAGTTGTGTACATCCACAGCACGTTTTCCCCAGCATCCTGTGTTTCCCTGTTATGCCGTGTTTCCATCGTGGTACAGTATGGTTTCGACTGAGAACAGTACCTTTACTTTGTAGGCGGGGAGTGCGCTGATGGCCATCAGACTGTTATGGGTCTAGCTCCACCTGTACCAATCCGTGCTACCTCTCAAAATCTGCTACTAGTCCCATCTTTCATTTCGATGCCCATAAATTCCGAAACTTTGTGGTGAGGTCGGTGATTTTGAACTTTGCTTGGTTGAGTGCTGTCCTTGAAATCCTTTTTCATACCTGTCAACATTATTATTTGCATGTAGCTTCCACATCAGCTTTGATAGATAGATCGCTAGATATTAGTTAGCAAAGATAGATGCTCCCACTAATAAATGTAGTCATGTTATACCACTACTCTAAGTTTAAGGGGAGCATATTTTGATGTATGTACCGTACAAAACCGAAGGAGACGCTCACACATTGTCTGAACTTTATCACTACCTCAGTTTGGTCATTCTTCTCTGATTCCTGGCGGGGACGAGGCATTTTCCCCCAGCAAACTGATATTTCTTCTTTTCCAAACAATTCTCTGTAAGACCTAGAGATGGTTGTGCGTGAAAATACTCAGACTGGTCCATCTAGCACCAACAAGCGATGTTTGTTCACACTTCTCCACTACTCTGACACTCATTTTGAGGTGGACATGCATTGAGTTGCTGCCATGTGCCTGCTTGATTTAATATTTAGGTGAAGAAGTGGTTGTATCTGTACCTATTCACGTGGCCAGGAGTTTCAGGGGCAACCCTAGAGCTGCATAGCAACCATATCAGCTCCTTTTCCATTCAGGGGAAATATGCAGGTTCTCCATCATATGAGGAGGCTATGATGCCTGACCTGCCTGACCGGCCTGATAAATGATTTATCAAAAGCACACACACACACACACACACAACTGGTGTAGGTAAGAGCTGTGGATGCAGAGCGAGGCATCAGAGTGTGTGAGTGAGCGAGAGAGCAGAACGTTGAGGATCCAGATGGTGTCAATGACAGGTGTGATCATCATTGGGAATTTCATTTACACACCACTACACAATGTGTGATATTCAAATTCTAATTTCGGCTACACATCACACCACAAGGAAAAGGCCCGGGAACATGAATAGCTTTTGGAAAATGGCGCGATACAGCAGATAAAATGATGAAATGATAAAATGTTATGATTGAAGCTTGAAAAGATTTTTATTTGATAACGTAAACACGAAACACTATCCACTTTCTGTACAGTAACATCATTTCAATTTGATGTATTTATTGCTGAAATCTCAAACTCAATGCCACCAGTCTTTCAATAATAACTGAAATTAAAATGGGCAACATGCTATTCACTTGCTCTTGGGAGATATTGCAACCCTGGTCATAAATGGAAGCTATTATTGATTTTTGCAAAAGAGGTCTCAGAGATTCCTATTATGTCAGTGTTCATAGAAAACCAATATTTTTGTTTTTGTGGCCAATTAGCCATTTTTCAGGCCATAAATTAATTCTCCCCACATTTGTGTCTGCAAATAAAACAAAGTTTACTTTCTTACATTCTGAACATGAACACAAAATTAAAAGTTTTCATCATTGTGTCATACATTTTGCACACACAAATTAAAAATTAAACTTCAAACTCATGTCATAACATCCACACACAATGCTACTTTTGGATGCTACTTTAATTGTTAATACTCTGCCTTGATGTGTTGTCTCTCCTCCAGCAAACACATTTACCTGCATTAAACATGACATATTCCACAGTGTAGGGAGATTATACTGTGTAAGAAGGAACTGAATGTGATCACATCCAGGTAAAATGCAAATAAACGGCGTATTTTACTCCGATTTCGAATACAAATCAAGATCAAAACATTATCTTCCATCATCCATCCATTATCTACCAATCTCAGCGAACCGTGGACAAGAGCACAGTGTGTAGACTGAACAATTCTTTTGTAAGGCTTAGGTAATGTCTCCTCTGCTCCGTAGGCTGTCTTGATATAATTTTAAAACACACATGCAGCGGTTTATTATCTGAGAAAAAATGTTATTTGTGTGTGTGTGTGTGTGTGTGTGTGTGTGTGACTCACTCTATTTATTCACCATGGAACATTTTTAAAAGACTGCAAATCTGTCAACTCCAGCAAAACAAATCTTTAGCTTCCCCTCTCCTGGTGGCAGTTGAACAGCAGCTATATGGATTTGAGGGGAATTTGTTCCAGCACAGTACTTTATCACTATTAACTTCCCTCCCTGGTGCCATCATTTTCTCTCCATTTATTCTCTCTCTCCCTCGACTAGACACACAAGCACTTTGTGGCACTCTTCCTCTGTCTCTATCTTCCCCTCACTCTTTAAAATGTGTCATTTGATGCACAGGATGTTGCTGCTGCCATGATCTACATTTCCGCCGTCTTTTCTTATTCGGTGCGACACCACTTCACTCCATTGAGAGGAAACAGAGTGAAGAGAGTGGGGGAAAAGAGGTGTGAATGTTTGAAGAAACCATTGCTGCGAGTATTGTCCACTGTGTCATATACAATTTGCAGCTGACAAAAGCTGAACGCGAGTGATATTAACATTTGGTTCAAGGCAAAAATGCTCATTTGGCTCCACGAGTAGTTTTTACTGCATCGCCATCGCAAACACCCATGATTATTGCCATTAAATCAGTGTTAGCAAGCTGTGAAAATGTAATTTCCAGTTCAAGAACTCTAATTGGAGCGGCTTGGAGCTGAAGTGGAGAGCACGACACTGTCTGTCGAAATAGGTTTTGACAGGTTGAGATTACCCCACCTCTGCTGAGGAGCAGAGCTTAATAGATCGATGGCAGAGGAGGCTGCGAGAGACTGACATAGGCAGCGGGAAAAGAAAGACACATGAGTGTGGTTATTTGGAGGTAAATGAGTGAGAGAAAGTGGCGTGTGGGGGGGTGTGATGGGAGGGTGAATGATTGGCTTGATTTCCCCTGTGTGTGTGTGTGTGTGTGTGTGGTGGGGGGGGGGGGGGGTCGTCATTGGCGAGCCGCTCTGGCTCCATCAGCTGGCCTGGAGCTCCACTCCTGCCCACATCACATGTCCATTTACAGGAAAGTGCTATGGTTTGATGAGCAGACGTATTGGTCATCATTGCCTCTTTGCAGGAAATGAACAGACAAAAGGGGAAAGGGAATTTCTCATTTGCCCTTGCTTTCCTTCTTCCCTTTTATAAACATGGTGTGGAGACGAACTCCACTGTGTTTATTCATGCTGAAAATCCGTCACGTTTGTTTCGCCTACCCTGCCATTTTTCTGTCTTCCTTTGCTTTCACTGCCTTGCTCCTCCTATTGTCTGATTCATTCTGAATGCTGCATGTGCGCTGCTCGTCAGCAGGTTCCATGCCGCTGTATTTTCAGGTTCTGTGGGATTTGTTCTCTTTTTTTGGCTGCGTGGTTCATCCCTGCAACTGTTGGGCTTTGGCACAAGTCTTTGTGGTGGTTTGACATCTCTCAGGACTCCTCACAGCTAACTGGGCAACGCTGGCATAGCTTTGTGTTTGCGAGACAGCGGGCATGTGTTTGGTCCCACCTGGCAGGGGGAGATAGATGGGGAGGAGTGCTTGAAGGAGTGTGAATAAGAGGCCTGTTGTAGCGCTGTGGGGAGCGGGTGGGCATATTGGAGAGCAGCAGGTGCTCAGCCAATGTGGGAGGTGGCCTGATCCCCCAAAACAGTCACCTCAAAGGACGGAGAGCCCCTGACTGGCTGCTAGTCAAAACTGACAGAGGCCATGACCATGTTGCGTTGCCAAGGACCCAGTGGAGTGCACCTGGCGTGGAGACACATGACCGGAGACGTCTCAGACAGACCCTGTGTGTGGCGTTTGTGTGGCTCCTTTGAAGTCCTTGGTTGTGGATTGTTTGTGTTGTGACCACACGGGGAGTGTTGGCGTGGCTCTTCTCAGGAGTCGCTTTATCTGTTTGCCAATTGGTATCTTTCAGCGGATGCTTTTATTCTTGAGGGTTGCTTTTTTTTCATTTTGAGGAAATCTCCATCTATACTAACAAAACCAGGGATTTATTCACAAAAAGAAATTGCTTGTTGACTTAATCCTTTTTCTTTTTGATAAAGCCTATTTTACAATCGTAGCCTTCAAATCTTACCTCGGTGAATAAACTTGCTCGCTAGATGCCAAAAATGATAAGTTACCAGTGCACTTTCTCCCTCTGACCTTCTCTCTCTCTCTCTCTCTCTCTCTCTCTCGATCCTGGTTCTTTTGATAAAATATTTGAGGCTCTAACCTTGAAATCTCACACCTTAGAATGCTTATTAGGGATGTCACAGAACCAGTGTGTGGCTATACCTAGGACCAGGTCCAGCAACAATACCAGCTGTGTCAAGCAGAATGGTTACATATGGAAATATTACAGGATAAGGAAAATGGATAATGTTTTTAAAGTTAAACTCCCTGACCTTGAATTCTTTGAATAAATGTAGTTGTGTGGTATCTATGATATTTGAGAAAAGAACTTTGCTATTGTTTGTACCATTGAGTATGATCATCATTCCATTTCTGATTTACTTATATATAAAGATTCTTTCATTCATTCCGTCTCATTTTGAGAATTTTGCTTTTAAACAATAGTAGAAGTGTGTCAGTTCTGGTTCCCTGATGCTTCAGTCTTTAGATTATTTTCTATTACATTACCAGTAAAATGACTGTCCACCTTCTCCTCTCGTGTCTTTTGATTACATGTTCACTGCCAAATCCATGTGGAGACAAAGTGTGGCTACTGCCGCCTATATATTCCACTCGGAGCCTGTGTATGGAAGCGCTGGTAAAGGTAAATAAAGCATAAGGATATCACTGCAAAGCTCGTGTTGTCAAAACACTTGAGGATTATGGGGATTTGGGCCAGATGATGCCCCACTAGCACTTTGCAGTCACAAACAAACCCACTCTGACTCCGACTGCATTAGGAGCATCTCTCTGGATGCTTTTCCGCTTTCACTTTGGAGTTAGTAATTCCCCGAGCCTTGTATCAAACCCGCATTCTCAGAATTTCCAAGCAGTCCTCTAACACGCTGAGTGATCTGACAGGAGACAGTTGACGTCCATTTGCTTGTCTCGTCTGCAAGTCTTTCATCTGGTTGTTGACCACAAACTTAAACTTAAGATCATTTCCAAGCTTAGCAAGCGTGTATCAGCAGTGCAGAGTGCACAGTGTACACACTGAGGCCTTTAAGTGCAGAGTATAAATGATTCTGACTATACATTAACCATAATCAATTATAAAAACTTAGCAAAAGCTTACATTCCACTATATATGGTTCCATCTGTTCATTATTTATAGCTGGAGCTGGAGTCAATCCCAGGTCCACCATCCTAACACACAACCATTGACACTCAGATTCACCCCACTCCCAACCCACTTTGAGGCAACACCACCAGCTCACCCCAGTTAAAAGCTCGACCTGAACCAATTTGCTCCAGTTACATTTTGAAGAAATGGAAAGGTCACATTTTAACATTTTACTTTGTGTTTCATTTGGGAACAGCAGCTTCAAACTGGGCATCAGAATGAGGAAGAAAGGTGATTTAAAACTATGACTGTGGGGTCTGGTTGTTGGTATTTCAGAAACTGCAGATTTTCTTTTACACACAACCATCTCTAAGGTTTGTAGTGAATGCTCCAAAAAGAAAGATAATGTCCAGTAAGTGTCAGTTCTCTGAAATACCTTGTTGATGCCAGAGGTCAGAAAACTGTGCAGTGACTGCTGAGTGTATGTTTCCATAGAATGTTGGATTACAAAGACATGCTGGTTAGTCTAAGGATAATGAATTAGATAGATTAGATAGATTATTTAAATCTATGTATCTATGTATTTATCTATCTATCTATCTATCTATATATCTATCTATCTAAATGCCTAACCTCTAACCCTAAAACCAAGATTTAAACCTCAAAATATCCTCATGTTCCTAAAAATGTCCTCACTCTCTTTATAAGGTTTTTTTTTTTGGTCCTCACAAATATACCAACACAAGAACACACGTGCGCACACACACACACACACACACAAGTATGAAAATCTGAAATTAAAATCACTGACACAGGCTAATTTCCTTGGCGATGCCACAGTGAACACATCTCCGCTCATTTACAGTGAGTCTGTGCCATTGTCTTAGAAAAAGAAGTAATCAGTGCGGAAGAGATAAAGACTGAATTATTACGGTAGAATGGCAGCTGAGGTCGAGGGGATTGGAGAAGGATGGGGAAAAGAGAGAGAGAGAGAGAGAGAGAGTGCCTTTGTGAGTGCAAGTGCTAAATGCTAACATCTATAAGCTGCTTAATTTTACATGCAGTTTAAACGGGCAATCCATTTTTAAATACTTCAAATTTGGTTGGCCAGCACTGACTCCGTGGAGGTAAGAGAGCTCCTTCTTCACTGACTCACACTCAGTCTGAAAGCATTACTGTAATGGCGTAGTGAAAGTATATATCAGGCACGGACACATTTGTGATTGAAAACATTAAAACTATTTTCCCCCGTGTTTCCCGTGTCTGAGTGGCTCGGCGAGGACTTTCAGACGAGACAATTATCACACTTTTAGTTCACTTTTCCTCTTCCATTTTTCTTCTTTCTCAAACTAAGTCGGACCATATATCTCTGTGTGCAGGTGTCAACACTTTGGATCGTGAAAGATAAGCACCATCCATCAGGATTACGCGTCTGCTTTATTTACTTAAATCAATTCCCCAATTTTATTGTCACCAACAACCTTTGCATGTGGCTGCCAGTTGGCAGGATTTTGAGACGAGTCACTTCATGAAGAAAAATGCAGCCCGTGCTGAAAGTGATAACTTTGTGTTTTCATTTCACCCTGAGAGAAGATCAAGTGAGAGGTATTTGGCTTGGTGGAGTGGATTCTCATGGACTGCATTAGATATTATTTAACAACAACAAAAAAAACCCTGCCTATACAAGGAAGTCATACAAGAAGAAATTACTCGTGGAAAATGAAACACAGCAGTGCAGCAGGGGAAATAAACCAAAAAATCCCGAGTATTCCTTTTCGCCAACCTGCTGTCAGCTGCATATCTGCACCACTTACAAAAATCACACAACCTTGCACCCGCCAGCTTTAGCTTGGTCAACAAAAATAAACATGCGCTTGTTTTTGCCCGGGGAAATCTCCCTCAGCATAAGACGCGTTCACGCTCTCATGGCTGTGGTGGTGGCCAGCTCTGGGCGTCCAGTCAGATCTTCTGGCCCCCGCTGAGCAACGTTTCCTCCAGAGTGCCAGACCTTGACCTTGGCTCCAGGGCTGCCCCGTGGGTGTAGGACTCTTTTATAAGCCAGGATGACACTCATGGTGCTGGAAGCCTCCCCACACTCAGCTCAGTTAGTTTCTCGCTGGTCTGAAGAAGCCATTAGCTGCAGCTTGTACTCTATTTTACATGTGACGTTAATAGAGAGAGGTGAATCCAACCACTGTGCTTCTTCGCTTTCCACCACTCTTTTAGAGGCGAAGAAAACAAGGAGAGAGAGGGGGGGAAATAGTCTTGTGAGAGCTTTAATACCCTGTGCAGTCCTCAATAGAAAAAGCCTACAATTTTATGAGCATCATTCAACGATAGCCAACAAAGATGTGTGTGTAAAAGGTGAGGGCGAGGAAATACATTGCTGGCCGCTGCTGTGTTAGAGTGATGGGTTTGTGTCGTCACTCAGCAGGGGGAGGCAGTGATTTATGTGTTTTGCAGGAGGGAGGACGCACGTCTCGCTGACGAGACTGTCCTCCAACGGGACGTCTGTCTGTGTGGTCCAATGCAGGAATTACGACCCACGGGTACGTTTTTAGCAATCTGGTACTCTCGGGTGTGTCGTCATCAAATACAGTAACTACTTTGATGTGATCGACACAGGTTCAACTCCCACGTTAGACTTTTACACATGCGACACGTTATTTCTTTTTCATTATTGCCATAGCCCTAGCCGGCCTATGCTAGATTATACCCCGGGTATATTATGGCCTAGGCTGCTTTAACCCCAGAGTATAAACAACTGGGGTATACTCTGGCCTAGAGGGGTATAATCTGGCCTATAGGCTAATTTATACTCCAGGGTTAAAGCAGTATAGGCCATAATATACCCGGGGTATAATCTATTTAGGTATAGTTTGTTCTAGGACAGTTTATTCCCTGGGTATACTCTGGCCTGGGCCAAACTATGCCTGGGTTTATCCTGGGCAGGGGTTAATTTAGCCTGTTACACCTGTAAAGAAATGAGCACCCTGATTCTCACGTCAAGCACCCACACTTATACCTCCCAAAACCTCGTCCTTTTGTCTGTCATTATCTCAGTAAGTTTCTGTCTCCAGTTAAATGTTATTTTATGGTGTATGGTGTATTTTTCAAATGATTACAAAAAAGAAAATGCCAAAAACGTACCCATGGGTTGTATTCACGGGTTAACCAAAACGACCCATAGTTACGTTGGACTTGTGTGTGCTGACATAGCTCATCGTTTCGTTTCATTGCTAAAAACTACAAAGGTTTGCACAGCTCTTCTTTTTGGATTGACTCCCATTCATTTGTGCAGCCTAAACAAAGCCTTGTCCCTAACCTTAACCATAACCAGTTAATGTTCAACCTTTGCTAAAACTAGGGCTTCAGATGTTGGTCTTCATGAGAACTACTGCTCTTGACAAGGTCAGAGTTTAATCAAACAAACAAACACACACAGACAGACAGAGACACACACACATAGACACACACACACACCAGCCCTCCTTCACTTGCTGTTTGCTCATCTGTTCCTCTTTGCCCGGCAAGAAAATGTATGCTTGCCACAAAGCATAAATAAACACAGACACGAGCACGCGCGCACACACACACACACACACACAAGCAAAGGGGGGTTAGACCAAAGACACGCTCACACACAGCATTCATCGCGTAACAAACAAATCCAGATCGCACAGTAAATAAGGATATCAGCGGCAAACCTACAGCATGTGCCACTTGCAAGGAAGAAAACATAACAATAACCACTAATTAAATTTTTTATTTTATCACCACAAAGTGGTTGTTTCATCATCGCAAAGTGTTTTTCTTATCGGGAAGGCACAGGCTGATTAATGCAACTGCTGCTCATAACAAAGTGAAGCATGAAGGGTGTCTTTTGACTGTGTTCAGATCACCATGCCGAAGTGACTCATATCCGATTTTTTTTGTTTTGTTTTGTTTTTCCCACACAGAAATATTCAAAACAGACTTGTTGTGATATTATATTATCAACATGTGATCCTAGACTGGATATATATCCATTACAGCAGCTGCTTTTGCCTATATACAGCACATGCACTGATTGCTGTTGTCGACCTGCACCGTTGTCAGAGCGACAAAGTCAAACTAAAATGGAAGGACAGACAGTCGTGATAGTAGTCAGCGGAGACATGTGGTAATCAAAGATTTAATAGACTTTTGGGGGCGATGACAGGACAGACACGTTCACATGAAAGTCAGATGCAAGACACATGTAATTGTGAATGTGTGAAGCATCAAATCTGATCTAATGTGAGTGTCAGTGCATGATACTGTAACATGCATGAATGTGTGGCCATGGTCTGGTCTTTCCCTAACTTCACTCCTCTGAATTACAAACTGCAAGTTAGAGACAGTCAGCTAAAATACTGTAACTGCAGAGAACAGCAGACAAAGTTACCATTCTGTTTCTTGCTCTGGACTCTAAGGTCTGAAAGCAGCTGCTGCCAACTTGGTGATGAGCCATTCAAAACTGGCAACACCGGCTTAGCTGGGCCTGGAAAACAGCCACTGTGCTGTATAACCCCCACCCCCCCAAACACACACACACACACACACACACACATTTGAACTAGACAAACTCACAGAAGAATACAAAGCTGTGCTTGTGTGCACTGCTTTATGCAGCAATACCAGTGATTCCCAAAGTGTGGGGCGTGGCCCACTGGTGGACCTTGCAGGTATTACAGGTGGAACTCGCTCAGTCAAGGTCTGTCACTACAGACTGGACCAAATTAATTGAAACACATATTGTTGGTCAATGGGGCCGGGAAATGTAAGTTAAAAGATATTGAAATATGACGAATAAGTTATTTTGTTATTTTGCATTTTATCATATTTCATCATTCATTTGCAGTCAAAATGTCAAATGTCACAATTATGTTTAATCAATATCAGGATCTAGTTTTTGCATAAATATCAGTATCATGGACGTTTTTAAATTACCTGGAGTAGTGCAAATCTGGTTGTAAATGCTTTAACTCAGTGTTTCCCAAACTTTCTATATGGGGACCCACTTCATGTCCAAAATCACAATATCAGTAGTTACAAGAGCAAAAATCCTTTTGAATTGGAAAACAAATCATTTCCAGTCCAGAGTTGTATGGTAAATGAATTACACCTTCATTCTATGTTATTTTCAATATATGCACATAAATCTTAACCATAAGGTTTGGAAATGTCAGGTAATTTCTGTGGAGATTCAAAAATATCTCCCACAAACCTGTCTGTGGGTCCTGACCCGCTCTTTAACTGATTCACAACACTGTTTAATCACTAAATGTTGACAATTTTAGGAGCCCCATACCTCAAGAATTTGGAAAAGCCACCTAAGATGCATCTTCCTGTGTTTTCTAGAGAGTTCCTGATGGTACACTCCTGGCAGCACTGTGTCCTATGTAACATTAGTGACCTTTCGAGAAGGCAGAGCCAAACAAAGCAGGATGAGAGTAAAGGAGCTGGGCAGTCGCCTTAACACTCTCCAGCCTTTGCTTCACGGTGGAGTGTGTGCTCAGGGCTACACAGGTCTGATTAGGAACGACTCACTGGCTTTTTCCAAACCAATAAACCACCCTTGTCCACATTACGTCTCCCTCTCTTGTTTTTCTCCGTCCTTTTTCGTCTGCCGCTTCCTCTCGCTCGACGTGTGCTTTTCGCTTTGCCACAACTCCTCCGAGCACCTTTCCGGTGACTCACCTCCACCAGGTAAACTCACTGACAGCGTGTCTTGGACCAGCTCATTAGCATTCTGCAGCATCACCGGCCACGGTTGCCATGACGTCAGCGTCTCTGTGGAAACCCATTCGAGGGACCAGGGTCAGATTCGCATTCTGCTATGATCATATTACTATTCATCCCAACAGGTTGTCATAGGACACACTGTGAATAATTTGTTGTATCTATCCGGTCTGGTCTTTGTAATGATAACAGCCATGATGATTTCCTCTCAGCACTGTCGTACACTGCTGTAGATGATACATGGTCTAACCGTCTGAAACGCCTGCAGGGGCAGACATATGGAGAGACGAATAACAGCAATGTTGAGGTGACAAAACATCTGACTGGTTCTCTAATGCGTGTTTAATTGTCCAAATCAGACTTGCATCAGGCAAATAAAATAAAAAAAAAGAAGCCTCGTTCTCTCGTTCATGAAAGCAGGAGGACGGATTTCAGCAGCCGATTCTTCAGCCAGACAAATGTGTGCTGTGATACACAAGTGGACATGTTTTTCATTACTCCATAATCACCTTGACTGAGCTTGTGAGAGGTTGAGACACTTTCTCCTCGGAGAGAAGGCGGCTGCTGAGCGTGCTTCCTCGTTGACATTATGTTTGGACAGCCATGGCTGCACATTCTCGTCCATGATAATTATCTAAAGTGCTGTTCTCATGCACAAGGTACATAGCATTATGTACAAGCAATTACACGTGTTCAATATCAAGAGGAGGGCGTGCATGACAAGTAAACAGTATAGGACGGGTATATCATTTATAGACTGTGTTTTTTTTTTTCTCTGACGAAATCTTGTTTTTAATGTGAATATGCAGATTTTATTATGTTTATTTAAGTGGTCGCTGCTGTTCTGCCACACTTCAACTCACTAACTTTTCCAGAGCAACAAAATCAACAATGTCTGTATAAACCACACTTGTAAATATTCTTGTCATGGCAAATAACAATTTATTTCCTCCGCCAGGAAGATGTTTTAGCCGGCATTTTGTCTGTTTATGAGTGGCATCACTCAAAAACTCAAGGACAGATTTTGATTAAATTTTCTTGGGAATGTAGGTTATGGTCCAGGGAAAAAAAATAAAATATGATTTTGGTGATTTTCTGGATTTGTAGTGTCGGAAACTGAGCGGCCTTGGTACAGGTTTGTGCTCCCTGAGTGCTTTGACGGTATCATTTGTTTGGTCAAGATATTCATTTTAGGGCTGTTGAACAATGAAATGTTATAAATTTGCAATTCAGTGTAAAGCAACGTTTACCAGTGTATCTTGAATGCAAAGAAAGTAACTTTGATGATTTAAGATCATAAGAAGCACAAAATGCCTGAGGTAACACAATGTTAATGCAACAACATTAGCATTTTGCAGGAGTTTGCAGGAGTTTAGTTGCTTTCTCTGTTTCGTACAGGCTATAAGAGTTGGGCATATGAATAAATCGTTAACATATGCTAAGAGTCTAAAATGATAGATACAGGCAGAGTGATTCTGTGACACAGTGAACCAGGTGAACTATTTCTCACTGTCTCTCAGCAGCTGCAGCTTCATTTATTTCACTTGGTGACTAAGTGATTGATCCACAGTCTTTTTCCCCATGATCACATTGTATTACAGTTTTTTGTTGTTGTTTTTTTTTTGGTATATGCTAGACAAAGCTAGATGCTAACAGTGGTTTCAAGAATAAAGGGAAAAGCATCAATTTACACTCAGATTACTGCTAAAGTGACTTAGATTGGATTTTTCTCCAAGGCCACGAGGACACAGAAATCGGCATATGGTCGTAGATCATTACGTGAATGAGAAAGGTCATTTCAGAATCCCGTTTTGCATATACGCAGTGGTTGTCATGTGCCGAGAGTTGACGTCATCGTGAAACGGCAAAACCAAAACAACAAAGGAGGAGAGCGTCGTCCTCGTCCGGCCAGACTTGGGGAGTCATTTACTCTCCCCAGGCAGCACAAAAACAAAGAGGAGATGTTTAAGTAAACCATTAATCTGCAACATTACAATTTTAATTATCACACTAATATGGAGCATCCACAAACTTAACAGCTGTTCCCAAGGTGACAAAGTACTTCAGCTGCAACTTGCTGTTGTCATTATCCACATAATTGGCTGCTCATATCCGACGAAAACAAATATACCAGATACAGCAAGGTCAAGATTAAGTTACTCTGTAATTTTTCCCCCAGTTTTTTATTTGTTTTGGTTAATCACTTGCTCCCTACTTCCTGTTCCTGGTCTTTGTATATTATCCCTCCATTTTACTTGGGCACACCTACTTCCTGTCCTTGATCTTTTCACCTGGTGAACCTGTACACATATTCACCAAGTGTTCCTGTCAGATTGCCTTTGTTTCCCTGGTGTTTTGCTAGCCCCCTTTGACTATTTCTAGTGTTTTGCCTGTTGGTTTTCGACTTAGTTTAGATTTTCTGGATGTTTTGCCTTGAACTCTGCTTGCCCACTGGATTACAGTGTTTGGATATTGGACTGAACTTTGGCTGCTGACATCACAGCCTTTCAAAAAGTGACATAAAGCAGCAGAGACTGATGGTGAGTCAATTTTCTCTGATAAAGTCAGTGGCTTGGTTTGGTGTATTTTTTTTAATACTAATATCCATATTTAAATGTAAGAAAATATACGTAATCAATACATACGGGGTTACAATAATGTGAATCCTTGACATTTGGGTCACATGCATAGACAATGTAAAAAAAAAAATACCACTTATTGCAAAAAGGAACTTTTTTTGAATAGAATTCTGTAGGAAAGTGAGGAGACTTCTGAAGATTTAATGGTCTTAGTTACTTGTTTCAGGTCCTTTTTAATAGAGCATCATCAGCGTCATTTCAGTAAATTATGATCTCATTTAGAGGGAAATAGACGATAAAGCACACATGAGTGGACACCAGAGTGTGACTGACAGCTGGTATCTTACTATAGAGGTTCCAAAACTGACGCAGCATCAGTGAAATTCCAAATCCTAAGGCTTCACAGCAGGGGTTTGTTTTGAAACAGGAAGACTAAAGTCCACTTTTTATATACAGCTGGATCTTCTATTATTCATAAAACATAAAATTTAAATCAAACAAATTTGTAAAAAATGTAAATAACAGTTAAGAAGGGTGTGCTGATTTTATTGCGGATAATTTACTGGTTTTATAAGTAAACGTTTTGATGAGCTGGTGACACTAAACTATGGAGGGAAAGGTCTGGGAATCACTGCTGTCGTTAAAATTCATCTAATGAAATCTGTAATAAATTTGAGTCATTTCCCTCGTTTGTAATTAGAGGAGATTCCAGACTCCAGAGTGCCTCCAAGGTTATGGAGTGAAATTAAAAACATCTAACCACCATATGTCAGGTAAATGGCCAGTTTGCTTTTGAGTCCATTTTTGAAGAAATGGATTGTCTGGACTGGCCTGAGCAATGCAGCATACGATAAATACTCAAAATACTCACCATAGATAACAGCTGGTTCATTTTCCATGGACATCCTCCAAGATATCAATCAGTCTGTGGACTTCAATTTGAAAAGCTCAAGTGGTGGAGACGGAATATCGTTGCCAGACCTCTTCATCTTCTTCCTCTTATCAGGCCCCCCCCCTCCCTTTGCACAGCGCAGTCAAACAAGCAACTCATACACAACAACCAATCCCTTAGGGAAATATGAGTGCATCCATCTGCAGGTGCATGACGGAAAAAACACACACCTTCTAAAATATCAATAACTTTTCCCATTAGTTCCTCTTTACTCTTTTTCAGATACTGGTCCCACATGTAAACACCGTCACACAGACAATCACAGATTGAGACATTAGCGCACACACACACACACGCATGCACAGGTTCACACATTTTAATTAGCATTACTTTCGTGCAAAAACCACTAAGCCATGGGCTAATTAACCTCCACAGGCTGTGTTTTCACTGCTACACCACCTCAGGGAGAGGCCCAGGTTAGGCTCAACTTTGTCGGGTTTATCTGTTGGGAAACGGAAAACAATAAAGCTGAAAATCTTAAGAGGTAACGGGGGAAAGGTCGTCCGATTAATATGCTGTTGAAGGCATTTTCTTGTGCAGTTCAGTCATGGTCAATGCGAACAGTGTCTGCCAGTTTCCTGTGTGTGTGTGTGTGTGTGTGTGTGTGTTTAGCATGGTCACACACTGCTTCTCATTACAAATCCTCTCATGACTGTATTTAATTTGTGGTTCTGCTCTGTAGCCTTTTGTCAGCAGACAGGCCAAGTACCATCTCTCTCTGTCTCCCCTCGCTCTGCTTCACCCCCTACTCAGTGTGTCTCTGTCAGTCACTCACTCTCTTTCTCTCTCTTTTTCTCCCCCCTCCGCTCCTGTCTGCCATTTCTAGGGACACAACCCCATCTGCAAATTGTAGTAATTTGCCAAGAATGCCTGCGATTGTGGACTTCCTGTGCACATGATGTCACCTCTGGTCATCCGGGGATAAGATGACTGGGCTCTCTGTCCTCATCAGAGGCTACTCGGAGCAGCAGAGAAGGGAAAGAGGGGAAAGTCAAGGACACAGGCAGAGACCGTCGACCCACAAAGGTACCTCTAATCCTCCTGGCATCACAGCAGTAAAGCAGTAAAACAGCTGATCACTGTCATAAATTTGCCTTTCAGACAAAATTAGATGCCGGATTAATTTCATAAACAAAGTAGCAGGTGATCGGTGATCTGTAGCAAGTCGTTCACACACGTGTAGGCACACTAATCCTATTGAGTGTCACACAGCAGGCCCAGTGTCCCGACTGCGGGTGCTGCTCTCATTTCGAGTGCTCATTTCTTGCCGTTGGCAACACATTTCTGCTGCTCCTGAGGCTCATGTGTCCAACATCATATTTTTGTCTGCTATAAGGAGTAGAAGTCTAAGCTGGTAAACCCTGTTAATGTCGTTATCTGAAGCCAAACTGTGACTTTTGGCTTCCCCTTTCAGACTTCACCCATCCAGACAAATGAGTTTTCAAAGTAAAACAGAGCCAACTGCAGTTTTAAAATTCTTATGCCTCTTAAGCCCCATTTCCACCAAGCATTCCAGTTTGGTTTGGTTTGGTTTAGTACGGTACAGTATGCAACTATGTGTGTTTCAATTGTTACGGAAAAAAAGGTTACGGAAACAACCAATCTGTGCCATCCCAGTTTTTGGCACCCTTCCGTTGTGAGATGACAACAGAAGGCTGAACGTCGTCCATTGTTGCTTTGTTTACTGTGTCCGGTTCTTGTGTCACGCAGGTGTGACGTTACGCTATTTATGTAGCTGATGCACGTTATGTAAATAGTAACATAAATGGCATATCCTGCCCACACACACCCTATAGTGGAAATGTAAGTCAGATCAGGGTTTACCATTGTGTACGCACGCCAGGTGGCCAGCTGAACTGTACTCAACTGCTTGGTGGGAACTAGGCTGAAAAACAATGGGGTGACAAAGTAGTAAGGACTTCCGCCATGCACTGCAAGAGCACAGGTAGGCAGGTCAGTTCAATTATTCCACTATTCCATCAACTTAAAATCTGAAATGATGGCTATTGCAGGATGTGAAGAGGATCACAATGAATGACTAACCGTTGCAGAGTTGTGTAGCAGTTTGTTTTAAAAGCACTCCACATTTAGATTCATCATCTCAATCATCTCAAACTACTGCGGCGTAAACGTACTTTTCCATCATTGAAGCAGCTCGTGTTCAGTTTGTTTCAAACATCCACAGTTTCACCTCGGCACGGATACAGAGTGACTCGCAGCGTTTTAATCCTGTAATTTGTTTTTTTTCACATCAAAGGTTCCTTTTATAACCCTAAGTGAACCCAAAGAGTAGTTTCTGTAGCCACATTTCCTTGTCACAGGCTGCATTTTGCAGTGTATGCAGTGATTTTGCGTCTCCTTGTTTCATCCTGATTACTTTAGGTTTTGTTAGACAGGTAAGACACTTGGACATTTAAACTCTTTGCTGTAAGTGTACTATAAAAGCTATTGTGACTCCTCTAAATCAAGTCCCAGTCTACAAACTCCTTCCTCCGTGAAGAAAGAAAGAGCAGAAAGTAAATTTTTTTGGTGTAATCGGCCCTCAATCTCTTTCTCTGCAGTTTATTGTCTTAGCTTGTCTCTTTCTTTATCTATCCATTTTGTCTTGCAGGGGTATAACAACATTTAAGTTGTCGGACAACACTGACAGTTGTCGAGGTAAAGCTTTTAGCTGCTGCCAGAGTGTTTGACTGGTCCAGTATAGACAGGCACGTCCACTCTCACCTCCACCTAAATCGTGTCAGCAAACAGCAGCGTTCCAGCTCTAGACAGAAAGTCCTGCTGCATAAAACAAAGTGTCTGCTTCAACCAATTTTCGCAGAAACAGTGGGGGGGTACACGGGGGGGACACGGCGAACACAACTTTGTCCTGGGACCAACTGGACACCGAAATTGCTCGCTGTCGATGAAAGAGCTCTCGTGTCGCGCTCAATCTCCTTGAAGTTTCTGAAACACCGTGGAGTCTGTCACTAAAAAGAAAAAAAAAAGAACACTTCCTCCTGTGCCCGAGTGCTGCTGCATTGCAGTTCAATTTTGTTTTTGTCAGCTGAGAGGTCTGCATGGTGTGCATTAAGACTGACTCATTCCTCAGGCTGCAGTGCTGTTTGACTTGCAGGGCAACATGGGAGCACAGAGATGGCATTAACACATGAAAAGGGGCCACTGCTATTTACAGATATGTCGTTTGAAAGCTGGCGGAGGAATGTACGTGGATGGGAAGCTGAACACAAAAACTTTGACATGTTTTTGATGATTCTTTCCGTCGGAGGATAGTGACACAAATTTGGTCAAAGTCTGTTATGAACACACAATCAGCGTCTTTGAAAACTAAAGAAAGGAAATCGAAACTGTCCTCTCTCCGTAGAGTCAAGCTGCTGCTTTATTTTAGTTTTGTGAACGTACAACAAAATAGCCCTAACATTTCATCACGTTATTTTCCACAAAGAAACATCATCAAAATAGTTACAACAGCATTGAGTTTCATTGAATCAAGGTGACACGATTGGTGTGGATGAGGAAAAAAATAGTGTTACGTGAGCAAAATAACATCAGGTGGGCTCGATTTGTGACTTGTGTTTCTTAAAAATGCACTTGTGGTTGTAACACACCCCTCCGTGATCTTTCAGTCAGTGTCACAAAATCTCATTTGCACCAACATTTGGTTTGAGTCGTCGCTCACCGAATCCCTTTTCAGCACAATGCGTTTTTTTTCCTCTCAAACACGGCAACAGATTGCGCGGCCACACATTCCGTCCTCGTGTCCACGCCGCAGCACTGTCTTTAAAAACTACATACTTTATCCACAGATGTCCTGCTTCAACATGGATCTCCTCACACACACACACACACACCGCTCTCCTCGCTGTCACTTTGTCCGTTTATTGGAGCAATTTCAGGAAAATAATTCCTTCTTTTTTTTCTTTTAATAGCCAGAACTGAACACTTTCAGTGTTGCGGCTTTCTCGTGTCCGCAGAGTCGGTCCTTTTTTTTTTTCAAAAAAAAACACAAATATGTAAACAGCTTAAAAATATGCTCACAGGCAATAAAATGAAGCCCAAAAAAAGTCCAAAGCATTTGTTTTCACAGCCGCGCGTTTCATTTTAAGCTCCCTCCTCTGCAGTGCAAATTATGAGGAAAAACAACAAGAAAACAATAAATAAACTTCCTCTGTTATATACTTCTGTGTTTATGTATATACATTACAGTATATATATATATATATATATTTATAATTATGGGCCCGTGTGCTCTACATGAGCACACAGCTTTTGGCTCGGTCCTTCCTCATGGCTGGGGCCTGGTCCATTTGCTCAGTCCGTCCTGGCAGGGGCGGCAGAGGGAGCTGTGAGACTCGCTTCAAGCCCCTGCGAGAACTGCTGCGTTTAAGCTGTGGCTTGTGAGGCCGCCGCACCGAGGCCAGCGTGGTGATGTGGAACACGTCTCGGACGCTGTTCTCTGAAACCTTGGAGGTGCACTCCACGTAAGCCACCGCCCCCATCTGCCGAGCTATCGTGCTCCCCTGGAAAACAAAGACGAGAGATTACTAGCGCGCAAGCAAACCCGTCTTTTACGACATTCATCAAAACATGAGTTACAAATTGGTCTTCGGGAGAAATGGAGAGAACAAACTGTTAATTACATAAAACAAACTTAATTAAACGTCAGAGCTGAATGATTTAGGTAAAAATAATTTAATTGTGATTTCAGCTTCCAGAGAGATACTGCATGACATGCAATCAAAATATCAACCTTTTATAATGGAATACAAGGAGAACTTAACAACTAGTTTCCGATATGAAGCTAATTCACTTTTTTAAATTGTCATATATCGTGGAACAATCACAAACTAGGCCAGTTCAGTTGCAGGCTTTGCAGTTCGCTAATTGCGCCGGCTGAAATTGCTGTTTCAATTCAAACACAGTTTATCATTCGGCACCACTTACAGCCATTTCATAGTTCCCCAATCAAGCCTACAAAGGTTGTGAAAGGACGTGTGTGTGTGTGCAGCTCAAAAAAAGTTACAAAGTAGACACTCATTTTGGTGTAAATGGAGCTTGGAACATGTAGAGATCTTCGTTTGTTAAAAACAACCAAGAGAAAAGCATCATAAGTATATTTATGTAGGTGTTGGGGGCTTGACTATTTGAGCAACATAGTCTACAAAAGGCTTTCAGACTTTTTGAAAGTCCCCAGTGGATCTGTGCACCATAAGTCTCAGTTTCTCAGGATGCTCATATTGCACAATGCGTGCTTTGGTGGAAAACTAGTTTTCCAATAAAGGAGGATCTGTCTTGGTGACAAATATGGTTTCCCTGAATTCAGATGCAGATTTCTCCACCCACAACATCAAAATGGGCTATCGTGGGAATTTGCCCGACAACCAGCACTTCATACAGTGTCATAAATGTTAAACCCAAGTAGCTTTTCATAACTTTTTACATTTTTACTGGTATTGGGGGGGGGGGGTTCAAGCTTTAAAAAAACATTTGAGATGAAATTAAACAGCCTAGAAGCGTACCAGACTATCTGATGTGAATGTAATATCATGCAGCAGAGGATGAGCCTTAGATCCACTTTTTATGCCTTCTTGGCTCAAAAAATAGTGACTGACAGTGATGTTATGTTCCTTTTTCTATGAAAATGGAGGAGAAAAGCAAGCTAATCCTCAGGGTTTCCTCCCTGACCCAGAAGTAATAATATATTGAAAAAGAAACAGTCTGTTGTTGGCAGAGAGAACTCCATTTGAATAGAAGTTTAAGGGGAAAATGAGTTCCCACTTAATTTACAATGTCAGTAAACATTTTCCTGATGAGTTAATGGTCTCAGTTGTTAGTTTAGCTCTTCTTAAATAGCACATGATGTTGATTTTTGTGAATGATATTCCTGTTTGGAGAACGAACGGCACACATAGGAGTGGAATCAGTGTGATTGACAGCTGGCATTGTCCAATAGGAGCCTGGCTGCATGTGACACCTGTGATACGTGATGTCATAACTGGTTGCCACCTTAAAAGCAAGAGTTCAACCTCACATGACTAATAGTGGGATTAATAGAGGGTGTAATAGCATTAATAGTAAGACGGAATATTCGTTCGTGCATGACTTTTCAAAGGTGACAGCATCCCGTAAACATTGATGCTTTACGGTTACGTTTGATGCTGTGATCTGTAAAAAGACGTAGTACCGAGACCAGGCTCCGGATTACCCTTAGACTGAATGTCGGCGATGTAAACATGTCTGGAGACAAATGTAGCTGCTCCGTACGAGGCATAAATAATGCAGATTCTCTGCGTAACAAAATGGTAACAGGGCAGCTCTGAGCCCAGTGGGCCAGCGTTGAGAGAAGAGGCTAGACTATAAACTCCTCCACTATTTCAGCTCACCCCCGAGTATATTACAATATACCCGGTTAATTGAGACCATAAATCGTTTACCTGAGATCAAATCAGAGAGAAATTTAATTTTAAAATCCCTCGGCATCCATCCCGGCACGGCTTCGTGATGACTCTCCTTTACACTCATTCAGTCACGATCGGTGCATGCAAAGGTTTGCTAACAGATCAGACAGGACTGCATTTCCCATGACCCTAAAATCCCATGCTATCCGACACGGACAGGGCTTTTCGTCCACAGTGGCGGAAGGTTGATTAGTATCGCCGCTATGTACTGAGCCACATGTGAGAAGCGCTGACATCCTCATTAGATGGAACGGCAGCCAAGGTAGAGATTGCCGTGACAAGAAGAAAGGCTCTATCAGATCTCTGGCAGATTAGTGTGGAAATGTCTTGGGTTCACCCGGTGGTCACTCTCTCTCTCTCTCTCTCTCTGCCAACTCTTCAGCTGTGTTGGAATTCAATTTAAGATGAATAACAGGATAACAACACAGGCTATTGGATTAGAGCACCGGAGGGTTTATTGTGCACAACCTTGGCGTCTACTGTGTGACACACATTTCCTCAGCAAAAAACATGAACTGCCTGAGACACAAATAGAGACTGAGAAGGAGCAACACAATAGTGTAATGTAGGCCCCTGCTACTTTACATTAGTGATGTGGTTTGCCACTCCGTCTTTTGTTTATGCATCTAATTTACATGAACTGGTCTGTTTTCCAGTTGCCGATTTTTCAGCGGCTGCATGTTTTTAGCCTCCAGCGAGCTCTCAGACTGCAGCAGGAAAAAAGGGCTCTTTTGTTCTGAGGGCTTTTGTGCGGTGCTGAAAAAAAGACCCTCCACTTTTTGTATGTCCAACACGGGAGAGCATGAAATGAACACGCTGAATGCTGATTAAAAATTCAAACATTTACAGGACAGTTTATCATCCCCTCCCTCTTCTCCCCATCCCCTTGGCTTGGAGGTCATGGCTGTGCACAGAAAAAGGGCTCACTCATTTATCAATGTCCATTTTTCTATTCATCCTGCATTTTGAAAACCCCTAAATCTACATGAATATTTCATTTCGGGGGGGAATGCATCCCTAAAACTCCAGTAACCACCTCTGCCTCTTGCACAGCCCTCACCATAAGCAAACCTTACAACCCTTGTCAGCAAATTTCAGTCAAAATGCCAACCCCAGCAACATGTCCCCAGGGGCTCTTGCTCAGTTCCTGCTCTGCAGTGGGTGATTATATTGCATGAGCCTCTTATCATACTTCCTTCCAACAGGAATCAATGCCACTGCTGATTCAAGGCGGACAAAGAAAAAAAATCACACGATACCACAGGATTGCTTTCTAATTTCTTTTTTGCGTGTCTGTCTTTACAGGCACCTTGCAAGCCCCTCCCTGAATATTTCTCCCCCCCCCACCCACTTCCTGCCTTCCCCGTATCTCCTCAAATATCCATCATGTGGTAGTTCTCACCTGTTCATGGGTGACGGGGATGAGCCGCTGCTTGGACAGTTCCCTCAGCGTGTTGACATCTGTCCTCATGTCCAGTTTGCAGCCCACCAGCACCACTTTGGCATTGGGACAGAACTCCTGTGTCTCACCTTGCCACTGTGGAGACGTGAAGACACAAGAGACAATGTCTGACCATTGATTATGTTGAATATGACAGCCTGAGGTAGGATAATGCTCTCATAAAAGACATTAGTTCTGCAAAAGGTTTTTTGACTGTTAATTGGACAAAACGAGCAATTTGAGGAAATATATCAAGACTAATAAGTAAAGAAATGGCAGCTGCTAACAAGAACAAATCTACTTAACATATATAATACACACACATAGCATATATATATATATGTACATATATATTTTATTAAAAACATTAAACACACCAGAAAGTAGTGAGAGGTGCACACTGATTATTAGGACTTTAAGTAATGATCGTTTTCATTCTTGATTAGTCTGTGTTTTCTGTTCTCAATTGGTGGTAATTTGATTGGTCTGAAGAAGAGAAAAAGGAAAATATTGATCGGTGTCTTGTTTTATTTTGTCCAAAAACCAAAGATATTAAGTTTATTGTCACAGTGGAGCGAAGAAAAACTGCACGAAAACTAGAAAACGCTCAAACTGATCAATGGCGTTTATAATCAAAATCATTAACTACAATCATGCAGTAGTCGATGACTAATTGATTAAATAATCTATTGCTGCCGTCACTGACAAAGAAATGTTTGGCTTTTGTTTGCATTAAAATAACTGAAAAACTAAATAGTTGACAATAATTTTCCGACTGATCGTAACTCTTTTAATGAAACCACTATTTACTGACGCACTGTTTGTTCTTCCACTTTCAAATAGAATTGTCATTACACAAGCTAAATAAACATGAAAATAAGACTTCTTTGGTGCAGGCTTGGCTCGGGTTTCTGCACCACCTACAGTGTTTTGTTTCCCTCCTCACACAAACAAATCTATTTCAAGTTGTCCACAGAAAAGGTTGAGCAGTCTTCTTTCTAAAATCACCCTGAGATTAAATGTCACTTCTGAAACTCCGCTGAATCAACACAATAGTCTCTCCTCCGTGCCACACAAACACACAACAGCAGCCGACGGCCCCCCGAAATACTCCACATGCCGTGTGCAGAATGTCACCGTGTCCATTCAGCTCTCAAGATGAAAACAGTGTTTGACCTTTCAAGACCGTCCCTATTCTGCCACTAACACCCAATCAAAAGCTTTGATTGTTTAACCCTCGCTCCTCCCCCAGCTGTCTTCCAGAGACCCTCGCTAACCTGCTTGTTTCATGAGGTCAAGAGTCTAATTTGGGATGGTGATTGTGCAACAGGTTTTCCATGTGCCCCTGGGTTTCAGAGATTACCAGGGCGACAGCTACAGGTCAGAGGTCATGGTAACCCCCTGCCAGGGGATTCATGGGAAAACCAAAACCTTGACGGCAGCCCTGCTCCCCCATGTTGACAGTGCACTGACGCTTGTGGGATATTTGCGGGTTTTAGAAAAGGTGTCTCGGGTTAGATCTACAAAGTCTGTCCGGGGCATTTTAGCAGCTCCCCTCAGACCACTAAACACGTCAACGGGCCAGACGTGGGAACCGTCTCCGGGCCACAAGGAGCACAGTTCAAAGACGAGTGCAAACACGTGGGTTCAAGATGAGGGAACCACAAAAAGGCACAGGCTTTTTTTTGTTTTACATGACACACATGCATGCAAACACGACCAATTAAGTTGGGTGTCTCTACATACGCAGTAGGTATTTAGCAGCGCGAGGCACAAATTCTGCCACCGGCTGCAGAAACACATCCATGACCACAACCTCGCCCAGCCAGTGCTACACTTAGCCACCGCAGAGTCCCACAATGACTAACATCTGAAGCATAGCCACTTTACAAATGTTAACTGTCACCATCTGCACGGCTGCCCTCCATAATACTCGGGTTTTAAAGCGGCTTTTGGTGATTTTTGTTGTTTGCTTTCCCTTACATGTAAGAGCTGCCCAGATCATAGAAGATGCATCATAGAAGGTTCATCTCTTCACACTGGCCTTCAGCTCAGTTTGAACCAAGATACCTTGGGTTTATTGTGCATACATTTTTACATAATTTATTTTCATGTCTTTATTGTTTATCGTAGTATTTATTATTTCTTTCTTTCTGATTCTTTATTATTATTTGTATTTGCATTTTTGAGCAGTAGAATTCACCTCTGACACTTTGTGTTTTGTATCCTCCATCTGTCTTGACACTATAGTCAGTCAACAGTCGTATGGAGCTGATGGGCTCAATCAGCCACGGTGAACTCATTTGTCATTGATTTGAATGAAACAATGTCTCCAGAACAACATATTTCGAGTCCTCTTGAACCAGCTCTGTAGCAGCTCTTCTACATGGCTGATTTGCATATCTGATGATATTCCTCTCAAAGCCACCCAGCTGCAAAGCCTCTTCTCTTGTTCTTCGGTCTGACCTTCCGTTCCTCAGAGGGACGTAGGTCAAGTATCCACGGACATTTCGATGAGATAAAGAAATGGGAGGCTTTAACCTCGGTGCTGATTAGCTCTATTGTTGAGCCATGAAAATGCAATCTGCTGCCACAGAAATCCAAGTGGACACAAGATGCTGATTGGGAGAAACTGCATTTTTTTTTCCCCCTCCAATGTCACAGCAGATATTAAATGCTGACCCAAAGCTTTGGAAGGAAGAGATTTTTTTTTAAAGGGCACTGACCTTCTTTATGACGCTGTCCAAAGTCTCTGGGCGGCTGATGTCGAAACAGATGAGAACCGCATCTGAGTCGGGATACGCCAGCGGCCTCACGTTGTCGTAATACGAGGAACCTGTGGGCAGACATAAACATATGGCACAAGGTCATTATGTCTTTCTGAGAAATTCTTGCTCTTAACCACATGGAATCCTTTTATGTGGCTTGTTTCTGTCAATTACTGGAAAGGAGTCAAGAGTGTCGTGAATGCATGTACATTACAGCAGGAGCTGTGACAAACACTCGGACATACTCACTCTGCAGATGCAAATGAGTCTTGTTTTTACCAGTTGTACGTACACATGTCGGCATCCGTGTCTCCTGACCTTACACACAGCTGTGGCGCCCCCTTTAATCATAGTGCTTCATGAGGAATGTTGAGGGGCTTGCACACAAACACACTCGGAAGAGAATGATAGTGGGTCGAGGACCAGGGGGACACAGGGGACACAGTCCATGATCCTTAATTCTCTCGACTGTTCCCTCTTCCTGGCCAAACGTCCTTGTTTCTAAAACTTTCTTTTTTGACTTTATGAAATCCACTTGCTCTCACCCACGTCTCCCTGCGCTCACTTTTCATTTCTATTCCTTGATCAAATTTGAAGGCAGAGTGGCGCCTCAGTACTGCTCCATTACTTGACTCCTGCTCTGTTACAGCTCTCATTAGGAGGCTTGTAAAAATATCTGAGGTTGTGGCTGTGGGCATCCTCCCTCCTGCCTCCACTGGTTAGTAATGCAGACCTGAACTCTTTTCAGTGGCAACAGTCATGAAAAACTCCAGGCTCTGTGACAGAATTGATAGAATCTGTAGGTTATCACAGGTGAACCTTTGCAGAAACTCTATGAATCAGTCTGCCACAACGACATTATTATTTCATGTACTTTGAAATGAAATGGAGCTGCTTTGTCAAAAAGATGCAAGAATAATAAAATGATTATCTCTCACTTGTATCACTAGAAATGTGTGTTAATCCGTGAATCACATTTTGTTGATGGCTGCTTTGATATCTCTAGTTTTACATTTAATCCCTTAAGGACACACAAACTGATTATGATAAGTGTAGATTATCTTTGTTTGTGCTGTTACTGTGCTTCACATCTGACCCGACACACAACAGGCAGTCCGCCTGTTAAAGCCCCGCGTGCCTTTGTCTGGCAGCGTAAATGGGGTCCGCACAATGGTGCTACAGCCTGTTTTAGTACCACTATGTTCTCTTTGTTAATGATGGAACGAGACTACCACAATGGCTCCATGTAGCCAGTGGCCCCACATCATTCAGCTGGCCTGCCTGTGGTGGCCTGCTGCCTCTCTGCTCCCTCGCCTGTCACAGCATCACGGGCTGTTTATTAGAGATTGATGGCTTTTGTGCCTTCACATGAGCCAAACTGCTTTGTTTACATTCAGTTGCTCACAAAAATGCTCTTTGCAGTCGAGGGCTCACAAATAAAATTGTCAACGCCACCTGAAGAATTAGAATTTACATTAAAATATTTTCGAAGTGTGCACTCCACATCTTGTCTTCCTTTTATTGTGGGCCTTTTGCCAGTAAACGTATGCGTTGCCACTCGAATGTGTAGTATTGTATTTTAATGGATTGTGTGTGACAAAAGAAGTTGGTATTGTGCTCAAAATATCCCCCTTTACTGATTTTGCTCTCCACATACACCTCCACCATTTTACCTTAACTTAAGATTTCCCTGTGGCTGACGCTTCATGCATTCTGTAAGACTTAATATAACAGTAGTACGACCTGTGCGGCTCATTGTAGTGACGCATAGTTTAATTGTTTTAACAGCAGGTCCCTGTAATGATGGGTTTTGAGGAAAGGTTTTACAATGCCACCTCCTGTGTATCACATGGCCTCCATTTATGAATTAAGCAACTGCCGCAAAAGCGTTCCCGACGGCTTTGGCACACAGGCGTCCTTGTGCACCTTCGATAACAATACAGGACTGAGCTCTAAAGCGAAACCTCTAAAGGGGTGTTAACTTATATTGTTTCTACAACAAAATAAACATTGGAATTAGATAACACTTTTAAAGTAATATTTAACACGTAACATTGGAACAGGAATTTATAGTCTCCGAATTTATGTTAACCCAAGTCTGCTTCTATTCTTTTCCTGATGTGAAACACAGACTAACACACACACTCGTACACCTGCGTGTCCCAAACGGCCCAATCCCACAGAGGCCGAGTCTAACCCTCTGTACGACAGCAAGCTCTGATTGGTAGTGTCACACTTGAGGTGCTGCAGCCGCTGGAGTTGGTCTTTAGTATGTATCACAGTGCAGCAGGCCTGCACTAAGGTTAGAGCTGAAGAAGAAATGAGACAGAGCATGTAGGGGTGAAGAGGGGACAAAAGAGATTTAATGACTTTGACGCTGGGTGAGGGCAAGGTGCAGAAGAATGTGATGATGAGAGAAGTGACCAGGAAATGGACACAGAATCCAGATGAAGGTGCAGAGGCGTTGGATGTTTGTTTGACTCGAGAAGTAATTAGTGCCTGAAACAAGGCCGTTGGGATTCATTCGTCAATCCAAAACATCCAAATGATTGGCAGGTCACAGGCCCGCACAGGCCTTTACGCAGTGCTCTCCTGCCCTGAGCGACACGGAAGCTGCCTCAGCACTTTTGCAAAGTCAGAAATAAAGTCCACTGAGGGGAAAGAGGAGTATAAATGTGCTGCTGTGTTTGAAGCAAGCCAAGCAGGAACAAATAAAGGCCAATCACTATAGACGGAGGCAGAGGAGGACAAGGAGGTGGGAGAAAAGATAAAAGACGATTGTAACGGTGGAGGAGAGAGGGAGTGCGATGGGTGTTTAGGTAGGTAATGAAAGCACTGGACTCGGCAGGACAGATCAAATAAAGAGGTATGAGAGCTCTGGCTCGGCTATTGGTTGGAGCTGGCCTGCACCCATTCACTGCGAGGTGGAACAAAAGGTCAATTGAATTTCAGACAGAGGCAGGAGGAGATGTATAGCTAAAAGGGTGGGGTGGGGGAATGGGGGGTCGGAGGGGGGCAGGAACCACTAAAAACCATCACGCCAGGCAGAGAAGTCGGGGCCCTGCCATGTAGAGCCAAGGACAGGCATAAAACACCCCCCACGAAACCTCCTCACGGAGTATTAGCATTAGCCTGATTTAGCACTGGCAATGTCTCACAGTGAAAAGTGGATTTCTGTCTTTATTTCCACAAGGCTAATTAGCACTAAGCCATGCTGCAGCAGCCAGTGCCACACAGGAGGCTCCGCCAAGCAGAGGTGACAGAGGTGGAAGGAGAGCTTTCCTCTACAGTCATCAGTCGAGCTTCCTCAGCGGGCAGACACAGTTCAGATGAGATTGAGGCTGACAAAAACTAACATGCAATAATAAGGCTTGAGCGTAATCTGGTCACATGCAAGTTATGCTCAATTCGTCGTCTGATCTGCAGCAGTTTCAAACAGAATTTAATATGTTGAATACAATTGATGCATTAATTTATCTGTAGCCACTGCACGACACTGCTTGTCTCGTGATTTATTTTTCTAACAGCCGAAATAGGTTTTCTCAGAAAGATGGCTGGGGTCTCCCCGAGAGATGGGGTGAGAAGCTCAGCCATCCAGGATGGACTCCGAGTAGATCCATTGCTCCTTTTGTGTGGAAAGGAAAAGGAGCCGGTACCTCGTAAGGATGCCACCAGGGCGCCTCCCTAGGGAGGTTTTCCTGGCACGTCCAACCGGGAGGAGACCTAGGGCCAGACCAAGGACTAGGAGGAGAGATTATAATCTCCTCACTGCCCTGGAAGTGCCTGGGGATCCCCCAGTCAGAGCTGGACAATGTGGCCAGGGAAAGTGAAGTCTGGGGCCCCCTGGTAGAGCCCCGCGACCTGATCTGAGATAAAGGGTTGATGATGGATGGATGGAAAATCTTGTTTCATGTCACTCAACTACTCATCTCGCAAGACATCCAGGTTGCATTTTAATGCCAGGTGTGAACAGGCATTGACACTATGTGTACAGGTGTGTGTAGTGTTTGATCTATACATTACATGTGATTTGGTTGGTTAATGCCTGGAATATTTCCATTGACATGGTTTGATGCAGTTAAGTGACTCTGCTCCATTCAAGTAAATGAGAGGCGTTTCAGTTGACACTGTCCACATGCAACATCTCTCAGGAAAAATGACAATACCAGAACTCAACAAGGCTCATGTGGTATGTGGTACTTCATTTACGCTTCCTAGGAGACAATCAATCTGAAACACGACATGACAGCTCTGTCTTTGCTCATTCAAACCCTCCGCTGTGTTTTCATTATTTTAGCATTATTTTAGACTGTGAAATTAACAAAAAAAAAAGGTACAGCAGGAATTCTTCAGGAAGCCTGAGAAATTGAGTGTGAATCAGCATCTAACAAAACCCAGTCTTCAGAGCATTTATCTGCACCATCACATCAGGAATTATCTACTTCTCTCTGTGTGGGTGTGTGTGTGTGTGTGTGTGTGTGTGTGTTCATTACAAACACAACTAAGAAGCAAACCATTATGAGTGAAGGAAAAAGAATAGTGTTTGCCTCGAGGTTCTCTGATGAGTTCATGCACATATGGCAAGGAGTCAGTAGCAACTAACAGCCTCATTAGGCCACATAAGCACTCTGTGCATATTAACAAAGGCAGGGTTTAAGATAGAAAAGAAAACGCCTTCACCAAATAAAACGAAAACAATGACTGACTAGCTTCGACTCACATTCAACACCACATACACTGGGTCTATTTTTTTCATTTTGAATTCAAAGCAAAGGGAAAACATTTCAATCTGGGGTGGGCAAGTATCATAGCAACCTGGATGGATGCAAATGGCTTCATTGTAAGACCCTGAAAGGAGGTAAGAAGGAAGCAAGCGACAGAGCGAGGCGATCGCGGTGGCCGATGACTCCGAAGCATTGGTGATTCGAGGGGTCTTTGAAGCGCCTCCATGAGGATTGGCCCTCCAGACTCTCCACTGTTGAAGATCCGGTCTGTGTTGTGCACTTCAATCTATTCAACTTAATCAGGGTTTTACTCAAACAGAGGTAAACAAAGGCTGCTGCCGAGACACACTTCCTGATGATTTTCAAACTGAGAATCAGAATTGACATGAAAGGCTATTTAAGTGACTTTAAATGTGGTGTGGTTGTTGGTGCCTCACCGGCTGGTTTAGTGCGGTTTAATCAAACCCTGTTGAGTTTAGCCCTTAGTGCAGTTCATCTGGTCTGGATCAAAACACCCAAACAGTGTTCTGCTTGAAAGAGGTAGTCATCACTGGTGTGAACTCTATTTTCACCATTCACTGGAAGCATAGTTTTTACGGCCTCCGTGTTCATCTCCATCCACAAGACAGGAGAAGGGAGAACTGGGCAGAGAAACGCTGTTTCTGTCCTCTGTGTCTGGCAGGTCCCATATCTTCCTCCTCCTCAGGGAAACGAGCACATTTAGCCGAGCATTATCACCACAAAGCGTCACAAAACTGCCTACTCACCACTGCAGGAGGATGGGGGTGATAGCTGTGGATCAGGACCCTGATGCCAGTGGGAACTTAGCTCTAAACTATGTGCCGTTTAAATTTGAGTCATAAACACATGATTTATTCTTTACATATTTAGTTTTTAAAGATAACCATCATCATATTTGTCATTATTGTTATTCTGTTCAAGGTAACCACTGATTTCAGTTTATTTCTGTATGACACGAAAATCAATTAGCAAACTCTTGTAATGAGAAGTGTAATGATTTGCGTGTTGTGTTGTGGCTGGTTGTTGATGAAGTGCAAGCGCAGACTGATTCGCAATTACTCATTACAATTAAGTGGCAGATATTCAAGCAGACATTGCCTTCACTGCACAACTCAATATTGGAGCCAATACGTCACGTACCCTTTAGAAATTTCAATTTCATAAATCTGCTTTGTGGTCCGTAAGTAAGCCGACATCATGCATGATCAACAGTAATAGATAGTCAGTCGTACTTTATTAATCCCCTGTCTTATTGTCTTCATTTTCTATTCTAAGTGAAATATGCCATACAACAAAAAATGACCCCCATTAGTTTAAGGTCTATTGGTTTAAACCATGACGGTGATATTGCAATAGTACGCTACATTTTGGCCAGATTTAGTGTACGACGCAGAAGCAGAGGTCACATAAAAAAACTTTGGACATACTCTATTCTGTGAAACAAACCATTAAAAAATGTGCAATGGAGCCAACGCAAGCCGGCCTGCAGCTTGGACAGGGCCTCAACTGAACACACACACATACACGTGCACACAGATAAGGCTGTTGATCTGTAATAGAGATGGCTGTGTCAAGTTTTCAAAGCCATTAGCACACACAGTGGGGACAGTGGGGGTGACACTAGGTTAAATGGCCATTAACCTTCCATGTCTGCAGCCTTCACGCAAAGGGATATTGATCAAAGCCCCTGCGCTTTTCCCTCTGGAGGAAGCGCAGCCTTTGAAGGGCGACGAGCACCGTCCACTGATCTGAGTCTTCCCGCCAAGGAGTTAATACCCGTGTATGTCGTCCATTCGCAGGTTGAAAAGTGGAGCTGGCCACAGCGCTGACAGCTCATACAGGAGAGAGAGTGAGAGAGAGCGGCATGAACGACTGTCTCCTGCACGCCCCAGGGGGGTGAAGATGGAGTGCAGTGTCCCCTTTCAGCTTTTTCCCTCACCCACAGCCCTTCTATTATAATCACACATAGACACACTCACTCCCTTTCCAAAGGAGACTTGGCTATGCATTTCATCTCCAGTTGTTTGATCTCGCTGTACGTCTGAGGCTCTGCTCCGTGCTCTGCTTTGCCTTCATAGATTATTCAGGCTACATCAGTACTACTACTACTACATATTAAAAAAAAAGTGTTCTGAGTCCAGGTGAGCATTTTAGCTCAGTTTCAGATGTAATAACCGTATCATGTGTCCATTCAGGTGCACACAGAGTGTAAACAGGATGTTGAGTCTTTCCTCCGCAGTTGTTTGCCTAGTTTCAGAGAGTATTACCGACAAGACACAACAATGATTAAAGGTAACACAAGAATTTCTTTTATGGGACCGACAATGAGGTGACACTGGAAGTGCAAGTAAAGCCTGTCCCACAATGGAGGATTTTCAAATCTGACGTGGGAGACCACAAACGCAACAAACTTCTGAGTTTTAACGCTTTAATCTCGAGAAAGCGCAGACTAGACGACGCAGTCAGGACGCAGGACCACACACTTGGCGTTGCATCAAACGATTTCAGGGAGGAGATTACAGGGATTTGGGATCTCACTGAAATTTGCGTGACTTAACGTGACTTCAGAATATAAACAGACATGGAGGCGGACTGTTGGTGGCGTCAGTTAATAGCTGTTGTGTGTGTGTGTGTGTGTGTGTGCGCACGATGTTTTGTGCTGAGAACGCAAAAAAAATGTGGATGAAGTCGTGGCTGAGAAGACGGACTCAGTACAAGTTATGGTTCTGATCGACTCGCTCTCATTGGCTATTGCGGGGTTCTGCTCGCGCCCCCCAATCGCTGTTCGGTCATAAATATCAAACGAGTTTAATACTTATGACTTGAAATCAGGAAGACTGATGACATTAAAATCGTATCTGTTAACTCCTCACACTACAGGAGAATTTGGTCAGATAATTTAAATCAGCCTAAAATAAGAAGGCACCCACGATTGTCGCAAGGGCCAGGTCTGGACCAATTATCCAGGTTTAAGTGTTGAAACAGAGCTTACCGTTCACAGCTGATCGCCGAGTTCGAGTTTTCAAATGAAAACAGCGGTTTTAAGGGGCTTTAAATCTCTGAGGTAGTATGGACGGCAGGTGTATCAAATGTACTGTATGCTTTTTAAAAAGAAAGGACTAGTATGAATATAGCCGACGCTTCTTCCATCATACACGTCTTTTTTTTTTTGATTTATAGATTCCCTGACTTGCACCAATGAAGCAGGCTGTGTTTTAAAGTTCCCCCTCAAACAGTTTGAGAAATGACTTTAGATTCTATAGTGTGGTAGTCTACAGTTGGTGATGTTTCTGTGTTCAGAAGTTGCAATACAAACACTGGCCAGGGTTCGTTTGTGTGAGGATGTCAGGTAGCTGTGGACAACTGCTGTCCGCAGATGCGGAGAACATGCAGAACCTGTTTTTAGACGTTTCTGTGTTTCCTCAAGCTTCACACCTTCACAGCCTCCACTACTCTGCTCTCAGCAGCAGCAGACTGTTTGGACAAGATCCACCAAAAAGCACAGTTTAAATGGAAAAAAAAAAAGCAAAAACAAGAGCTAGTTAAAGAACACCAGATGCTGACTTGAGGATTATTTGTTCTTTGCACAACCTCTTGCACTGCTCAGACCAATCAGGGTTGGACCACAGCTGTTTCCGATACCCTCAACAAAGACCGCAAGTCTTTTTCCGCTTTATTTGTTTTTGTCTGGTTGCTCAACTTGAACATGTGAAAACACGAGGATCTCATAGGGACACAGAGAGAGTGTTTCTTTAAAGTAAGGAGGCCAGTGCACGTATTTAGTTTGTTCATTAGCTTGTACAGATTAGCGTTCTGTCCTGTGAAGACACAAACCACTGCTTTACACATCCACATAAAAGGAAATAAAGCATCACACTTGACTTTTATTGTTGTCATGTGCAAGTGTTGCACGCATATAAGTCTGAAGTTATTGTGTTGAGACTTGATCTTCTGACACCATGAGGTCATGACCAGAGAGACATTAGAGCTGTGTGACAACACATAACACCATCATTCATTTTCATTGGGTCCACTGTACCAGTGCAAAACAATGCAGCGTAGTATTATCACACAAGGCATCGAAGCGGCCGATCCAATAAAGCAAAGAATGAATTCCTTGCAGATTTATAAACACAACCTGGATCTACCTGACACTACAGTATGTGTTTCTCGCAGCTACAACCAGGTATTGGAAATCCTCTTTAAAGCAACATTGTATTTGCCTACCTTAAAATAACAGTTTTAAAAGGTTCCACAATGCCGGGTCTTCTAACTTTGATACGAACAAACAAATGACACTCGGCAGATAAAACAAAAACTGCCTGAACAGTTGAAAACTGTTGAAAGTTGATTTTAAGGTAAAACACGACAGCCAGCCCCAGGTCAGCCAGTTCAAGAAACAACTGTTGTCATTGTCTTTTAAATTGACCACATGGAAATAAATGTTGTTAAATTGTCTCTGGATGACCACTTTGGCACAAACCATGTGGGTGTTTTCCTGGCTAATCCACAATGTCCCAGTATCAGTCTAGTTAGGACAACCTTGACCCTTCTCTTTAAGTTCAGTGAAAGCCAATTATATCTAACTGAAGGCTGCGCAGAATGACGATGCCGACCCTTCTCTTTCATCTCCCACTCCTCTTTACACTGCCTCACATGTTCATCCTTCCCTAGAAAAAACTTTTAGATCTACCATTTCCTTGATCAATGCCTCCTTTAGCCAGTTCATCAGACAATCCATTTCCTTGGGCCCCCCGGAGTGTCCGGGGGCCACATAAATATTAAATTACAGCTGATTTAAACTGCAACCTGAATAGACAACGTACGATTTTAACAAGCAGGTCAGGATGGGCCTTCAGAACAGTTGCGGAGTTGGAGAAGATTATACTGTTTGCAATGAATTGAGTAGGAAAACTAAATGATGGAGAATTTCATGTTCGTGTTGTGCTTGTTGTTACAAGGCAGAAAATTAAGTTACGTTTCAGTTCAGTGACCAACAGAATTTAAGCTGCTGTCATTGATGTCATCATCTGGATAACCTTGCATGAACCTCCTCTCCTTTGCCATTATAACAATAATGATATTTTACTCAAAGAGCCAAACCTCATGAGCAGAGAGTCATCAGTCTTTGTGACGTTCTGACTCCTGACAGTGAGAGACCCATGTCACTGACTAAACCCTCATAGATGTTGAAATATACAGTAGAACACGTACTTTGACTAAAGTATTTCACTGACAGCAGCTTTAAATACTACTTTTGGAGATGGCATGGTGTTGCTTTAATCAAGTCTAAATTAGACATTTTTTGGCTAAACATGTGGTGGTTCTGCAGTGCCTCCATTTGGAAAAAATGCGAACAATTAAAACAGCTTTTGTTGTTTTTTAAACTGCCATTTCAACACTCTTTTGAGATGTTGCCAAATTGCACCAAGCACTGGCTATCACTTTGAATTCAGCTATGAAAATCTCCTGAACGTCAAAGTCTCTTATCCGCTCATATACAATTCAAAAATGTCACTCCTTTTCACATGTAAAATAGCAGGCATCCCATAATTTGTACTCGTGCACATATTTCAATCTCTCCCCCTTAAAGATTTTCATTAAAACTTGTAATAACACTGATTGCAGCTTCCATCTATTGCCGTCTGTCTGATATGACAGAAATAAATGGGGAGTGAGAAAGTTCATTTGGTTCATACACATGCATATGAAAGAAAAACTTGGGGGGGAAAGCGGAAAAGGACAGCCTCCACTTCGACGACTCCATTTCCTCTGGCGCACAACCCATCCAAACACATCCCTATCATGATGCTATCTATCCTCCAGTCCACTCTGCAACCCCCCAGGGAGCCGGTGAAGAGACGAGGCACCACCTCAAGTGCAATTTCACTTCCACAAAAGCAGCAGAAGCAAGACAGGGAGCGCAAGCGGATCTTGTTTATAAATAAAGTCATCCATAAATGATGAGAGTCTGTCGTACGAGCGAGGTGCAGGTGGTGGTGGTGGGTGGGGGTGGTTTTTGGTTGGAGGTGAAAGTCGGCCTCTCTACCCCATATCCCCTTGCACTCGGCTGGGTTGCAGATGGATGCTGAGAGGGTTTTGCCCCCATGGAAATGGAGAGCCAGAGGGACTGAGCATGAGCTTTGGGAGCAGCTGAACCAGCCTTCTGTGCGGCTGTTTGATGTGGACTGATGAAAGCTGGTTCTGTTGCATGAACAAGAGGGAGCTGACCGGGAGAAACAACATACAGAACCATGGTTCTCTTCCTCTGCCTGTGTTTCCTGTCTGTCATTCCCTTTTTCTGCTTGTGAAAAGGAACAAAGGTCTAATTTAAGGTCAGGGTGGAAATCTTTGTCCCTCCAATTCTCTGGATAAATAAATGAAGTGCTTTAGCGTAACTGTGTTTGATTGCAGTACAGCTCCCAAGAAGTTTAAGTTTTCTTCTCATTTGAGGAAAACTATTAGGAGAATTGACTTTGCAATGGCTCAGTGGCCTCTGAGCTTTGGTGCACAGGCATCTTCACTAAATAATTGAAATAAAGCACAAAATGGTAGCAAGGGCTGGTAAAAAAATACTATTGTGATTTTACATAAAGAATGGAAAAGATGTTAGCCCTGTCCAGGTCAAATGTAAGCGCCCAACCAGGAAATATGCCGGTGTCAGACTGTGGTTGTGCACGGTCAGCTCTTATTCATGAAATCACCAAAACCGTAAATTTCAAGGAAGGATCCTCCCATTCCATGTTGTCTAGTCCATTTCCGTATCAATAACTTCCTACTTGGTCAATGGATTCCCTTGCGTTGTGCCATAGATCACGTTACTTCAGGTCAGTGCATCATTCAGCCGCGCTCCTTCCGTCTACGAAGACAAAAGCCGTGCGTTCAATCCCTCGCGGGACTGTTTTATTTTGCCATCTTATGTATATGTAGATGACTGCTTAGCACGTAGCACGAGGCCTGCAGTGCTTTAAAAGTGTGACACAGTTGGCGTTTGTGTGTGTGCTCCCCCCTCAGAGTGGGTCAGGTCCCAAGGGTGCCACCGACAAATCTTACCCACAACACAAAGCCTCGGAGGGAGATGTGGGACGGTGGGGGTCGGAAAAGCACAGATGTACGCTTCTCCCTCTGTTCTCTACTCCTTCTGTTCCCTTCCCCAGTTTTCATCTTTTCAATCGAGTGAACACTTACCGCTCTTATAACATGGACTAAGGGCACACACACACACACACACACACACACAGACCACCTCCTCAGTCTCTCACGTGCTTCAACCCCTCACTCCCCCCAATCTCTTTGCCTATTGGTTGAGGCCTCTGATGTGCTTTCCAGCCTCATTGTGCCAAAGCTCCCACTGCAGCACCGTCCTCACCAGCCCCCATTATGCCTCTGGTCAGCTGGGAAACAATGGGAAGGGTCACAGGGTCATAACTGTTGGAATTCCCATTCACGGGCCTATTCACTCGCACACATGCCCACACACGTACCCATACACTCACACATATTTATCTAACCCACGGACACACACAGGTTTGTGGAGCTATTCTTGTTAGGACACTGCGTTTACTTCCAGCCGAAACAAAGAGTTATCCCGAACCTTAACCTCAACCAGTTACTGCCTAACCCTAACCTTAACCTAAACACAGTTCAGATCTTAGCCCTGAACTTGACCAGTTCCCCAGAATTGAGTTTCTGCCTCATTAGGACCAGGTTTTGGTCTCTATGAGGAGGCACACTCTTTCTATTGGCAATCTCTAAACCAGTACTGTAGATTAAAGGTTTTATAGCTCTATGAGGTGCCATTAAAGGGCCAATGTGTAATCTTTCAGTTTAAATTAACGCTGGGCAATATGGCCAAAATTATCCTCACAATAAAATGCTTTAAAAGACGTCGATATCGATGCTTATCATGAAAAATGGAAAGGAGTAAAAAAAGGAGTCTTGCTCCTTTTGTGGAACAAAAACAACAAACACTTAAAACAGAAACATTTTGCAAATCTTTTCGTGAAATGTTCTTTAAAAGCAGACTGTGAGTCATTGCTCTCAGTCTACTGTGGATCGCTGAGAAGTAGAACATGGCAGGCAAGGATTTAAACCTATTTTACAGCCATCATCTCTCGGCTACCTTCCTCCACTCTTTCCCTCAGGCTCAGTTATTGATGCTGCAGCTCGAGCTGGATGTGAGGGAGATCACCTCCTTGACCTCTGGCGGCTCGTGCTCTACTCCTGTCACCATCACAGCGTCCCTGTCTCTCTGCAGCGGTGAGGCAGAGAGAGTGAAAGGGATCAGCAGTTGAACGGTAACGAAAGAAAACAACCTACCCCCCCCCCCCCCAATCCGTGCTAGTTTGTCAACATGTCACCAGCTCTCCTGTGGTGTTGCAAGGGTGATGGCTTGGATTCAGGCAGTCCCAGGACATGCATCCTAAATCTTCTCATTCACAGCCTGAATGACAAGCACACAGAGAGTACCAAAATGTGACGTCGACAGACTGCCGACCACCGATTGGTCAGAGAGTGTCGTCAGTGGACACAGGAATCCAACTGAACAATGTCGCACTGTCAGTTATAAAGACTTGAAAGCCCTGAAAACATGCCCTTAATCTCCAACATTTAGAGTCGGGTGTATTTATCGACAGCACTGCTGAAACCCGGCCATCGTGAGCCGAATCACAGCCCATTCAGCTGTATTTCAGTTCAGGGACGGTCATGCAGGAAGTGCTGAACTAATCTTTTAATTAACTTATTCCAATGATTCAGTTGCACTGAAAAGATCTGCTTTGCTCATCACTAGTTTGTGTGTTTGTGTCGCGTATAAAACGGCATCGCGGCAGTTTCATGCAGCCGTGCTATGACGACCTCAGTCGAGGAGGTGCTATAGTAATGAAAGACGACGTGCCGGATACCAAACTGAGTAGAGTCGAATAGAGCTAGAACTCCATAAGCTGCCATTATGAAATGACGCTGTGATGAAAATGTTATCCTATTGTTTCTATTTTGCTTTTCAGATATAGCTTTGTATTTAAACTGTATTTTTTTTAAGCATGAATCAAAGGTAGAGTTGATCAGATAAGCTTAATAACATGAACATTGTGCCTCCCTGGTGCTTTCTGCATCCCTTTTGTATTGCTGTCTCCTTTTAGGTTTGTAAACACAACAATTTCAATCTTTTCGGTCATTTTAAACAGCTAAATTGTCCTCTGTGAGCAGCACGGAAAAAGGCAAGGCAAGGATTAAGACGAGGCTTGTAATACGAGTCGGAGTGAGCTCATCAAATGCCTTGAGTCCTCTTTTCTTTACACCATACAAAGGACTTTGAATTCTAGGCACATTAACTAAAAGCCATAAACTGCGTATGTCTGTAGTGTGCAGTGGTGTTCAGCAGTGGACATGCCATTTAAGCAGATTATACCCTTTTTGCCTGGAGCTCAGCATTAAGGTGGTGTTACACAGAGGTTGAGATGTGGTGAAGGAGTGTGTCGTGGGTCATGGCTGCATCCATGGTCTCATATACGAAGATAAGAGTTTACAGAGTCTGCAGAGCTGTAGACCGTCTGAGGCTTCCCGGCTCCTGGACATGATTGTTTAATTGTTTATGGGCGGGTGGACGTTTGGGTTTTGTATCCATGTAAAACCAGGCAGGAGGGAGGGTTCCATGTCTGTGAGCTGCAGGTGGCAGGCAGCGCTGTGTGAGTGTGTTCATGTTCCACTGAGGAGAGCTGATATTCTGTGGTAATTACAGCCTGTGTGTTCTCGTCAGTGCGGCTGGCTGTGGCAGCACTTCTGCCCACCCCATTGCTTAGCGCGGGCCTCCGAATGCTGGTGACCTTAAGGCGACGCTCCAGCAGCCACCCATGGCTAATGGCTTCTCAGAGAAGAAAAGTGTAGAGGATAAGTAAATAGCACAGGGAGGAAGGATAACTGGCAATCCACCCCCAGAAAAGTTAAGTCGTGCTCTCCTGTTTCCTCCGTCTCCTCATATTTCTTCTCTTATGGCTGCTGCAAAGCTATAGGCCGTCATTTCCTCTCCAGCTTGTTGACGCTTTGTGTTACAGTCTGAGACTGCGATTCAGAAAGGGCTGAGCTCAAGGGATGGAGCACAGCTGCTCACCGTGGTCAAGAAACAAAACATCCAGCCCCGGCAGCAAGTGCTGTCAACTTTCCTCCACAGTTTCCATATGTCACAGAAGCCCTCATAGAGAGTCGGGGTGCAATCGATCGCAGCGCCGGGCAGGAAAATGATTACTCTGAGAGTTTGGAACAGGACTGTGAGGAGGAAAAGAGTAAATGGAAATATCTGACACAGGGGATTTGTTTGTGTAATGTCAAAAATAATGAGTTATTTATATACTGAGGTGTACATGCAGGTGACATTTCCGATGAATGCACTGATGGCATTGCCGGAACATTTCTTTTAGCTGTAACAAACATTTTGGTCCTTGTTTAATGCGGGACATTTAAGGCTTTTAACAGCGTAGTAGCTGTTAATGTAAAGCTAATGGTCACATTTGCATTCTAATGTCCAGCATGTTTAAATCAGATTCATTTGTCTCTAAAAGAACCCGAGACACCACAGATTGCTGTATGATTTCTATAAAACTTTAATGTCGGTCTACTGTACTGTGACCAGGGTCTATTGTCTGCAGGGCAGAGGCTACAGGCTCATCTCCAACCAGACGCCAAGCAGTTGAGAGTCATAGAAGAGCTGGACCTGTTTTTCTGCCAAAGAGTGGAGACTGCAGACTTGGCACCGCGGCGCGGGTTTATTTCCAACACGTGCAAAAAATCCAACGAGGCAGTTAGCATTCGGAGAGCATTATCACAACCTTTGCTCTGCTGCTGTTCCCGCACTCACACTCGCAGCTATTAAAATTGAAAGGGGAAGATTTAATTCGTAAAAAGGCAAACAGAATACAAAAGGTTACTGCTGTCATGATTTTACGTGCTTGTGTAACACTACAAATATAAACTCATGCAAGTGGCTGTGTGATTAGAAACGGCACGAGGCTCAGCTAAATGCCAGTATTGGCATGCAAGCATGTTGGGTGTCTTTGGGTTTTTAACTGTTGGACGGCAAAACTAATCAATATGAAGATGCTGAATATGGCTGTGAAACCATTATATAGCATCAATTAGGCCTTGAAAAGACTGGTTATGGGTGTAAACAGGTGGGTAAGGAAAGACTTTCCAATTCTCTTCAGTGTGTGTTTTATTACTGGGACAGAACCTCTCCTTTCAAGTTACAGCGTTTCACCCGCTGCGTCTCTCTGTTTACTCATTACGCAAAACTGTCATGCAGACATTCTCCCCGAGAGTGAATCGTGGGTGCCTTCCACTCTGCTAGGCATCATCAAAACTGGTTATTGCCCTGGGAGGATGAGTCAGACATGAAAAGAACAACTTTTCTGCCCACTTTTGGCACACGTTTTTTTAAACATCAGGTGCAGGGACGTCGTCATCCTGCCTTTGGGATGCTCACAAAAGTAAACAATAGTTGTATTTACAGACTGACGTGATAGTGCAGCTGCCTTTCCTGTGGATTGCAACCACAGACCGTAGACACAGGCTTTCCCTTTGTCGGGTAAAGCCACCACTCAGCGGGTAAGAATGTATTGAATCTATTCTAATTGCAAAAAGAAGACAACTGATCATTAACGTCAGTCGTTGATGATCCCAGTTTTCAGTTTCAGTGAATTTTGTTAATCACGATCCAATTTAAAAGGAAAATAGACAATAAAGCAGGGCACCGGTGTGAATGGCAGCTGGTGTTGCAGGGGATTTCCGGTTGCAAAGACCTCATCATGGTGTTGGTCAAATCGTAACTCACAAGGCTTAAAATCAAGATTTCAGATTCTTATGGGTGACATGACCAGCTGCTATTACCACTTGAATGCTGTTTCTCTCCTGTGATCAGCATGATCGCCACTGCAGGGCTGATGGCACGTTCAAGATTAATCACGCGTAAAGTGTTGTGGAACGGAAGGCTTCGTGAACTCGGGATGTTAGGAGAGCGTAAAGACACAAGGGATGTTGTTGGAAACTGTAAATGAGAGCAGACGGTGTGCTGGCACTGGGAGTGGCGTAACACCACTTGCATGTCGTGTTACTTTCTGTCAAGTCAAAAACGATCACACCTCAGAGTGTAAAGACATGCAGGACGTGCATCTTTGCCGCGGCAAATGAACGGCACAAAAAAAGACAACAAAGGATAACAAAGAAAACAAGTCCTTTTCAGTAATTATCTCTCACATTGTTCATCAAATATGTTTCTGCTTCCTATAGCCAGTTCACGAGAGGCTTCAAATAAATACTTTAGGCAGAAAACAATCATCCAATATACAGCAAGTGATGCTTTTAATGTTCCCAGCAGCAGAAACAGCGGTTTGTTTAGAAATAAATAGAGAAAGGAGAGAGAAAAAACAGGGAGGTTACAATGGGACGCAAAAAGCCCCACAATGCTGAACAGACAAAGAAAGCAGAAGTGCTCAGGATAAAAATGACGAGCATGTGGTTTCAATGAAAAGTGATTTCTGGGAAGAAGAAGAAGAAGGAAAAAAAACACCACAGCATGAGAGATAAGTGCAAAGATGAAAACAAAACATGATTCCTGCAGATTGCGTCTTGAAAGACCACTCGAGCGTGACTAAACAGAATGAAAGAGTTTCACTTTTCGTCTGGGGAGCAGGTCGGACATTTAGTGAGGCAGCAGCAGACAGGAGAAACTGAAGGGAATTTGAAAGTACCCTCGTTTTGAACTTTGGGGAAACCCATCTTGTCTTGACGGGGGTTTGTAGGATACGGCACGTCTATCTCTTAGTGGGTTATTAGACTTTCCCAGGCATCCTTGCCATATTGGGAAGAAAGCATTAATGCCTCAGGGTCTGTAAATACTCAGCCTGGCTGACGACCAACGGGCCCCTGTAAGCATTGACAGTAATACTTAATGGCCCTTAGACAAGTTATCACCAAGACACTGACATTGACCAATGACTCGGTGGATGGATGACACTTCATTTCAACTAATGAGCTCTTTATAAGTGAAGACGCTCGCTCGGCGTTCAATTATCCACAGACGTGTCGAGTGTACAAGTGCGTTCACGCAGAAAGAACTAAAAGTTGAACGCAAAAAACGACACCGTCAACGGTCGCTGGCTTGTTGACTTGGCGGAAGAAGAGGAGGGAACATAATGGTGGCTGAGGAAGGAAAAACACACCAAACTGTGTGCAACCTTGATTGTTCCCATCAGCTGCTGTAATTCATTCTTTTGTCAAGACAGACATTGCGTTAGTAACGTGAGACAGCTGCAAGCGGGTTGGAGTACGACGTTCAGCAGTTCCACTGGATGACCACTTCTTGCCCGTCCTCGCGCTGCTGCTGTATATACACACTGCGCTCCCTCAGTCAGCGCTGATAGTACTCTTGGAAGAATCAGTTTTCAGGTGATTGTTCCATAGTTTCTGTTCAAAGAGGAACCAAACAGAGGCGGGATGATGATAATATCACACAACAACAAAAATCTGCCAAAGTCACGCACTGCAACTCTCTGTAAGAAAAAAGACAACAAAGATGCTGGTTTCTCTCATTTAAATTCCATTCGATCGAGTTCTAATTGGCTCAATTCTCCAGATGGTCTGGAGTGAAAGCAGGGCAGAATACAAAGTGCACGCCAAAGTTGCCCCCCCCCCGGTTCCATGAAGTCATAAAAACGCCCTGTTTTCTCTTAAACGCCTCTTAAAGGTGCACAAACACACGTGCACAGAGACACAGATTTGAACTCGGTAATGATCTTGATCAAATGAACACCTCATCCCGGCTCTCCTCTGCCCTACAAGGAACTGGCCTTGTCAAAGTCCCAGAATTAATGAGACCAAACTAATCGATGGCAGATTTCCATGCTGGAACAATGAACGCTGGAAGCATTTTTAATGGCGATACAAATCTAACCATGCCAGAGAAATAAGTGTGAACCAGGCGAGACGCAAGCTGTTTAAACAGCCTCGCCTCAGATAGCGATCAATAATGCTTTGTGAACAGAGCAGACCACAGCAGGCAGACTTCACCAGCAATTAAAAGGGAGACGATTCTTTATGTGAAGGGGCTGAACGCTTTGTTGTCAGAAGAGAAAAGCTGTACATCTGAGGTGGGAACGGCTTGTGGCTGCAGCGGAGTGAGTGGAGGATTGACTGGTGCAAATGTCAAGTCCAAATGAAACAGGACAGTAATTGCATCACCAGAAATTGGCAGGATGAAATTCATTTGCACATCCTCTGCAAACAGCAAACACTGGGAGCTTGATGATGATGTACTCAAAGGGCATGCAGCGGCTGCAGGTGGATGTGGATGGTTTGTTGAAGGTACAACGGCCACAGGGAGGAAAGTTCTCTTGGCATTGCTTCCCCTTTTGGCACACGGTGACTACTTCTCTCTTTGGACTCTCCAGTTTTCTGTTCCCTCAAAGGTCAGTGCTGCCAAGATGGTTTGCAAGTGGCCGGAACAGTGAAATCAAGCGAGGGCTTAAGTCGTAGCCAAAGCATGTCACACGTCGCCGAGTAAATCCGCCGACGACGGCGATTGATCCGTGTTTGAAATGACTCTTGTTATAAGTGACGGCGTGAATGAGGCCCAAGAGCGTGGGCATTGCACCGCTGTTGCTGCAGCTAAGGTACATGAAAGCATGAAAGATGATTGAGAAGATGGCAAAACAGTGAAGAAAAACAAATCTGATTCTGAAAGAGGAAGCACGGGAGACGTGGTGTTTGGCAGATAAAAGCCTTTCTCATCAAAGTGTGAGGCAATTATTTTCCGTTGTTGGGAGAAAATTTGAACATTCGTGTTATGATTCAGTGAATAACGCCACACAGCGCAGGGACCTCACAGTCGCACAGAGGAAACACATGCTTTCACAACACACACACGCACACACACACACACACACACACGCGCGCCCTGTGGGCTGGGTGACGTCATGTTTGTTTGTTTGTGGGGTGGGAGCGGCGGGAGGTGGGAACCTGCCAAAGGTGGTTTAGGGTTTTTAAGGATGGACAGAAGCACAACACTCCCACTGCATCATTAGGCTCTTTCTGCCTAAAGATAAGGAACTCCTCTAAGTCGTGGCCCTGAGCCCCAGAGGACCCTGACCCCTGACTGACAGGCTCAAGCTGATTTACTCTCCGGGTTGACATGAGGTCCAAGGAAAAACAACATTCTTTCTCTCACTATCATAAAACAAAAAAAAACTCCCGTCATCTCTTTCTGGAGAATACTTTAAGGGAATGTTTAGAGTATCTTATATTCAGTCCTCTGAACTGGTCAGCCATGTCAGCGGTCAGAGAGTTGGTACAAGCCTCTGGCCTGGGACGACTATGATGAGATGCAGCGTCTCAAACTAGCTCAGAGCAGTTAATCCATCCATGCTGACAAGACTGGGATGAAAGTAGAGCATGGATTCTGCACAGGAGTCTGGCTCATGCTCCTTGCAGCCTGGTAGCCAAGAATACTTCTCCAGCAAAATGCATATTTAATGGGCAGAGGCCAAATCCCACGAAAGGTCATTAACTAGACAGAGTGTGGATTATTTGTTGTCAGAGAAAGTCGCCATCTCATGGCACAACACCACTGACTTCCTCTAAAATGTGGTCAAATATGTGCTGTGTTGTATTAACGTCTTAATACTGAACGTGCACCAGAATCAGCTATTGATTGAGCTCGACGGTGATTGGGCAAATGCAAGCGGCAAAAAACGTCACTTTCACGGAAGCTCAGCTTCTCTGCGGGTCAATGGAGAAGTGGGCGGGCACGGACGCCGGGCTTCTGCATGGTGATTGGAGGAACTGTGTGAAAGGCGGAACCAGATTTTGATTGATAGCGTTGCAGAAACATACACGACAGCGGAGCCTTTTCTGCCTCAGTCTGTAGAAAACACTATTATAGCATTTCCTTGTTCTAGTTGTTTGTTTGCAGAATTTGTGTATAAATAACCCCTGTTTCAAAGACCAGCAATCGCTGCTGGCTGACACTGACTTCTTTTCATGTAAAAACGATGTTTTTACACTGTCCTCGAAACCCTGCCACGATACTTACAAACTCACAAAGTGACTGAAAACCCCAGCTGAAACCTCGACGAGTAAACGTGATGAATAAATCTCTTTCAAGGCTGTGAGTGTGTAACGTCGTCACCAGCGAGTGCGAACGCTGAAAACATTATACTCTTACAAGAGAGGAATCTTTGCCACATTAGCAGACAGCATGTGTCACATCTGCCCCAGTGCATTTGTCGTCGTTGGATGAAGACACTCAAACAGTTAGAGCAGTTACTGTTCCCCTCAGGCACATCCTGTCTGAATTATACACACACACACTCACACAGTTGCCTGACCCTGGCCAGAGCATGGGAAGAGAAGCAGCCACACACAGTGGACAGCACAGGAATGCAAACGCAAGAAACTGAGACAGAGAGAGAGAGAGCGAGACATGGCTGGCACCGGTGTTTTAAGCAAAGACAACAACCATAAAAAAAAAGCCCCATGCCCCCAAGCTAAAAAAAGAGGCACATCCATGAGAGGAGAGGTGACACACACACACACACACAGCCGTGGCAGGGGATCATGGGAGTGGATGGATTGTGACGGCAAAGGCGAAACAGAAAAAAAAAAAAGGAACTGTCTTTACCTGACGTGTCCCACATGTTCAGCTCGATCCGTTGCTTGTCTATCTCAAAGCTGGCGGTGTAGTTTTCAAACACAGTGGGGACGTAGTTCTGAAACACAAGGCGTTTACATTCATACAGTTCACTGGAGCAGGATAATCCTTGTGTTTACACGGCCGCAGCCTCCACAGGGGTGAACTATAGTGAGAATATCATATTTGACAGTTATAGGCTGCTGTCAAATAAAATTCAGGCTAACACATTTCTTGATCCAAGGTCTTAGTTGCCATTTTTTTTTTTTATATCCCCATAGTGCCTACAATCTTGTAAATAAGAATAAAATGCAATACACATGCACTGTAGGAAGTGCTACTACAAGATAATGTACATTTGTTGTCACTTATATAGCTGCATTTAATGTATTTAACTCTTTTTTTTTCACTTGCAAGTGTCATCGAGATTAGAATCTCTTATGCAAGTGAGACCAACACCTCATCAATGCATGTTTTTGCACTTTGTATATGTATATACTTTACATGTACACCGCACAGATTAACAGTAATCCTAATACTGCTCATTGTTTTGTGTGGATATCAGCATATGCATGTAGTGTAGTGATGCTGTCGCACAACAGTGTAAAGCCTTAAAGTTTGTGCATGCAGACAACAACAGGACTGTACTGTACAGGACTATATAACTGTGGTTTTTACAAGCGTGTTCTCACTCTTCTGTCTTGAGGCAGGTGTGTAATGTAACCTGCTGAACAAGTCCACTGTTACACTGTTACATATCAATGGCAGTGCAACTCACTCATTCACCAACTGTCCTTTGCTCCTTTTGATGAAGATTCTAAAATAAATCAGACTTTTTCTTTTCTTTCTTTCTTTTTTTTAATTGCACTCACCTCTGGATAACAGTCCTTGGCAAAAACGTGCAGCAGCGCCGTTTTCCCACACTGCGTGTCCCCGACCACCACAATCTTGCAGCGGCTGCCGAGACTGTCCATGGTTTGTCCGTCAGAGGTGTGTTGTTGACGCGGGGACGGGTCGCATCTAGTATCCGAAGCGGACTCGATGAATGGGAAGAAAAATGAGCAAATACATGCGCCGACCCGCGTGCGCTTTCTATCCAGCTCCTGCTTCCAGGAGGACGCGCAGCCGTCCGCTCTCTGTGACTGAGTGAGTGAGTGAGTGAGTGACACAGTGAGTGACACAGTGAGTGAGTGAGCGGTTGTTGTGACTGAGCCAGGACGCACACACAGAAGCTCTCGCTGGAAACTCCGCTACTTTGGTTACAAGGCCACGCCTTCAGTTCACTGTGTCCATGACTGAGTCACATCATTGAGCTTCACATTAATATAATATTATGATCACATAATGTAGTATAATGTGTCAGTGGAGTTTCACACAAGAGTTAATAATATCTTTAAGTAGGCTAATATCTTTTTTTTTTCTTTTTTTTTTTTACAAGGTTACGCTGGCGTTTTATTTTGTTCTTCTTTTATCTTAATATAAGCTTCCACTTTACTCACATGTTCACTGCAGCCAGGGCCGACCTTATGCATTTTGCTGCCCTAGGCAAGATTGGGATTTTGTGCCCCCCCCCCCCCCCCCCTATCTTTTGAACTAACACCTCAGACAATCAAAGCTAGTTTTTTTTAGTAGTTAGAAAAATGTAAACATATACAAGAATGTGGAACTGTCCTGCTGACCACATATGAGACTAAAGGGCTGTGTTCACACCGGAAGCGACGCAAAGACATACACAGTCTATGCACAGACGTCACTGCTTGCCAAATCGCATCTATCGCACCGCTTGGCCCGGCTGACGTGGCAAATATCACACAAAACGCGCCCGGCGCTTGAGGCGCGTCGACCTGACGGCCAATCAGTGTTGAGATTATATGAATGACGTGTTTTTTCAGTCTTCTGTTCAGAATAGGGCGACTTGCGGCGGGCCCTCCCATCACGGCCATCGTGTCACGAAATGTACAAAATGATCCCGCGTCGTGATAGATGCAATTGGTCCCGAGTGACATGACATATCACGTTCGGTATGAACACAGCATTACTAACACATTAATAAACAAGTAATTAAACACTTTATAGTACGGTAATCAACACTGCAGGAAAGAAAATAAAATACTCTGAAAAGTAAAAAAAAAGTAATATATTAAAAGTAATATAGGAAATGGTAAAATAAACAAAACACTGCTATGCTATTTGTTTTTGTCTCTGTAGTCCTCTGGTACCCCCTCCAGGAGATGGCGCCCTAGGCGACTGCCTATATGGCTAATGCATTTTGGTAAATGTGTGCATTGTGGTCAGACCGATGTTTTACAGCCTGTGCTTAATGGAGCAATCGTGATTTAATATTTTGCTCCGGGTTTTTGAACCGTATCAAATTCCTTTTTCCCCCCCATATCCCCATTGAGTTAAATACATCACATTTCTTAAAAATTGTGCACTGCAGTGCAGACAAAAAAGCAAACTGGAGAGATGGACGATAAGTGTTGTCAGTAACGCGAGGCGACATTTTCATATATTTTATCTAATGGAGGACAAAACAGAAAACTGACCAAATCTATGTTAGACATCGGTTGCATTGACTTGTTTCGACTGGAAAGATTCAAACAAGGCAGAGATGAACAACTAACTTACCAACTCTCTCCACTTAGAACTGGAGGTAATGGGCCTTCAACAATAAGCACAATTACCTTGTTATTAAAGCCTTCAGCACTTACACTTAAATAATGAAGTGACAGTTTATTTGTAGCCTATTCTTCTTAAACATGAATTTCCTCTTAAAACCTGGTGTCCAACAATAGCAACATGGGCTTGGTTGTTCTTTTCCTCCTGATGTTTATCTGTGTTCATTCATGAACAGTCATGTGAGTGGTTTCAAATGTGTCCTAGCAGTTAACAGCTCAAGCCCCTGCAGCACTGACCTTTGACTTCTTCAGTATATAGTTAGTGAGTGTATCTCTCAGCTTTAAGGATGTGAGCGATTCATTCATTTGACTGTAGTTCTGCAGGAGGACTGTATCGATAAAATCTATTAAAGGAAATCTTGTACTGTATGAAGCTTTTATTTGTCCTTAGAGTGAACATTTTATGAAATGAAAAGTACAAAAGTGATGTTTACTGAATGCCGAAACCTATTTTTACACATGAATTGTTTGTGAAGCAGCATGAATAGACCCAGTTCCGCCTCTTGGTCGAGTGCCAACACGACTCCTTGAAGGAGATGCAGTAAATACAGCATGTCTGAATAAAGTTTTGTCTTTATGTGACTCACTGCCTCGACTGTGGCTCATGGTTCTGGGATGTGCTGATGTCACTGAGGCTCAACAACACTTACTGCTTTTGTGAATGAGATAATTGCCTGTTACAGGTCAACACTGTTGAGTCATATTATTCCCGCCGCTAAAGACCAACACTGCCCCCTCCTGGAAAAATATACTCTCATTGATCACATTAAATGGAAAAAGAAGGAGAATAAGTAACTAGGAAGACACAACTACGGTATACAAATGGTATACAAATATACATATGTATATACATATGTATGAGCAAATGTGAATATGAATATGAAATGAATACATATATATGTATTTATAGCTTCATGTGTGTCATAGGCATCACCTCGGCACTCTCACCCTCTATTCTTTCCCAGACTATACTTCTATGTAGCTTGTTCCTCTTTTGTAAGTCGCTTTGGATAAAAGCATCTGCTAAATGCTTAAATGTTAAACTTGTATGGCAAACACATCAGCATATGTTAATTTATTTTTATATTAAAAAAAGATATATCATTATTATTATATGTATAATTTATGTTAGACAGCAGCCGATTTTATATGCATAAATATGTAAGTAAGTACCAGATTTGCAGCTGTAAGGTTATTTCTTTCTGTCAATTAATAATCATAATAATATATGATGATGATGATATATGATATTATTATTAGTGTGCTTCTTTTTGACTTGAGTCCCATGCCCCCAAGAAATGTCTGGAAAGAAAGAAAGAAAGAAAGAAAGAAAGAAAGAAAGAAAGAAAGAAAGAAAGAAAATTACAGAAATGACATTCATGACGATATTCCAAAGAATCCAAAGTTTTCTTTTGACATGGAGCGATGCAAAGTGCGCAATAAAACTATATATATTTATGATGCAAAATAATTCTATAAAAACAAAATAAACAGGCAGAAATAATTCATAATGTGATATCAAGTGGAAGGGCCGCATGAAATCAATGTGGGGGCCCCACTGGGAGACCTCTGCTTTAGGAGTCAGGGCCAGTGCTCTGCTGTTGCATCGTTACAACAGCAGGTGGCAGTGTTTACCCATTACTAAACAAGGCTTTTTTTTTACAGGGGTCTAACGGCATGACAAAACTGCATATGTCCCTCCTTTATTTCTTAAACTGTTAATTCCCACATGAACGGTGTTTATTTCCCGTCACTGCCTTCATCTCCTGCCTCTGGTCAACTGTTGTTTTGTGTGTTGAAGGTGATGGACGACACAAATGACATGAACACAGCAGCTCAAGCAGATCATGATCATGACAAACTACACACACAGGTCAGAAAACACTCCGTTTATGTCACAGCAAGCATTGATTACGAACACAGGCGCTGTTTTCTGTATATTTGAGCTGGCTTACAGTCACTCTCGTGCTGTGGGCGGAGTGTACTTGCCTCACTGCCTGCCTATCCGCACGGTATGACTGTGCTGAGTACTTTTGTGCTGAGAAAGGATGCACACACACTCAAACAGTGAACTCATTACACCCGAGAACTGAGTGGAGCAGAGACGACAGCGCTGCATCACTCAACAGGAGGGGAAATTACACTGAACCAAAAAAACAAATGAAGGACTCAATAGATTTAGAACCAGTATGTGTGACTTCCTTGTTTCTAAGCTCATCATGGTTTCTGTCAACTTGCTAAGCAGAAGTGACAGTTTCAATTCAACACCTGCAAATAAATGTGTGCAATATATATCGTGTAGGTGTGATAAAGTCAACAAGACAATGTTATTGTGTCTGTTAAAGGGTGTCGGATTATATGCATTGACACAAAAGTCACTGAAATCGATTCAGCATCGTGCTCAGAGTGATTGTGACAAAACCCAGACACAATAACATTTATACTCTGTGGCTAAATGGAACAATAAAACCTTCTCACACTGTCATACTTTCAGTGCTCTAAACCTGCAGTGTGTTCCTATTTCTCTATATTAGTGCTGGTGATCCTTCCCGATCATCATTTGTCTTTATTCCCGTGTCTAAATCCCAGAATTCCTCCCAATAAGTGTGTTTGTAGTTCAGACACACGTGTGCGTCCTCCAGAGACACAGTGGGACACCTTATCCAGGCCAAATTACATTGCTGAGCAACATAATGTGTTCAGTAACCTACTTAGACAACAGATGAAGCCTGTAGTCTACACCAGGTGTCCAATGCAGTATATGTCTGCTCCTGTGTTCTTGTAACCACAGCGTTTCCTGTGATGGATACACTTTCAAACCCCGTTCAGCTGCTGCTACAGTGTGTTCTCAAAGTAAAACTGATAAATGAAGCTTGTGCAATATGGTTCTCCTTTAAACCTTTCTTTTTTTGTTTCCCCGAACTCCAACAACCTGCTGCCTAAGTCATTCCCCCTGACTGGTGCATTACCATACTCGCCTCGTCATGGCTAATGACGAGAAGAGCCACTCTCCAGGCATCCGCAGCACACTGATGCCTATTCAGGGCGGCTGGGTGCTGTCTGTGGGGGAGAACAGACAGTGTGTGCCTTGTAACATTTTGCTTGTGTCAAAGCAGCAGATCGATAACGCCTGCGTCCTACATCATTAAGCCCCTGTGGGATATTGATTTGGGACGTTTGGCCTCAGAAGTGCTGAGTGGCACTTTACCGCCACAAGGTGTCTCACCACCCCCCCAGCCCTCATTGTGGTTCCATCTCTGAATGGACATTGGGCTGGTCTCACAGCTCTTATGGATAGACTCTGGTTCCATTCTATTCCACAGAGACAGTGACTGGATAATCACCCAAAAGGAGAAGTACCCATAAGAATCCCATGAGTGGCGCTGTCCCACATGTGCAGCGTTTGATTGATATGTCAACGTGCCCTTTACTGTGTAATCAAAAGCTGGCGTGGCCTCAACACAAGCTCGTATCTCTTTTTACAGAGCAGCCTTTGCAGGAAAGTGACAACAATGAGCCATACGCAGGTCCACAGTTCCTGCGAATGCTGCTGTCGAATAGGCAGCATAAACAGGCGTTTCCTGTTACACATGCAGTGGTAAACAGCCAGAAATAAGTCTGCGAAAGTGCCACGTTATCAACGTCACTTTATCCTCAGAAGTGTGGATTCAGACACCTGGATTTTGACATTCACTCAAGCCAACCTGGAAGTAGTAATATATTGAGTAGCCACTAGGGGAAATTCTGTTAGTTGCTAAAGAAGTCAGTTTATGGCATGAAGTGTAGCACCAGGGTGGCAGAAAGCTAGTATTGTCTAACAGGAGCCTGGTTGCAGGTGAAGCCTCTGAACTTCCATCCATCTTCCGCGTTATCCTCCACATGAGGGTCGCTGGTGCCAATCCCAGCTAACACAGGGTAAAAGGCGGGGAACACCCTGGAGAGGTCGCCAGTTCATCACAGGGCCACATAGAGACTACAACAACCATCCACTCTCACACTCAATTAAGAGTGTCCAATTTGCCCAATCCCCAAATCTGCACATTTTTGGACTGTGAGAGGAAACCCACGCACACATGGGAGATCATGCAAACTCTATGCAGAAAGACCGTTGTTCATCGACCTTCTTGCTGCAAAGGACTTCTGTTTTGCAAAATGTCAACATGACACTGATCAAATTGTGATTGTGGAAGCTTGAAAATTGGTTCGGATTCTTAAAGGTAAATAAGTCATGTCTGGGTGCCACTGAGTTTCCACTCACATCCTCTTCATACTGAAGCAGCCTCTTGGATGAGAGGTGACACATCTCCAAAAAAAACTCAGGTCTCAAGACCATCTGTTCTGAGAAGCCTGTAGTGAGCAAAATCCTGCGGGAAGTACAGTTGAGGCAACATGACATTCAGTAACATGTGTTAACGTGCGAGCGCATTGTGAGGGAGAGATGCGCACATGTGCCGTGCTGCAGTCATTATGTGAGCGATGTGGAGTTATTCTAAGACAAAAGAAGAAAAAACTACTTTTCTTTAAAAAAGACAATATCTGACTGATATTGGTACTGGTAGATACTCAAAGTTGTGATATTGGTATCATATCAGAAAGGGATGAATAATACCAATAACTCTTAGGCTACACCTGAGGGACAGATGTTATAATAGTGATAATAGTTTGGGCATGTTTTATCTCTCACTTATACAGAGCGACCACCAGGGGGCCCCCAAGAGCATGTCATTATGTTGTTATTGTTTTATTTTATCCTTTGTGCATGATGATAATAGTGAGTTTGTACATTGTATATTGTACGTAGTTTTCAGGCAAAAATTCAAGTTTTCTTCTTGAGCCATTTTGTTATTTGTTTATTTTATTCCAAATTGTCTTTTGTGCGACGTTACTAGACCTTTGTGTGTAGGGCTTTATTATATATATATATATACATATATATATGTATATATACATATACTGTATATATATATAAATAATGTTGTAGTCTTGTTTTATATTAGGCTGACACCATAAGTATTGTGCCATTTTGAATACATTCTTTTTTAAATGTGCTACTGTTGGAATCAGAATTCCATCATCATGTCATTTACTGCTTTATTATTGGTGTTGATAAAGGGCCTCAAAATCAAATTTTCTTTGGGGCCCCATAAAGGCTTGGGCCGGCCCTGCGCCTATGTCTATTTATTTCCTCCAACCACATCATCTTAATAATCTAATGGAGCAATCACTAGATTGTTCCAAGAGCTGGTTCCTACTTTATTTGCCTTTTGGCCACAATGGACATTTTTTTGCAAATCACCTCTCTGATTGATGCAATAAAGAGCCTCTTCTTATGGCCCAACCCAAAGAGCCGAACCCACCCATTTTCACATGCCAGTCCATGCGTTTCAACAGCTCTCCGTGTTTTCCAGCCTGCCTTGTGTCTCGTCCCACTCACACACTCTGTATGAGAGCGCGGCGTTGACAGCCAGTGGCCACTGATCAGCTCACTTTGTCAGGGTGTGTGTCTCCATGCAAGACTGCTGATAAAAGACGCTCAGACTCTCGCATTTTTGTCTTTATTTGCAAGAAAAGCTCCAGCAGCCAAACCACAAGTCCGTCCACGGCAACAAAAAGCACAAAAAGCCTCTGAGTATTATTTTTTTTTTTCTTTTTCTAGACTCATCAGTGTCTCTCAACTCCCTGCACAATGTCTGGAGAGGACGCAGCACCTGCCGAGCAGCAAAACGCCGTGGAACAGAAGCAGGAGACAAAACCAGCGGAGGAGCCCAAAGCTGAGCCGCCCAAGACCGAGCCTGCTCCCGCCAGTGGCGCCGCCGAGGCCGCAGCTTCCCCCGCGGCCGCCACCGAGAAGGTCCCCGAGGAGGAGGCGTTCACCTACCGCGCTCTGGTGCTCACCGGCTACGGGGGTTATGATAAAGTGAAGCTGCAGGTGAAGAAAGGCAAACCGACGCTCAAGGCTGGCGAGATCCAGGTCCGGGTCAAGGCTTGCGGGCTGAACTTCGCTGACCTGATGGCCAGACAAGGGCTGTACGACCGGATGCCGTCCCCGCCGGTCACCCCGGGGATGGAGTGCTCCGGGGTGGTGGAGGCTGTGGGTGAAGAAGTGACAGACAGAAAAGTAAGCACACGTGGCTGTTTTTTTGTTTTTTTGTTATTTTAATCCCCTCTTTTATCCTTCTTCACTGAAGTCACATTTTACTCATGTTTTATGTTGTATGGCTGTTTAAAATGATGAATATTGGTTTAGCTTTCAGTTTGGTCCCAAACAAATGCGCCTGAATATGGGCGTGTCAGGCTTTGCTCGCAGCTCAGACAGAGGCAGCGGCTGCTGCTGCTGCTGCACACTGTCAATAACTGTTTAATTAATCAGTCGATTCAAGGCTATTGTGTCAATCAATGAACACAGACAGGCTTATCACAAAAAAATGTCTCCTTTGTGGGTTGTTGTGGCTGCTTATCCAGTTATTTTACTTGTGCGTAAAAGGGAGAGACAGCACTTGTGTTCATGGTGCATTTAATGTGTTCATAGAGGGAAAATTAAAGTGTGAAAGTGACACGAGTTGAGTACAATGAAACAATCAGCGGCGGCAGGCGTCGCCCCTCCGCTCCTCTCTGTCTGTGCTGCGTGTGCGCACGAATGGCACACAACTTGGTTTGGACCGAGGCAGAGCAGGTTCTGATGCGGAGGTGGAATCATTGTTTTATTCGTCACTTGTGTGTGTTGAAAAGTGTAAAGGCTACACGGACACATGTAGATCTGTGGGTGATGCTGTTACTTTCCACCCGAGTGGCTGCACCTACGCTGTGTGTGTGCGCGCGCGCGCTTTGATGTGCGCCACAGCGCGCAAGAGCTGTGTCAAGCGCACAGTGAGACCGGAAATGAGGCAGTGTCGCCTTCAAATTTAAAGCTTTGGACTCATTTGCTGGTCTTGTGTTGATAATATGAGTGAGAAGAAAATGAGAAAAATAATAATAATGGCACAAGAATAATAATAATAATAGTAGTAATAATAATAATAATAAAAAAAGTTTTAACTATAATGTGTCATGCAGCGAGTACACAGTTCTCCATTACACAGTTTATACATTCATGGGTGTAAGTTTAAATGCACATTTAAAATCTGGATGCTGTCATTCATATTTTAGCTTCATTGCTTTTAAATTATAAATCAATAAAGGACTTTATTTTGGAGACTGGGGCGAGTCACGGTTGTTAATATGGCTGACTTTACACCGGCGGCGAGCTTAGAGCCACACGCGCCTTTTGTTAACGGTGGCGCACAGGCGCACCGAGCGGAAAGGGCGAGGCGCGGCGCAATGGTTTAAGAAACGGGATCACTCGTCCTCTTTGTCAACACCGAGCCTCTCACCTGTCATGAGATAGTTACAGATATAAATATGTCACGATTAAAGTGTTCTCACGAGACAATCTTTGCATAATAATGAAATCAACTTGGTCATTGGAATGACAAGAGGTGATAGAGACAGGATTGTCTGTGTGTGTGTGTGTGTGATGATGAGTCACAAGTCTATATGTCTGTCTCCTGCAGGCTGCATGGCATCACCACGGTAACGCCTCTGAAAGCCCATTAAGCTGTAAAGACTCAAATGTTACACATAATCATCTCAGTGTTGACTCACACCGTTCCTCACACCAGCCACTGCACGGTCACACATGTGTGATGCACAAAGTGTTGTCTCTGTGCATATCTGGCTGGGAGGGAGTGGCACATATGTCTGTCAGCTCTGTCACATCCATATGGAAGAGACGAGTCAGTGCAAGGTAATGGGGACGTGATCGGCGATGGTGTCACGCCGGTGGCGACCGAGCATCACCGAGGGTTAAGACCTCCCTGTGTTTCCAAAAGACTTTACTGCTTCTTTCCACATTATCAGTATAAAGTGGATTGGATTTAAAGGTCATGCATGATCTCACACACACACACACACACACACACACGCACAAACTCACAGCTTGTCACCAAGGCTTCACTTCCACGTCCCCTTTGCAGCTCATAAAATTAAGAGCCAATCTTTCTAATGGAAGCAGATCTCTAAGATCTGCTGGCAGCCAACTCAGAGGGAATGTGCTGACCCCGATGGCAACTACATTTTTTTTTTGGTAGCTTTATCCATCTGTATGTCAATCTCTGTCCCCCCCCCCCCCCCACACACACACGGGTGTCTGAATGCAGAATAAAGTACATGTGATTGATTTTTTTTAATGTAACCTTTCATGGACGTCTACAGGGCTGGGAATTAATTAAAAGCTTCAATACGAGCTTTCTGAAATATGTTTAAACTAAATATTACATTCCAAAATTGGTAAAGAAAAAAATAAAATCTTTAGTTTTTGTGCTCTCACATCATTTCTGTTTAGAGTCATTTTGGAACTTCTTGTCATACCTTTCGTTCTCCTCTCATTTTCTGGCTCTGGTTGCAACTTCCTGCCCGGTTCAAGACAGCCAATCACGAGCACCGATAGTTGTTGGTCAAACAACGAGCTGCATTCTAATCGGCTCACTTTATGTTGAGGACAGTAACTCCTTAGGTAGCGACATTTGATATGGAATGACGGCACATTTTCGGTAGTTTGGTCGATCCCTGAAAAGTGTTGAATTTCGATACCCGGCCCGACTAATGTCAACACCCACTTGCTACAGTTTTGAATAAAAAAAGAAGTAAATTTGTAGAGAAATATTGTAGATTGAGATGATAAACTCTGCCTGCCTCCTCCTCCCACCTTTGGCTTGTTGATTGTTTTGATGCGTGCTGGCTCTGATGTTTTTATATGGATTTATTACTGCATGCCTCATGTTGTGTTTCAATAACGGCTGCTAACTAAGCGTCCCTTGGACGGACAATAAAGCTGAGTGAAGTAATACTACAATGAGCTCACCCGACATGACCTTCGAGTGGAAAAAAAGTAGTGAGTAAGTGAAAGACGAGGGGAAATATCACAAATCACACTCAAACTCCCGTGACTCTAAACATCAGCACTTTTTTTTTCTCCTCCTCATGACCTTTTTTTTCCTTTTTCTTTTAATTTGCATTCTCTTCCTCTGTGAGTTTTGCTCAGATCTGACCCATATGTTCTCAATTACCTTCCTCTGGCCCACATTGTCAGTCTGGTATTTCCTCCATCCCTCCTTCCCTCCCTTTATCTGTCTCTCTCTTTCTTCGTTGTAACCTCTGGATTCTTCCTCCATCACTTGTATTCTTACTGAATCCCTCTTATGGTGCCTCCGATCGATCACTCTCCTTTCCCTTTCTTATATCCTCTTCTGGTCCTGTTCTTCCTCCGTCCTTCTTCCTCTATCCCTCTCGCTCTATGATCACAACTTTTCCAGCTTGCTTTCATAAACTGTGCGTGGCCTGGTGACAGTTGGACCTAAGCTGCTGTGTTCAAAAAAGAGAAAATCAGATGCTCCTGCACAGTTTGCTTCTCCATAAATTCTGCACATTGTGAGTGTACACTTGTATCAAGGCTTCTAATATTCATCGAGATGTGGACTTATGCCATTTGTTTGCACGATAGGGACAGGCCCCTCTTGTCACAGTGAGCAGGGCGTGGCTTTTTACCTTGCAATCATGCATTCATGATAAAGCACACACACGTACACTGACACTGGGTGGATATGGTTTCCTTTTACTTACACACAGTGTACAGGAGCCTTGTGGTTTTGGGTGGGTGATTCATGTAAGAACCGTCTTGAGCTTGAACCTGACTCAGTGACACAGTGTCAGAAAATGTGCTTGTCCTTTGACTTTTACTGATAATTCTTTTTTTCTTTTTTTTATGCTGAGCTCAACAAAAGCTCTTTGCCACAAAGCAGCTGACTCGGATGCCCGCATGCCCCAAACCTGAATCACCATATGATTACTCCATTCTTATACAGCGAAAACTGGAAGTGTCTTTGTCCTCTGCGCTCCCTCAGCACCCGTGACCCCGACTCTGACTACATTTGATGTGGTGGCATGAAAGCAGAGAAGGCAGAGAGGAAATGCATGAGGTGTCTGTGTAAATTTGGGTGTCACGCTGTGGCGATGTCGCAAGAGAAGTGTTGCAAGGCTTTGAATATCCCTTCACAGCTTTATGGTAACTCGTGTTATCTTCCACGTGGGCGCAGAATAATAGCTGCATCTAGGTGCATCTGAATGCAGCGTGTGAGTCACGTTTGAGTGAGATTCCCGTAAAAGCCCCAACCATTTGTAACCACACTTTACCCCCAATTAAAACGGCACAACCGACGAGTGTGAAGATGCCACAAGTGCCACAACAACAACAAAAGGGAAAGGAAGGAGAAGTAGAACTATAGTTTGAAATCAAACCAATAAACCCGACTTGGTCTCGGACAGAAAAATGAGGATATGAAAGAAAGAGGGAGTTCTCTCTAATTGGAGTGGATTGACAGTGAGGCGCATGGCTCCCTCCAGACCATTAGAGAGGGTTTGTTCCCAGGAGGAAAGAGCTTGTCTTAAGCTCAGCCATGGGGAAGAATCTGGCAGGGACTCTGATGAGTGACGGGAAGCCAGGGGAGAAGATGTGCCCCATTGTCCCGTCTCACTGACGAGGGAAGAAGGGACAAAAGGGGACAATCCTCACGAGGGAGAGAAGAGAGATGACAGTAAGGACAGACTGAGACCATGGACGATGAAGAAGTGGGGTATGAAAGGCAGCAAGACCTAGACGCAGACAGGACGACTGGAGAAAGGGAAGGAAGACGTTCTGAAGTTGCAAGAGGAAAAGGAGTCAGGAAGTGAAAGAGAAAAAGTGAGAAGAATGGAAATAGGGCCAGAGAGAGAGCTTTGTCGAGAGAGGTGGATAAGGGGGAGGAAGAAAACAGGAAGAGAGTTATAATTCTGCAGTTGTCTCTGTTTCCTGTGTCCCTCGAGTGGGCTCTCCTCATTGGTTAGTAAAGGCGCCGGGGGAAGTTTACATCAGAGCTGGTCCTTCTGGAAAGAGACAGTTGTGAATCGGTGGATCCTGCTTCAATAACTCGAGCGCAGAACGTTCCAAGATGTCGATCAGGACATGCGGCAAACGAAATGACGCCTGTGGTTTCCTCAGTGACAAAATCTCTAATTACAATCACAAATTTTGCAATCGAACTTCAGCCGATAGAAAAGGGACTTTTTTTCTTTCTGTTGTAAAGTCAGAGTAGCCATGGTTTCGTCCAGCGTTTGCATCATCTTTGCACGTAAGCTGTTGCAAGCAAGCGTTGTATTCCTGCTTCACAGCTGGCATCATTTCCACTGCACCACAGAACGTGTGAGGCCACAGATCACAGGATGCTCCACTCAAGTCTGGACCCCCAGGGGCACTGAGTTGTCAGCAGATCCTCTTATTTGATCAAGTAACAGTTTGGCAGGATTCGGTTTAAGTTTAATAAAATAGTTTTGAAAGAACTAATATCGATAACTTCATGGCCTCACAGCGAGAGGGTTCCAATTTTTAAACTAGTTCAGTCGGGGCCGTCGATCTGAATGTTCTCTGAATGTTCTTTGTCAGCTTCCTTCCAGTAATATATTACTATTATATTATTATGAGGCTCCACCAGCCTCATAATTCCTATTTTATCAAATTGCTGGAGCTAAACCTGACATTAAGCCACATTGTTTTCATTAACAGGAAGTGGGAGCAGATTGAAAGCCCCTCGCTTCACATTGTTTTTCAAGCGCCCGTGTTTTTTCCTGTGTTTTCTGCCCCAGGTTGGCGATAAGGTGATGGTGCTGAGCCGCTTTGGGCTCTGGCAGGAGGTGGTGGTGGTGCCGGCGAGCCACACCTTCCTCATCCCGGAGGGCATGAGCTTCGAGGACGCGGCGGCGCTTCCCGTCAACTACATCACCGCCTACATGATGCTGTTCGACTTCGGCAACCTGCGACCCAACCAGAGCATCCTCGTCCATGCTGCTGCAGGTGAGCGCACAAACACACATGCACTAAAACCTCTTCATTATAATGTCAACAACTACAATCAGGGCTGAGAAATTTGAGTATCTACTCATACCAATATTAGTCTGAAACAGTCATTTTAGACCATTTATGAAGCTGTTTGTGCCGAGTCATTTCAAAGACACGATTCTCCAACTGTGTAACAAGTAAAGAAGAAATAAACATCCCAAACATGACTCAGCTAAAACGCTTTTGCTGATTTTGATTTACATTTTTATAGTCTGTGCATAGCGAAAAATGTGTTATATCGGATTTTTGGATCGTATCGGTCTGGTCCGATACTGATACTGACCGGCACTGATTCCCATCCCTAAATTACAGGCCTGGGACCACATGCTTCTGTGTTTTCTGCGTTAATTTCCCCACATTTCCAAAATCAATGCACATCCAATGTCAGTCAGTTTGGCATTGATCTAAATTCAATGAGGGAAAAATGGTAAATAACATGACACACACACACACAACAGAATGTTTTTAAAGTTAACTACTGCATTTAGCTGCCCCTGCTAATAATAGAGTAAATGCAATCAAGCCAAGGACAAAATAAAGTGTTTTTTGGCTTCGACCGCTCGGTGTTCACTGAGCCAATGCTGTAAGAAAATAAAATCAAATGCTGCGCCAAAATAAATAGACTCTTAAGAACAGGACAGAGCACAAACGTGAGCCTTCAAATGAACATTGCTTCAGATGAAACTCAAACTCCTGGATTGCAAAAAAAAAAAACACTCATAACAGAACTTCCACTAGTTTTTGAGGTAAATTGGCTCCTGGCACTGTTTCTGTTCACCACACTAGCAGCAATGTCACAATTCTGGGAGAGAAAACTATTCAGAAATTAGTGCCCCCCCCCCTCTGTTTTCTTCAGCTGCTATGAATAAATGTCACAAACTGAACAATGTCGTAATCCTGCAACTGAAAACCACATTTAATCAGTTTCATCACAGTATCCGCCTTCAGCCGTCCTGCAGTAAACGCTGCTAACGTCTCTGCAGAAGGCAGACGCACAGTGGGTCTGTCTAAGCAAAGCCGCTCGGTCCAATCCTCTGCAAAAGCTCAGTGCACAGATGTAAAACACCCTGACATATTTATCCGATTTCTTCCATGTCTGCTCCTCTTGTTTATACATTTCTGCTCTAAAATGTTAAAATATTGCTTCTTGGAGAGGATCCCACAGCTAATGTACGATGTGGCTGCTCGGCACTAACGCTCTAGCACCTGCCACCTGGAGTGTAAGGTCAGAGTTCAGAAAGAGTGTGTGGGAACTCTAATTGGGGGATTGAGGGAGTAAAAGCACCTGTTTGGGGGCGGGATGCACGGAGCCAGAGAGCATTTGATTTTGCTGTGTTTTCACAGCCAGGCCAGCTGGAGAAAGTGAGAGCGACTCACCAAAAATGGTCTCTCTCTCTCTTTCTATACAGCGCTCACTAACTTTCCCTCTTGTTCTTCCTCAAACTGCAAAGGGAGTCACAAAAGGATCCTTCAACATGTGGGAGAGTGTGTGGGTGTAGATTGCTAAGGGATGTGAAACCTGAGCCCGTTTCCTCACTTGGAGATTAAAAACATGTCCTAGAGAGCTCTGACAAACAATCAGCCCAGGTGGACGTGTGTCCCTTGGACTTAACACGGTAACACTGAATCAGAAAAGAATTCTTAACAGCGAGCTGTAGTTCAGCCCCGAGCTGAAGCACAGCAAACAACATGCCCATAGTTGTGGGATTCTTGGCCACAGAGGAATCCCAAATGTTTGCATACACAATATCATTGGGCTGATGTCACTCATTCACTTCTCCCTGCGAATACACATGTCGCCTGAGGTTTGCTATAGGAGGAAGTGTGGTGTAAGACACTTTTCCCCCTCGCCGCCGCTGTTTGGTTGAGGCGGCGTCTCTGGTTTCTCGGGGCAGGCTGCCACGTCTTGGCTTCGGCAGCTGTCCGGACATCAGAATTGTAAAAGCACATTACTGAGAGGCTATGACAAAAACATTTGCTCAACAGTCTGCCTGCCCGCGCGCTGTCATTCCTTGCATGTGCGAGTAATTATCGAAGCGGAGCTACAGCGCTCGTGATGGTAGCACCTTTTGGAAACGCTGTGGGTGTTAACGGTGAGTGAGGTGACGCTGCAGACTCTACTCGAGAGGCGGCATGGTGGCTCACACGCTGAGTGTGTGCATGTGTATGTGTACCTGGTATTCCTTATGTTGTGGGGACCTAAATCTGTTTACACACTCACATTATGGAGACTTGTCTTTTAAATAAATGACTACATTTTCAGGTGAAGACATGTTTAAAAGTTAGTCTGAGGATTAGGATTAGAAAATTTTAACTTCCTTATATTGCACTGTGTTTATGTATTTTGTTATCTATTTATTTTATTTATTGTAACTGCGGCTCTGTATGGGCCTTTTTCTATCATTGCTTTTAATCTGTACAGCACTTTGGTCAACCCCGGTTGTTTTAAATGTACTCTAGAAATAAAGTTTGAGTTGAGTTGAGGATTAGCCCAGTAGTAATTATAGTCTTCAGGAAATGAATGTACGTAAGTCAATACAATGTCCTCTGAAGTCATGGAAACCAGTGTGTGTGTGTGTTCCTGTATTTGCAGCCTTTGAGGTGAGGAACAAAAATTGTATACATGTATATATTGTATACATATAACCATAGATTGAGGACATTTTGGTTGGTCATCACATTTTTAAAGGGTTTTGTCGGGATTAAGACCTGGTTCTCAGATTAGGGTTAGTATTGGGTTTAGGTTAGAGTTAGTGTAAGGAGCTAGGGAATGTATGAGGGTCCTCATTATGAATGAAGCACAAACGTGTGTGTGTGTGTGTGTGTGTGTGTGTGTGTTTATCAGGGTGGGGAATCTGTCAAAAAGTCTTCCTGATGTTCTCTGATTAGAGGATATCAAAGGTATCGACTGTGACAGGTTCAAAGAGCATTGGAGAGAACGAGCGAGAGATTATGGCTGTGTGTCTGTGTGTGTGTGTGTACCTCTCTCTTGTCTGATATGTGTGTTTTTCTTATGTTACAGCCAGGGTTTACACATCGACAATCACAATAATCCATTCAGTAGGGATTTCGTCAATAGCACTTTTTGTGTCCGATAATTTGTTATTGAGAACACAACCTGGAGTATCCACGGGTCTGATTTTCAACCTCTTTTAAACAACTCAGCTGGTAATTAGACATCCGTGCTGATGCATTTGCCACTTACACAGCCATTTTAGAAAAACATCACGCTTCATCCGCCTGACAGATATTTGCAGTCGTCACTCGAGTCCTTGTCACATGACAGTGGTAGAAGAAGACGTCTCTCTTTACAGAATGTTGCTTCTGTTTAGTGATGCAGTTACATCGTATTTAAGGTTCACGGATGAGTATGATGTCAATTCATCCCGACGCTTGTGAAAATATTCATTGTTTTCAGAACGAATCTGGAGATTCGGTTCATTTATCAATTCATCTATCACGGTCACTTGACTCTCTTTGACGTAGAAAGTGAATCATAATGAGCATTTATTCCGTATTTTCTGACTTATTATTGAATAAACAATTAGTCAATCATTTGAAAAACATTTAGTTTAAAATGACTGTTTTCACAGTATTTTGATTAAAACCAAAAGGTTTTCTTTGTCCTGTCAATCTTCTTGTGACTCACTGTTTTAAACCACGAATAATATGTACTCGTGAAAATATCCAAATGTCAAAAAAAAATATTTTGTTCAAGTTTAAGCACAAAAGACAAGATGAAGAAATGATTTTCACCTCCTCCTCAGTGACGGAGCGATGGAACATTTAAAACGTGTATTATTATTATTATTATTATTATTAGTATTATTACTCTCATCATCAATGCATATTGTTCTTTTGTCAAATTACCACTGAAAAAATCAGTGCAATAATAATGGCGATTGTTTTTTTTCAAAAATCTTTCTCAATAGCGCGTCACTCGTAGACACCGTTCAATCAACTCAATCCTTTGTCTCACTTTTCAAGTTTGAAGTATTGATCTCTGTTTGGGAATCAACATCAATTTCAAGAAACACAACAGAACACTTTTTATTTTGATTATGAAACAGAAATGAACAAGTATTCAAGTGTTCCTTCGCAACCCTGCCCACATCCTTATGAGCCCACACCCCGTTTTTACCACATATAGTATTAGTATGTGGTTGGCACCTCCCACTGTCTCATAAGACTTCATATTCGGTCGTATATCTTTAACACACAGCAGTGATTTTTGTGTATCAGATGTGTCTGCACGACACTGCATGCCTGTCTGACCAGTATGTGTTGAGCAACCTTAAAGTAGTTGATAAATAGTGGTAATAATGATTAAAACCAGTGTGCTTTGTTTTTCCTGTAGACCATGAAATCAACAGCTTCTTGTCTCAGTAGACAGAATTTCTTTCCCTCCGTTCCCATGAATCTTCTGCTTGGTACATGTTTGAGTGAATGCTTGAGAGGCTCAGCCTCACTTGACCTGGTTATTCTTCTCATAACCCGCTGATGTCATCGCGTTAGGAACACAACAGGTTCAAAACCCTGTCCCTAAGAACATCCCGTTACACAGATAATTCATCGTAATATGATCATCAGTGGATGATAAAAAATAAATGTCAAAGAGGTAGGGCTGATTATTTTTATTGCTGTTTTAATGTGCTGAACATCTTTTAATTAGTCGGCGATCATTCTTTTCCAAACCACAAAACGACAACTTCCTACAAATATTACATTTGAGGAAGATATTTATTTTGCTCTCATAGAAGAGCTCCATTTAAGGAGCAGAAAACATAGAACATGGTTTTGTTTAAATTAAGCAAATCAATCGATTATCAAAATAGTTGGTTAATCACTTAGTAGTCAATAAATAACCCCTTCCTGTCCCTGTGCCGCCACTGTCTGCACACAAACGCTCAGGTCTGATAGTATTGCTTGGCAGAGCCCATTTTCAGATGAATGATGCAGCACAAATATAATGTGACGTCGTTTGTGTTCATGAAAACCAAACAGAGGCAGAATAATGGCATTATTTCACTTTTCCACCGCAGGAACTTTTCTCATTTAAAATCCCTGGACACTGTCGGCTGTGTGCTGAAGAACTCTGATTGGTGGAACACAGCAGAGGTTCAGCGAGACTCTACAAAATCACAGAGTGTATATCCCATTTAGCCGACAAGCTGGCGGAACAAAATGTGCGACACACTCTCCCCCTTGTACGTCATTTTCTGGATCTTTGAGGTCCGGTGGAAACACAAACCACACAGATTACCGGGAATTATTTTCTCCACGTGAATAAATTCCTGGTAATAAAAGTTCCTGGAAATGTTGGTGGAAATGGGGCCATTAACAACAATAAATATAACCAAGACTAAGTTGCGCACCACAGCTTTAAAGATGACAAAAGTTGCTCTGTGTGCACACAGTACGTAAACATGGCAGTTATAGAATTACAGCAAGCAGACACTAAATCATCAGTAAGTGGGGAATATAATATAGAATCTAAACTTCAAGGACTAGTAGATATTTTTTGGAAGCACAATGTTCAACATACTGTGATTTTCTTATATAAATTGTGACCTTTATCTGTGACCAGCTCTGAATGTGTGGCAGGTGCTTTGACAATCAGCAGGTCATGCTTTAAATGGGCATGTGTGTGTGTGTGTGTGTGTGTGTGTTAACCCTGGTGAATATTCCTCAGCTGCCTCTCTCTCGTGGATCTCTCTCTCTCTCTCTCTCTCTCTCTCTCTCTCTCTCTCTCTCTCTCTCTCTCTCTCTCTCTCTCTCTCTCTCTCTCTCTCTCTCTCTCTCTCTCTCTCTCTCTCTCTCTCTCTCTCCCTCTCCAAACAATAGCTCGTTGTATTTCCTCCCGTCATGCCTCTCTTCTCCACCACACATCTGCATCCTCCCTTCTCCCGTCCCCCCCTCCCCCCTTCCAGCCCTCTGTAACCTCCGCTCCCTCTGCGCGACCTCGACATATCCGCGCTGGTTGTCGTCGTCACTGGGGAACGTGCGCACACTTTTTCCCCTTTGTTTTCCCCGGAGGGCCTGGGCGGGGGTGGGGCGGGCGCGGGGGTTCAGCGACATTTGGATGTATCTCTCGGGTCCACGGCGGTGCCCGGGCTCGCAGCTTTTCCTCTGACCTCTCCGTGAACCGGTCCCGATGTTTATGAACTCTGGCCAGCCACCGCGCCGCCCCACCCACTCCACACATTCCTGTATACATATGGGGGCTCCGCTGCTTCCAATTGTGACGTCCACCTGTTTTATTTATGAGATGTCGAGTGACCGTCAAGTGTCGCGCATTGTGTGTGTGCGCATGTGGAATGCATAATATGAAGTTAGCTGTTTAATGTGATGATTTAGCTCCACAGCCTCCGTCACCCTCCCCTTTCGTGTCAAGACTTTGTGACATTTTGGCACCGATGTTGAGCTGTGGTTCGTTTTTCAATTGGAGCTCTTCACGCAAATAAAAAAGCACTCTTTAATTGCTCTGTTAGGTGCTTGTTGGTACTCAATTGCATGTGTTATTAATCATCTCCTCTCATATCGTTCCACAGCAGTGAGTTTGAGTTTTATGTGACAGATTCCACATGTCCTCCGCGAGCTGTTTAATCTGTCCGTAATTAAGCCTTTTATTTCCCCGGCCAGGCGCCAGCCAATAATCGCAGCTTCCTTACTTTTACAGATACAACACGTCTTACACCAGGTTGCACTGAGGATTATCTTTCTAAAAAGCAGCTGCATGTAGGTGCAGCACAACCTTGAGAATGATGGGTGACAGCAGCCATACTGGAGAGGTTAAGTCCTCGTTAATGCTAATCTGTGGAGCTGAGATGCTGATTATTCAATGCAGGCATTCTTTTTTTTCTTTTCCAAAGGTATGTGGTGTCCTCAGTGTCCTTCAACTTCAAACCAGAGTATTCTCCCGTTTTAATAGACTTGAGCCAGTTGAAATGCCAAATTCGATCCAAAAACGTCAACATCCTGGCACCGGCAGCTGAGTTTTAACCTTTCAGATGTGGATTCCTGGTGAAATTATTGTTTCATGGTACTTTTTAAAGGTAGTACAGGGAAAAGGGGACCTGGGGGCACAATAACCAGAAAGATATGTCTTCTTTTGTTTGCTTTGGTGGTTAATATGCTGCAACGCAAGATTTTTGCTGGCGGCATGGGGCATAACTAGGGGGTTTTCAATCGTGATGTTCTTGCAATCTCTTGTTCTACATAAACAATCAAAGAGTTCAAGGCGATTCTTATAAATCATTCTCTTAGATTGGATCCCCAAGCATTTGCCTGCTTTATCATTGGCTTTATCAAGTCTTTACAGTGTTGTCGTACAATTGTTTTTATTTTTTACTCCTGCCTTTTGTCAAACAGCGTTATCTCGGGCAGAACATTCTGAACCCTGGATGCCTGAAGCTTTGCTCAGTAAACTCTGTTCAGTGAAGGTGAAATTCTGACTTAAAACACACCTGTGCTACCGTGTAGGAATGTGTGTGTTTTCTAAAGTTTACTGTAAGCGCTCAAAGGTCCAGTGTGTATATTTGCCTTTAAATGTAAAAAGGGTTTGGATTTTCATAGCCGCACAATGAGACTTTTATGCACTTTATGGCCGTGGTGGCGGCATCAAATCAACACCTTTTCATTCACTTTGAACATTCACTCTGTCTGGTGAGGTTGGGCACAACAGCGCCTCCTGTGGAGGATGAAGTGGTAGAAGATGGATGGATGGATGAATAAAGCGGCGTTGTGGGTCCACTGCTTTACCACAAGTTGAACGTTATGTTTTTGTTGTACAGAGTGGTGGACACAGGAGACATAATCGCCATAGTTGGACAGACAATGCTCTTCTAACCTAATAATCATCTCCAGTCCACCATGACTTCAGAACTTGCAGAAAAGGACAAACCAGCTGTGTTTTAAAGCTTGTGGAACAGGTGGCTGTTCTGTATCTCCTGGGTTTGGTGGATGAGATTTGCCTCCTGTTGTATATCTTCATGACTGCAGTCGGACTTGTAGGCAGGTCCTCAGGCTTTATGATCCTCTGGTGTACAGCTGAATGCAGATGGGATTGAACAATGGGAAGAAAATGGTTTGGAAGAGTGATTATTGCAAAAAAAAAGAGAGAGAATTATTTCTGTGTAGAGCATTTAATTCCTCCCCGGACTCCCTTCTCGATTATTTATCTCATTCATTATTCACCAGCTGACAAAGCCCTTTGCTATCAGTGTAGTTACATCTCTCACTTTTATGGTTCATTGTCCCTGGGAGCCGCGATGTGGCTTGAAAACGTTGTTTCCTCTCCGCCGCTCGCCCTCCACTTTGTCTGCTCGGGAGGTCGTACCCTAGTTTGGAGAATGCTAATTCGGTGTGACCACTAAGCGGGAGTCTGGGCTGTGTGGTTGAACCGTCTCTGTGTTCCCCGGGCCTGGCATCGCCGGCGGCAGATCAGCTGCACTGATAAGAGAGGGAAACCAGGGCAACCTCCAACCTAACCCGCCAATCACATTACTCGCTCGCGCTCTCGACACTGCAGAGACAAATGACCCCACCCCCCACCCACCCCCCCAACCACCAAACCACTGCAAACAGTCACAGGTGTATGGGAAACCTGTGTCAGGACACCTGTGAGCATATGTGTGTACTTGAATTCATATCTTTGTCAGGTCCTTTCCTTTTCTCTGGGTTAAGACCTGGTTTTAGGGTTGGAGTTAAGGTTAGGCACTTAGTTAGTGATGGTTAAGGTTAGGTCCTGTCCTCACTAAGATATAAAAAAACAACCTTGTGTGTGTAAGGAAAGAGAGCGTGGTTTACAGTTGATATATACTTAGTGCCTGTACACGTTCAAAACATTGTGAAACACCTCATTCAGGAAATCACAGTGGTCACCTTCACACACAAGGAAGGGATGTTTTCTTTCTTTCTTTTTTGAATTTGTTCACTCCGTAACTAAAAGCGTACTTCCTCCTTACGAGAGCCACATTGTGCCACTTTTAAAGGTGAGAGCACACACACACACACACACACATGCACGTACGTACAGCCTCATCTAAGAAAAACCCCAAAGTTACATAATGCACAATGACGCCTCAAGAGTGCACGCGTTCACAAGCGTATTACTTTGCCGCTGCAGAGAGTGGCAATAAAATAGAATTTATTTGGTTTGGTTTGTTGACGTTGTAAAGCCACCACAGTGAGTTTGGGTAAGAAAGAGACAGTATTTCATACTTTTGTCAGCCACAGGCTAATGATAGGTTTCGGAAAGACAAGAGTCCTTCAAGAAATGTGGAACCAAAAGTAGAAGAAATATAAACCGGGAGAAAAAAAAAAAAAAACAACACAAAGCTAATGCCTAGTACTCGGTGGTGACAGCAGCTCCATGGTGCAGCCCACTGCCCACGCTGTGACGCGAAAGATCACATTTATTCAGACAATAATCCCGATTGCTCAGTGACGGCAGCTTTAATACAGACGTCAGAGAGGTTGAGGCAGACTTCTGAATTTGAAAAAACAAACAAAAAAAACATTTCTGATATATCTCCATCCCCTGGTGAATTATCTCTGGGTGTGGAGCAACAACAGTGGCCTCAGTGTCAAGTCTGGATTCCTCTGTGTTTTGGGGAAAATTCCTTTTTACTGCTAACAGTCATGTTATGGAAGCCAAGTGCAATTTGTGCCAGAATGCGAGTATGTGAGGTTTCAGGAGGGAGGACAAAACCCTGCTGTGTGAGAGAGAGAGAGAAAACAAAATCGATATGTGGACGTTTCTGTTGGACGTTTTCTTAATTTTTAAGTCGAAACAATGCAAATTTAAAGAGGAACAAATGCAATTTGCAGCAAGAATTTTGCCTCGGCTGCTATTTCTCAGCGCTGGTGGACGCTGTGAATATTTTAATGGCAGTGCATAGTTGTGAAGATTAGTGCAGCCACTCCAGACCTTTTAGGTCTACAGCTCTGCTTGGATAGTACTGTGTGTGTGTGTGTATTTTGTTTGGGGTGCGGTGAAGGGTTCTTGGCACGGCTCAGCAGTCAGTCTTGTGATGCGAGATCAGCAGTTGGGAGATTGTTCTCAGGGGATTTAGCGACAGGTACCTTCTTCCTCACAGTGGTCCCAGTTTCTCCTTGGGAACACGTGTAGTGAACATCTTGTTTTGCCCCGTTGTCGTCGTGTTCTCCCCTCACTTGCTGACGTCAAACAACGAGAGGGAATCGCTGTGTTTATGACAGCGGCGTTGGTTAAATATTACCATGTGAGTGCCCGGTGTGATGGATCATCATCATCATCATCCTGTCGGGCACCTCTCTACACCTGTAACTGAGGTTTGCTGCTTTGTGACGGAGCCATTAAGTAAAAAGCAAAGAGTTTTTTAGTCTCATCTCCAGGTCATTAAAATACTAAAGGCTCTTTGTCCAGAGTCCCTGCCGTGAGGTGAGCGTGGACAAACATGTGTTTCATACGTGACAGATGAGTCAAAGGCAAAGCTTTATGACATTCATTCGCTTTGTTGCTTTGTTGCCAGTGTAGGAAAGAGCTTCGTTTTTCTGACTTATTTTGACTTAATTTGTGACATCACTTTTAATGCAAGATCCTTTTATTGAAGTTGTCTCTGTAACAAAAATGTTCGTTACAGAGATGTGAAATTAGCACGGGTATACTGTGTATATTTATCAATCACAGCGCGCACGCGCCGATGTACCCAAATAAACATGAATGGGTGAATGGGTAGAAATTAAGATGGAGGGTGGCCAAAGAAGACCGTATACAGAATAATCCCTTCCCTGTCACTGCCAGCGTACGAGGCATAGCATAAGATCACTGTTACACCAAAAGCCTGTGCTATAGGCACGAGTAAGAAGTGTGCCAGAGACGAGGTCTTGTATGTATGTATTACAGTTTTTTTTTAGTTGGCATAAAACATTGCAAAACAACTTATTTGTTATTTGCTGTTGCGATTTCAATCAGAACACAATTCTAGAAGAAGAGCCAATAGGAGCAGCCTCTCTTTCTAAACTCTTTTCTGTGTCCAAGAAGAAGTCTGAGACCAGATTCTCTCTCCCGTCACTCGATTTAGATTGTACTGAAATCTTATTATAAAATGATCCATCAATGACGCCAGAAACAGCCACAACAGTTGGTGTGGTTGTTGTTTCAGCATGGCATTTGCATGTTCTCCCCGTGTGTGTGGAGCATGTGAGTTTCCCCCGGGTTCTCTGGCTTCCTCCCACAGTCCAAAAACATGCGGAGGTTAACTGGACACTCTGAATGGTTGTTTGTCTCTGTGTGGCCCTGCCATGGATTGGCACCAGTGGCCCTGTGACCCTCATGTGGAGGATAAAGCGCTGGACAATGCATGAATGACACCAGGAATATCATATTTTTATAACCCAGTAAGCCAGCGAACACCGTCAAAGGCAAACAGTTGCACATTTGCTTGAAGTGTTTGCATATTTAAAAATCTTTGACATTTAACTGTAAATGCACTGCTTTCGCTCTCATGCCACACGTTCACAGGCGGCGTCTGAAATGAATGAATGAACGACCTAATGATAAGGGCGTGATTGTCGTCGGATGACTCTTACATGTTCAGCAGAGGAGCATTGAATGAAACAAAATGGCTCCCTTTGCTCAGTCATTGTTGGCAATTTGGCCGAGGTTTCCTTGGCAACAAAAACCTGGTTTCCTCACTGAGGACGAGCAGAGATGGTGATGTTATAATGCCGCCGCAAAGAACACTCACATCCAACCACAACGGCTTTGACTGAGCTCTTTTTTTTGTCTTTTTGTCCCCTCAGTGTCAGAATGTATGATTACAGTAATGCAGAGAGGTTTGTTCTCCTCACATGGATTCTGTCAGACGGGGAAAAAAACCAACCCACAAATCCAGAGAAATATTTGCTCTTTGTTCTGAAACTGAGGAGCCTGAAATGTGTCATTTCCAATTATTCCTTCCATATTTTCATTGGTTCCCATTTGTGTTGCAAAATGCCTGGAGGGCTTTTTTTTTGTTTGTTTGTTTTTTCCAGAAACAGAAATAAAAGGCTGTGGAATAATATTCATATGCACATTTAGCAATTTCTGGTCAAAGGTTAGTAAAGAGGAGCATCTGAATTGGCCTTACTCTTATTATTAAACTTTAGATTTATTAGGTTTTTCCAGTAGATTCAGTTCAGTCACAAACAGACAGGATGTCACAGAGAAAATAGAAAATAGTGCCATTAGGCTGTTTTTACAGAGCAGAGGTGAATCATTGTCATCTATTCTGCCTGATCTACACAAATGATGCCATTAACTCTTTTATATTTTGTAGATATTATGCTCATAATCACACGTCCTTAAAGAAAATGATTGCACAACTACAGTACTGACTGTCATTCTTCCTTTTTCCTCCGGTTCACAGGGACAAAGTGACGACTGTACATGAGAAATTCAAGTAGAAAATGTAAATGTTTGTAAAAATGTGAAAAAAGACGTTCACACACCAGCATGTGTCTGTCCTCCTGCCGTCGTGAATATCTCACCAGGCGTGTTTACTAAATGTTTATCTTCAGTTGACTCAGGAAGCAAATCAGGATCTCGTCAAACCTGTCGCACATCCTCGGCTATTCCACTTTTAAATGGATGTTATTGGTTTTTTTTTTTATAAACATGTTCCTTTATTCTGTGTTATCACACAGTTTTGTGCTCTTTGCTTGGTCACGACCTTTAGGAGACGTCCTCAAGTCAACCCCCTTCACTTCAAACAAGCCACTGCTTATCAGTCACCTATTACTTCTTGCTCCGGCTGCTTTTGCAAACACTGGCTGAGGCATTTTCCACAATGTACACACTTCCAAATGCAGGGAGGGCATTTGCAGATATCCAAAAACACGCGGCCTTTCGCCCACAATGTAACACACATAGTGTTTTCAGGTAGTATTGGTGTAAAATGCAGTTTTTATGTCATTTGTCCCAGATTGTCACCCTCTTGTATTTTTCTAATGAATCAGATACATCAGTGACTCTTTTTTTTTTGTCCTGCAGTGGGATTTTTCTGCCAGGTTGTTTTCAACAAGCAAACTAAAAAAAAAAAAAAAAATGGATGTGTCATTTGAGCTACAATGGCCACTTTCTCCTCTTGTGTGTGTGTGTGTGGGTGTCTGTTCTCCTGCAGGCTGGCTGGGTTAATGTGATTGTGTTCAATGCAGTCTTTACATACCCCCGAGCAAAACACGTCCACACTGTTATTGACTGTCTTATTTGGGATAATAATGTAATAAAGGTAAATCACATTTACCTGCCACGGAAAAGGGTGTTCTTGGGTTTTTTTTGCCTCCGACGATCAATCTCGACTCGTCTTGAACTCTTGTCAGCGGCGTTTGTCGTAGAATCGATCATAAGTCGTGTCTCTAAATTGATTTTTTTTTCTTTTGGAAAACCGTTAGGATATAATTAACCCCATCCCTTCTCCTTTCAGGTGGTGTGGGCATCGCAGCCACCCAGCTGTGCAAGACGGTGAAGGACGTGACCGTGTTCGGCACCGCGTCGGCCAGCAAACACGAGACCATCAGCCAGGGTGGCGTCACGCACCCCATCGACTATCGCACCAAGGACTATGTGGAGGAAGTCCGCAAGATCAGCCCAAAAGGTGAGACCCTCGGCCTTCTAACACTGGGAACAGTGATCCAAAACTCCATTTCCACCTAATTTTACAGTTTGATAGAGAGCGAACATGTTGATGATGTGTTAAATGATGACACTCTCGAGTGTCTTGTTTTGTCCACAAACCAAAATGATTCATTTTTTTAATGATTTCTTTGTAATATGGAGCAAAGAAACCAGAACATATTCACATTTAAGAAGCTAAAACAATCAGAAACGTTTGCTTTAATAATGAAAAAAGCTTCAAACCGATTAATCGGTTATCAATATAGTTGAGGAATACTTTAGCAATCGATAATCGATTATTCGAGTCGTTCCCTGTCAGCAGGGAACCATTTTAAATGTGAAACTTTTATTCATTATTTTATTGTGTACAAACTAAAGGTTACAAACATATATACAGGACATGTGGTAATGTGACGTAGCAGGAAGAAGAGATCAGGCAAAACAAGACAAATTAAAGACCGAGTAAAGGTAAATTAAAGTAAATTAAACGAAGAACAACCCAAACAAACAAACAGAAAAAATACACAAATACACATTTCAGTTGTGTAAGGTTGTGACATGTTTCTTTTGTGTGACGTGAACAATCATCACTTTTTAAATTATACTGTGCATTACGGCAGAGAGAGGATTCAAGGCTGTTTGTGGGTCTTTTTTTACTGAATAATGAATAATGTGTTACCGGTGTGTTACAGTGTGTCGGGCTGATATGACGTCACACTATTTACGAACCTGACGCAGTTATCGCCCTCTGGTGTTTACACACTGCAGTGGAAATGAAAGCCAGATCAGTGGTTTACCATGATTCCAAATCCATGAGCTGAGCTGCATTTAAGTCTGTTTAAAAAAAAAAAAAATGGCCCCACAAGCCAGGATTTAAAGTAATATTTCATAAGACAAACAGTCCAGGTGGAAGAGAACGGTGCGCATTATTGAACAAACTATACATTTCCGTACAAAAGCACACAGCATGTAGCACGGACATAATCCTTGCACTCAGCGCTGATGATTTCACTCTCTATGTAGATGTGTGGCCCTGAATGCTGCTGCTTTTCAGAAAAAAACCTCCAGTTCCTGTTTCTTCTTTTGCCCACTGCTGTTTTCTTAGCAGGACGGAGACTCTTATTATGCTGGAGGCTCATTTCACAGTCCCCGCTGTCTCTGCTCTTTGTAGCATGGAGAGACGGAGACAGATAGGAGGAGAGCGAGAACTGACACTTTAGACAGAATGTATCTAATTAGCAATGTGGATCAATGTGCAGCTCACTACCTTTCCCCCTGTCTTGGGCTCACTGTCAATTTGTGTGTGCGCTGTGGTCAAGGAGGAGTCCTGCTGTGAGCCTCCTGAAATCCACAGAACCAGGGTTTAGTGGAGCAAGCAAGGGTGGCCCAATTTGAAGGGGGGCCCCCTCTAGGAGAACTAAGGTTGAGCTGACAAGGTCAGACATTAATGAGCCACAGAGAAACCTTAATAGACCAGTTGTCATGCTTTACCACCTGTGAGTAGTTCGGTTTGTTATTCTGTTCACGCGGGAATGGAATGAATAATGATGGAAAGGCATTTTTATCCGTCTTTTCTTATCGGTGACAAGAATGAAAAAACATAAAACAAGACGGATCTCCCACCACTCTCCTCCTCTCCTGGCACAATCGTGGGTTCTTCTTTATGAAAACATGGCACAACTTGGCTACACTCACGACTCCTAGTCAACTCTATCGTGTGTGTGTGTGTTCCCTGGTTCTCCCTCTGAATTCACACCAGTTCTAACCTAACTGTCCCCCTCTTATCTCTCCCGCTCCAGGACTGGACATAATACTGGACCCTCTCGGAGGATCAGACACCCATAAGGCCTACAACCTGCTGAAGCCTATGGGCAAACTTATCACTTATGGTAAGTCAAAAGAGAAATATCCTTTATCTGGGAGTACGTTTTTCAATAAACAGCTTCCACAGATCCACTGTGTTTTTTAACATTAGCCCCTTTACCACCAACATTTCCTGGAACTTTTATTGTATAATTTGTTCAAATCAAGCTGATGACTGAAGTCTTATTCTAAGGCAACTAATCAAAGCTATTTTTATTTTAAAGTGAGTATACACTTTAGTATTTCAGCCTAAATGTCGCACACAGTCCAGAAGAATTACCTTTAAGCACCAAAGTCAAATTCAAATCACTTCTGTAAGCAAATCTCTCTTCTGAGGCAGCACTGAATTCAGCCGTCTACACTTTTAAAGGTGACATAGAATGCTTGTATCACACATATATGTTAGTTATGGAGGTCTACTTACATATATTAACTTGTTTTTGTGGTTAAAAACCTCCTAATCGCTGCAAACGAGCCGATCAAAATATCTCCTCACTGACACTCTCATCAGCCGCGCTGTTTCCGACCAAAATCACACCCCCAGAACGTGGACTGTGTTGTGATTGGCCAGCCAACGAGAGCTTTCCCACTGTCCTGTGATTGGCCAGGTACCTGGAAGTGATGTAATAGATAGGCCAGCTCTCAGATACACAGCTCCCCCTCTGGCACGGTGGATGCTCTGCATCTCAGCAGCTACAACGAGAGTAGTTCTTCTTCTGCGGTTGAATGTACGCAACCGGATGTGCCCGGACTAGTGCCCGGACTAGTGCCCGCACCAGGAGGCGCTACGGTGGTGAGAGGAGTGGTGAGGTTTTCTGATGACATCATCAGCATAGGGAAGTGCAGATCCACTTCGCAGAGCCCAGGAAAACAATACAACACTATTTTCTCAGCAGTGGCTGAACTGTTTGTTCTGAAACTTTAGGGTTTCATAAACGAAGTAATGACGCAGATACACACACAAACGCAGCGTTAATTGGAGCTTCCGGTCTATGTCGCCTTTAAGTTATTAGATTACATTGTATATATATTGGGACACTTTAATGCCAAATAAATTATGCTTATGAAATTATGGGCTAAATTCACTTTAAAATTTAAAACAACTGTAGTGCATTTTCAGACTACTTTATTTGCCAGTAGGCCGATAACAAGGTGATCATCAGTCGGTACCATTTTAAAAAACGATTCTGACTTTCTGAATCGAGCTAATCCGTGCGTAAAATAGTCATGGATTGGAGCTGCTTCCTGGTGGGCAGTGTGACCTCTGTGACCTTCGTGTCCTCGGCGTGCTGTGTGTCATTTGTGGGAAGGCCTTGTACGAGCTTGCTGTGTTGCAGTGCCAATCTGGAATGCGCATGTATGCAACAGTGGGCAGGCTTCGGCATCCGTGGAGAACAGGGCTCTGCCTTTGCATGTTGCACAAAAACCCACTACCCAGCAGGGTGCCCCACCACCCACCCTCACCCATTCACCCTCTCTCACCCCAGCAGAACACGCACCCCGCCCGCCCAGTCCCTCTGTGCTGGCTGCTTCGCTTCCAGTTTATCAGAAGCATGCACGGCCCCCGAACAATGAGCGTTCTATGCGGACGGAAACCTGGAATGTGTCTGAATGTAGCAGGCCGGGTCTCTCCTCTCTCCTCTCAGAGAAGAAGTCTTTGTGTCCCGTTATTCCCCTGAGAAAGAGGCAGAGAGCGGCGAGAGCATCGGAGGGTGAAGGTGGAGACGGGGAGGTGACGCGGTGACTGTCAGACCTGGAGTGCGAGAAGTTTCCAAAAATATGCGATCGTGTTGTTAGAATCTGAAAAATAACAATTTATGTCTACTTCAGTGGTAGGTTCTTGGCCAAATAAAACTAGCAGGAGGGACGAGCACACACACGTATGTTGATATCATGATGCAGGCCTTGTATTGACTGTACTGAGAGTGTGAGTGCGATGGGGAACCGAGGTGGAAAACAAATCCCAAACTCGTAGAGGCACCTGACAAGAAGTAACGTTGATTTAACATGAAAGATGAATCAGTCTGTTATTTTTTTGTCAATAATTGTCTGGTCAATAAGAGAATAATATAGAGAAACACAGCTGCAGTATTCATTGTCCAGCCATCAGAGATTCTTTTCACCGTCCTCCTCCTCTCTCTCTCTCAGGTACGGCTAACATGCTGGCGGGCCAGAAGAAGAACCTCCTCGCTGTGGCCAAGAACTGGTACCACCAGTTCTCCATCCACACGCTCAGCCTGATCCAGGGGAACAAGTCGGTGTGCGGCTTCCACCTGGGCTACCTGGAAGGGGAGATGGAGCTGATCACACAGGCCATGGACTCCATCCTGGACCTGTACAAGCAGGGCAAGGTCAAGCCCCACATCGACTCCACCTGGCATCTGGAGCAGGTCTGTGACATTTGCATTATTGTCTTGTATGGGCATTGTATCAGATGGATAATGCATGTCACATTATCTCATATATTATTTCCATTTTCTTCTCATCAGGCCTTGTAGATGTCATTGATGGATTAGAGTTGTAACATTCCTAATGTTATATATTTGGTTCCGTTGAGAACTTGCACCAGCCAAATGTTTCCAGCACTTTTTAAATCCGTATTTCTCTTCAAGGTTTTGCTCAGCTTTTATTGGCATTGCCCTCTTTACTCGTCCATGCTATCATTTCAGGGTCAAACTTCAGAGTGAGGAAGGAGTAGAAGTACGAGTTTGCCAGTGTTGTCTTTTGTTTTTGTTTTATTTTAATTTTAGACTACTCACAAATGTTCTGTTGTCGTATCTCACCCCATTAAGCACAAACAAAACAACAAAGACAACAATTCCCATGATGCTACGCTGCTTCCCAACGTCATCAAACTAGGTCTTTTGTTATTGCTTTATACCTTTTTGCAGCCATTTTCCGCTACTCTCCACCCAAATACATTTAATCAGGAGCTGCAAGACCTATTGGACCCATGTATACAGCTTTGTATATAGCTATTACTATATATAAAATAACTCTAGTGTGTTGCATTTATGACATTTAAGTAGAAAAAGAAAACTGTTGACATTTCAGGACTGTTTTTGCCTGTTAACTGAGGAAAAACACCAAACTCTTATGAAGTGATGAAAAAACACTGGCACGTGTACGCCTATTTTGAAATAAAGCCCGGAACTATGGAGACCTATTTGAGTCTCCTCATTTGGATTTTATGTGGTTCGTGCATGTGGGTCCAATGATGTTTTGGGAGGTTTTTGATATGACATTTGATGCAGACATAGGATGTGATGCATATTGTATCAGACAAAATATGCCTTGAAGTGTTCACTTTGAAAGAAAATAAAATTAAAATAAACAAAGCTACAGGAAGCTTCAGCAGAGGGGCTGGAGAGCCGCAGGTTGAAGACCCCCGGTGTAACTGAATGTCCCACCCCCTCTCTCTTTGTAGAAACGTGATGATTCAATGTGGCCTGAGTTTCACACATGAGCACCGTGTGTGTGTGTGTGTGTGTGTGTGTGTGAATGTCACGTTTGGTGGTAATGATGGGATCTGCAGGAGCGGGGTGTGGCCCAGGTTCCGCGAGACTCGCGTTAATAATGTGAAGTTTGTCCACGCGGCGCACTGTGTCGCCTCTGTTGTCAGCCAGACAGAGTCAGATTGTTGCGGACAAAATTAACGCCGCTAACAGATATGAATAGAGAGGGTGTAAAAAACGCGGAGAGAGAGAGAGAGGGAGTCAGAGGCCGGTGTCTTCTGTTGTCGGAGTTGGTCAGTGTTTCAGTGTTTTCAGTGTGTGTGGCTGAAGCCAGAGAGAAACACTTGCTGTCTTTATCCGCCATCTGACGCTCTTTCTCTGCCTCTTCCATCTGCCCCGCTCGTCATATCTGGCTCTTTCTCTCCGTCTTTAGGTTATTGACTCTGTCTCTCTCCCTCTGGCTGTATTCTCTACTTCTCCTGCCTAACAGCACAGTGGGCTTTTTTTTTTTTTTTCTTTTTCTCTCCTGTTGCTATGGTGACATCCTTTAGTCAGTGTGTGCGTCTGTCTGAGGGAGGGGCCCTGATGGACGAGAAAGAAAGTGTGGAAAACAAGATGGAAGAATATATATCTCGTATATATCGTCTGACTTGATGTTTGGAGATTTTTATGGTACATTTCTGATGCTTAAAGAGGCATCGAGGACAAAATGCTGTTATCTTATTTTCTTTCTTATGAGGAGCACAAATGCCATGCCCTGACCCCGTCCTTCACAGCACTTCCATTTCCACCCTACGGTTTTGCTCCAATAATCAATAAACACGCCGGGCCAGTATTTGAAGAATTAGTGTCATCCTCCTTTCCTGTGGTTCATTATCTCCATCTGTGGTGATTCCCAAGAGGATAACAGTCATGTCTGTAGCTGTGAATAAATATAGCACGCGCCGGCCCAAGATGCCTGGGAGCTGACGGCTCTTAGAGAGCAGAGAGCTGAAGAGGGTGGAGTCGTCCAAAGAGCATCAGTCGCTCTCGCGGTGACTTTCATTCACATTGAAGATGATATTTTATAATTCCCGGACTCAGCCCTCCCTCCTTTCCAGCAAGGCGTGTTCCTCCTCTGAAGGACACCGGTTGCTTTCTCTGTCCCCCCCCCCCCCCACGCCCCACGCCCCACGCCCCTCCCCTTCGAAACACCCACACTCCTTCTCTTTCCCATGTGTCTGAATCGTCAGGGCCACGTTGTAGCCGGGCTTTACGTTGCTAGGAGATGGTCCCGTTGCTGTGGCACTGGTCGTTAGGTGGTCTGCCTGCCTCGCACGAACACGGGGGATTGGAGGACAGACGGGGGAGGGGGGGCCGGGGGGTTGTGATGGAGACGAGGAGAGACAGTGGACAAAGCTCAGTGGTCAAGAGGAGGGTGGGGCTGGTCTGGCAGGGATTCTCTTGTCGTTATGATTGACCGTTACGCACATAAATCCTTCCCTGGACTGGGGTTTCTGAGCTGATTGCTGATAGTTGTGACTGTAGCAGAAGAAGAAAACACAATAATTGTGCTCTGGGATAAATGGCGGATGAGCCACTTTTGATTGTGCCACCACTTAATGTGATGTCCCAGTCCTGCAGACTCAGCTATGATGAAATACTATCTTCCAGCGGGGAATTATCGATTAATTCATCTGCAGTGGCCTCCTTCGCCACCAGAATCTTGAGTTAATGCACTCATCATTATTATTTTATTAGTCTCACCTGTGATTATGTCCATTAAAACAAAATTAAAGCAATTAAATTGAGTTACTACCATATTGCTGCACATTAATAATGTATAAAAGCAGTCAAATCCAAAAACCAATCCCTGAGCAAGACCAGGACTGAGTCCACGTTCCTGTGATATTTCTGCTGTGTTTTGCACTTTTACAGCTTTCTTTAAACATGCTCTCACTCTCTCGGTGTCACTTATAATCTTACATGATCAAAATGTAATTAAGCATTTCATTATATTTATGTTCAGGAAGATAGTCCTATCCATTTGCATCACGCCTTATTGTGTTTCATTTACTTTGATATCCTTCTGTCCCTTCACTGCGTGCTGCTGCAACCATTTCATTTCCGATCAGAGATTAGTAAAATATTGTCTCAACAAATTCAATTTCACATACGCAGCATATTAAATTCATATTTGCGGGGTCGGAAAAGATGTGTTTGTTGTTTGTGATATGAAAACAAATCATCAGGACAGAATGCTGGAGACTCTTAGAATACTGTGTAAAAAAAAAATCAAATCCCTGTCCTCTCTTCACATTTTCTTCTTTCATCCATCCATCCCTCCTTGAGTAACTGTCCCTCTTCCGTTTATCTCTCCTGCAGGTGGGCGACGCCATGAGGAAGATGCAGGAGAGAAACAACATCGGCAAAGTGATCCTCACCACAGAGCCCATGCCCGAGGAGGAGAAGAAGGAGGAGCCCAAGAAGGAGGACAAGAAGGAGGAGAAGAAGAAGGACGACAAGAAGAAGGATGACAAGAAGAAGGACGATGGCAAGAAGGAAGAGAAGAAGGACGACAAGAAGAAGGAAGAGCCCAAGAAGGAGGAGAAGAAGGAGGAGGAGAAGAAGGAGGAGGCCAAGAAGGAGGAGGCAAAGAAGGAGGAGAAGTGAGAGGGAGGGATAGTCAAGCAGACCAGCGGGGAGTTTGAGTCCTGGGAACAGGGGGTGTGGTGTGGGGTGGTGGGGTGGGGGAGGCATGATGGGTGGGAGCGTATGCTGAATGGGAAGATGGAGAAGGGTATGTTACATCATTATCACACCACTGTCGGTCTTTCATCTCATCTGTTTCACCCTCATAAATTCATAACCACGGCGATTACTTAGGCCTGGCTCCACCCACGCCCCATCAGGTATTGTTTTCCCAACCAAAAAAATAAATAAATAATAAATAATCCACTAGCTTGTACGACCACGTCAGAAGCAAGACGACTTTTCTTTCTGTCTCTGCCTCCACAAGACCAAGAAAACAGCCTTTCCCTGTTCGTGACGACAGAGACAAGTGAGCCTTGATGGACCGTGGGCAGCGTCCAGGCTTGGGGACAAATTATTGTTTCCTTAACAACCATCCATCTTCATTCACACTCTGGCCCCACCCTCAACCATCCCCCCCCCACACCTCATCTCCCACTGTGCTAAATTGTTCTGCTCTGACTTCCACCTGCCTCCTCCTCCTCCTCCTCCTCACTCACTCACCACCCCCACCTTCACTGTGCTAAAAAAAAAAAAACACCCCACCCCGCCCCCACACACCTTCCACACCACTACCCTACACCAACCTACAGGCCGGACCCACAGACAGGCACACAGGCAGGCACACAGGCAGGCACACAGGCAGGCACACAGGCAGGCACACAGGCAGGCACACAGGCAGGCCGGGGAGAAAAAAAGCAACAGAACCACACCCACGCACACGTTTGCTCTCTCTGATAGTTATGACACTGAGAATGAGTCAGAGACGCCTGTGATTGGCTCATGCCTTCAGCCCCCCCCCTCCCCCCATGATATTTGCATCATGGTTTTGCTCATGATTGACTTGCTCAAACAATAGTGTCACTGCTGCAAGGCCTTAAACTGGTGGCAGGGAAGACAGCTCCATAATGCATGGTGTGTGTGTGTGTGTGTGTGTCGCACACCACCACCACCACCAAATAACTGTGGCGTTAATATAGTGGCTGCCGTCCTGCACTTGAATATGAATCTGCTTCATAATAAGCCTTCTCTGTGCAGCGTTGAATAGGGAGGCAGACATCATTGCTCAGCTTCCTCCTCCTTGGTAACAGATTTTTCTCGCTGACCAACTGTTGGCAAGAAGTGCACAGTGCCAATTAAGAAGAGAATTTGTTTCTACTCACAACGAGCCACACAGGCACGCACATGCACGCGCGCGCACAAACATGCACTCTCAGAATGTGATGAAAGAGGCACTGTCACGCGGAGACAGGGAAGCGTCTCAAACGGGCAAGTTAACAAGGTGAATAACAGTGTGTGTGTGTGTGTGTGTCCCACTCCCTGATCCTCCTCGAGGCATTCCGTGGCATTCTGCTCCCTTCACAGTGGCCACTTGCCTGTCGATCACCCTGACCTGGGAGAGGAAAATTAAATTCAAGCTGGCGTCCATACTTTGCCTCCCCTCCTTCTCCCTGCTCTCTCTCTCTCCCTCCTCTCTTTCCATTTCCCTCTCTATGGTCGGCATAGCAACAGGCGTCAGGCTCGTCAGAGAAGGCACTGTGGTCTGTTTCTCTGACTTCCTCTCCCTATGTCTCCCTCCTCTGCCTCTCTTAACCCTATTTGCCAACTGCCGGCGCTGTGCACCAGTATTTCAGAGTGTTGTATTCAGAAATCTTTTCTTCTTTTTTTTTTTGTCTGAAATCTTAATCTAGTATTGCCTAATTATGCCTTTAGCAGTCGGCTGGCTTAAACAGCAAATGGCTCCCTCTAATGGCCAGAATTCATTGTGTCTGGCAGGTGCCATGTTAGGACTCCACAAGTGCAATCATCACAGATCCTGGGTGGACATAAAGTCTTAAACCTTACACGTTTACCCACACATCCGCCTGCCTGTCTGCCTGTCTGCCTGTCTGCCTGCCTGTCTGTCTGTGACTCTGGCCTCAGTGTTGAGACTCAGATGGTGACTCTAGTGACTTTGTATAAAAAAAAAAAACACACACAAAAAGAAAATGTTTAAAGAAAAAAAAAAAAGTAACAAAAAAGTTGTTGTGCTAGCATGAGTGGCCTCCCTCATGTGCTGTGTGTGGTGTGCCATTGTGTGTGAAGATGTGTGTGTGTGTGTGTGTGCGTGCGTGTGTGTCCTCAGGTCGTTTGTCAGGTTTTAAAACCCCTTACCCCGTGCCACCACCCCCTCATACTCCTCTGCTACAACATTGTGTAGCATCATCCAAACCTTCCCTCCATACTCTCTTTCTCTCTGTCTGATAAGAGGCCTGTGTAATGAGGACAGTTGGTATTAGTATTTTGCACTCTGCTCGCTGATCTTAATGCACTTACAAGCATGACAGTCACACTCCAGTCCCGCGCGGGCTTTGATTCTGCCCCAGGTCTGCGGCCTGCTTCCCATCATCCTCCACCAGTGCATCTGCTGAACAAAGACATGTACATGTAGGTCCCATCGTCATGCAAAGGTCCCATCGTTTTCAGCTTGCCAGTCCTGGTCCAGGCCAACTTCTCCTGGGTGGCAGCTAAAATCAGAGCATCCATCCATCCTTAACTGTGGGAAGTAAAACACGGAGCAGGGCTGGAGCGAACTGGGCTGGAGTGTGACAGCCACGCTGGTGTGGGGAGTGACTGTGTCCTGTCAGCCTCTGGTTAGTGTTCTGTTCTAATCTGCTGGGCTCCCTTTGTGAACCTGTGGACGGTGCTTCTGTTCTGAGTGCCATGTGAGAAACAAACGCTTCAGTATGAATTAAAAAAGAAAAGAAATAATGTTTTACTTAATATGTTATTTTAATTTACCTTTATATTGTTTATGTTTTTGTTTGTTTTGTTATCCAAGGGTTTAAAGTTCAAAGCTCATACTCTTTATGTGGGGACCTGCCAACCTGCACTCCTTTTAAATGTGATAAAGTCTTTATGTTGGTCTGAACCATGTGTGCCAAACTGTATGTATATTCCTCTGTCAATGCTTTCAATATTAACAGTGCATAAAAAATCTGAAGAAAAATTCTGCTTTTGGATGCATTTCCGTCAACTTTGAAGCAAGAAAAACAACAGAAAATAGTCGTCAGTGTGTCACTTTTGTATATGAAAATGCTCGTTGGTGCTGACAGAAAATTTTGCTGCAGTTTACAAAAACACAATTTGTAGTTTTCTGACTGATTGGAGACTTGCTCGAGCATGGGCCTGCACTGTGCCTCTCTCCTCGCACACAGCTTACCTCAACCCGAGGCTCCTCACACCATGTTAATACACTTTTCACTGTGCTTCAATGCAACAGGTAGATTCCACCTGCATGTTTACAACCACAGTGCGAGTATCGCAGTGAGGAGACGATGGACACGGTGCATTTAAGGCTCCAAATTCCACCACAAAAACTGCAAAATCCATCCAAATCCAAAGCTCCCCTTGGTTTGGCTCTCGAGAGATTTCTCTTTCTGTGTCTTAAGTGAGGGAGTAGATGTTTTCACACAGCTGTGCAGGGATGCCAGTTCTCTCACACAGCTACACAAAACCCCAGTTTATTGGCTGAGCTGCACCAGACACAACATTTCCGCCTTACAGCTGATCTCAGTTCACTCAAAGATTATTAGAGTTGTTCCTCTCTTCCACACAGCTCGGTCGGTGCAACGTCACAGTCGCACAGCAGCCGGCCAAAACTCTCTCCATATCCATATCTTTTTCCGCTTCATTCACATTCATAGCAAATAAACAATACTCTATGACATCTGGAATTTGAAATCGCATGAATTCATCAGCATGTGGAAAACAGATTAGATTTTATTTTATTTTTTTCCATTTTTCCATTTGGTTCTGTGGAGCTAAGATGCCTTTGAGCTGAACTCAATCAGTGGGGCGGGTGTTTGCTGTCTTGGATCTGTTGGTTAAACTGAAGCCCACCCCCTTTCTACTCTGGCATACTGCCTAAGAGCTTTTCCATCATGGTTAAGCTACAATGCACAGTATGTCATCTTAAAAATGGGTTCCCAGTCATTCCAGACGCTTGCAAGTCATGCAAGAGCACTTAGCGATTCAGAAATGCACAGGAGGAAAAAAAGGATTTCAGAGTCCGTGATAATAAAATGCAGTTTTAGTTTTCATAAACACTCAAAGAGGTTTCAGACAGCGAGTGTGGCACTGCTCCTCTGTTTGTCTTGGCTTGTTTTAGCTGAACTCATCCACGCAGACACCCATCGTTCAGCTTCACCACGAGCTGAATTTCGTCCTCCTTTCTTTATGGTTTCTCAGGTCATTCCAAACAACGACAACAACAAAAAAACACAACTTCACTCCGTTTCAACGACTTCATTGCACAAACTGTCATCTCAATGTCCCTTCACTCCATTGCAGTTTGATGCAAGCTTCAGCACTGCGAAGTCAGTGGATCGCTTCCAAATGCAGAGCCACTTTGTTCACTCATCAACACTGAAGAAGACAAACAGCCACATCTGCCTGCAGTTATTGTTTCCTTAGCAGTCCATTATAAAGATTATGCAACGCAGCAACATCACAGCAATGTTCAGAGTGAAGTACAACCTCGCCGCGTACAGTGATAGGACCCCCCGCGCAGGGTCGACCGGAAGACACGCGTGTGAACGTAGAGCTCGCCGTCTTTTTCCACGTTAGTTTTGAATTCACTGTAGAGGCACGGTGTCGGAGAAAGGAATGCACTTCCAATTTTTCAAGTTGCAACTGAAGCCAATCCACTGCCCCCTGTGCCACCTGACTCCCTGTCCTCACCTTCAGCATGGGCACTGTCATGGCCAGCTGGCACAGTCATGAAACCTATCTCTGGGAATGCTTTAGACACTCGTATGACATCACATCCGTCCTGTTAAAGAGTTCAGTCACCACTGGTTCATTTCTACAAGGCATAGCTAACAAGTTGATTTCTCAGCTCGTACTCAGCTCTGTCTTTCCTTTGCGTTGTTTTTTCAGCCCACACACACACACACACACACACCCCGTGGTTGCAAACCTTCTCGTCTCGACTTTGTTTTTTAAACCCTTTGAAATGATGCTGCTTCTGTGCTTGACTCTGGGTTTACTGCGTGGTGCCATGTTGTCCACATGGCCTCTACAGCTTGTAACGCTTCAGTGTGTAATGTTACCATATGCCTTACATGTTTTCCAGGACTAATAAAAAAAAGCATAACAAAATAAAACGTCAGGAGATGAGCTCTTTTATTTCTGTGCCCATTCTAAAAAGAAATAACAGATCTTTCAATTGTTCCCTTAATATTCATAAAACGACACAAGAACAAAAAATATATACATATGCATACGCACTTGCACACTCAACAGTATAAAATGCATCTTTCAAAATGAGCTGTATAGCACAGGAATGTTAGGTATGTTTTTAAATAATGGAGAGATTAAAAATCCCATTTAAAACATAGATTATCACTTTACCTTTAAAAATATACAGCTGCAGTAAGAGAATTAACTCCATCATCTAAAAAAAAAAGGTATTAAGTCTATAAAATTATGTAAGAACTGATTATTCTTGCAACTGGGCCAGTCACTCCTCTATCCCAAGGGTGGTCAGGGCCTGGGACAAGCGAGTCAAGTAATTGGAATCCGGGTAACCACTCCTGAAAGAGACGCAGAACAACGACTTGCTCACCTCACGATACGTCAGTTTGTCACCGTTACCTCATATTGCTGACCTCACTCACCCTGCTTTGCCTCCGTGTAGACTGGTCTTGTGTGGGATGCAGTCCCAGGTGACCCGAGCGGCTGCGTCTTTGCCCGCCACTTTGAAGGTGAGTCCCAGTCTGAAGGCTTTCTCCATCCTGTGCAGCAGCTTTCTCGCCTTCTCACAGTCGGGAAGGAAGGCTTCAAACACGCCCCCTTGAAATGGGTTTCCTGGAGATGGGTGATCCCTCTGGTAGGACAGAGAGGAAAAAACACAGTCATAAACAAAGGCTGGAGGTATTACCATACATAAGCTGTGTTATTGAAGCTCAATTTGATGGTGTCACCCTGTGCAGCGGTGCAATGTTTGCGAAGGAAAGCTCATGCAGCGTGTTGCTTTCAGATCGCAGCAGACCAAGAAACAAATGCACCATTTCCTACGCAGCACTACAATATCAGTGAAGTTGACCCTAACACAAGTTAAAATGAAATGTAACATGTTATTAGTCCTATGTGCAATATAACGCTCTCACTTATATGTGCACAATATCTCATGTGCAATCCTGTTTTATTCTGATACTTAATGTATATGCTGTGTAGTGTCGTCTATTTGCATAACCTTAATAGTCATTATCTTCTATTGTACATTCATAGATGTGTAAAATGCACGTTTATTTGGGCTGCAACAATTATTGTTTTTGTTTTTTCAATAACTACAATACACGTTCTGATTTTTCAGCTTCTTCAATGTGAATGTTTTCTGGTTTCTTTGCTCCATATAACAAAGAAATCATAAAATGTTTGGTTTGTGGACGATACAAGACATTTGAGAACGTTATCATTTCCAGGTTTGGATCAACATTTTTTTCAATATTTGCAGATATCTTAAGGACCAAGCAAGTTCTTGAATGAATTGATTATGAAAATAATCTTTAGTTGCAGCCCTCATGTTTATTATTTATTACCATTACTGTCTTTGCTGCTGTGGCACTATAAATGTCCCTATTGTGGGAAATAATAATTATCTATCTTGTAGTAGGGTTGGGCAATGTGAATAAAAAGGTTTACGATTAACATTTTCAAATAGGTCAGTATCGCTAATTATGATAAATGTCAGACAAATAAAGACTGATTTTTGCTTTTGGGTAAAAGTTATTGAAAACCATAAATTGTAGTTTTTATGGGCAGAAAACAAATATTTCACATCTGGCAAAAAAAACCAAACTGATTACATGTGATAAACCTCCATGTTCCATGCGGTGCATAAACATTATACTGATATACTGTACAATGAACATTACAATTGGAGAAATTGATATTGTTAATTAATATTATTGATATTGCCCTATTCTCCCCAGGCTAACACTTAATGTGCACATTCTGTAAAAGGCCTCTATCAGAAACGATGTATAAAACTCACCCCTTGGACACCATCGGGGATGCAGTAAGTGATCTTGATGACAGTGTCCTTGCTGTGACCAGGTAGGCTAATGTGTAGCTTGGCGTGGCTCATGTTGCCCTGGATGCCCTGCGGCATTGGCTCTTTTTCGTGACACACTCTGCAGTGGACGTGCACTGCGGCCAGACACTTGGTGCACATGGTGGCGCCACACTTGGTTCTCCTCACCGACGCCCCATTGTCCCCACACACACAGATGAACCCTGTGTCTCTTTGGCCTGACCTGGTTTCCATTGGCGGGTGGTTATGGATCTCTCCTCGCCTTTCCTGCATACTGTCCTTCTGGGTAGTCTCATGAGCTGTCGCTGACCCGACTCCGTTCACACGTCTTAAATTTCTGTCACTTCCTGCTGTAGATAAGTTGACAAGGGTTTCGGTTTTCTGTCCATCCATCTGCATTGAACCAAGGTTTTTTACTTTCTCCTTAATGACAGGATCTTTTCTCACTAATGGTTGGTTGACAGGTCCATTCACAATCTCTGTCTCCCCGAAGTCCCTTTTTTGTTTGGTTTCTCCTTTCTCCTTTCCACCAGCGCCCTCTGCTTTGTCCACTTGGCTCTCTGGCATCGCCTGGGATTTACTATTGCGATGTGAAATAGCACTTTGATCTTCACTCATTTGTAAAGAAGTGGATGGATTCCTGTTGGAGGTAGAGGGGCTATGGGAGTCTCGATGTTGAGGCGTTTGGGCCGAATCTCCAGGAAATACCTCGCGCAGTGTAGCGGCTACTTTAGAACACAGATGTATTGGACCAAGAAGGTACAAAGTATCTTTCAAAAACAATAACGTAACCTTCTTGAAGCGGCTACGCACTTCAGTACAGCAACTCTGTAAAGTTTCGTCTGCTGGATCGGTGATCCCCAGGTCTGACAAACGCAGCTCGTGCACAGAGAAGTCGATACTAACCAAATCAACCTGTTTCTGTAAACCCAGCTGACATGAATTGACTTTAAACACATCTGTTCCACTTAAGGTGATGGTCACGTCTCTACTACCATGTGGGTGGTTTTCTTTTATCTGGACATCAGAATCGGTTGTAAGGCTGTCCACTCGGGCGCTGTAGGCTTTTCTTATGTGCTGCCACATCACCTTGGAAACTTTGATCTCGGCACTATAGACATCTGGGTTCTCCTTGCCTGTTTGGGTATTGAAGCTGGAGGACCTGCCCCTTGTTCTGACGGTAGACTTGCTAGAGTCGTCGTGACTCCTTTGACTCAACTCAGCCTTCTGCTGCAGTGTTCCTGAGAAACTACTGGCTCGCTTCACTGTGGGTGCAGACTCTGCTGCAGGAAGTGTATTACGTCCCGACAAACTGGAGGGAGTAGTGCTGTCGGGGGACGTAGGGATCTTGGGCCAAACATCTATTACATTTGACTGCAGTGATGTTATATTCTGCATAACTGAATTCTCAGTATCTGCTCTCCTGAACAAGATGTCCCCTCCAGTGTTTTGGGGTTCCTCTCTGGAGAATCTTTCTCCAGAAATCCCTGCTGCTTCGGACAGGACGTGGTGCCCTAATATTGGCCCAGTGTGTGTTAGTCGACCAGAAGACAGACGCCCCCGTAGGGTGAATTCAGCTGGTTGATTGCCTAAAGTAGTCAAACCTGAATCCTTGAACCGAGCTGCAAGTTTACACTTTCTGGCTCCTTCAACACTCCTCTGATCCTCCCCTGACCTCGGCAGTGGGTCCCTATCATTGTCCAGACACCCTTCGATGGAGGACACTCTCACATCTTCAGCAGGACTTGAATCATATGTAGAATATCGAAGAAGACTGGCTACATCGTCTTTCTTCGGACTCACTCTGTCGTGTTTTAGAAGAAGGGTTTGCTTGGCTTCAGACACGTCACTACTGCTCCCAATTATGTAAATATATTTGTCATCTTCATTCAGAAGCAGCTTGGGTAGTTGGACCTTTAAGCTCTGTACCACCTTTTGCAGTCCTGCACTTGAAGAAGGCAACAGACTCTTCGGGAGCTGATCGTGACGAATCTTGCTCTCATTCTCTTGGTAAAGCCTGCTAATTGCCTTGTGTGCCATCTCCAGGCGCTGCTGCTCGTTACCACTCTTCCTCCCTGCATTTGTAATTTGTAGAAACAGAGTAGTCAACCCCTGGCTTGTCAGGTCCACCACCTCAACACCGTACTGACTGAGGATGAGTTGGTATTCCTGGGAGCAGTTTTTCTGCAGGTACTGGAACATGTCCGCATCCAAAATCAGTAAAAAGTCCTCTTCTGATGTGGCGGGACGCCCCAGGTGCTGCAGATCTGCACCTTCAGCTTGGCCAATATCTTGGCTGCCATCATCGCAGTGTGCCAGGTCACTTTGTGTGCTTGTGTTGTACTCATATGACAGACTTTGTTCTCTTTGCTTATGGGGTTTCCTGCTGTGATTTCCTGAGCCCTGAGTATGAGACTTCTTTGCCATCTGAAAAGACCTGGAGCCAGTGGGGTCAGGTTGACATGAGCCTTTGTCTGCTGATAGTGGGCCAAGTAAGTGAGCCAGGGCAGCCTGGACCTCGGTGTAGGTACCACATAATGTACAAATGTCTTCATTTTCAGAGTTTATCTGGACATCAGGGTGGCTCTCGTGGAGGCTTGTCAATGCCAGAAGTCCCCCAGGAACCTGACTACACTTGACGGTTGCAGCTAAACTTAAGACGACCTAGAATTATAGAAGGAGACAGACATTTTACTGTGTACATATATAAAACATGTTTTAATATGTATTGTAGTTAAATACATGCTAATTAAACATACCTTGTCTGGCCCTGGGCTTTCATGCTGCTCTGTCACAGTGAGCGTATGTTTCTTCCCGTCCACTTCCAGGATGTGCCGGCTCTGTTGAACAACTCTCTGTGCCACTGTGTGAGAGGGGTCACCAGAGGGAAATCAATCTCAGTCCGTGAAGCATCCTGACTTAGCGATTTCACCATTGGCCACTATACTGACTTGCATGCCAACATTCCAGCTCATTGTAAATCAGTGGTGACAACCAATGCGGTGCAATAACTTAGTAGTAGTTTGAAAAGGGTTGCGGGCAAAGTTTGGAGTCTTTAAAGTTAATGAAACATTTTATGTTGTGCCGTGAGACCTGTTTTTTAATGTACTTAATAGAGTGAATATTATTCTTCAAAGAATACCCTTCTTATTGGCGTGGGGAAAGGGCATTTATATTGCAAAGCAAGTGCACAATTAAAAAAAGAAAGCACACACACACCCCACACGATTCATATGCATAGAGGTGCACACAACATGACGCTGCTGACCTTCACGTTCCTCAAAGGCGATGAGGGCAGACACAGAGATTGTCTTGACAATGGCGACAGAGTCCACCTCCCCTCCTCCGTTCTTGGCTCTCAGGAAGTGGATTTGAAGCTTGTCTCTCAGTCTGTCATCTTCAATGTCTGTGGGCAGACCACTCACCCTGACGGTCCTGCCCCGCTCTGCCATCTGCTGGGAGAAACGCAATCACTGCACTGCTGTGAGGGACTACACTCTCAGGGGGATTACAGGCAGCAACGCAGGGATCTCATAAGTGTGTAGACAAAAAAGAGAGAGTGAACATCGATATGATCATACTGCTGCTGCTGATGATGATGATGATTTATAACAAAGCCTAGAAACAATGGCTGTTTTGAGAAGCTGCCATTGTTGGTATCAGGGATTCCTGCAAAAACCCCACCCTTGCAAACAGGGACAAGTACATTTTTGATAATATCACACCCTCTATTGGGGTTTGTGGGACACTGCAGCAACATAAAAAAAAAATGTTTTATTTCAGCTGCCATTATCTCTCTAATGATTCAAGTGTCTGCCTGTCCTGGCCAAAATACGGGTACTGCACTAGTTCTTTCAAGGATCGTCTGTCTGTTCTTTTGTCTGCGGTTCTGTCTGTCTGTCTGTCTGTCTGTCTGTCCCAAACACTTGCCTCAAAAGCACTTTAATGCCTCTGATGGTTGATGAGACAAAGTGCCATGCACATGATGCTGAGTCAGGTGAAGCCAGAGATGCTTGGATGGCGAGCGACAAAGTCTGTCTGCCATGTGTTTGGGTCCCGGGCTGGTTTATAGAAACTCGCCCAGCAAAGTCAGTAGAAAAAAAAACTTGGTAAATGGTAGCATCATTTTCAAAGATTCGATAAAAGGAAAATATGCATTTATCTGTGTTTCCATCAACCGTTTTAAAGCAAATATTGGGAGGTAGTTAACCACAGACGGATATATGATTGTGTTTTATTGCTGCTTTAATTCATTTTGTTAGTAATATTTGCTTCTTGCACCAAGAAATGTTGTGTTTCCTTATCACTCCACACATTCCTCTTTTCCCTCGTAGTGTCTGCCATTTCCACTATTTTCCCAGTACAGCAAAATGTGATGGTGGGAGGATAATTTCAGTTATGTGATTTCGAAAGGACCTCGTTTTTTAATTTTTAATTTGCTTTTCCATTGTACGGCCGGCTTTGATAAAGCAAAAAATGCCTCTAAAAAAATAAATATAACCACCATTAGGGGAAAATTACTTGTTTCAAGCTAAATGATCTGCCAGTGCAGAAAGTAAATGGCACTTGTTAAGTTTTCTTGAAACAGAAAAAAATACCTTGAAACAAGTCAAATTATCTTAAGTATCTTCAGTCTTAATAAGTAAATAAGTCCCAAAAATTGTGTGATTAGATAAATACACTAAATTCAAGTCAGTTACACTAGTACAGACTTTCACTTTTTGCAGTGGAGCCTTCAAAAGACACTATTCGAGATTCAAGAATCAACAATACTTTATTGTCCTTATGCATACATTTGGTCACTCTATGATACAAAAGACACAATACTTTGAGAACAAGCACACTATAGATGTTTTGGGTGACAGTGGACAGAGGAACACTGAATCCCACTCTCTCTCTTTGCTGTATAAGTGTGTTGGTTGGAATTCTAGACTTAAACATTGGCGGATATTAATTTACAAAGCTATTCTCAGACTTCTCCCCTCCTACCTGTTGACTTTTATCAGTCACAGGAGGCGCTGAATCCTGTCGGCTTTGCTCTCAGGATATTCTCTCACTGTCTGATCCAAGGGTGAATTGTGAAAAAAGAGGCTTTTATGGTTTGCTGCTCCCTTTGCCTGGAATGAACTGCAGAAAGATTTAAATACTTAAAGTCTTGTACTTCTTCACTGGATGTTTTCGGCAGAATGCTGGACGACTTGGAGGCAAACACATCAGTCTGTGGGAAGTTCTAGCTGATTTATGGAGGTTTATGATTCTGATTATAGTTTGTGTATAGTATGGATGAATGGCTGCTGACTGTTGTAACTGTCGCCATGGATGCCTCATACAACCACACAAAAACTGAACTATCTCTTTAATTCTCTTCTTACTCCTATGTTTTATATTTAACTGTATCTGGGGGGGCTTTAGAGCTACAGGGAAATCATGTGCATACACATGAACGTTAAATGTGCAAATGATCAGTGAAGTGCGCAGATTGTGTTTACGCCCCTTTATCCTCCCCCCTTCCCAACTGCAGTTTGTGTTGATGGCAACACATCAACAAAGCACAAACTCCACCAACGGCAGCATTTATTTATTTATAACGTTTTTTTTTCCCCTATGTGGCTTTCCAAATAATCGATATTTAGTGATAACCGGTTTATATTTTTTGGTCAAATGTGTTGATTTCCTCTTAACTCACCCTACAGAGTCTGACTGTAGACTAAATGTAGATACGAGAGGAAATGTGAGCAGACGTTGAGGAGAAAGAGTCACAAGAGTCACAATCAGAGCCGACGAGGAAGTGGCAGAGAAGAATGAGAACACACGAACACATCTGCTCACATCTACCGACGGACCGTGTGTGTGTGTGTGTGGACGCGACGCTGCTACGATTCTGTCACAAACCACGTCTCACATGTGTGAACATTACTGACCTGAACGAGTGTTCGGCGGCGCTTTCTCTCAAATCTTCCCCCGTCAAACCAACCGTCACACTTTACAAGCCACTGCGGGAAAAGTGAAACTAACTACACACTCAGTCACTGCCGCGTGTTTCCTTATATGTGCGCCAGAGGGCGCTCAAGTGCGGCCTGTGCGTGTTGTGTGCATTGTTGTAAACCAGTTTCTACTGCTTTATGAACCGCAGGGAAACGTTGGAGGTCAGTTTGAGTGTTACACTACAGCTTTAATTACAAACCTTTACATTCACAGACACAGAAAACATAAACAAACATTTAAACAAATGAATGAGGCTCTTGAAGAAAAAAATAGGCATATATGGATAAAATAAAAGTAGAGTTATACATTATCCCTTTGATGCCCTTTGATGTAGTCGTACCACACCAGATTCACATTTAAAAACAACCAGGTGCTTTACAAAGTAAAAGGCATATAATATATATTTATAAACAACAACAATAATAAAAAATGGTAGTGTCCGTGTTGCCTATTCTCACCCTGAAGGCCAAGGAGAACAGGTGGGTCTTTAAAAGTGATTTAAAATGTTCAATGGTTGCATTATTTTACGGCACATCTGGACTTTTGTTATTTACAGATAAATCCATGCACCTCTGCACCTTCATGGCTTTGCACAAGCTTCAATCATTTGCACTCTGCTCGCATTTATTGTTTATGACTGGATTGTTCAGTTGCATTCTAATATTTTTAAGCCATACTCTCTAAATAGCTGCAGTTATGTCGTTATATTTTATATTCTTATCCTAGTATTTAGACATATTTCCCAAAAAATGTTCACATGTGGCCCTAATCGTCTTCCATATCTTCTTAACAGATGTGGAGGATGTTCATATATTTATATACTGTTTATTTATACTGTATATTTTAGTACTACAAAATGTAATTGCTGTTTATAGCCAACCTATTATAACACAGAATTATAATAACCTAGTCCTTCTATTGTTTGTGGAAATTAATGAAATTAAAAAGTAACCTTTGTGAAAAAAAGTGACTTTAAAATAAATAAAACAATATTTGGATTTCATGTAGTTTGTGCTTGAGAAATCCTGCCTGGCATACAGTAAATATGTGGATAAGAACAAGTTTTGTCGGGTTTGGGTTGGTTTTCAATATCACACTTGATGTAAGACATTGGATGTAATTTGCAAAATATTAAAACACTTTTATTTATCAGCTTGATCTCTAAATAAGAGGTGTTCACTTTGAAAGAAGAAATTAAAATATATATAAAAATATAGTTAAAAAAAAACGTTTTGTTTTTTTTCAAAGGGACAAGGAACCACTGCAGAAGGTCTGAAGAGCCACATGTGGATCCAGAGCCACAGGTTGTAGACCCCTGGTATAGGCTATAGCAGGTTAGTTTGGACTTTATTGTTCACAATGTAGTTTAAAATTCAGTAAAAAAAAAAGTTTTCTTACAGACAGTTACATCCATTTAACAATGTCATTCAACAATTTAATTGCATAATTTCTTTCTTCCTCTTTTGTTGTGAATCGTGGGATCATCATAGTATAGTATACATACAGAATGGGTCCACTCATACTCCCAAACCAGTATGTTGCAGTAATGCCCCTTCCTCACTACATTGGACTCGAACTGCAACCACCATAGAAGAAGAGTCTTATGTTTTGTCCAATCAGAGGGTCCATTGCTTCATCCAGTGCCCATGCGCACAAGAGGAGTCACTTCATGTGTGTTACGTTGTGTCCGGTGGAGGTCACAGACATCTGAGATAAACCGAGGTTAGTAGTCACATGCAGTGGGGATAACTACTTGTAATGTCAAAAGTTTGTCTACCATAACTAAGAAAAAACACAGGAAACGCTAGTTGTACGTGTTATTCGTGGACAACGTTGTAGATTTAATAGAGTCTGTGAGACAAGCTAACATGCGCACCCGGTGTGCTATTCGGACTCGACAGACACGATTAGAATGTTCGTTTTAATGTGTATTTCACGTGTTGAAAGCGGTTGTTGGTTTTTGTCATTTATTGTAAAATGTGTTCTAACGCGTGGCGAATTTAGCACAGGTTGCCTCACTTCACAGCTAGCTGGCTTACTAATGCTAGCTTAGTGAGCTAACACCCGCAGCCTTGGCAGCAGTCAGTCCAAGGCCACAGCCTTTCAGCTGTCAGTGGAAAGTGTGGCTTTATCCTGGCTTTATATAAACACCGCAACGCACGATTAGATGATTGATAGTGGAGAGGAATAATGCTGGATTAAGTGCACTCAAAGTGACCGTCTCCTCTTCCTCCTTTGCTTCAGGTTGCTGTCATGGCTAAGCTGTTTGAGTCTATTGGGAAGTTGGGGCTGGCCCTCGCCGTCGGTGGAGGTGTTGTAAATTCTGCTCTTTTCAACGGTGAGTGCAGGATGGACACCTGATGCTGATCGAACACACATGCACTTAATGCTTCTGAATCCTAAGATGTATGAATTTGTTGCTTGTGAACTTGTCCTCAGGGTTAGATACCGACACATGCAGAGGTTATGTTGTCTTTTCTCTTGTGTTGCAGCAGATGTAGAAATAAATTAACTTAGAAAGTAATTGTTGTAGAGGGCACTAGCATAGAAGTCAAGGAGGTAGCAGCCTAATTAGCCTGTTGTATTAGCCGATGTCCGCTGATACATTTTAAAGCCAATATCTGCCAATGCAGATAGTTATAATAAATAATAATATTGTGCATCACAAGTTGATGTATTAGATAAACGTCTTGTTGATCAGTCACTGATGCAAGAATTCCAGAAAGAATAGCTGCTTTACTTTGCATATATTCCTCTCTCTATATATATATATATATATACATATATATATATATATATGTGTGTGTATGTATATATATGTATATATATATGTGTGTATATATATGTGTATATATATATATATGTGTGTATATGTATATATATATATTTATATATATGTGTATGTATGTATGTGTGTATGTAAAAAATATTATTATTATTATTATTGAATATCTAAGTAAGTGATTGTTGGGCACACAAAACAAGATGCAGCAAATTTGGATTATGTTGAGAGTTGTTTGACCAACTGGCAAGCTGGTTTTAAAATTAATTTATGGTGAATGTTTTCATTAGTTATTGCCCTGTTTTTCATCAGAATGTTGACATTGATCGAATAATTGATCAAGACATAATTGTTATATTTCTCAAATGTGAAAATGGAAAATTAGCAGCACTAAAAATTGCTCTTTCAGCATAGTTATAGTTAATTTATCTTGCTCCTGCTAAAACTAAGTAGACATTTTGTCAACACATACAAGCTCTTGAGACTTAAGTCAAGAGACTTATAATTATTGAGTCCAACAAAACATGAAGTTGATCAATACTTTGACCACTAGTTAATGGAATCCTCAATCGACTTGTATGGCTTTCTGAACTGAAAGATGCTGAAATTATTAACTTAAGGTTCAGCGTTCCCATGTGCCTAAAGTGTTTTTAAGGTTGGTTTGGTAAAATTAATGAATATATTAGCAGCAGCCCTGTAACAGCAGGCAGCGTTTCAGGAATATAATTCACATGAAAAGTTCTCAACATAACCGTTGCAGATCAGTAAAAACCTGTATGCTGCATACACAAACCCCATTGTCATAGAGATTAATCGTCTGTTTTTGTTCCACAGTGGATGCAGGGCACCGGGCTGTGATATTCGACAGGTTCAGAGGAGTGCAGGAAGCCGTTGTTGGTGAAGGAACCCATTTCCTTATTCCCTGGGTTCAGAAGCCAATCGTCTTTGATTGTCGTTCCCGTCCACGCAATGTGCCTGTCATCACTGGCAGTAAAGGTACACCAATGAACTACTTAAGTGATGCTTTTTATGTCTTTTTGATCCTGCTAAATCTACATTGATGCTTAAAATCACTTCTGTATGTGTTTTCGTGTCAATATAACTGGCTTTTTTGATATCTTGCCATTTAATTGTATCCCAATATAAGAGTTCTGTTTACAAATGGTTTGAAAATGATTTAAACCTTCTACATTCTATGAACAATTTATTAATTTAAGGATAAACATTTTAGGCTAATGTGCACAGTGTGAGTTAACTCTGAACCGTTAATTCCACAGATCTGCAGAATGTAAACATCACACTACGTATCCTCTTCCGGCCGGTGACCAATCAGCTTCCACGAATCTTCACCAGTATCGGTGAGGACTATGACGAGAGGGTGCTACCATCCATCACCACAGAGGTCTTGAAGGCTGTAGTGGTGAGTGTTGGTCTAAAAGAGACTTGCAGAGAAACATGTTAGGATTTTAGAGAATGAGCTGATTAAACTGACATGAAAACGACCATGTGTCTCTTTTTCATAGGCTCGGTTTGACGCTGGTGAACTCATCACCCAGAGAGAGCTTGTGTCTCGGCAGGTCAGTGAGGACCTTACAGAAAGAGCCTCCACCTTTGGCCTCATCTTGGATGACGTTTCACTGGTAAGAAGAGGCAGGCAACTTTGGTGACAGTGTTCACTTTATATCTTTGTTTTGGTTTTTAACTGGAGGAAATATTTGTCATGTGTTCTTTCAGACACACTTGACCTTTGGCAAGGAGTTTACAGAAGCTGTTGAGATGAAGCAGGTGGCTCAGCAGGAGGCCGAGAGGGCTCGTTTTATTGTAGAAAAGGTATTGTTTGTAACACCCAGATCCCTACTTTTAAGTCTATTTAAGACTTTGATCAGTCTGTATTTGGGGGAAAGAATGAACAGTTGAATTAGCTTTATTTGTTTGTCCTTTTAGGCAGAGCAACAGAAGCAGGCTGCCATCATCTCAGCAGAAGGTGATTCTCAAGCAGCCTTGCTCATCGCCAACTCCCTAATGGAGGCTGGTGATGGTCTGGTAGAGCTACGAAAACTGGAGGCGGCTGAAGATATTGCATTCCAGCTCTCCCGCTCCCGCAACATCACCTACCTACCCTCAGGACAGGGCACACTGCTCCAGTTACCACAGTGATAAAATCTTGCCACATGTTCTCCCCACTGTTGCTGTCTCCACCTGTTTCGTGGTTGGAGGATTCAATAAAGGATTCTCCCAACTTAACACACATTTCTCCCACTTGTTTTCTAACCAATTCTGAACTGGGCCCTGCCGCTTGCGGCAAGGTGGAGACAGTGAGGGGACCATTTTTGAAGTCCACCCACGTGTAAGGAAATGGAAATTGGCTATTTGTTCCCTCTGTGTTAACCAACATACGTATATATAGTGCTTTGTTTTGAGAATTGACAATGCAGTAAATTCTGCTAATATTTGTCTTTACTTCATTGTTTCAGATACACAGCACTTAATATGTGGAAAGCAATTGTTTTTCACTTAAAGTTAAAAGTGATTAATTACCAAGTTAATGTGCTGGAATGTTTTATCAAATAGTTCCAACTATATTCAAATCTGTTCTGAAAGGCTGTGCTTTGAATTCCCACTTTAAACTGACCTCTGAGGATGTATTCATTCGAGTTCTGTTCTGTTTCTGGCTATATGGATTGAGATGATTGAAAAATATATCTGCAAATTACAGCTTTATTAATGATATTGTCATGTCCATCTGGAATGTGCCTGTTGGAAAGTAGATAATGATCATTCATTCTCGACTATTGTCACTGTCTTTAGTTTCATGTGGAGACGGTAGCCCCAAGTTTCACAAATGGCTCGGCTTAATAAAATTGTCTTTCTACCCAGTCGTCATGTTTGTTTGAGGCAAGACCTTCGGTTGTAGGGTGTGATCATAAGTGTCACCACTTGAGGGTGCTTTATTACTAATTTTCAATTAAAAAGGAGAAGCAGACATGCATCATTTATCATTGCTCCCCTCACTACTGGTCCATATCATTTCAAAAGACGTTCATCTGATGGAAGTCTTTTGTTACATTGCTCTGCTCTGTTTTGTAATTGCTTCCAATAAAGTAAGTCTATAATAAAAAAGACGTTCATCTGGCACGAGTAGGTTTTAGTATTGGTATAGTATCTATACAAAAATCAACAGTTGGAGGTGAAGCGTCAATGATATTAAATATAATTCAAGATAAAATGAAGTTATGTAGTGTAACAAAACACTATATGGATTATGTAAACTTGGATTTAAAGTACTCATCCACAAGCAATCATTTAAGTCTGAAACAGATGTAATAATGTCTTCATAATGTGTTGATAGAAATAAGTAGTTGAAGTCTTGCAGTACTAAATTCAAATTTTGCCTGACATTTTATGTCATATACTCAACTGAAAGATGCTTATTCAAAAAGTACTTCAAGTCAAATTAAGGCCCATGGGTGGTTTCCCACCAAAGGGCATTCCAGCTTTGAATAAAACTGCCCAGGTTTAAATAAAGCTGGGCCATGTTTGTTTAAAAATTGATGTGGAATGATGAGCTTTAATGTCTGAGTAATTTGTCAACTGTAAACCCAATTAAATAGTTGTGGAAAAATATAAATATAAAGGTGAATTTGTACCACCTTCAGTTTGCTTATAACTACATTTATTTAATATTTTATCATGACCATTATTTTATTATTTTTCCCTTGAGTTATCCCTGCTAAGACTTATGATGGTGTTTTCTCACTTCTGTGTAATTGTGTTTGGTTTTATTAGTTTTTTATGATCCCCATTTGCCTTTAGCTATTCTAGGCAACAATGATACTATATTTATTAACAGAGAAGAATCAACATGATACACTAAAATAAGTCCATAATTCCATATAACAATACAAATTTTAAATGAAGAAATATGGCAGAATTGTGGAAAAAAATTGATGAAGAAAGAAAAATCTGTGAAGCAGATTAGAAATATAATGAAGGTCTGATTGGAAGATAAAGTGGTAGACAATGAATAAGTGAGTAATAAAGGAGTGAATCGATAAAAATGGTCACAAATAAAATTAATGAACTTGTATTTGTGTGATTTATGTGTGTATATGTGTACACATTTGATGTTGTGTACTTATGTATTGCTTTTATTACTTGTTTATTACTGTTTTTAAGTGTTTTTTTAAAAGTGAATTACACATTGAAATTGTCATAATCATTGTAATTATTACAAAAACACCATAATAGAGAGTGGAGGTGTGTTGTGAAAATGGAGCAGGTTCATTAAACTTGCATAGTGTTCTTTTAAGGGGATAAATCGTCCTCAGAGTCTACTCATTATTATTTAATCAATCAGTGATTTCAGACCAGCGTGCGCGCGCACTGTGCCCTGTCTGGCTCGGAGGACAGACCCAGACACGCGGGCGCGCGCCTGACCAGACAGCGGCCTGAATGCCTGGGATGAGCGCGGGACGGCGGCAGTGGTGCGCGCGAGAGCTTGGCCGGGCCACGTAGCGGGGCTGAGGAGGACGCACCGGCGCAGGTACCTCCGCAGCCCATAACGCACATCAACACATCCTGTCCCACATTCGAAACATCAAAAAAAAGACCACTGGCACCTCTAAGTACACATCCGCCAATGTAGAGGGAGGGTGAGCGAGAAAAGTGCGCGTGCAAAACCCGAATCTGTGCAACTCTGATTGCACGAGCGCAAGAGAGGTCGCGCTTGACGGAGGTAAGCAAGAAAAACCGACAAGTAAACGGTGCTGTTTAACTTAAATCTAAGCTTTTGCGCGTGTGACAATCATGGCAGTAGCTGGACAAAGCCACACACGGGTCGCCGGGAGCCGGCAGCAGAAGCTACGGTGAGGGAAATGTCGGTGAGCGGAGCTAGCAGTGACTTTGTGACAGTGTCGAGTTGAGTGGGTTTGTCAGACAAACCTTCACAGCTGTGTTTTTCTCAGAAAAGCGCCGCGTTTTTTTCCTCCTGCACATCAAAACATGAGGTACGTAGCTAACAGAGTATGACATCGGCGGCTTTTCCTTGCCTTTCGTGGGGCTCCAGTAACTGTCACACTTCCCCGCGAAGGTGCACTGTCAAAATGAAGTGTAACGTTGATGCTAAATACCCGACGTTTATGTTAGCTTTGAGCTAACTAGCGTCTATCGGGGCGGTTTGGGTTAAACAAAGTGAACGTCCTCTTGTGTGTTGTGAGCTCATGCATGTCAACAAATGCCAGTCTTCTGCTGGTGTAGCTTGTGCAATGTAATATTGTTGTTATTCATGCTGCGTAACCTCATTTATGGCTGCACCTTGGGCTAATGTAGCCAAGTTAGCTTGTGATGTGTATGCAGGTTAGTATCTATGGAATATTGCTAGCTAGCTAAGTAGCCTAAGTTGGCCGGGCCTGCTCAGTATTCCTGCTGTTTTTAGTATTGCTTCCTTTGCCTGAAACGCACTCTAATGTCAGCTGTAAATCGTGTAGCTGAATAAGATTGTGTTGTAAAAGATGTAGCACTATAAACACAGAAGGTAGCTGCGTTATTCTATCTGGCTTCTCTTCCAAAATGCATGGGTAGTGTTGCTTTCGCGCTGTTTAACCCCCCAGGAGAAGTAAAGCAGGGCAAGTTTATTTATATAGCACATTTAAACAACAAGGCATATCACAGTGCTTTACAATAAAAATAACAAGAGAAATACAGCAGCAGCCACATTAAAGATATAAAAAACAATTAAAAACATTTAAATAGAGAGGCGAAAGAAATGGAAAGAAACTTGCAGTTATGGTTGAGGTGCAGGAGTGTTGATGATTTTATTTTTTATTTAAACGCAGTGGCAAACAGTTAGGTTCTAGGTTCTTCTGGGACAATACGTTAATTGTGGTGAATTTCTATTATCATGATAAGTGTGAATTGTGAGATAAACATAGATAAACACGTATATTTCTAACTCCCTAACATACAGTCCTTGTGATTTTTTTTTAATGGGGGAGCTGCATCTTTATTTTGATCTTGATGTTGTTTATGTTTTTAAAAAACAGCAAGAAAAAAACAATGCTAAAGCTTTTTTTCAGTCATTGCTATAATATCGTGAATTGCAATTGATTTTGGTCAAGATAATCATGGTGGGCCATGCCTAGTTTGTGTCATTGTTGTTTCAGTGTTGTTGTGCATGCTGAATAAGTCTTTATGGAGAAGATGCATTTTCAACATTTCCATGTTAAGTTTCCTCTTCAGAACAATACAATATAGTAGTAAACAGCAGCAAACGATGCAAGTGACATTGGATGGTAGAGCTCAAGATGGTCCTCTTCTGTGATACCTCAGACCAAAAACAATGGTCACTGCTCTATGACCTGCTTATGGGTTTAAAGACCAAATGTCCACAGGGGCACTGAGCACCCCTGCAGTGCTCCGCACCGCACAGCGTACTGGTTAAAGTCTTATGAGTTGGGACAGAGTAAGGAATGTGAACCCTCACACCGTCTGCTACGAGCTGCAAAAGGGAAAGCTCATTATAGTCTCAGCTTGAAAAACAGGCATGAATTTGAAGAGCACTGCTGCATAATAAGAAATAAACTTGACATATTTTTGGCTGCTTAAGATGTCTCGTCTGCTTTACTGTCACAGCCCTGCCAGGCTTTGGCAAATACGTTTATATGTTTAGTGCCGTGAGGCTTCCGTCCTGTGTCATTCAAACCATAAGCCAAAGTAGAATACGAGATTTTGTGGCTTTCCTGAATGAAATGAGTTTTAGGTTCTTCTCATGTCTCTGAAGCACAGATAAGCAAGGTTTTAAATTGTTTATTGTTTAATAAACTTTTGATTTCTGTTTTAATGTGATTTGTTGTTTTAAAGTAATCTACTACAGTGACAATGATTGGATAGGCCTGCCAGTCTTATTGATGAAGTGATTGTGTCGGATAATTACTGGTGATATTGAGAATTTGCACTCTACACGATCCCCACATCAAAGCCTCGCTTTGTATTACTATAAGTGAAACTCTGAAATGACTCATTGATAACGACATGTGAGTGGAAGGCTTTTACTCTATTTTGGTTACATAACAGACTGAGTGTTTTATGCATGTGCATATTGAATTTCTGGACAGTTTGGAACAGTGAATTTAGCATTTCTTTTGTGAGAGGACAGTTTAATACAAAGTTGGTTGCCATTATCATTTACTTTAAGCATGTACAAGTTTGAAAGAGAATAGAACCAGCTGATCACAACTGAAGTCAGGCAGTGTGCTTTTCGCAATGCAATTTATATTTATCCAGAAGCAGGATAATCTACCAGACTTTGAGTCCAAGAAAACCATGTGAATTGAGTTGTGCTGTGAGTGCAGCGATCACCCTCCTCCTGTGGTCTTAATGCTCTCGAGCTGCTTTCTCAGAAAGGATCAGTTTGTTGGCATACACAGGAAGACAGATGTGTGTTGTATGCTTTGATAGTTGAAATCTGCATTAAATATTCTTCACTTGTGTTTGGTTTGACTTAATTGGAAACCCATCAAACACTATTGGGCACAGTTTACATGTACATGTGCCAGTCCACTGGAATGAATTGATGATAGGAAAATCGGTTAAAATTTATCACAAGATATATTAAGAATCAGAACTTAAATTATGGTTGAAATTACAAATCTGCTTTGAAAATTTGTCAATTAAAAAAACCTTGTAAATGACGCAATCTTTAACAGAGCTTGTTTAATAGTCATTTATTCATAGTTCTACATTCATCCTTGTGCACTCTCAGTCCTTTTTGTAAACCTCTTGCAAAGCTTTCATTTTAATCATGGTCGTAAATTAAAGATTAGAACAAAGTCGTTCTCTTGGGTCAGGTGAGCAGTAATTAAACTGTGAAAGTCCCACTTGTCCTATTTATTATGTTGATGTTCTTTTGAAAACGATGATGCATCAGTTGTTCAAAGCAATAAAACATTAGATGCTTGCTGTCTCAAAGAAAGGAAACGTGTTTTACACCTCATACTTTGGGAGGTTTTCTATTGAATAAACCGCCCGAGTGCACACGTTAGTGTGCAGGGTGTGTATAAGGTTGTTTGAGGTCATCCAGCTGTCAGGCCAGAACACCCCAAAATAGCAGAAGCTCAGGAACAAACAACCATATATTAGCAAGTCCACTGTAAAATTAATTGATTTGTTTTTTTAATGCTGTTGTATTCATCTTTAACTTGCAAAAACTTTGATATGATAGCTTTCGAATTGTGCAGTGCTTAAGCATAATTGAAAGGTTGAAATGCAGTTTCCTGTGGTTGTAACTGCATTACAGGCTCCTGAGCTGTGGTTACACTATGCTCCATAACAGTCAATGGGTGGTGTGCACACTTTAGTATTGTTTAAAACGGAACACAATATTGTGTTTAATCAGTTGTTTCTCATTAAGTTTGTTTTGGATTTTTTAAATGATCAGAACACCTATAATATCAGTGTTTACCTAGTGGTCTTTGCAACTTACAACAATATATCAACCTTTAAAGTTTTTTGCTCTTGCATATATTAAAAGGTATTTATCTTAAAATGATATGTGACATTAAATTAACATACATTAAGAAAATATATGTCATGTCGCCTTAGAATGCAAAATCTGTGCATTATACTGTATTATATAGTGAGCTTGTTTCACTTGTGGTCTGGAGATATTTACACTTCTTGTTTTTAAAGTTGAAGCATCACACTCATTTGTAAAGGCTGTGGTTTCAACTCCTACACATGACACTGAAATGTGTGTGGGCAAATGTGGTGCTCAGTTTGACGCTTGGAAATATGGTTATAGTTTCAGCTCACAGATTCAAGTGACACATATGGCACATTTCCCCCAGCTCTACGTGTCTCGCCTCGCCACACCACGCCACGGTTTAAGTAGCGTTTCCACAAGCATAGTACCTGGTACCAGGTACCAGGTACTATTTCTAGTACCTGCTCCGGCGAGGTTCCAAGCGTGCTAGTAGCAGGTACTATGCGATGATTGGTCAGACTGCCGGCCGCTGACTGGCCAAAGTCCCGTTACAGGAAGAGAGGTCCCACACAGAAATCAAGCTGAACAGAGCCGAACTGTAGATCACTTAAAACTACTTAACAATCCTAAAAACGTGGGTTAATCTCCAACAACTACCAGGGAAACCTCTATATTTAACAGGAGTCTTTAAGTGGAGTGGTGTATTTAGGGACAGCGCCGCTGATCGCGAGCGGCATCACATACCGCTGCCGCTGTAGTCTGTGGAGTAGGAGGCTGTACTCCGGAGACGTGTGGACAGAAATCAAGCTGAACAGTGCCAAATTGTAGATAAATTAAAACTACTTAACAATCCTAAAAACGTGGGTTAATCTCCAACAACTACAGAAGTCTGGGGTAAAGTCACTAGTCACTAGTCACTCGTGTGTGTGTGTGTGTGTGTGTGTGTGTGTGTGTGTCGCGTATAAAACGAAGTCACCGCAGTTTCACTCAGCCATGCAATGATGACTCCGCCCACGTTAAGTAGGTACTTTTTTGTAGTGGAGATGCAACCTAATCGTGCCGTGCCGAGGCGAGTAGAGCCGGTGGAAATGCGCCAATAGTGGAAGAAGGCCTTTTTTTCTTATGTCACATATTTCTCCTCATGTCCTGTCTTTTCTTATGTTGCAGGTAATGCTCTGTAAATGGCTCTTCAAGCATGACACCGGAGTCTCATGTCTGGCATTCAGCTTGTCTTTACCTGCTCTGCAATTTGAAGACACTGGCACCCAGTAGACCACCAGTCATCAGAGGAACTGGATATGGCTCTTGCTTACATTTCATATAATTACTGAGTAGGAAGCTGGCTTCAGATGTTCAGCATCAAAGACAATCAGCCTTTGATTTTGCAGTCAGATTTTCTTTTTTATAAGCATATGACATTAAACTGGGAAGATTGTGTATGTCTTTCCAACAGCATTCCCTACCTTGGACAGCATGGATGCTCTCTTTGAATCAGGTTGACTCTCTCTCACCTCATCCCCTCCTTCCTGTCTCCTTCACAGAGGGAAGGTGGGGGATTGGTGTGGCATCCCCTGCCTCTCCTTGTAGAATACAGTAGTCTAACAAGGCACCGTAGCAGTAAATCTCCATTGTTGTGACCAGTTTAACCCCTCTATTCCCCCTCCCTCTTTATGAAATCCTGCCAGACCCTCAAGGAAGAGGTTTCCATCCCGAGCCTTGACGGGATGTCACAGGAAGAAGCACGTAGGGCGCCACTGTCCCAGACCTATTTTCACCCCCCTAACCCAGATCTGGACCTGACGGGCAAGCTTTATAAGAGGGAGGTTGGTGGCAAACCTTATTCTGTGTTAGTGGACAATAAAATGGCAGCCAAGGCATCCATTGGGGATCAGAATATTGGTCAGTTGCCCACACAACATGCGGCTCCACAGCAACATCAGCAATATTTCAGAGAGGGAGGAGCAGGACAGGAGGTGGAGACACAGGGGTCCCAGGCTGGCAACGATGGCTCCTCTGAAGACACGGAGGACGATGATGACGACGAGGAAGAGGAGGTTGAGGATGAGGACGTTGAGGAAGAGGGCTACAAGCGCGAACAGATCATTGTTGAGGTTAACCTGAACAACCAGACTCTTCATGTATCCAAAGGTGAAAACAAAACCACACCAGATGACTTGGTAAGACCTATCAGCGATGATGAAGACGATGATGACGAAGAGGAAGAAGAAGAGGAGGAGGAAGACAGCCCTGAGGAAGAGGAAGAAGATGATGACGAAGATGATATTGAGAGACGCAAAACAAGGTCAAAGAGGGCCCGTCGGTGTGCCAGTAGCACTGCTCCCAGCCAGCCACGCAGGAAAAGCCTCCGAACGTCTCTCAGGACTGCCACTTCTGGAATGACAACCAGGGGGCGACGGAAGCACATGGACCCGCCAAAGAGCATCCGCAGATCAGCCCGGTCAGCGCCATCGTCTGCTGGTTCCATGACCACAGCAGCGGGAGGCAAAGCAGAGGTGGAGGAAAGGGAGATGTTGGCGTGTGAGAAGTGCCCTCGAGTGTTCAACACACGCTGGTACTTGGAGAAGCACATGAATGTGACACACAGGCGAATGCAGATTTGTGACAAGTGTGGCAAAAAGTTTGTCCTGGAGAGTGAGCTGGCCTTGCATCAGCAGACTGACTGTGAGAAGAACATCCAGGTAAACTGAACCGCTCATGTCTCACACCACATCTCTACATTTTACTCCTACAAATGCTCGTCTGAATGGCACAGAGTTTATTTCCATGCTTTACCATACTCACATCAATGTCTAGATACATTAGACACAAGTCTGTCCTGTTCAAATGATTTATTTATGATATTTATAATACATTTCTGTGTTTTCATACATTAAACTGATGTTAGATTGAATTAAATGTTGCTAACAACTCATGCACATGAGTAGGTCCAATATGGTTTCACTTCCCTAAACAGACTGTAAAAGGTCATGTGGCACGTCAACTCTCAAGGGTATTAAATTTTGAATAGGATTAATATAACCCCATGATTTGCTTAGTATGATTTGCATCACTCATATTGTTGTTCAACCTGTCGAAACTGAAAACACAGGTTTGTTCATGTGTTAATGAAGATTATGCAGAGCCACCTAATCCTTTTTTATGTGTGTAGAAGGCAACACTAGAACTAACTAGAGATGCAACCTGATAAAAGCTTGTTATTCATTGTTAATAACAGCATTTAAAATTTGTGGTATTATTGTGTTTGTCACAATATTTATCCTTATCCTTTCATAAAATAATAATTTGAATCGAGCAGGTTTACCTATTTGTGTGCATTTTAAATTTAAATCTAGTGAATTAATAAATTAAAATAAAATGAATTACTATTTACACCCTGACTTGCAAATATGACATTATTACCACTTTTACTGTATGTTTATGTTAATAATGTCATAGTAAAATGTGGTGATGATGCTTTTGAACAGAAACACCAAATATCAATTTACATACGGTTTCTAACATACGTTCTACTCCGATTCAAGCAATAACCACCTTTTGCATTCTTGACTGTCTCGGAACGCACTTGTGTCATCCTAATCAGATAGGAACTCATTGTGGCTTAGTTCAAATGTGTCTTGTACTGGACGACTTCAGTAGCTTCACATCTGAGTGATAAAAGTACCAGTGAGGCTTGTAACAGGCCTGAGGCAGCTGTCAGCCTGTGATAGAACTTCATGGGAGATAGAAAACATTGTGCACTCAACAGTTTCACTGGTGCATTATGAAAGTAAAAGAGAGAGAGAGAGAGACTGTTGGGGGGGAAAAAAAATCACATGATGTGTTGGCCAGTGCTTTGTAGAACACATGTGGCAGATTCTAAAGCAAATTAGAAGAACTGTCTTTGATCTGATGAGTCCACAAAATTAACATATTAGCATATTGTTTGCACATATTGGTTTTTGCAGGGATGCCTCTCTGCTGTGGGTCTGGTATGATATGTACAGAATATCTGTATAATCTGTATATTGCTTTCTATTCTGTAAGAAACATTCAATTTAGCTTCCTTGAAAAAGCTTGTGAAGGCATGTAAATCATAGTTTGTCTTGTCTGCTACAAACAGGAAATGTATTACGTGTTGGCAGACACAACGGCACATGAGGCTTGTCGATTATTTTCTTTTTCTACTTTTGATCTGCGTGCTCAACAATAGTTGCAAAATCATGGGGGGGTAAAAATCAATAATTACATATAAATAATGATTAGCTATATGCCTATTTTCCCCCTGTGGTCATCTTGGGACAGTTATAGATGTAGAAAAAAAGATATTGAAGTGTATTTTATGTGGTATTTTTAGAATGAATGTAAAGACTAAATTAAAGCCATATTTATTCCCCTTACAGCATCTAATGTGTTAAAATCCTCTGTAGATTTGAGTAAATTAAATCTATGCCACATTTCCTCCAGCAGAGGGAGCTGGAGTACAAAGAAATCATTTTAGCAAATGAGAACCATGTTAAGGCCTTCATGTTTTTGGTGCTCATTATTCTCCGCAGCTGTAATAAGCTATGTTTTTAATAGTTTTGTCTTTTCTACAGTGTGTCTCCTGCAACAAGTCTTTTAAGAAGCTTTGGTCACTGCATGAGCACATCAAGATTGTGCATGGCTATGCAGAAAAGAAATTCTCGTGTGAAATCTGTGAGAAGAAGTTCTACACAATGGCTCATGTGCGTAAGCATATGGTTGGTAAGTGGGAGTCCTTCTCTTTTCACAGTTCTCACATTAATAATAACCCACTGTCAGTGTGAGCCACCACATGGGTTACAGGCCAATATAACTGAACACCATCTATTTTTATACTGTATTCTTTGGCACTTTTTGAGACTTTTTTATGGTCATTTTTTTATATTCTACGTGTTAAGAATAAGGGTAAACACAGACTGATTCAATATGTTATCTTCTGGCGTGTTTCCATCGAGTGGAACGGTTTGGTATGGTACTCTTTTTTTTTTTGCATTTCCATTAGGATTAGTACCAAAATAACTGACCCCAAGCTATCCATTTTTCACTACCCTTCATTTGGGTACCCGAGGAATGAAATACCGGCAGTCTATTCTCATTCAAAGCTTGACGTCCTGTTGAAACAGTCACAAACTGTTGTCCGTTACGTTGTCGTCTGTTATCTTGCTCGATGTCGGCATACCATTAAAACGTATCACTGCGTATCTCACTGACGCGGCCATCGGGCACAGTGCACCGCCCGCCTACCTAGTAAAGGTACTGTTTTCAGTGGAAATACAAGCCTGACTTAGGGCTTTACCATTCCAAACAGTACCGTACTGTACAAAAACAAACTATACCATGATGGAAACACGGCTTTTGGTTGTGCTTATTTATATACAGCTATGGTATTTGAAATCTGCCGGGTATGTTCACGCTTCTCAGTGCCTTTGTCCTCTTTCCAGCTCATACTAAGGACATGCCATTCACCTGCGAGACGTGTGGGAAGTCCTTTAAACGCAGCATGTCTTTAAAAGTCCACTCACTACAGCATTCTGGAGAGAAGCCCTTCCGTTGTGAGGTACGATGAGCACAACTGTTCAGACACGATATCTTGTGATCATATGACTCCAGACTGGTGTAAGATCCAGTTCAGACAGATTTCTCATCATCAAAATGCGACACGGCTGCATACGGAGTTACTGCTTGTGTGTTTGATTCCTTCATTTTTGTCTCATTCACCTGTATATGCAAGAACTAGGAGCATTGCAGCACAGAAAAAAACATATCTATGTGAGTTCATACAACTAAAGAACAGAATTACATCATCTTAGACATGAAGTGAGAAACCTTCTCACAGACAAAACAGGTTTTAGCCAGTTTTTTCCAGTGCAAATTATATGTCTGTGTGTTCACAGCATCATTTGTGGCACTTGGGCTATTCCATATGAATATAGAATGTGATAGAAGTCCCCCACTTTAAAAGCCAGATTTAGACTTTCCACATTTTATTTCTACATGTATTTATTTTTAAAGTGTGTTAGCTGTGCCCTAAGAGAAATGTAAGCATCAGTTCTCAGGTTCTCAGATACTGCATTTTATAAGTAGCCTAAATTCCACACTTGAACTTTTCTCCTCACTGTCATGGTATAATTCGCTCTCCCGCTCATAATACCCCTGCACAAAGGGTAACAAAGGGACTGTTGAGACATCTGTGTTATCCAGAGAAGCTTAAGTCAAACCGCACATGTGCAGTTTTCACCAGTTTCCTGCAGTCAGTGTGAGATCAATTTTGTGTTCTGTGTTTCTGATCAGACATACCTCGTTCCATGGATTCATTTTGTCACAATGGGCTTTTAGGCTTTGTTGTTTTGCACCAGAGAGTCGTCGGTACAGAAGCAGTTGATAATCATAACCCTGTCCTGACTAGGGATTTGACAGATGGGGTGTTTTACTCCCACCGAAGGCCCTTTAATATCCAACCACTTGAATGGACAGGACACATGGAACATGTGTGTATGGGTGGAGCTGGTCTAATTGAATGTTGGAAGTCACTGCACTGTAACATGTAATTTTACATGTGTATTAAAAGGTGCATGTAATATATAGGCAATTCTCCTCGTATTATAGGACCTTATGGAACCTGCTTTTTCCACTTCTATTTAGTCAGAAAACTGGAGATTTACATATTTAAAAGGCAGTGTGTAAAAAAAAAAAAAAATAGAAGAGTTATTTTTTTGGCAGGCTCACATTTGGTTTACATTCTTAGAAAAAGCCTTTTGTTTGTGCTTTCAGCAAGGCCATTGTCATGTGTTATCATGTTTTATAGTAACCCAAATAGATAAAACTAGCCACAGCATGCGTTTTGCGTTGTAAAGCAGATGCTTACTTTGCAGACTCTGGCCACACAAACCCGACGCATAAACCAAGAAGCAGGAAGAGTGAAAGGGGGATTACATCCTTTCTGGTTTGCGAGGCCATCATAGTTCCCCGGGAAATTGAGGGGGTGAGGGGAAGAGTCCGTCGTTTGTTACAATCTGCAGTCTCACCATTAGATGCCACTAAGTCTTAGACAGTGGACCTTTAACAGTATACTTTATAGGAGTAATCACCACAATCCTTTTGTGTACAAGTATCCAAGACTGGAGTCCTTCCATCTGCAAGACTGGCTGCTGATGTGCATGGGAATGTGTCTATGGACAGCAGTGAACACATGATTGTTAAATAACTAGAACAACATGTTTAACTTGGAACAACGTCTCTTAAATCCTTTGTCAAACAAAGAAGAGTGTGATATATGACAGTTTTGTTTGTCTTGTACGTCTGCAGCTATGTGTAAGTGTTCTTCTGTGCGGGCTCGTAAACTGACTGACATTTTCCTTTAAAATGCCTCTGAATGTTCTCTCTGCTGTAGAACTGTGACGAGCGGTTCCAGTACAAGTACCAACTGCGCTCCCACATGAGCATTCACATCGGACACAAGCAGTTCATGTGCCAGTGGTGTGGCAAAGACTTCAACATGAAACAGTATTTTGACGAGCACATGAAAACACACACAGGTGAGGAAAGCACGCAGGTGAATGTCTGTTTTTGGTCTATTATTGTTTTTGGCTCTTTTCAAACCTCATCCACCCCACAAATCATCATTTTTAAGAAGTGAATACCTAGTTTCAGCTTTTATGCAAATCTAGGAATGTTTGCTGGAGGTTGGAAACTTTGTCAATGTGGCATTTAAAAGACATTTGGTTTAAGTTTGGGCCTGGAGGACGTTCCGCTTCCAAAAATGTTTGTTTCTAGTAATCCAAGAACTATCTGGGTGGAGTCTGTGAAGAGTATACTGTACATGATACATATGCACACATAATTCACATTGTAAACAACTACTGGTTTTCACTAACCAGTAGTTAACCAGTAGGTAATCTCAGTACTCTTAAGGAATTCTTTTTAGTCTTTGATAGATATGCAGCTTGTCTGAGGGGGATTTGGACAAAAAAAATGTTTTGCACGAAGTGAGGTTGAAAAGAAGCTAAAGAGAGTCTTGCCTTAATGGTATTTTCACTCTTCCATCTTTGTAATCTTCTATTTAAAGGAAACACTAGTGTAACAGTAAATTACACTTGACAGCACAATTGCCCTTCTGTGTGCATACATTTTGCTCCATACAAAGCAGTCACTTTAGACCTGAATCAGTCTGCTTTGTTTGACGTCCACAGTTCTTTTAATAGAAATAAGGGTACTAAAGTAAATTGCCGTAAAAGGAAGATTTCCTACTAATCTAATGAAGTTCCTCGATTGTGTTCATTCATTTCATTCCATCTGCTCAGAGCTAAATAAAATGGTCTGAAATTCTAAGATGTTTAGAGATGGAAACTTCCAAACAACTATATTCATGTCAGCCATCTCGTCTCCATGTTCTCCCTAAAAAAGGAAAGACACAGGACGTTGCCAAGAAGAACATTATAGTGGTAAGAGCAAAAAGACTTTGCCCAGTTTCTATAATGAGAGGGATCTTTCACATCAAAGAATGGCCTTGTATACAGTATACTGCGGCTTGTAATGACTACCCAGACACATGGTGTTTTACATCCCTCTGATTTTCTGTCCCTGTTGCGTTTCTATTTCTAAGACCAAACAGTGAGCAGTGAAGCCTGTGCGTCCTGTTGCTGGTTTTCTCAAGCCGTGCCTGTCGTGGGTGGACACACTGCACTCTATTGGCCCCCGTGGTTCTATTTGTGATGTGTAATTACGCTACCCTCTCCTCTCCCTCCCATTTGAAATTTAGTCTCCAGCAGGAGGAGACACACCCAGTCATAGCCCTGTAATAGGCAGCACACATGTTAGACACCCAAAGTTTGGTTCAACTGCACGCAGATTTCTGTGGATTCTTGGCAGTGAATGTGAGGCCCATGACACACTGCCCTGATGGTTGGTCGAAGGCAAAGATCGACCAACCACGATGATGCTGCCTCAACTGGCATGTGGGGGAATGGGGGAGTTGCACTCACACACACTGCATCAACTGCAGCCGACTAGCAACCAGCACATGGATTCTTTGTCTACATGATAGGAATTTACTTCCCTTAGCAGCAAGTGGCCATAGCCTGTATTCATCATTGAATTTGAAAAATTGGAGACTTATTCAAAGTTGACTCATGTAAAGTGCAGCGTTTGTTTATCTTGTCACTCGGCCATCACACAGTCTCAGTCTTCTTCTCGGCATATTCAAATGAAATGAGGTTTGTATAAATGAGCCCTTTCTGTGTGCATGTCTGCCATTGTTGTCATTTGCTTTCTTGTCCTCTGATTGGTTGGAGCTAAATAGCTGATCATTGAGCTCTCTCATCGATGGACAGCAACGGCAATTCAGCGTGGTACTATAAATTGGCTTTAGAGCTGACGAGGACCGACGGTGCTTTAGGCAGCTGAAGACTTCAGCACATCAGCTTTTGCCTTTTGATATTCAGTTGGACTGAAGAAGCTTCACACATAACATACCAGTATAAGGCACTCGGAAAGTCCTTCAGCAGCCTGTTAATAGACGGCTGTGTGGGTGGTAGCAGGCACATTCAGTGGCTTCATGGAGGGAGGTTAATGAGAGCAGCATTTCACCAGAGCTCCTGTTGTTCATTTTCACATCTCCTCTTCTCAATGTGTGAATGGTAATAGCTTCCTGTGGAGTGGGTGGGTTGACGGCAAAGACCCTCTATTTAAGATTGCATCTTATTTGCATTTTTATAAGAGAGCTGCTGCTGTCTATAGAGAGAAATGTTTAAAAATGGAGAGAGAAAAGTTAACTTTGTCAGCAGTTGATTATTTTAGATTTTGAAACAATCTCATTTGACAGCAAAGGATCTGACTTGGAAGCTTGATATTATATTATCTGTATAGCTGTAATCTTTTATTGTTCATCGATTCATTGTCTCCCTTTCACACACTGCTCTCCTATTTTCTAAATCTGTGTAGGAGAGAAGCCTTTCATTTGTGAGATCTGTGGAAAGAGCTTCACCAGTCGACCCAACATGAAGCGCCACCGTCGCACTCACACAGGAGAGAAGCCCTATCCCTGCGAGGTGTGCGGCCAGCGCTTCCGCTTCTCCAATATGCTTAAAGCGCACAAAGAGAAGTGTTTCCGGGTCACCAGCCCTGTGGTCCTGCAGACCAGCGGCCCACCTGTGCCTGTCCGCATTTTTACCAACACCTTCTCCTCTTCCTCATCCTCTTCCTCTGGACCCGGACCCTCAGCTGCCAACCCAGCCAACACCTCTGCTCCCCTGGGCCTCAGTCCAACAGGGGGGCCCATGCCTCCTCGAGGCCCGGTAGGACACACATTCTCCCATGTGCAGCTCCACTCGAGCCCTCCGCACCATCACCCTCACCCTCACCCCCCAACAACCGAACAACATCTCTCTAACACACCCCAACATGCCTCACCGCACACCCATCATCACCTGCCTGTGCCCCCAGTCTCCCACCTTCCCCCGCCTCCTGCCCTTTTCAAGAGTGAGCCCCTCAACCACTGTGGGCATGAAGACAGCAGCTACCTGCACCACATGGCCCACTCTGACAAGGGTCCTGGAGCCCCACAGCACCACTGAACTGCACCTTGTTCTTGTTCATAGTCCTGCCTCAGTTGCAAGACCTGTAATACAAGGATATTCCTCTCAAAACAGGTTCCAATAAGTGAAGCTAAAACACATCAGCATAGGTGTGAAAGGTTTAGACTGATGCAGCCTTAGTTCACACATTATTTAAGAAAGACCCTTACTTCAGAACCCTGATCAACTGACACAGACTTTACCACCTGTTTTTTCCTCCAGTGTTCTCAGAGGAAATCTACACAAAACCATTTATTTGTGAGCTCTCTGTCTATACTTTGAGTATCAAGTATCTCCTTGTCATCATAAGCTGCTGATGGAGGTCACTGTATGTATTACCTGGGCTTCATGGATCATCAAGATCAAGTGTCATTGAACTTTGATCTTTAAGTCAAGTTGACTTAAGTTTGCACAGAGGCTTTCTGTGCAGATTCTACCACAGCAATACTCAACCTGTTCCACAACTTGTTCTGCAGACCTACAGGCATCAGATATTCAGTTAATGTTGTAACCGGTTTTAACTGAACCTCTGGCTGCTTTCAGACAAAAACTGAGCTCCAGAGATTCTCCAGAAATTGTGTAGAGCAGCTGTACGTGTAAAGGCAAATGTCCGGCGCACATGTCAACCCGGAGATTCTCCTTCCAGCTCCTGTGTATAATCTTTGGTTAATATCTGAATGAGCTCATGTGAAAACACAGCAGGAGGAACTCAGGAGAATCCACACGAGTGAATAGGTGATTATCGGCATGCTCGAGCCAGGTGCCACACCTGCGTTTGGATCCTCCTTTGATCCTCCTGCTGCTGTGAATGCCTCTCACCAGATAATGTCGTGCTGTGTTCATCATACGTGAACGCCAAACCCTGGAGAAAGTTCTGACCCAAATCTTTGGACATTATCTGGAGTTCCTGTCTGAAAACAACTGTTCTCTGGCCAAGGCTGAGACTTTCTCTGTGGGGTCAACAGAAGTAGTGCAAGATGCAGTGCCATAGGTTACAGTGATGGGGGCGGAGGGGAGGGGAGGTTTGTTTGAAACGGACATTAAAATGTTTTGTAAATGGTTAAGTTGAATCCAGACATAGTCTACGATTCACATCATGGCTAAATGGTGCTTTCCATTCCAGTACGTAAAAATATTTCTTAACTTTGCTTTTCCATTTGATTTTCAGAAGTGTGATTTTACACATTAACAATGTATTGTGTCATATACATCATGTCTTGCCAGGTTTTCTTTTTTACATTGGATCTGAGGTTTTGACTACGATATTTTGTGAACAAGAAAGTCATTTTATGCAGGACATGCCCTCGGCGCACACACACACACACGCACGCAGCCTCACACTTAACTCAAGCACACCCTAAAGACAGAGACCGTATGGTCACTGATTTACTTACTGTGATCAGTGCAACCTCAGTTTTCAGTGCTGTTGGTCAACAGATGCTTTTAGATAACAGGTGACTGTCAAGTACTGCCACTGTGAGGGGCCAAGACACACGGCCCCATCAGGACTTAACCCCACCTCCCTTCGCTGCTGACAAAATGATACGGGTTACCATGTTAAAGGTCATGTGACACATACACACGGTATACACACACACACCAGGGACCTTTTTTTCAACACAGGTCTTAACAGACAATTATGCATATTCCTCTCAGCCTATATTCCACGGTTTGGTGTGAGGCATTTTAATATTAACGGTTTGTATTGACTTTCATCATACTGACATGCCTGTCATTGCCACGCAGGCAAACCTGTTCAAACCTCTGGAATGTTGCCTACGCAGAATGATGGCCGACAAGTCATTTTTTTTGTGTCGTTTTTATGTTCTCTGATGATCTGCTCACTTTTAAGCTAACAAATTGTTCCGTAGTGTAGATATATATACTGTTTTAGCACACAATAGGAAATGTCAGGATAATGGGCAGTCGTCATGCAGTTCTGAACACTTGGAAGTCTTTGTATAGATATAAAAACATATGTGTGAACAAGTCGGCGCAAAGAAATTACATGTGTTAATGTAACAGCCAACGACGTGAATGTTATTTGTTTTTAAAGAAGCAGAAATATTGGGCATGAATTTAGGCCGCTTGGTTGCTACTCTGTCACCCAGTCGGACAGTGTGTTGAGTGTGTGTGTGTGTGTGTGTGTGTGTGTGTGTGTGTGTGCGTGTGCGTGTGTGCGCGCGTGTGTATTCCTGAATGCATGTTAGTCTCTACCAGTCTGGTCGTTCCCAGTGCTCTTCTACCAAAAGCTGCTTTTACAGTGCCCCAATATGTGTATTTTGGGGGATACATGACATAGACAATAGCAGTAAATTTAAGATCCTTCCACCACTCTATAAAGGTATTCAGTCTCAAGTGGTTAAGCTCAGTAGGAAAGGGTGTCCCCCTTTGTTGAGACCTGCAATTATCCTGCCATTTCTGTGGGTCTTAATATCGCTTCTCATGCTGTCCCTTTAGTTTCACTGCAGTGCTTCAGCGTGTTGCAGTATGAATCTTTGTCCTTTTTTTTTTTTTTTGAGCCTTTTCATTTGTGTGTATTCTCTGCACTTTACTGCTGCGTGGGTGAGGCGCAGGGAAGGGAGGGACTGACAATGCATTGTGGAGCAGAGTGCAGTTGTGGCTGCAAGGGAAAGGGTGGAGGTGATTACTTTGAGTGGATGTTTTTAGGCAAGGAAAGGAGGAGAATCCATGGCAGAGGCAGCTTCTGTGGAAGGGACCATAGCAGTAAAGTCAGGACATTGCCTTTTTTTGTAAGAACCTTAAATTGAATTTTCTATTTTGTAGGAAAAGAAATTCCTCTAATATGGACCTTCCCTCAAAGTGAAAGCAATGTTCCTCCTGCTTTGGCTACTTCACACGAGCACTTCCAATTTAGTTCACCTGAAACACATTATTCTTGTGTTTAGTTTCATGGAGTCTCGACGTATTTCATTTTGCATTTCAGTTTGATTCTTCTCCTCCTTTCTTTGTTATATAGAATGCACTTTCTACTAAAATTCTTGGCTAGTTAAGATAAAATAACATTGTATATTCTTTAAAGATGTTTTAAAAAAAAAATCAATATACTTTTTTCCCCTTTGTATTTTTAACCACTTAATGTAGCATTGCGTATTTTATTATTGTATCTGGTACAAAATGTGCAGCTTTATAATGTCCTGGTTTGTCTTTTTTTGTATGTTACCTGGAGAATTGAGGAGAAGTGGGGGGGAAAAGTTGGGCCTTTTTTGATAATATACATTTAACTGACTGCTAACTTTGAGAAGTAAAGACAAGTAGCCATGATTATCACATTTGTCACATTTGTGTGTCTCTGTGCATGTGTTATCTTCACTGAAAACAGAAAACCTGGAGCTGGATAAGTTGACAGGTTCAGGTAACGTTAATGTTACAGTTGACTATAAAGCTTTATATTTCAACGGGCTTGTGCTACTGCACATGAATGAATTGCTTTTCACTCATTGGTTCGATTCTGACCAACAGTGACTTCTCGCTGCACACGACGTTGAAGGTTCAACAACCGTCCTTTGTTTTGTTTTGCTTTGTTTTGACAGGGCAAGTCGAGGTCCTCTTATTTATGACCACTTCCTCTTCTTTTAATGTTCACGTGCAAAAACATTGATTTGGCAAGGTTTTGTTTTTAAAGCAGAATGACATGCAAGATCCTTGCGGTCGGTTTTTCTGTCACCACAGGCGGTGACCTCGGGTGATCTGGATCTGCTTCGACTGTATCTTTAAAATCAGAGAAGGCTTCATAAACAGTAGGATCATGGATGTCCAGAAGGAGGACATGAGGACAGTTGGTGTAACAGAGGAGGACACAAGGGATAGATGTTGGCAGATGTGGTGACCACTTCAGAAAGGAAGAAATAATTGATTTCTAATTCCTCAACTCAACATGTACAGTGTTTTTAGTTTCCTTGCTAAAATACCTACTGTGCGCTCAGGTAGTTTTTAGATGGTGCATCAATGAGTCACATAGTCCTAGAAGGCCGTGTGTGCAGAGAAAAGTGCGAGTGATTCACTGATGGTGAGTGGGTGGTCAGGTACCAAAGCTCACTTCATGAGCAGAGAAGATAATAACAGCGTTGGTACATCTCCATTCCCATTTGGGTTTAAAAGTATCGTCAGCCACCCCAGCTGTTAGTCATTATGCCTTGCGGTGTAGAGGAGTGGGGGGGGGGCGGGCATGTCTGTCAGCAGGTAGATAAGGAGATGAGGCTTCAGTCGTGTCTTCAGTCACGTGATTGCTGCCCTCAAAGTTTGCTCTTGTGGTTCTTTAATCGCAATGGACACACAAGATTTTATCCTGCTGGTGGTTCTCAAACTTTTCATACCAAGAGCCACCTGAGAAAATATTGAGCTCTCGAAGTAACACTATTATCACCAACGTTAAAATACGAGGATGAAATAATAAATAATAGGATGAGCAAAGTCCGCTCCGGACTTTTCACAGGAGGCAGATTTATTCCCTAAAAGTTAATTTGCTTTCTCATCATCCTCCTCTTCCTCAAATATACTTCACACACTGGTATAGTGAAATTAGATTAAGATGGAGCAAGAGATAATATGACTCTTATATAACTATATTTTCTACGCACTCTGGTCAGAATTCATCAGCTCCACTCCGATGACATACCCTGGTAAATACAGTAAAACAGTCATTTTCCTCCAAGTACCTCCAGAGGAAGCTTGTGACCACTTGTGTCTTGTCTTGTGGAAAAACAATCAACCAACATAAACTCCCATGCTGTGATTATCATAATAAAAATATAACATGCCTCATTTTTACATACAAAAACCCCTCCATTACAATAAAAAAAAAAGTCAAATGCGTTCACGCGTTGCTGATTAAGCCTCGTCAGCTTCTCACGACTCGTTCAGTTGCGTTCAGACCTCATGCCGCTTAGTGAATTTGGGCGCTGCACACAGGAAGTGATTAGCTTCATGCTGAGGCAGATGAAGACAGCGGTGTGTTGGTAATGTGAAACAGCTGCAGACAGGTTGGAGTATGACTGAAAACATACAACAACAAAAAAAGTATGACGAGTATTAAGGCCACGCGTGACGCAAAAAATGTACAGTTTAAAGTCGACATGTCAAAATTAAACTTGATATTTGGGGAGCAAAGTTGGAATGGCGTGTCTAGAATAAAGTCGACATGTCCATCAGAGGGCGCCACAGAAGCTGCCACTGAATCTGGGCGGTCAGTCTCTGACATAGTTGGATTTTTGACCTGATGAAACTCTTTTCTTGACAGGACGCAGTAAAATATCAATAACGTCAAGTCTCTCTCTCTTTGGTGCTGTTACCAACTGACTGTCCAGATTCAGCGGTCGCTCTCTACGATGGACGCGTCGAGATGAAAGTCGCCATGTCGACAAACAATTGTACTGAATTCTACTGTTCAAAAAACAACAACAAAAACCGTTGCCCCCCCCCCCCCCCCCCCCCCAACCACACACACAAACCCCTGAGCTGCTGGTGAGTACACACAAGGTCAGGTCTGATAGTATTGTTTGACAGAATATGACAGAAGGACACATTTCTGTTGACGAAGAATGAATAGAAAAACAACAACTGAAAGTTGCGCACTGCAGCTTTAACTTTGTCCCAGTGTCCTTCACACAGGATGTCAGCGATCACAGCCACAGAACACACAATCTTTGCTGGATGTGAAGTCTGTTTTATTAGAAGTGTAATACAAATATTTCCATGTGACTTTAACCACTGCTGTGCTCTGTTTTCACAGAAACCAGGGTCCAGGAAACCCGGGGTTAAAAATACTCACTTTTGCGGACTGGACCTCGTCTCTTTTCTTGGAGCTGCCACTGACCACAGATATTTATGCCCTCAGTGCCTCAGTGCACCTTTGTCAACGTTGGGTGAGAAACACTGGTGTTTACCTGCAGATGTGACGCGAGAACAAACGTTCATTTGACTCAAACATACACACATTTATTCCAGCGGATTTTTACAGGAAACAGAATATTTACTCTATGATCTTCTCTCTTTCTCTCTTTCTCTCTCTCTCTCTCTCTCTCTCTCTCTCTCTCTCTCTCTCTGTTCTTCTTCTTCTCTCGAAAAGTGGCGTGAACGCGCGCAGTGGGCTGTTATTACATGGGCGGACTTGCTGGCGCGGTCACGCTCACAGCGGCTCCCGTGGTTTTGCCGGTCACATAAAAGCGCGCGTCCCAAACGGGCGACCGGAATCAACTGTCGGTACTTTCAGCGAGACCGGATCACACCGAACCGACACTGGTAATATTTTATTCTCTACATTTCAAAACTACATTAGATTACATTAGCCTGTACACATAGACATAATAATGTATGTGTGTAATAGAGATAATCAGATTAAGATAGTCGGAATACGTATAATTTAAATAAAGTCAGTCTTTGAAAAAGGAAATTGTCGGATTAAGACGTGGAGAGTTACATTGTCCTATTTGGGGTTTTTGCAGCAGTGGACGTCATAGTCGGGCTATGTAGAATGAAAGCAGTAATATGAAAGGTTTATTTATAAGATTTATTCTAACAAACAAAAGATAATCTGAATAATGTTTTCTATTCAGATGACGGACAATCATTTGTGTTCAGACTGCATTTTTCCGTCTTCGTCACATTATGTCTTAATCAGATTATAATGTGGATGTGAGTTAGACAGGACTATGAAAGTTACTAGTTTTTTGATTGTTTTTTTAGACAGCAGGAAGTGTTTCTTTTATCTTGTTAACCAGTTGAACCACTTGTCACCTAATGTTCGATGGCTTATTGGCAGCTCTGAGGAAAGCAGACGATACACACTGCAACTGGTCAACAAGGTAAAGGAAAAACTAAAAAACGAACCAAAAAAGTTCATTCAGTAGACATAAAATCAACGTTTACAATATAGGAATATGAATAGAATATCGTATTTTGATTATTTGATTGATTTAGTAATTTTTTATTATAATTATTCAGAATATTTGATTAAATTGTGGAATAGTCAGATTGTTGTTGTTGCATCATGTCAGACATGTAATCAGATTATATTTTATGTCCTGTTGTGGTTTTGACAACAGTAGGCAGGAATATGAGATTTGCAAACCGTGTAAACTAAATAATGTGAATGTTTGACATTTTATTCAGATTCAGGTCAGTCAGGATCACAGGTGTTGCCAAGGTAACTGTCATATTGGATAATCAGCAGATTTGTGATCATATATCTCTGTTGTTGTTTTTTAAATATGACTTAAATGTGTTTGTCTGCAGCTACAGGTTTTATCGTATAGACTTTTTTTAAGTAATAGGATTTAAATTAGATCAGCTCAATTGATATTTTGATTCTGTGTAGGTATGTTTTTTATTTTTTATTATTTACAAGTATAATCCCCCATTAGGCTGGTGTGACTCAGCAACTTATTTCTCGTAGCCGACATACTTTAACAAAGATAGATGGCCATGCGTGGAGCAAATGTTAGTGAATGTAGAATAAATCCATATTTGAGTGTGTGTCTCATGGAACTCGGTGTGATTTTTCTCTTTGTCTCCACAGTCCTGGTTGGATCACGTAACGAAACACGTTAGATCTGCTGACATCATCCACAGCCCCGAACCAGGTAAGCAGCTATAGGAGCTTGGAGCACAATCTCTGCTTGTTTGTGTCAAACCGGTTTATTTGCTTGCTTGCATACTAAAATATATGTATGTATGTACATATGTATGTATATGTATATATATATATGTATATATATATATATAAATCTGCATAATAATTGCCCCCCCCCCCCCCACCTCCACCTCCTCCCCTTCTTTACTCCTTATTTTTATAGAAAGATCCATGGGTGCACTCATCTGGGCTGAAAATGCCGTTGGTTGGCTGCTTTGCTGTCTTTATGGGTCTTTACTGTACCTTTTATTAATTTGTCATGTCTGTTTTCCTAAATTAAAATGTTTGGTTCTGTTCTATTCCCACCCCACCCCCACCCCCCGTCCATTATTCATGAATGTTTCCCAGAAAGCGTTCCTCGGTATAGCCTCCACCTGCCTGCAGGCGTGGGATGCTGGAGAGGGGGATTTGATGCCACTTGGCAACGTTAAAGAGGTGTGACATAGTCAATGATGGGAGACTCAGTCTTCAACTGCTGTTATGTCCCACCCCGTCCCCCAGGAGAGGAGGAACCTCACAGGTCCAGACGCACAGAGATCATGGCCTCCCAATCGGCTCAGGTCGCCTCTGACAAGCGCTTCCTCATCTTCTTCGACTTTGATGAGACCATCGTGGACGAGACCAGCGACGACATAGTGGTGCAGACCGCCCCGGGTCATCACCTCCCAGACTGGCTGAAGGACACCTACCAGCCAGGGCGCTACAACGAGTACATGCAGCGCGTCCTGGCCTACCTCGCAGAGCAAGGAGTCACTGAGAGTGACATTCGCAGTGCCATGGAGAAGATACCGTCCACCCCCGGCATGCTCACCGTCTTCCAGTTCCTCCGCAACCGCCCGCCACAGGACTTTGAGGTGGTCCTGCTGTCTGATGCCAACTCCTTCTTCATCGAGTCGTGGCTCCGACGGGCAGGGGCTCGCCAGCTCTTCCATCGGATCTTCACCAACCCGGCCACCTTCAACAGGGACGGGCGCCTGGTGCTCAGACCCTTCCACTCCCACGACTGCCCGCGGTGCCCGGTCAACATGTGCAAGCAGGTGGTCGTCAGGGACTATGTGGCCCGCAGGACACAGGAGCGGGGCCGCCCCTATCAGAGGGTGCTCTACGTGGGAGACGGAGCCAACGACTTCTGCCCGGCCCTTGCCCTTGGGCCCCGAGACATGGCCTTCCCACGGAAGGACTTCCCTATGCACCGGCTGATCACGGAGACCCACGAAGCCATGCCCGGGGAGTTCAAGGCTGTCACGGTGCCGTGGTTGAGCGGTGACGATGTGGTGCAGCGGCTGAGGAAGCTGGTGGCAGAGTAGAGAGGGTCACACTCAAATACAGGGTCAAAAAGGGGGTGTCAGCTGACAGTTGTAGTCATATTCTCAGGTGAAACAGTAACAGTAATATTTAAGGCAATACAATCATTAGCAGGAGTGTAAACTGTGTATATCTGACCTCCAGCCTTAACATGACTCAGCTCAAATCTCTCACGTTTTGGTCCAGAGGTCCCTCAGTTTATTATGGTTAATTATTATTGAGGTCAGCCACTGTCACCTCAGCTGAGGAAATCGATAACAAAGTAAATGCTTTGTGCCTTTATTAACCAGCTTTATGTTTTACTGCATAATAAAATATCCTACATATGTTTACATTTATTTAAAATAATCAGCAATATTTAAAAAATATTTTCAAAAAATATCACTTTGTGCCAACAAGTGACCAGGTGCTTTTGACTCACAGATGTGTTTTCTCTCACAAACTGCACTTTTTAAAAGATGAAATATTAAATTATCCTGTCACTAAGTGGAATCACAGTAACGTTGTTATCTGACAGGCATGTCAGTCAGCTTTATAAGATAACAGAACACGTGTGTTAACAACATGTTTGTCAGAAAATATACAGTATGTCTATAGATGTTGTTTGATGTTGAGTGTGTTGGTTTGTTTTTTTCAAATGTCCGTTGTGTCTTTACTGTGTCGGCATCGCCTACACTAAGAAAATAACACCAGCAGGAATAAAGCCATCAACTGAAACCTCGACTGTGTCTGATTTAATCACCAAACCTCATCATTCACATGGTCTCCACCATAACAACAACCATAACAAGGCCCATGTGATTCATTAGTCCTAGGGGCGTTGCTCTTTCCCTTCTCTGAAAGTTCAAATATTATATATCACAACCACACAGACAGACAACGTCCTGAAACAGATAGTTATTATATTATTAAAGCTTTTGTAAGCAAATGCTAGATAAATACCTTGGAAGGAGACGATGGACTCTCAAGTTTTAAATTAAACTTAATTTACATAATTATGAATCTACATAATGAATTCATACATTTCTTTTCAATGACTTTTTTTGCTTATCATCTCCAAACCTCTTTGAGTTATGGTTTAGGCTTAGCATTTTCATTATTGACTTATTATTGTTTGATAATGTTTTGTTTAGTACATGGTTTACAGCTGAACAAACCAAAGCATTATTCAGCTGTAACTGTCAGACAGTCAGACAGGTTTTTTTTATCAGACAGTCAGACAGGTTTTCAAAGGCCACCCACACACACACACAGCCCAGAGGTGGAAAGAGTACTGAAATATTCTACTAAAAGTGAAAGTTTCACTATATTGATACAATTTTACTTAAGTAAAAGTCAAAGTACTGGTCTAAAATGTACTAAAGGTAAAAAAGTATCTTAAGCTTGAGTAAAATTTACTTAGTTCCTTTAATAACAAGGTTAGGGTTAGGTTTTTCTTGTGTAGTTACAAAAAAGGACAAGGGTACAAATCTCACATGAATTGTTTTTAATTAAAGAAAAAAACTTTACAAATTAAAGTGCTAACAAAATAAAATAAAGTAAACACATAATGTACCAGTCAACATGGGTCAAAGGTCACAGATGCTTTAACTTTCTCACTCACTCAGGGACCTTAATTAACTAGCCAATTCACCTGTCCTCATCATTCACTTGTCTTCATCATTCACCTGTCCTCATCATTCACTGCCAAAGTTTCCAGTATGTTAATTTATTTATTTATTTTTTAAATTCAGGCCAACATTTTTTTTTTATTCAGTAACGGATGTGATTTCAAACGTAGCAAAATACAGTACTTCCAAAAAAATATATACACTTACGTACTTACGTAAACGTAAAATCACAAATTTTAAAAATTGCTTTAAATAGTACATGTATACAACATGTAAAAACCCTACTCAATTACAGTAACTCAAGTAAATGTAATTCATTACTTTCCACTTGGCCACATTTCACAAGTCTTAGTCCTGAACTTAACCAGTTTCTAAAAAAGCACCAGATTATGCTTTCCATAAGGACTTGACAAGGTCAGTGTTTATGCCAGAACAGCTCCTGAAGAGGCAACAATGACAAGACTAAACACACGTACCATACCATGCTTCAATTGTCAGGAATATATTCTACACATAAGCCATTTCCCATGAATGTGTAGTGCCACCTGCTGGTTATAGTGCAGAACTACAGCTACAATATTAATTATATATTTTTTGTGGAGACCTCACTGAGTCGTTAGTAGTTTTTGACGGGCTTTGTGTTTTTGTTTTATGTTAGTTTGTCTACTACGTGTGCAAAGATTTAATAAGGACCTTTACACGCGGTATAATTACTGTTTTATTATTATTTGTGTATTCGTCTATGCATTATAAAGACACTTACATATAATGTAAAATTCATACTTGTACATTTTATTTAAAATCAACAAAAAACCTTCACTCAGACTGAGGCGAGCAGTTTGCCTGCAGTGTCTCAGTCAGTCGGTGGGTGGTGGTGTTGAGTTGTCAGGTCTACCATTCTCACGTCAATAGAAGAAGAAAGTCGGAAGTAGTCTTTCAGACGCATGGCGGTATTTGGGAAAATATTCATCTGCTAAATTCATAATCTACAACTTAAAGCTTGTTTTGAAAATAGTTTTTAGTGTGTGCACTGTAAGCGAATACAGGTGAGTGTATTTTTTGGGTCAAAGTATAATAGCTGAACGTAGAAAGTTAGCTAAACAACATCGTAACTGAAACGTTGTCCACAGGTCATTCATTTCTTTGCTTGTTAGCATGCTAGCATGCTAGTTCTTCGCTTAAGAGTGTCATAAACAAAAACAAGTAGAATAGCGAGTTGACCGTCTCTGTAAACGTCTACATGCAACCACGGTTTAGTGATACATTCTCTGTCCATGGAAAGCAATTAAAACCAAACAAGTAGCAACTTTGATTGGTTTTGCTAAAAGAAGAGTAAGCGTTAGCTACAATTGGAAGGTAGCTTTCGCACAGCATCCTTACATTTCTGAATATTTAATTGTCAACAAATAGTTGGTTTTGAAATAAACCAAAATAACAGAAAACATAGCATTGAACCTCAGTATATACAGTATTTGCAGTTCAGGAAATTAAATACTCACTATCACTAAACTGCGTTATTATTTGTCTGTGTTGCATTTACTGCCTTATATTTTTCTCGTATATTTAAACTTAAAGTACCTGTTATTGTGCTTATTTGTCTATTTGTCTGTCAGGTCTCTACAATATGGAGGCTGATCTGTATGATGAGTTTGGAAACTACATCGGTCCAGAGTTGGACTCTGATGACGATGAAGACGAGCTGGATGCAGAGGACAGAGATGTCGATGAGGTAGTCTTTTAAATGCCTATTCATTGATAAGTAGTTGTGTTAGTGATGGTGATAAAATCCATGTCGATTGTGATGACCAGCTGTGGGCATATTTACTGGATCACACACAGCAGAAATGTGTGTGTCACCAGCCAATCAGAGAAACCTTTTCTTGTGCCACTCTGGCTTGTGAGTTTCTGAGGAAGGTTAAGAATTAAAAGAGCAGATTGGCTGAAAGGGATGTTAGACATGACCGCTTCCATGGAGAGACAAGTATAACTGCATCTTGCAGCTGTGAGCGGTCTCATAAATACCTGTGTACAAACACACAGCAAATACATCAATTATATTTGAACAAATAACGGGTCACATTCATTTTGGGAAAAAGTGGCAGCCCTATGACACACTCAATTTACTTTTGTCTAGCATAAGACATGATGCCTCTGAACACAGTTGAGAAAGTTGGATTCAGGTACTGATTGAAAGTGCTGGACCCATTGTGCTGAGCTTTCTTGGCATGTTATTATATTACAGTGTTTGCATTTCACTGCCTCTAAACATTGAATGACGTGAATAAGGGCATGTGTGTGGTCTTATATTTTTCTACATTCATCTTTTAAACACACATTATTTGCTTTGTCTGTTGAAAATCATGGTAAAAATTGAAATTGGACAATGTGACCAAATATATTGTGATAATTTTTTTGCCCTAGTTTGTGTTCTGTAATTCTGTCAACGCTTGTTAATGTGTGTGCTAAATGCAGTGGCAATAACACTGTTCTTGTGCAGGGTGATGACGATGATGACGATGAACCTGCTGATGCTGATGATGACGTCCCGGGAATGGAGGTGGTTCTGCACGAGGATAAGAAATACTATCCTACAGCAGAAGAAGTTTACGGTCCTGAAGTGGAAACGATCGTCCAGGAGGAAGATACTCAACCTCTTACTGGTTAGAAACAAAAGTCTATCATTTGTACTGCTGTAATGTAGCACATCATTGGTGTGACTTGTTTTAAAAACAGTTAAACAAGTATATTATGAGATGTGAACCCACAGTTACAAGTATCTTCTCTCTCTTTCTTTTCAGAACCCATCATTAAGCCTGTGAAAAACAGACGGTTCACTCTGATGGAGCAAGAGTTACCTGCCACTGTTTATGATATGGAGTGAGTAAATTTAAGCTCTATCGTTGATACTGAAATATCTTTTTAGTATACTTCTCCTGTGTAAATGTTGGCTTTGGGTAATTTCAAGCTGTGACTTTCCTCTCGTGTCAGATTCCTTGCAGATCTAATGGACGGTACTGAGTTGATCCGGAATGTCACTCTCTGTGGTCACCTCCACCATGGCAAGGTTAGTGTCTGCTTTTTGTCTGGCTTTTTACTCTCATATCTGTGTGTTTACCGTTAGGCAAAACATGTTGTCACACAGGAATGTTTGGCTGCACTTTAGATTCATCTGGGAATCTAATGGTTTGTTTATTCCCTCCAGACCTGTTTTGTGGACTGCCTCATTGAACAGACTCACCCAGAAATCAGGAAGAGAGATGATGTGGATGTGAGTTTTGTTTATATTAATTGGGTGATTTATTCCATGCAATTTTTATGTACAATAAGAGTCTAACCTGATTTTTACTTTGACATTTTCAGCTTCGATACACAGATATCCTATTCACAGAGCAGGAGGTAAGTGTTATGGTTCAACTCTAGACCCTTATATAATAAGTATGACCATATATTTTTAAGATAGAGAGTTGTTGGATGTTGTCAAACTGTCAAATTATTGATGTATTTCTTCCTGGAAAAGTAATTTGTCTCTTGTGATTCTTCCATAGAGAGGAGTTGGTATTAAGAGTACTCCCGTCACAATGGTGCTGCCAGACTCTAGAGGCAAATCTTACCTCTTTAACATCATGGACACACCAGGTATTGGCCTTTGAGTGGATTATTTTTAGGTTTTGCTCAAATAAATGATGTATAAATGAAATGTTTGAAAATAATGTTAAATTAAATATGTTGTGTTTTTTTTTTTTAAAGGCCATGTAAACTTCTCAGACGAGGTCACGTCTAGCATGCGGCTCTCGGATGGTGTTGTCCTCTTCATAGATGCAGCAGAGGGAGTGAGGGATCTCTTTAATTTATTTTTTGATGTTTGTTTGTTTTTTTTTTAACCCTGCGGTTTCTTTAGACATAACATAACTTCAATCGTTGTGTGTCTTTACCCAGGTAATGCTGAACACAGAGAGGCTCATCAAACATGCAGTTCAGGAGCGTATGGCCATCACCATCTGCATCAACAAGGTGGACCGGCTCATCGTGGAGCTTAAACTGCCACCCACAGATGCTTATTATAAACTGCGCCATATTGTAGATGAGGTCAATGGTTTGCTCAGGTAATACTGGAACCTCCTTGTGTCCACCATGTAGAATGATTGAATAAGATTAATGGAGATTACAGTTTTAAAGAGCAGCAGTTTGTGTGCCACCAAATAGCTAGGGATTTTTTTTTAACTTGCTCCACTAAAATGGGATCCACGTTCATCTGTATATTACCAACACAGTTATGTATCAACTCTGACAAATGTTGACTGTTTTTTTTCCCTTTCCCCCTTTTAGCACATACTCCACAGATGAGAATTTGGTGGTGTCTCCTCTCCTTGGAAACGTGTGCTTCGCCAGCTCTCAGTACAGCATCTGTTTCACACTTGGCTCTTTTGCAAAAATCTACTCAGACACTTATGGTGAGACATTTATTTAGCTTATGAGCGTCAACAAATGAATGAAATATCCTCCTCATCCTGTCCCCAATGCATTCATTGAGGTATTAATCTGCTTACTTTGTGTTCACAGGAGACATCATCTATAATGAGTTTGCCAAAAGGCTCTGGGGAGACATTTACTTCAATCCCAAAACGTGAGTAACTAAAATGGATTTCATTAAAAAAGCCACACACCTTGGAGCATCTTTCGACTCTTCATCTAACATATTTTACCTCTCCATTGGTTCTGTTTTTTTCTCTTTTCAGTCGCAAGTTCACAAAGAAAGCTCCCAGCAGCAACTCTCAGCGCAGCTTTGTTGAATTTGTTCTGGAGCCTCTCTACAAGATCCTCTCACAGGTTGGACACTAGCTGTAACATATTTGTGCTCCTGGGCAAAGTTGCAAAACTTGATGTGCAATCTTAACCCAAATACTTTTTTTATGCAGGTGGTTGGGGATGTAGACACATCCCTCCCCAGAGTTCTGGATGAGCTGGGAATCCATCTAACCAAAGAGGAACTGAAGCTGAACATTAGACCCCTGCTGAGGCTGGTCTGCAATCGCTTCTTCGGAGAATTCACCGGTATGACGTTGTTTCCTTTGTTATTTTCTGAGAAATTCAGTCATTTTGTAATTGCATTTATTTACAATTTGTTGTTCTGTAAGTGTCGAGACTGAAGCTTGTTCTTATACATTTGTTTTAAACAAGGCCACTTTTACCAAGCTCTACTTCTTGAATTTTACATAAAAATCCAAACCACAACCTGTTTATTTTCTCCTAACCAAATTTTTTTTTAATTTCCACTCCTTTTAAAAATAAATAGGTTTAAATCAACTTTTTATGGAGCAAATTGCAATTTATATCAAATGTATAAAAGCTAATTTATTGAGACAACACATTTTTGTGTGTCTATAATAATAACATAAACATTTTATAGATTCTGTATTAAAAAAAAGTAATACATGTAATAAAGTAATAGAGGAACTATATCTGTCTTATCTGCTCACAAATGTTATTTTAATCTAGAGATAAAGGGAGCATGCCGCAGTTAACATGATAAATTAATTTAAATTGACCGTGGATGTCCTCCCTCTAGGCTTTGTGGACATGTGTGTTCACCACATCCCTTCACCACAAGAGGGTGCCAAGACCAAGATTGAGCACACCTACGCAGGAGGTATGGACTCCGACCTGGGGGAGGCCATGGCAGAGTGTGACCCTGATGTGAGTATAATGGAGGGAGAACAGGACTCTCCTGTTTATTTGCTGGTAAAGCATGTTTTTAACCTGGTAATATCTGCAATCTGTTTCGAGGGATCTGACAAATGAATCCATCCTGCTGTTTTAAGTGGCCTGAAATGAACACACTCTGAAATAATTCAGATAAAGACAAAGCAAGACATTAATCACAGCTTTCCAAGTTCCTGTTGAAAGTCAGACTTTTCCTCTAATTGGTCTTTTGGTTAAAAATGTTACCATCCAGCAGTAAGACATTTCTGTCTTCATTCCTAATCTCGTTCTCTCTGTAATCCCTCTCTTCTACTCACCTCATATCTCTCGCCCCCAGGGTCCTTTGATGTGCCACACCACTAAGATGTACAGCACTGAGGATGGGGTTCAGTTCCATGCATTTGGCAGGGTGCTAAGCGGCACCATTCAGGCAGGACAGCCAGTCAAGGTCTTGGGAGAGAACTACACCCTTGAAGATGAGGAGGACTCCCAGGTCTGCACTGTGGGACGCCTGTGGATTAATGTCGCCAGGTATTTTCTGGAGTTTTGGCTTATTCGTTTTGTAGAGTCTGAAGTTAACAGTTGTCTGAATCGATTTTCTGACATTCCTTTTTATATTTGCAGATATCAAATAGAAGTGAATCGAGTACCCGCTGGTAACTGGGTCCTCATTGAAGGCTGTGACCAGCCAATTGTTAAAACTGCCACCATCACAGAGCCCAGAGGCAATGAAGAGGTGAGAGATGAGAGAGAAAATCCAGTGAGATTTTAAACCCTTCTGTGACCATCCTGTCATCGCCGGCAGGATTTGTCATGTGTACTTTTCAGTACTGTAACTGCTAGGCCCTAACCCAGATACCTAGAAAATTCAAAAACTATGGACTGGACATCCGATGGTTGAATACCGTAAAGCAGAGAAATAGCTCTGCGTCCATATAACCTCTGTGGAACGACCGTCCAATCACAGACAAGATTCAGACAAGATTGTCTTCATGTCTTCTTTTTTTTTTGGCCTTGTGTACCAGGCTCAGATTTTCAGGCCGCTGAAGTTCAACACTGCGTCAGTTATCAAGATCGCAGTGGAACCCGTCAACCCATCGGAGCTTCCGAAAATGCTGGACGGACTGAGGAAGGTCAACAAGAGCTATCCATCTCTAACCACAAAGGTACGTCATTCACAGCTCTGATTCAAAAACACCAGAGTGTGATCGAAGGTCATTGCTCTGGCATTTGAAAATGTTGTCGTATGAAATGTTTTATTTCCTGTGTGTGTGTGTAAGAAAGAAAACAAACAACGACCCACAAACCTGAATCAAGCTGTTTTTAGTTAAATGCTAAGAAAGAAACTACATTTCAACTCATCTTTGTGTATGTTTGTATTATGTTTTAGGTGGAGGAGTCTGGAGAACACGTAATCTTAGGCACAGGAGAGCTCTACTTGGACTGTGTCATGCACGACCTGAGGAAGATGTATTCGGAGATCGACATTAAAGTAAGGCTGTCATGTTGTAACACTCAACAATATTTATTTTAGCTTCATCAGTTGCTAATTTGTTAATGTTTGAAGAAAGTTTGCTTCTTTCATCATTTTGGATGGTGCAAAACAGTACAATTATAACATTATGTATATATTATTTGTAGTTTCAGCCAGGGAAAAGATATGAACATTTAAATAGTAATCCAAGTGTGCAACAAAACAATAGATTTAATTTACTATAATTAAACCTTTCTTCGTATTTTTACTCCTTTTCCCACAGGTTGCAGATCCAGTTGTGACTTTCTGTGAAACAGTTGTGGAAACATCATCTCTCAAGTGCTTTGCTGAAACGCCAAACAAAAAGTAGGAATTAAACAACATTTTTATTGCTTCCTTTGTCACGGATGTATCTCAAAAGTCATGGCTGTGCCTTATTTTTCAGTTTCAAGATTCACATTTCTGATGCTGTATTTCTTACTGACTGGTGTTAAGTTTGTGCTGTGTGCACTTGGAGACTCTGCGACTGTCCTTCCCTCTGGCCGAGTATCTCGCCAATGTGTGATTGACAGCTGTGTGATGTCATTGACAGGAATAAGATCACCATGATTGCTGAGCCCTTGGAGAAGGGGCTGGCTGAGGACATTGAGAATGAAGTGGTGCAGATCACGTGGAACAGGTAAGATGGAGAAGCTATTGCCAACACACTCATAAAGTGTTAATTATCTGAGGTGATGTAACGTTTGATGCCAGTCAGTGATATTGTACCGGCCTAATAAATGTCTCCATGTTTAAGAGCCGTTCAGACCGATCATTTGTTCTTATTTATCCATCAGTCAGAAGGGATAAATGAGCAGGCATGCAAGAATGATGATTGGCTCTTTAATTAAATGTTGAAAAAGGTAGACGGAATGAAAATTGCCCTCGGCTGAGAGAGTCGTCATTTTAATAGCACGCTCATCGTAATGGAGGGAAATAATCCTTTTAAATCCCTGTGTGAGATACCCAGTTTTCTTAAGCTTATCATTACAGAGCAACATGGGCTCACTTTTTTTTCTTACCCTACAGTTTTAATTACAAGTTGGACAACCAGCTCAAGCAGTGACAACCCTGTGCTACGCTCTGTAGTCTCTGCGGTAAATCAGTGTGCTGGTGTTTTTACATTCAAATACAATTTAATTAGCTTTGAAAACTGTCTTTTTTTTTTTTTTAGCACAAAAATGTCCCACAAAGCTGCAAAACCCACTCGATAAAGCTATAATCAGTACTGACATATGTGTCTCGTTATTTAAAGAATTTGAATTGCATTGTAGATTCAGAGCTTCAGTATGATTTGTACGTAGAAGCAAAAGAAAGCACAGCACAGTCCAGTCTGTACATTTTGACAAGTATGTGCTGATTAAAAACCCTCCTCAGAGTATTGATCACTTCTCTTACGGTAATTGAATCATGCACTAAAAGCATGCATGAATTTTTTTCCATTCTCGTGACTTGAGGAGCATACATAAGTGTGTGTGTGTGTGTGTGTGTGTGTGTGTGTGTGTGTGTTCTGCTCAAGAGCAGTTTCCTGTCAGTACTCAGCTCGTCTGTGAGGCCATCTGGACCCAGCGGTGCCAGTAAGGAATAGCAGGGCCAGAAGAATGACAAACTTCACACACCATTAAACTAAACCTTCGCTCCACTCCTCATATTCCATTAACCCTCATGCCCTCTGAGCAACCAATCTCCTTAATGATCCATCTGACACAGTGTGTAGAAACCCTCCCTTTAAACGGTGGCTGTTCTGTTTCCTCGTGGCAGGAAGAAGCTGGGAGAGTTTTTCCAGACAAAGTACGACTGGGATCTGCTGGCTGCCAGGTCTATCTGGGCCTTCGGACCGGACACGACGGGGCCAAACATTCTTGTGGACGACACGCTGCCTTCTGAGGTGAGTTACGTATCCGACTTTTTTTTTAAACTTTCCCCTTTAACCCTGTGCTTTATGGGCATGCACATGAAGCGTTTAGAACACTTGTGGAAGAAACCAGAGGTGTTTTTCTAGCTGTGGTGCATGAGAGATGTGCTTCTGTCACTTCCATTGTTACTAAGCAACCAAAATGTGTGAGCTGCTGAAAGGAGCCGCACTGAATTATTTCCCTCACCACGGCTCTATGTAAAAAATCTTACTTTGTCTCATTGCACCTTCTCCTTCACCATCTGATTCAGGAGCTTCACCTGGTTGATGCAGGTTCAGAGTTTACTTTTGACTTAATTATTCGGGTATTCGAGTATCAGAAGATATATTAAAAAAGCTGGTTTTGTTCCAGAAAGTTGATATATTTGACACGGCGGTTAAATTTGAGTCATAAAATGGTGACAAATGTTCATCAAAGAGTCCAGTGACAGCTTAAAATGATTTGTCATCCACCACCAGATTAACCCCCATATCATCAGTTTACAGACTGAAAAGAAGATGAAACTCTTCGTCACATGCACATTTTATATTTATATGCTATTTGTCAATGGAAGTGCAGCATAATTGTATCCTCTCTTATTTATAGCACCTGCACAAATCCTGTATGCATTCAATCAGAAATCTTATCTCCATGAGTAAAGAAGACTAAATGCTTCCGCCCGACGACGAGATGCATTTTTGTAGCTGTAACTAAAAGCGTGTTTGTTTTTGCTCCGTAGGTGGACAAGGCTCTGCTCGGCTCAGTCAAAGACAGCATCGTTCAGGGCTTCCAGTGGGGAACCAGGGAAGGACCTCTGTGTGATGAGCGTAAGTTTGACTAAATAAAGCCTTTATTCTCTCTCTATTTCAAATTCTCCTGAATCATCCACATTATCCAAAATATAATGTCCTTTCCCCCATTCTGAGTATTGTGTTGCCATAACCCTGTGTTTGTGCTGTCCTCAGCCATCAGGAATGTCAAGTTTAAGATCCTGGATGCACTCATCGCTCAGGAGCCTCTCCACAGAGGCGGAGGCCAGGTCATCCCCACAGCTAGGAGAGTTGTCTACTCCGCTTTCCTCATGGTGAGGTCATTCCCCGACAAACTTCCTACTCTTCTCCTTCATCTACCATTAGCTCCTCCCCATAATGTTCCATTACCTTGATTACTGCTGGGGATTTCTCTTTTTTTTTTTTGCTGACGTGCGCTCTTTTTAATCGTACTGCGATAACATTGTTCCTCAACGATTTTGGCTTCTTTCCTTGCTCCTTTTATCTCGTTCACTTCTCTTATCATAAATCCATGGGTACGCTTTACATAGGGTAGCCATGTTTTTCTCTACAGGCTTTATCATCTTTTTAATGCACAGTGTCCCTTTTGTTCCAGGCCACTCCAAGGCTGATGGAGCCATACTACTTTGTGGAGGTTCAGGCTCCAGCAGATTGCGTATCTGCTGTGTACACTGTGTTGGCTCGAAGAAGGTTGGTTTACTCTTGTTTTTTTCTTGTTGTTAAATATCAACTCGGGCAAAATGTCAGTCCTTATGAGCAACTATATTATATTATCATAATAGTCACTATTATGTGGATTTAGGGAAAATCAATTCTATCAGTTTAATTGAGAAAATAATTAAAGGTTGCATCCTTGCTCAGTGTTGTTAAATACAAATATAATTTGAGGTTTGTTATAATAGATCATCTTTGAAATTCAATTTTTTTTAATTCTGTGTTTCTCATTTATTAGAGGTCATGTGACTCAGGACGCACCGATTCCAGGGTCTCCACTCTACACCATCAAAGCTTTCATCCCAGCCATCGACTCCTTTGGCTTCGAGACAGACCTTCGCACACACACACAGGGACAAGCCTTTGCTCTGTCTGTCTTCCACCACTGGCAGGTAAGATTCACAGACTCGGACATGATTGCCGTCGTAAATTATGGCCCCGGCCACAAATTAAAAAGCAGGATTGAAAGCAGTGGAGACTCACTTCATCCACAGTAGCTTTGGAGGTTTTAGACGTTGAATATAAATTAATAATAAACAAGCTCAAGTTGGATTTAAATCACGACTGTACTCAAACAAACCTGTATTTCACTGTAGATAATATAGGACGTGACAGGAATAAACAGATGAAACAATAAACATTTTACGCCTCCACAAAATAAATTCACACATCAGCTGTTGTCACGTGAACTGAAAGTGTTACCAGCTTGTTGCCAGCTCTCACCTGCATGCACAAGCAGAGCCACAGAAGGAGGTAGTGAGCTGAGAGGGATTGTTCAGATTTTTGTATGACATAGACAACAGTAGTAGATCATGTAGCGAGTCCCCTGTACAGAGAAATCTCCCCGCTTCAGAGTGGAGAAAAGTAGTCCTGGGAGAGGGCCAGGGTCACAAAACTAACACATTTGGCACCACAAACAAGCATGTATATGTTACGTTAACACATTTGAACAATAAAACTGCTGTCCATCAGTATGTCAGAACAAGCTATGTGTATGTGCCTCTGCTGCGAACCGGAGACTCTACTACTGGTGTCTGTGTCATACAACTTGATGTCCAATTATTATCCCTTTAAAGTGAGGTTCATAGTGTACTGAGCTGTACTGAGATGCATTCAGTGACCCTGGTAGCCTGTAGAAACATGCTACTTCCTGTCAAAACAATTTATGGCAGTTTTGGGTATTTTTAAATAAAAGTACTTAAATTATTTTTATAAAAATAAGTACACATTAGGGGTTAGGGTAAGGGTTTCTGTTTTTATTTTATGGTGGGTGGCAACTACAACTGCCCTAAAAACACCAGTGATAACAGGAAGTAGCTGCCTTTCGCACAGATTGAACTAATCAAGCTTCACAGTGTTGAGCTGCTTAAAAATACATACTAATATAAATAAATGTAATATTTTATACAAATGCAGTCCACCAACCTCCCTGTGGTCTTATATTCACCATCACTGTTCAGTTTTGTATTTTTTTGAGTACAAATGGGCATTTTAAATAATTTACTTTTCATGGTACAAAGGAATAATCGGACGTTTATGCCCATACATCATACCAAAATAAATCAAATTCCATCGTTCATGCATTGCACCATGAAAGAGGACATTTGTTTTTCACCACTGGGGAGCTGTTGTGTGGGTTTGTTTATTCTCTTACTCACTCGTGCACGAACAACATAAAACTGTGGCAGCTTGTGCAGCAGAGTGACCGACCTTTCGGGAACGTTTGTCAGTCTGACGTAACAGTTTATGATGTGAAGAAGAGCGATGTTAGAGTCATTAAATTTGTAATGTGGCTGTCTGCGTCTCTGCCTGTCATGGCTGACATGTGTTCGTTTCTGCATGAGAGCTGTGTTAGTAAAAAGTAACTCCACTCACCGCAAAGCCTGTTTGTCTGGAAGGTAAATAAGGATTTAATAGGTATAAACCATAATGCAAGTGTCGGACAAGAAAATAAACGATGATTTGTGTAATGGAACAAAAACTATTGACTTTTATTGAGTTAGCTGCAGTAATGTAACATGATATTAAAATGTATTTTTGTCCATCATTGTATTTGTGCCATGGGATTAGAATTATGTTGTCTAATCAAATAGCTAATATAATTTTAGAAAGCAATTACTCAGATTCCCCTGGGATAATTCCAGTTTTTTCATAAACTTGCCTCAAATTGGCCTTTTTTTTATTTTGAATTCTGTCATCATCAGATCCTCAGCCTGGGGTTATTGTTGAAAATGTACCTATTTTCTTGGAAGACTCCTGGAGGTCCAGTAACAATCACTCTCAATCTTGCTCCAAAGTATTTTCTAAAGGGCAGCTACACTGTACCTGGTCCGACCGACAGTCTGAGTCGTCTTCTCTGCTTTGGACTTTGACAGAAATGATGCCTGATGGCACTTCTCAATTCAACTGCCCTGGAAAATAAGTCTCTGACACATGATGTTTGCCCTATTAGACCCAGTGGGGCTATTATGTGTCTTCCTCATTATTTTGATTAGGCACTTCCAGTACTGGCTTGTCAGCAGGACTGTGTTGAGTTACTGCTGTAAGCAGCTCCCCATCATCTATTGATTGGGCTGAAGCGACTCCATGGATAAATATTTCCCTTTTACTCCTGTTTTTATGTTTTCTCCTGATGATCCTTTCTGACCTATTTGTTCCAAATTCAACATTCCTAACTTCTTTCTTAGTCTTCCTTCTGTTTGTGCAATATCATTGACAAACAAACCAATTTTCAAAGGTCACATGATAGATTTACTGTTTAATTTTCATATGGAACCTGAAAATGTTACACTGACGAAAGTGAGACACACTGAAAGCGTGACCACTTGTGCGTTGCCGTTTCCCCTCGCGTTGACAGACTCGGTCCTGACTCAGTAATAACGAGACAGACTCGCAGCGAAATCAGATATTTTAGTGAAGGGTTCAGAAGTGTCCCCTCAGCTTGTTAAAGCTCAAAGTGATGATGTGTGGTGATGTTTCATGTTGTCAGGTTGTTTCTCACATTGTTCATGGTTTGACTTTGTCATGTGTTTTCCATGTCAGATTGTTCCTGGTGACCCCCTGGACAAGAGTATCGTGATCAGGCCACTTGAGCCTCAGCCCGCCCCCCACCTGGCCAGAGAGTTCATGATCAAGACCCGAAGGCGCAAGGTGAACCTCATATTCACGATGATTTTTGTTTTGCTATGTTCTATAAAAATAAATCTAAATGACTTTTTTTTTGTCCACCAGGGTCTGAGCGAAGATGTGAGCATCAGCAAGTTCTTCGACGATCCTATGTTGTTGGAGCTGGCCAAACAGGATGTGGTGTTGAACTACCCCATGTGAGATCGCAACACGGCAAACCCACACAGCCATCAACTGTGAATCCACAATTTATCAAGGTTATTTGAGGTATAAAGCAAGTCACTATAACACAGAACCATGAGATATTGTCATCGATTCAGGTTTCTCTGCCTTTTCAAAGACTCATTATCTGGTTTTCCTGAGGAAAAACAAAAAAATAATCATATAGGATCCGTCATTAGATTAAAACAGACTCATGACTATGGGGAGTGTTCGCTCTTACCTGTGGAGAGCAGCCGTAATTTGTAAAGTTTGCAGACGTTTGTTGCAACACATCTTTTTCTTGTATTTTTATTTTTTACGTGTATAAATGATTGTTTTGTAGAGTAAGATAACTTGGAAGCTTTTTAAGAAAATAAATAAATTGGCTGTCAGTGATTCGGTGTATGTCTGAATAAAATGTGTAATTCAAAGACAGGCATTGAAGGATTTTTTTTTTCATATTATTATTTCTTTATTGTCTGAAGCTCATGTAGGTGAGATATAGAGGTAATGAGTTTGTAGCTGTGCACTGGGAAGCTGCAGTGATGTGGACGTGTAATTCCGTGTCTGGAGGTTGAAGCCTCGCTGTTGGTTTGAGTGATCAGTGTGTCTGTTTGGGACGTTGTGTGGGTGGTGAGTGATGGACAGGCTGCAGGATGGTTGGGGGGGAAGGCAGAGACGAAGCGAAGGTTAGTTTCACACAGCGGAGTGAAAGAGCGATGGTGCATATCAAAGGAGACAGATGTTATGAAATGGAAATTTGCGTTTATATTTTCAGTCAGTCCAAAAAAAAATTGCAAATCCTGAACTAATGACAGAGAACATTTACTGTCAACAGCACTTGCTTGAGTTGAGTTGAAGACATTTCACCTCTCATCCAAGAGGCTGCTTCAGTTCTCCTGGGTGAGCGGTGAAACATCTTCAGCTTTACTTGAGCAGGTCCACTCACCCACAGCAGACTCCTGAAGATGACTATGACACATATTTAGGAATGAATTCCAGGCGGATGTTTTCAGGAGTTTGCTTTTCACATTTCGTGAACGCAGCGAGAGATTGAGTGGGTGAGATGTAATCACAAAAGCCGGAGAATCTCCAGAGGATACTTTGTTCTGTGAAACTCCACGGCCTCTTCTCTTTGAAAGGTTAAACTCAACAACATTCACTTCAAAGCCTACAGAGAAGTATTTAACTTCATGTCAAGACAAATCAACCTGCAAGTCTTCTCACATCTTCAGAACACTTGTTTGTGTCTGACCGGCTCAGATCTTCATCCCTCACCACATGCTTCTGGATTTCTGGAGGTGGAGGAGACCAGGAAGGTGAGGGCATGGACACAAAGTTAAAAAAAAAATAGCTTAAGCTGCTTTGACATTTGGACTTAATGTCAATCCTGTCCACTGTGACGGGGGATTTTTATATTTTAGCTGACGTGGATGGAGAAGAGGGATGCCGTACCCTTTTCAAACAAAGTTTTTGAAGACGATTGCTTTGCACGTGTGTTTAAAGTAGACCTGAACTCAGGCGACACGGTCACATCAGTCCTCTCTGTTGCTGGCGTGAGCCGGGATCGTGCCTGTCCCCGGGTCAGGGAGACGGATGGCAGCAGTTCTTGCCCGTATGAACACAGTCTAGCCCTGGAGCACTCAATACAATCTGTGGTCCTTGTGCTAAATATAGACGGGAGCGAGACTCTGGCTAGTATAGGGGACGATTAGTGGCAACGTCCTCCTGCAAGTCAGGCCCGGCTCCATCTGCTCTCAACTCACCTCATCAGTCACATTTCACCACGATAAATCTGTCCCCTGCTCTCACCTTACCTTCATTTGTCCTGTCTCTATGCATCTTTCGTGTCTGACTCAATCACACCTGGCCCTTGTTAAAATCTTGAAGATTTGGCCCAAAGCAGCTGCAGACATGGAGATTTTCTGAGGGATCCGGAGGTGGTTTGGGGAAGCATGTGACCACGTTTCTGGGTCTGGCTCAGCTAACATCGCCTGAGTTGCAGCCATTTCCTTGTATTTTGTTTGCAGTGTCCGTAACGCTGATCATCTCGTAATCTTTTTTTCCTCTAATGACTAATATCTTCCATTTTACAGCAGCATGAGGACACAATATTAATAGAGCGGGCAAGATGGTGAGGATAAAAGCTGAGTCGGCCTCCAGCCACAGGCAAGAGACGTGACACTGACGACAAGAGAAGGGAAACTACCGTTTATAAATGACCAAAAGAGCGTTTCATTCTGTATGAGAGGGACATTATTCCATTCATATAATACACTGAATAACCAGTGTTGCTATTATTGTTCCATTCAATATGACCAAGAACCAAGAGCTTCAAATGTGCACATATTTCCCAACCTTCCCCCCCCCCTCTTCATCAGGTTTATGTTTTCCGACGTCTCCTTCATGAGGAGCCTGTCCTGCAGGAACACACGAGGGCTCCATCACTGCCCAGCAGGTCACCACTGGTTAGACAACTGGCAAGGTCAAAGCTGTGTGAGCAGACACACACACACACACACACACACACACACCAACAACCACATCACTGTGTGACTCCTGCACCCTAAAGGACCCACAGTACTGAGTCACACTCCGGTGACAATGAATTGCAGGATCCAGAGGTCAATCCATCCCCGGCTGACAGACACTGTGCTGAGGGGGCTGCAGAGTTAGAGGAGGGCAACCACCGTTCATCTCTCACTCTTTCCTTTTTTCTTTTTTTTAGAGCAGTCGGGCTGGGAAACGCAAAGCAACTTCAATTTGCCAAATGAGGCACACGTTTTCCTGTGCTCGAGGCCGTCCACAAACGCACACTGAGAGCAGACTCGCAGTGAGCGGCTGTAACGCTGCTGAAACACCTTGGGTTAGTTCAGATCATTTCCACTGAGCACGAGCGAGGCTGCTCCGGTCGTCTCCTCTAGAATATGGTTTGTGACCGTGAAGTGAAATCTGTCATTTTTGTCACAGGTCACTAAATTGTGTCACTGCAGTTTCCAGCCAACAGGCTGAACTCTGATGATACGTCCTTCATGGGCCACAACACAACAAACCAAACCGGACTGGAGCTGATCCCGCGCTCAGAAAAGACCTCTCTATTTACACTTTTTTCTATATTTGATGTATTTCTTTAATTTTAAATTCTTATCTGTTTTTACTGCACACGACGTTTTGAATACAGCATGTATTATCTTTAAAAGTTGCTGTCCACAGTGTGTGTACCATATTGTAAATATCCCAAGATTCTAAAAATTAAATATTTATTATAAAATAAGAATTATAATGTAAATGTATAGCAGTTAAAGACTATTTAACCATCCCATTATTCGAAGCCAACAACACAGATGCAGGAGCCTTCTTCTGGAATACCAATAAGGTCCATAGATGGATTATGGGTTGGTGGATTAACTGATGATGGATGGATAGTTAAATGCTTTGCATACAAAGACAAACGGAGGCGATAGATGGATAGATAGATAGATAGATAGATAGATAGATAGATAGATAGATAGATGCTTTGGTTTTTTTGTCTAATGGAAAAACTGCCCTTGTACGTATACATGCATATTATATATACACATATACAGTATAGACCCGGCGTGTGTGTGTGTGTGTAAAACCTGTCGGGTGCGCGCACTGTCAAAGACGCGTACGCGCAACATCCTGCTCCGCTGCTCCCGACAAAGACGGGTTCGCCAAGCTTTAGCTTTTTTCATCCAGGAAACCCAGATGTCACTCAGCGACACCCGCGCGTGTCAGTCAGGCTGTGCGTGGCTGTGGCACATTTAGAGGAGAGGGGGAGAAGGAAAAAAACAAAAACACGCCCCTTGTTAAATACGAGGCGAAGGCGCAGCGGCAGCGTGGTGTTTGTGGACCTCCAGAGATCAACAGATCCACAGAACTCCACTGTCCACTCCTCCTCCTCCTGGACGACAGAAACCGGAGCCAAGTGGCGGCACATGTGAGCGGCGGTCACTCCTCACCACATCCCAGGGGCCGTTACACACACACACACACGCACGCACACGCACGCGCGCCGAGAGAGAATAAACCAGCTCTCGAGATTTGGTTGTAACCAGCGGATGCATGTGTTCCCGTGGCAGCCGTGGAGCCTCAGTCAGTCCGTGCCACAATGACCGAACCATTGTCTCGCGTCGCTGTAACGGAATGGGCCCGCGGGAATTTTGGCACCGGTTTTACGCAGCAGACCACATAATTTAATCGACGTTCCTCGGCCGCACACACACACACACACATGGACAAAGAATTGCTCCTCTCGTATCTCGCAGTGATGCTTTGAGACGCAACACAAGCGCATCAGTCAAACACCCTGCGAAGGAAGAAGTGGAACGCAACCAACGGTGGGATTCAAGTTTGGACCTGGCCAAGTCCAAAACGACCTCTCCCTTCCTCCAAACAGGATCATCTTACGTCTTAAAGCATCTTCACAGGCTCGCATAGCGGTAAGGATGCTCCCGTTTATGTCTAATGCTGTCATTTACGTCCATATTGGCTCATGATGTGGTGAATTCCTCAGCCACTGGGAGTGAATGAATGTGTTGGGTCACAGACGCACCATTTGGCACCATAACGCACCAACAACGGTTGCATACCCGTGCTTTATTTCTGTGTAAGACAGTCATGTCATTGTAGTAAACATGTAGTCAAGTGTGTGAGCAAGAAAAGATACACATCTGTGAAAATACACACACACACGCACACACAATTCATCACAAACGTGGTTTTGGGAACCAGCTGAGTTCTGGTGTGTTTGACTGACACCAGCGGCTAATTAGGAGCCCACATTCACACACACACCATCAGTTTTTCTTGGGGTTTTTTTTGTGGTTTTTTTTGTGTTTTTTTTTAATCAAATACATTTTTTATTTAGCCTTGAAAAATCATTTTGCACCACTGTGTCTCACAATCTTTTGTTCTGGAATGGTTTCGGCAGGAACATGGTGTCGCTGGGCGCTGCAGATTCTCCTCAGTGTTTTGGTGAAATCCTGCAGGAGCCTGTTCAAATTAGCTGGAAGCCTTCACACGCACTCTCTTAATGACTCTGTTGGTAAACTCCTGAGATTAATTTAATTTAACCATGGGCCACGGTGCTTTGGCGGCCACATAGAGCTGAATTATGGATGAGGAAAGGTGAAAAATGCAGCAGTAGTTCCTACAGATGAAATCCCTTTTAATTAAATTCTACCTGCCACAGTAAAATAAAGCAATAGTATATATCAGTATATTGCCATTTCAGGCCAAATAAGTCTTTTACCAACTGCAAACGGTGACAACTGCAAGATTGCTTCATCCACTAACAGTGCCGGTGCCTTTGATCAGGCTCTAAAAGCCCTTTTTTCCTCTTCCACGTTCCCCAATCCAGTGATAATCTCATCATTTTCTGGAGCAGGTGACCCGGGTCATTCGCCTTGATGAGACACCCTTTCATTGAGCCTTGAAATAATGCCACGTTGGCTCCTGTGTGGAGCGTTTTTGTCAAATATGAGCCACCGTCATGAGTTGTCCCTCACTACATGTGAAGTCATTGTGATGGATTTTGGGATGTTGCCAATCGAGTCTTATAGTGCGTGCGCGTGAGTGATGGTTTCTTCCCAGCATAGCATAAAGATGCCACATATGTATTCAGAAGGACTTCTCTGGGAAGCTGCCAGGAGAAGCACATCTACCTCCATTTGCCCTTCATTCCTTTATTTCCATCCAGCAAGTGGGATTGTAGCAGCTTTTGCATACTGTAAAGGTATGGGCAACATTTCCTGCAGCTGTGTGTGATTAATAATGTTTCTGTCAGGGCACCCCATCCCCCACACCCTACCCTTACACCCTTCTGCGTCCCACCAGAACCATTATCCCACTCCCTGTGGGTTGGAGAGGCAACTTGTATCAGCACAGGCGGAGGCGTAGTCGACCTCTGTGCTCCCCAGCACTGGGAGAAAGATGAGGAGCAGATTCTGTGTGGCAGCGTAGGAAACAACCTCATCTCTTGACCGATGTAGTATCATCACCAGTGTTCACCAGAACCCCGCCCACCCTCCCACCTCATGACTTGGCAGTGATAAATTGTGCATGAATGTTTATTAAGTGAACGGAGCGCAGTCTCAGAGATGGGTAACATATTCAGGAGGATACACAGTGTACAAGACATTTTGCTTTTGGCAGCGATCTAACGAGAGTCTGTCCAAGAACAAGCGGCGATAAATGGCAAGTGGACAAAAGCGACACGAGAGGAGAGCTCAATGTCAAAGGTGGATTATCAAGTATTCTGATCTGTTACATTCAGGAAGCAGTATATAGAATATTCTATGTTCCACAGCCCTTCACTGAGGCTCTAATAATAACATTTAAAGTTAAATTATTGCCAGTCTGCACTTTATGAAGCACTTTAATATTAGTCCACCTGCAGTATATTATTTAATTTATACTGTGTGTGTAGTTTAATATGTTCAATATTCAATCTTGATATAGAGAAGTGGAGTAGAAAGTACAATATTCTTTAAATTGTACTGCAGGAGAAACCAATATATTAAAGTACGGATAACTCTAATTAATTAAAACATGATTTCTGTTTTTTTGCCTTTCACTAATGACAAATTATTAATTCTATTCTGCTATATAATTCTTAATGACTCAGGGAAAACGTGGATTAATGGCTCCATTATAATGTGGATTTTCTTTATTGTTTTCTTCCAGTTTGCGGTTAAAGCTAGAACAATTATTTGTGGATCGTAATCCATAGTCTTTGTAGTAAGGGCCTCATGCTATTCATATTTTTTGTTTATCTCCATGTTAACACAAAAGTACACAAACGCTTTCACATTTTAATGTCACACTAAAGCTGTCATTTTAAAGCTCCCTCACTCTCATCATCTCACGCTGAAGACACCAAACTGTGCTTCATGTAAATTGGCTTGCACTTAAATCAGAAGTCAAGTGTCTGCGGCGTGTGTGTGGAAGTCAATGCCGTGCTTTTATAGACACTTATTATTTTTGAATAATTGGAGTAATTCACTTACTGTTTTTTCCCCCTCAGAATGTGTGATGTGGAGCCAGTACAGTAAAAGGTAAATGTTGTACTTTCAGCTACTGTTTTTAAAAACCACACACACAGAACATGTCATCATGTAACCGCAGGGTCGTTGGTTCAAATCTGTGGACGAGTCACCAGCTGGGTTTGCCCCTGAGCAAGGCACCCTATCTCTCATTGCTTGTGTGTGTGTGTGTGTGTGTGTGTGTGTGCGTGTGTGCGTGCGTGCGTGCGAGCTGAAACAATTACTCGATTAATCAATTGTTAATCGTTTACTAAGTTGATCGTCAACTATTTTGATAATCAATGAATCGTTTTGAAGCTTTTTTCATGATTAAGAAGAAGATTTCTTTCATGGGAATATTTCTCCGTATAACAAAGAAATCATTAAAACTCAATCATTTTGGTTTGTGGACAAAACAAGACATTCGAGAGCATCGTCATTTCCAGGTTTGACGAACACCGATCAACATTCTTTTTTAACGTTTTCTGACATTTTATGGGCCAAACGACGTGAAAAGTAATCCTCAGATTCAACGGTTATAAAAAGAATCGTTAGTTGCAGCTCTGGTCATGACACCCTGACTTGATAAAACCTGTATTTGAGTAATTTGCCGGTATTTTCTGAAACTTTGCCACGGAAGCTTCTCCTTTACTGACTTTTCGCAGCACGAGCGCATTAAGGTATTATGTTTATATCTAGTTGAGCAGACGTGAGAGCGCTGCTGCCAGTCTTAATCCTGCCACTGTCTTTATTCCTGCCAACTCGTCTGGATTCCCTCTGCTTGACACCGTGTGTACCATACTCTGCATTTTCCGGATGCCACTTCCTGTAAACGGCATCGGAGGTGCCTCGCTTTCTCCGTAATGACTGATTGAATGAGTGATATGAGTGATTTAAATGGCAGATAACTGCCTCTGTGTGTGTGTGCATTTATTATTTATTAAAACTTACTGAGAGCTGTAGAGTAAGACGTATTTACATTTAAGAACCTGATTTCCTTGTTGTTTTGACTGTTGTCAAAACAGTTGGTGATGGATTCAGGAGTCTGTTAATTGTGACATCTGTGATTCATTTAATCTTTCATGTGAAATGATCGTCCAACAACTTTATCTTCAGTGCACACTTTCCCCCCTTCTATCATAAATGAATCATCCGCACTGTAACTGTCAGTCAGTGCAAATGAACGTTCTCTCTTTGAATGATGAATGAATGAAACACATGATCCCATTTTTTTTATTTTGTTCCTTATATGTGTACAGTGTGTGTGTGTGTGTGTGTGTGTGTGTGTGTGTCTTTATTTAAAGGGAGAACTTTACATTTACTTTTCATTAGAAGATCTCATTCATCACGGCTGCAACAAATCATTGATAACTAATCAAATTCTGGAGCAATTACAGACTATTCTCATCTGAATCAGCTTTTTGTTGAGCAAAATCACTATGTTGTTGCACTTGTGCGTTGTTGCCGTGACGCCACGGCACATCGCCGAGTCATTAATTGGGGGAAAGAATTGAAGAGAAATTAAAGAAAATTCAAAATTTTAAAGCGTCTTTGAGTGTTAAGAAAAGCGCTATAAAAATAAGATGTATTATTATTATTATTTAAAATTGATCCGACACGTTGCAACACGTGTATTCATGTGCCAGAGTAACTGCACTGCAGCGTCACTTAATGTTTTATTTACTCGTATGTTTGCTTGTAACTCAGTCAGTGCCCATTAAAGTCCACTGCTCTAATTATCTATAATTGATTGACTGTCACCGGGAAATGAATCAGCTGCACTTCATCGTTTTAGCGACACATTTGCCTCTTTCAGCTTCTTACGCGCAAGAATGTGCTGTTTTTTTCTGTTTCATGAGATTCTGGCCCTTTAGAAGTGTTGATACAGTAGTTATTATTAACAGAACACGTTTTTTGTACACATATTTTCTTGCAGTTTGTACTTTTTTTTTACCTTTTTGTACACACAGTAAATGATCAGTAGGGCTTTAATTATAACATGCATGCATATAATTAGGGATACACGGGTTTATTGACTGTCATTAGCCTCTAAAATGGATATTTTTGTGATCAAATGTAGTTTTTACGAATCCTGTAATAAATGTGCGAATTCTCAAAGGTATTATAACAGTGTGAAGGGCTGAAAGACTTTTAAGTACTTCTGTCCTTCTTTTATTTTGAAGATTTCTTTGCGTCTCGGCCATAAATGACCATCAGTATCAGCCAAATTGTCATTTTTAACAATGTTATCAGCTTTTACCCAGAACTTCACAACTCTCATCAGATATAACTAACGATTAGGGGGTGGAAATCACGATGTGATACACGATACCAATAATATCGCGATACAGATATGATTCTTTGCGTGAAAAGTTAATAAAAGTGCAGGATTTCTCTGTTTATTCACAACATAGAGAACAAAGTGCATAAAGTCTGTATATTGAACGTGGATGGAACATCTCTTAACGTAGCTTTTCTCCACCACTATCCCGCTGTAAACTCCCGCTTCTTCTGGGATGTAACTTAAGCCCAAAGTTTCCCTCATTTGTTTGAGCAGCGCCACCGCGAGGAGACATGAAGTAGTGACGCCCAGTTTTAGAGTGCTTTAATTTGTTATTTAATTAAAATATCTATATTTGCCCTGGCGTGTCGAATTATCGTATTGCACGAGGAAGGACGACAATAGATCAGAAAAGTGAAACAAAAGTAAACGTATGAATGATTCCCAGTGATTTGAAACAGAGAGAGAGGCAGTCAATCCTCAGGGAAGAGGGAGAAGCTCACCGCTTCTTCACCATGTGGATGGAATGTGATGTCGCGTTCCCCGAGCCTCTTCTCGTGAAGAGATCTGGTCAGTGGAACAAATGAAAACAGTCGTGAAGGCTCCTTCCCACCGGGAATGTCACTATAACCTACCGGGATCAGCTCCGACACACACACACACACACACACACAAGCTGTTTCCCCTGCAGTCTGACTGTTGAACATGCATATTCAAAGTGATATGTTGGACTCATGAATCTGCACGCTGACACATTTACATACGAGCTGCGCCCGCTGCAGCGCAGGCCGTGATTCAGGGTGACAGGTCTTATGCCACTTCCCTCAGGTTACCGAAGGGGGGGGGAGGAGCCACAACGTGACAGGCCCAGAGATGCGTTTCATTCACCGCCACCGTCCAATGACACAACCTGTCCTCTTCTCTCCATGTCCGTCTATGTATTCTTCACTTTAGAGTCAGGTCACGTGATCACTCCTTGTTTTGGGCGCGGACCAGTCGTGAGGCTGAAAATCATATGAATCGCCTCTTGAACACGTGCAGCGCTCAAGTATCTCGTCTGTGAAGGAACCATATATCAAGAATAAGTCGTTCTTAAGTGTGTGAAACATTTTAAAATACACAGTCCGGCATGAGAGACGCTCGAGCCTCGCTGTGTTTTAGTTTGAAGTCTTCACACAACATTGATGAATTATACATTGTTTGAAAGCTTTAAGTCTCCTGTTTCTTATCGTCGAGATCCATTTATCACCGACGCAGCTGAAGAACGGAATTTTTTTTGACTGTGGAAAAAATGTTTGTGCCTCTTTATCGTGACTTTGTTTTTGTTTTGAAGTTTAGACTTCAGACACAATGTCCAACGTCATTTCTGAGGACCTGGTTAAGTTCAGGGCTCAGATTTGAATTGTGGTTGAGGTTAAAGTACGTCGTTACATCCTGATGGAGCTTTCTCTGTCTCCGACGTTTACAAACCACAGCAACAAACATTTCGCAGACGACATAATGTCGCATTTCATTAGCATAATGATGAGATGTTCTTTAATTAACGTGCTTGCTAAGTCCCAGATCAGCAAAACAGTGTGTTTAATATGTCTTTCCTTTGTTATGAGCCTTTTCTCGCTTTTAGCACATTCAGCAAGATCCCTAGATTAAACTTGCCTTGTGTTTGTTTGTTATCATCAATATTCTGTTGGCGGCTTGAACCGAACCACATGCTGATCTCAGGCCCGTGTGGTGTCGCTGTCTTTTGATTTGTAGACCTGCCATTCTCCATCCTCCATCCTCTGTGTATCATACATTTATTTACCACTACTGTATTGATGGATTGCACACACACACACATGCCATTGCGCAGTGTTGCCAGATACATATTCCAGGTGGCAATGAACATAATCCAGGGAATAACGTCCATGCAGCATAACTAACCGACTAACCTTAAACTAATTTAACTCAATACTGGCTCCGATGCTTCAATCCATCTTGGAATATTGGATCTACTTTGTACAAAGGGCTGCTTCTCTTCAGAGCAGAGCTGCCCCTTTTTCTCATCTTGTAAATGTATTCCCGTTGTCATTTCCGCTCACTCCAACAAATCTTTATTAGTCAGAGGTGTCAGAGGAGAGTTTTAAAATCGTGAAGATTGAAACAGGTTTTCACAGATTTTTTTCCCAGCATCCTGAGGGGTGTTTGTGCGGCACGCGTCGTCTGCTCCGCTGATCTGCTGCATCTCTCACTGCGCTCTGTCGTGCACCTGCTGCAGAACAGCTGCCATGTTTAACACAGGGTTCAACTTTTTCTTTAAAAAAACCCCCCAAAAAATATATGAATATAATATAATATACTTTTGAGTATGTTTTTATACTTGAATATGAAGCTTATGAGCGGTGTGGCTGCTCTAATCTGTGAACATGGGAGCCTGAATGGAAAGCAAGGTGTTCCGTGATATAGTTGCTCTGCTTCATGCACGTTGTAGCCCACTCCCACTGGCCAAAAAACTGTTTATTCCCAGGTTTAAACGTGTCTTTTACCAGTGGGAATGAGTTTATTCAGCATTCGCTCTCAGTTCAAACGACTAGAATGTATTTATTCTTTTATTTTCTTGGTTTACTTGTTAGGGGCGCGGTGTTTCACTGTGCCCGATGGCCATGTCAGTGAGATAAGTAGCGTGACGTTGTACCGGGTGCACCAACAATGAACAGTGATATCGAACGCGACACAACAGACAACGACAGGGGACATCCAGGAGCGTTTGGTTTGTGGCTGTTTGTCTCAACAAGACGTCAAGCTTTGTATGAGAAGAGACTGAAGCAAGGGAGTGACACTTTTCTGAGCTGACGGTCGTGGGTCTAGTACCAGTACCATTACTCTGGTCCCCCAAGAAATGTACAGAAACATGGAATAGTTTGGGTCAGTTATTTTGGTACTACTCCTAATGGAAACGCAAAAAAAATATGTACCGAACTGTTCCACTTGGTGAAATAAATTTCCCTCTTTACTCTATTGCAATAATAGCAATAGTGTGATATTAGAGCTAGTACACGTTGATTCTGTACCTGATATGAAGAGTAGATACCCTTCCAGTGATTCACCCCCGCTCTCTCTTCTCTTCTCTTCTCCCGTTTGCTTGTCCTGTTTGGTTTCCCGGTGGAACAACACTTTTCCACCAGCTCCACTTATATACAGCTGCCACATGCAGCACATACTGTATGTTTGCTGCCAAAACAGCATTGTTTTGAGGATCGTGTGACCAACTGGAACTTAACACCCACTAATTCTGCTTAGAAAGAGGCTTAAGTTTGGATCTGTTTTGCGTTAAAAGAGTCTCCAGGCTCGATATGCAGGTTCATAGACCCGCAGCAAAGTTTGAAGTGTTGGAACGCTCACAGACCTGAATCACTTGGCCATGAGACACTGTCGGCGCAGTGAAGGAGGCTTGCAGAGATTTCATTAAGCACACAAGTCACCTTCATTATCTGCAGAGCTGCACACACGCACAAGTGATTTGCAGAGTGCTGCTGACACCGTGGAGAACATATTAGAATCCGCAAGGAGATCTTGTGTCACAGCAGTGCACAAGGTGCAAGGCATGCACTGAGCCGGCCTCCAGTGCTCGGGCCTGATTGGCCGAGCCGCGGCGGTCCGGCCGGGGCGAAGTCCCCCTCGCTCGCTGTCAGCGCAGAAGCCGAGCAGAGCGGCCAGGTTCACTGGCCGAGGATGACACTGTGTCACTGCACAGTTCACAACACACTGAGGCAAACACACACACACACATGAGGTCCAAAAGAAATGTGCAGAGAAAAGCAGAAGCAACTGAGGACATGTCCGAAATGTAGACATTTTTGTTGCCCGTGTAGTAATGATTCATCATAACAATACTCGAATGCAGACATTACTTCCATCTCATCAGTGCTGTGTCAGCGTTAGAGAGCCTTCACCCTCCCTCCCCCTGTTTACCTTACATGAAAGGTTCACGACCTCCATCACATTGTCACAGCTTCTTATTTAAATGTATTTTGTTTGTACAAGGATTGCAGCTCAAGGTGCTTCGCAATGAAAGGAAAACACAATTTAAAAAGCTAATACAACAATAAAACACAATGCAGGGTGGAATGAAAAGGAGAAGTATAACGTCAAAAAGTAAAAACCCTTTGAAATGAAACAAAAGATGCAGTAAAAATACAGAGTAAAGCTGGAGTAGAAAGATAAAGTTGTAAGTCTTCCTTCATAAATATATCCAGTGTTCCAGAGTTCCAAAGTCTAGGGGGCGTAAGTAACAAAGGTCTCCAGTAAACCAGCAGCGGACGGTCGCTACTTAGCTCATAATAATACACAGGAGAACAAACAGTGATTTGAATTTGCAGCCAAGTCAATTCAGATTCCCCTCACGTGTTGAGAACCCCCCGGCCGCTCAGTCTCAGTCTCTTCCTCGGATGTTTTCTGTGTTTTGCATCTCGTTCTCGCATGAATCAGCGTCTCACAGAATGATTCCCTACAAGACGTCACAAGTTTATGAAAAGCTACAGAGAGGCGAGTTAGGACTATTTTTAGCTGCTGTTGCATATACAACATGTTCCTCCAGACACCGAGATGCTCCGGGGGTCGTTCTCCGTGTTTACACTGACTCTGGAAAACCTCGTGCTTTTAAACTTTTTAACTGCCTCGTGAAAACCTCACTAAAGTGGGTTTTTGAGATTACGTCGCGGGCCGAGTCTGGATTGAGTTGAATCTAAAACACAAAAACCCGCAAATGCCCATAATAATAATGAGATCAATGACTTTTTTTTTAGCCTTGCAGTCGTGTGAATATTTGTATCATATTTCAGTATCATATCTTAATAATAAAAAGTATAATATAGATAATATACCGTACATGTCATTTTGCAGGGTTTTACGTGGACGATGATAACCTTCTGGTCACTATTGTCGTGATTCCACTGCAAAGACACAAACGTTTTGTTAGTAATAGACCGAGGAGCGTCCTGTACACACAACCGGTCTGTTTCCTCCTGCCTCCGTTTTAATGTGTCCACATAAACCAAAGCATCTTTCGCATTTCTCTTTCTATTCCTTCCTGTTACATCACCTACACATGATGTGTCTCCCAGGACGCTCCTGTCCTGTCCTCTCCTGTCCTCTCCTGTCCTGTCCTCTCTGTCTCTTCTCCTGGAGTCATGTTTAAACAAAGTAACATTCATACACGGGTGGGTTTCCATGGCCACGAGGCCTTCAGGATTATCTGAGCCGTGGCCCACCATGGTGTGATGGGTAGGAAGAAGCCCACAGGCGAGCACAGATGCTCTCATCATGCTTCTGTCGTGTGAATGTGCTGATAGCAGTACAGGCTAACACTTTGAGACTCTGTATTTAAAACAGAGAAAGAAGAATAAAGAGGGGATGGGGGTTGGGCTTCACTCGGCAGAATCACTTTAGGCCTAACTTTAAATATAGCTCTTTGCTCCGTCTGATTTTTCTTTTTTACTGTTTGTTTTTGGTTCGTGCCTCTGTGGCACGGGACTCCTGTAAATGCTGTTAGGAGTTAAAGAAGCCCGAAGACAGACCGTTTACATAAAGATTAACGCAGATGAAGAAGATCGTGTTTCTTCCGAGCACGATAACGACTTGTATGTCCGGCCTGGAGGGCAGAGCAGCAGCAGCAGCAGCAGCAGCTTTGTCTGCTGGCACAGTGTGAATGTTTCTGGATCTCATCATCACTCCTGCCTCCAGCTTGTTTGGAAGGATGCAACCTTTCAGCTCCAGCTACACGTGTGCGTCCCCATGGAGTCAGCAAACATGTCTCAAACACTAAACTGAGGCATTTGTTCCTTTTAGTACACACACATATATACGTATATGTATATGTATATATACATATATTTTTTTTTCTTTTTTTCTTATTCAGGAGGTGTGATACTGGGCAAAATCACTAGATTGGATAAAAGCTGATTATTTTCATCATTGATTAATGTGTTGATTACTTTGTCGATTCATGGAGTGTTTGGTCCATTAGAATGTCAGAAATTATCGGAAAGTGTTAATTGGTGTTTTCCCAGACGTCGACATGATGTCTTGTTGTGTCCACAATTTAAGATGAATCAGTTTTTCAGATTTCTTTCTCTTATAAGGAGCAAAGATACCAGAAGTCATCAGAAAGCTTGTTTTACGATTCATAGATTATCAAAATAGTTGACGATAATTTGGCAGTCAATAGTCAATTAATTGAATAATTATACAACCTAAAATCTGACACAGTCTAAAATGTCTAAATATCACGTAAAGGGTTAATTAAGTTCAGGCTTAAAGAGATGTCATGTGACCAGGACATGAGTGAGGGATGCAGTGATCATGTGAGCTATGTGAACATAGTATACAGTATGTATAGTGTTCATGACAGTAAATTATAATGAGATAAGAATAGTAGTATATTACCTAAATGCATGAATATATTTAATTATTGTCGTCTATTAAAGCCGATTAATAAGAAAAGACAAAAGCAAAACAGAGTTTAATTTAGAGAAATAGACTGTGTGTCGGTAGCTACTGTGGTGAAAAACACATAAGCCTCGTGGGATTCACTCCTCGTACAGCAAAATAAATTAAAATTTCCTTCTGACCAAGAAGCTACAGTAATTAACTCATTAAATCATGCAACAAAATCAACAAAAACACCACACATCATGACAGGCAGCATGCCCAGACAGCGCTCTGTGCTCTGTGCCTCTGTGACCATCTGGTCCATACTACATCGTCGTGTATGCCACTTATTTTTTGCCAGGTTTCCTTAAAATAAATAAAATAAAAAAATAATAATAATAATAATAATACATTCATGAGGCAAAATTGACCTTGAATTTTGAACTTTGAAGACCAATCGCTCATGAGTTCGGTAATCGACCCTGGGAGTGATTTTTGTTGTTGTTGATGTTATTATTCTGCCTCTGTTTTGGTCTTTTTGAGCACAAATGATGTGACATCAGAGCTGACTGAGGGAGCGTTAGTGTTTATACAGCAGCAGCACAGAGGTGTCCCATCAAACAGGCTTTTTGAGCAATCGTATTCATATTCTGAAACATTTTCATGAGCTCTCCTCTGTGTTTTCACTCATACACCGCGACCTGTTTGCAGTCTCCTCGCTTTACCAGCTCGGTGTGGATGTTGCCTTCATTCGTCCTGACATGAAACAAATCACACCCTGTGAGCAGCCCGGGCAACGCCAGATCTGAACACAGAGAAACACAGAGAAACACAGAGAGACACAGAGAGACACAGAGAGAGCGAGTCGGCATTGTGTGAATGCACGCCACATTTTAAAGCAAGGTTAATACATCTAATGTGGATCAACAGCAGGATGGGGCTGTGTTCTTCTGACCGGCTGAAAACAAACAGACATATCAGTTAGCAGTGAGATAAGACTGTTGTGGATTACATGGACTCTATAATCTATGACACTGAGATGATTTTTCCGTCTTTATTCTGCTGTTTACTTTATCTCCTCTTAGAACAGATGCCACACATAGTCCCAAACAAAGGAGGCTTTTGCTTAATGTAAATGAAAGTGTGTGTGGCACTGTGTGTGTGTGTGTGTGTGTGTGTGTGTGTGTGTGTGTGTGTGTGTGTGTGTCCTAATGTGATGAAGGAGGCTTCATTAGGTTGCTGTATATACACTGTGTGCCTGAGGCAGCCCTGAGGCTTTTCCCTCCAGCAGCAGCAGGTTTATGGAGAACATACTCTACAGCTCAGACATTCAGGCAAACCCTTATTCATAAGAATCTTAGTCTATGGCAATATTTACAGTATTTATCTGGATTCAAATAGTTAAACACTCAGCAGAAAAATGCATGGATGTCCTCACGGGCTCTTGTGCTAATTTAAATGTGTTCCTTTATATTATTTACTCCCCCCGTTGTCTTTGTTTTGCTTGTCTTCTCATCGGTGAACGGGCCGTATTGATGACAACGTTCTGCAAAATCCAATTTCGTGCACAACTAGACCTCTCAGCTGACATGACAAGCATGATCGGATGATTCAAAGTTGCACTGGCGAAGGAGTGTGACCGTAGGCGAGAACATATTGCTGCAACAGGGTTTGTTTTTTGACTGTTCTGCAGTCATTCAGCATGTTTCCCCTCTCCGCTCTCCCAGCACTCCCAGGCCTTTTCAGTCCTTTCTTTCCCTCCCAATTTTCGACATCCTTTAGGGGCTTTGTAGGAAATTTGATTGCTCAGTTCCGTTTACATTCACTCGCCATCTGCGGAATTTGGCTGCGAGTGTGAGTCTGAGTTCTTCACGCTGGCAGCTTTGCATTGACTGCGCTCCTTATCATCTCGCGCTTTGAAATAGAAGCACTGAAGAAAACCGCCAGTGCAAAGACATACTGTATACATACAGCGTGAACGCATTGGTGTCAGTCATGGACTGAGACCTGCGTGAGTGAGCGAAAGATGTTTTAACGGCGGTGGGAAAAAGAAGGCTGTTACCTGGGACATTAATAATGACAGCTTTATTTAGGCGTCTCCCTGTAAACTGTGACAGAGACAGTGAGTACAATACGGTCTAAATCAGCCATCATTCATTTCTTTCTTCAACCCCAGTACAAAGGGGATCTGTACCACAGCAGCACATTTATGACTGACATGTCACCGAATGTACATGCTTTTATAATTTAATCTGTTTGGTTAGGATTAAGTCAACGTCTTAGTTTTGGTCTAATACGGAGGAAATCTTCAGTGACACCACGTCTTAAAGCTTGGGTCGGACGGCTCTCTAGGAAAGTAGTTCATGGCGGAGTCTCATTTCCAAGTGGTTAAACATTCATGTTTTGGAAATGAGGCTCGGAACAGATGACCTGAAGTAACCTTTCCAGTTTTGACACGCTCAGTTTTTAAATCTTTAGCCAATAATCTAAATCTAGAGAATCTAAATTGTCCTTCTGTTTTTAGGTTGCTTTGCAGCATAGGATTGTGTACACACGCCTGTTTAGAGGAACGCCCGCTCTCACTGAACTGAGCTGTGATTGGTCCATAACTTCTATCACGGGCCAAGTTTTTGTGAGTGTCTATAACCCAGTTCAAAAATGTTAACTTTCGTTCAGTCAGACAGCAAAAATAAGTAGAACAGATGACCCAGGAAGTGTTGGAAACATGTTAAAGTAATGAAAAAAAACAACCTTATTTTTGCTGTTTGTCTGAACGAAACTTCTCCACCTGAGAGCGGCGTATCCCAGCTGTTCCCTCACATCACCCCTGGTGTCGCCTCACCCTTGTCAACCCAGATTACCTCATGCGTCTGTAAGGCAACGCTGACGGACGTGACGATGACAAGAGAACGTTTAGAATGTTTGAGTCCAGAGGAGGTTGAGAAGTACACGCCTCTCTCTCAGATTCATTTATTTACAAACGCTGAAAGGTTTTTGCAGCACTATGATCACTGACAATTTAAATATACATCGCCTACTGCAGCCTTAATCGAAGCGTTTGTTATGTAGACCTAATCACTCAGTATGCAAACCAGGTTTCCAGGATCAGCCTCCTGACATTTCTTATCTTCAAAAAGGAATATTTAGTATAAGTATATACTACTAGTATAGTATATAAGTATACTCAGGACCTTGAGATAATACAAACCATAGTAAATTGCCTTAACATAATCTATAGGTATACAATGATACATTTCTTATCACAACTGGATTACACATAGATATTCACAGAATGTAAAGACAGCCATACACTGAATAATGTTTACTTAAATAGTGAATAAATAATGTGGTTAAAGTGAAACCAGAGTTAAAGGCTCCGTGTATTGGCAACATTTCTCCAGATGGATGCACTTTGGAGATATTAAGATTATTATCATAAAGTACACATTAATACTGCTTGTCAAAGGTGATACTCGTGTGGAATAGTATAATTACATTTCGCTTTCACAGCATTCTCCAGTGCGAGCTTCAGCCTCAACACAAAATTCCGCTGTTACAAATGGAACCTAAGAAGACATAAAAATAGAGCGACTGCCACCCACTGTTACCACTTTATCTCTTCACCCTCATCTATTAAGATGTCATCTGCTGCGACAAGCGTGTCGAGAGACAGTGGTGAATTTAGCCTGAACTCTGTTTCACAGTTTCGTCGTTTGAACAACCTTGGCCTCTTCGGCTCTTGTTTCTGCTTTAACACAAGCGCCCTGACGGCAGAGTGATGGTGTCCGTGGTGCTGTCAGATGGTGGCTGAAGAATGCTTTACATAGACTGACTGATCACCCACATATTCAAGTATAGTAGCTGGAGAAATCCTTGTCCCTCGCCATTCACGTCACTGACATGGACAGAAATAATTATGAATGATTTGTCAGAGGAAACAGGGCCAGGGTTAATGCATGGAATACATTTTGTATGCTTTTGTTGTTGGATAACCTAAAATATTGGCAAAATATTGGTTTTTGATTGATTTGATTCAGATTGGATGCATGTGTGGAGGTTGGATATGTGGCGACATGTGCTGACTTGTAATAATGGATGAGTTGAGTTGAGAAGGTACTTTTTTTGTAGTGGAGATGCAACCTAAACCCCCCCCCCCCCCCCCATATACGTGAGCCCCCCCCCCGAAAGCCGCGGTATAGTTCGCACACTGATTACATCACTGCATCTGGATGTTAAAACACCTTCACATTTGTGTGACATTTAGTGTTAAAAAGCATGTTTATTTGTAGCCTGGGTGAACCCAGCTGAGTCTGGCAGCAATTTGATTTCACACTGCACACACACACACACACACACACACAAACATACACAAACACACACAAACACACACAAACACATCTGGCAGAAACACAATTTGGGCCAACTTTAGAATTACATTACATCCAACATGGCAGCCACTGAAGAGCAGCTGTCTTTCAATGTGATTCATCTGAGTCATTGTGTGTTTGCTTGTACGTCTATGCAATTGTGTACAGAGACATTTTGATCTATGTCCGTTGGTCACGCCTCTTGGAAGTTTATAGGTGATTACACCCTTTCCAAGTCAAGTCAATTTTATTTAAAAAAGCCCAACATTGCAAACACAATTTGCCCTGAAGGGCTTGACATGGAGTGAGAGAGAACTCCCCAAAAACCCTTGCACAGGAGAAAAAAACAGGAGGAGCGACAGACGACACTCATACTCCATCTCAAATGAGAGCCAGGCGACTTCATTTCACGTATTGCTGCCAAATTTGTGTTGTTTTGTGATCACAGTTACCTCATTAACCTCCAATCAGTTCATCTGTTGTACTAAATTTGCCAGATAGACAACCCAAAAATGTAGCGCCTCTGGTGTTGGCTGACGCTGGTGAGTAGAGGCATGAAAATATCAAGTGACGGAGGGAGGGATGGAGGGAGGGAGGGAAGGAAGGAGGGATGGAGGGAGGGTGTTACAGTGAGGACGGTGAGGGAGGTTGAGGAAAGACACCTGACTCTGAAGACCAGAGATACCACAGGTGGACAACACAATGACGGCGTTACCTTTATTATTCGTGTCATCGGGGACACTCGTTTGCAGATTATCAAGGATTCATGTCAGCAGCTTAACTCAAATTAAAGCTTAACTCAAATTAAAGATTAATTAGAACACGGAGTCGCTCTGCGCTGTGTGTGTGTGTGTGTGTGTGTGTGTGTGTGTTGAGCCGTGAAGGAAGAGACATGCCTCCCGCCTTTTTTTATTTTCCTCCACACAAGCTCAGCCAAGATCATCTGCCCAGCGTTCAGTCACTGCGATGCCAACGGTGTCTGTGCTTATCTGTAGTAAACAAGTTGAACTGCGGCTGGCAGTGGCATTTGGCCTCCGTGTGCTCTCCTTTATGACGTCGTGTCCGTGTGTGTGCGTGTGTGTGCGTGTAGATGCCGCCAGTAGACCGTACACAAGCTCAGACCCTTAAGTTTACTGTCGTTTCCTCTGAGATTTAAACAGCCCATAGCCTCAGGGTGAAAGCCACATTTCATTATACAATGCTAATTAATTTCCACGGGAAGTCATGTGTGCCACGCACTGATTGACTCGTTGTCACTCCCTGAATAGATGTCCACAACTCTAAGTGATGCTCTAAGTGCCAATTTCACGCTAGCTACAGGGGTTGAAGTTAAGCCATTAACTTTTTTTTTGAAGTGAAATGTCAGACGACTTTAATGGGACAGCTGCTAACCAGTCTCTCATTAGTGTTGTTGCGTTGTTTTTATGTCCCGGGGGATGTGTTTGTCATTTAAATTCTCCTAATGCCTCTCTTTAAAGGCCCAGTGTGCAGAGGTGAGGAGTAATGGATTACATTTACTCGTGTCACTGTAGTTACTGTACTTCGCTACGAGGCAAAAAAACTGAAAAAAACCTGAATTTTTTTTTTTTGTCAATGAAAAAAATGTAAATGAAGTGCAGTGGGACTGACTTGTGTAAGAATTAGTGACATCTAATGGTGAGATTAGAGACGGTCACAAATGGACGACTCCTCCACTCACCCCCTCACTTTGTCAAGGTTGCCAGGGAGCTTTTTTAACGGTGGCTGTCACATACCACAAAGGATGTCGTGCATCTTCATTTGTTTGTTTCTAAATGTGAAACGTATAGTGGTTTGTCCATCTGGGCTGCTGTGGATGACGGCTTCTGTAAAGCAAGGCCCTTGTCTGTTGGAGCAGGGAAACATTTATAGCATGCAGGGTTATGGTTAGGGTCGCGTTCTAGGCTTTTTAAAGCGATTACACATGAATACAAAGCAATTAATGGGAAGCATGTTTGCCAATAAACCCTCCTAAACGCTACACACTGGACCTTTAAGTCTGCTTGGCATTGGTATGATGAGCGCTGACAGACTCGACTCCTGACAGAGCAGAGGGGGGGGGGGGGGGGGATGAGCCAATTTGGCAGATCTCAGGTCTGTTTTGGCACGAGACAACGAGCATTGACAGTGAAGACGAGGCCTCTGTGCAGGAGCGGCCTAATGTTCTCACGGCCCTTCACTCATCTCGTTCCCTCCGTCCCACTCTACCTCGCTTAACCCGTTTGTCTTTTCGCCGTGCATCCCCAACGTCTCTCCTCTAAGGTCAATCCAGCAGAGCTCAGAGAGCCATTATTCGTGGTTACTCATAAATCTCCACGCTAATCAGCTCCTGTACACATCAGCTTTCAGGGAACTACCCCCATGAGAGCAAGAGAGCCATCTCATCAATAAGTGAGGAATTTTCTGTGTGTGTGTGTGTGTGTGTGTGTGTGTAGTCATTGACCCCTGTGCTGAGGTCTGTAAATCTTTTTTGCTCTGTGTGTGTGTGTGTGGGTTCCTCAGCCCGTTCATTGCCTGTTAGCAGCTGGAATAACATTAAGGCCTGTATGAGGACGTGTGGTCACTGAGCTACATCTACACAAACACTCAACGTAAAAACCTCGTTTTCTCAACGCCAGCTTTATCCGCCACAGATGTCGTCCATCTCTCCTTTTAACAATTAATTCAACTCCTACAGTTTATGGGTTTTACCTGAAAGGGAGAGTTTGGGTTTTATGAATTATGTGTTATGACAAATTGTCAACACTAACTTTGCTGAGCACTTACACTTAAGTATATATATCTATATATATATATATCTATATATATAGATATATATAGATATATATATATATATATATCTATATATATAGATATATATAGATATATATATCTATCTATATAGATATATATAGATAGATAGATATATGTATATATATATAAATATACAATAAATGGCTGCCAGCAGGGACGAAAGAAAAAACTGATTTTATCCACTCAACAAAAGGTTCACTAAATAATATCAATGACTGCTTTCATTTATTATATCACAAGAATATGTCATGTTATGCTGGACTGAAGTTTTTGTGTGTCGCTCACTCCTCACCAAAGGCCATACAGAAACTCATTGATTTTACGTCACGGCACATGAGAGTTACTGATTCACTGCTGCCTCCTTCAGTAAGTTCAATTGTGTTATTCTATGACTGGTGTGGAGTGGTTTAGAATCCTTAGTTTGGATTTACACGTGACACAAACTGACCAAAGGAGGCAGCTGTTGACCGGCAGCTCCTGTGTCACCACCAGCTGAAATTGTTCATTTTTTTCTTAACTTCACTACAGTGTCACTGCACTCCTTATACATTTATTATACAGTATATCAATGTAAGAACATCATATTCTTCTCACAGCTACAATTAAATTATACAGCATCATGACAAACACCACATGAACATTGTTATTACCTATTTTACTGTGCGGAACTAAATGCCTTGTTAGCACAGTCATTTATAGAATAGAATCTTTATTGTCATGGTGCAATGAAACTGTTAAGATAGCAGCTTAAAAACAACAACTCATTTAAAAATGCAATGTAGAAATAAGAATAAATGAGAGGGAAGTCCACAGTGAAGGGGGGGGGGGACTTCCATGATATGATATAAAAAGGTGCTAGAGCTTATCTTTGTTGGTTTGTCCATGCTCGGATGGTTCAGTCTGCCTGAGGGGAGAGTGGAGAACTATGAATGTCCAGGGTATTTTGGCATGAGCATCATGTGAAGGAAACTGGAGAACACTTGGAGGAACATGTTGTGACTTGTATCCCGTAGTCATTCCGATGCTCAGGTTTGTCATTATGAATAAGGGACCTTGTTGCTTTAAAATCTGGCAAAATTATTATCTCAATACATGGTTTCAATTAGGGACAACGATGCACAAGGAGGGAGAGCTGAGGTTGACTTAGAAAAAACACTATATACACACCCGTGCATGCACTGAAACTTCTCTCACATTGTTTTTAAAATATAAAACGTGAAACAGCCCGAGTTGTGAGTTATACTCGTGCCTCTCCTGTGTTTGATTCTCAGTGGCTTCCATGGACACTGAAAACAGAGCAGTGCACATAAACACCGGAGCAAAACTCCACCCTCCTGCCTAACGGATAAGATGAAAGTAGCACTTGTGCTATGTGTTTACACTTTCAGGGGGCATTTGGAGTTGATACTGAGTTTTTTTTTTCTTTTTCTCCCCCTGCTTCACATTTCACGCTGCAGACTCTTTCAAACGTTGCTACAGCATCACAGAACTAAAGAAATAAGAGAGGAACCTAGAAGAGTACTGAACAGCTGAATCTCCTGAGCTCCAGTTACATCGACAGTATCTCAGATTAGGGGCCACACGGTTGGTGTAGTGGTTAGCATTCTTGCCTTTGCAGGAAGAAGACCCCCGGTTTGGAACCTGGTCGGAACAAGGTCCTTTTTTTTTTGCATGGACTTTGCATGTTCTCCCTGTGTGTGCTTGGGTTTTCTCTGGGTTCTCCGGGTTTCCTCCCACAGTTGGAAAATGTGCAGATTTGTGGATTAGGCAAATTGGACACTCTGAATTGACCGTCAGAGTAAATTGGACCTGTGATTGACTGCCGACGTGTCCATGGTGTGACCGCACATTTCGCCCTATGTCAGCTGGGATTGGCACCAGCGCCCCCTGCGATCCTCATGTGGAGGATACAGTGGTAGAAGATGAATGAGTGAGTGCCTAACATTACTTTACTAGACATGGGAATAGGTTAATGATTCATTTTTGGTGAGTTTGTGTCATCAGTTAAAATGTCAGAGCTTTCAAAGAGCGTTCACAACAGCTATTGCTGTTATTAATAAATCATTTGTCGTCCTTTAATGAAGTGTTTGCTGTTAGCACTATGTCATCTACACCTGTGTGTAGAAAGTGTCCTTTAAATCTGTACATTGTTGAACATTTTCACCAGAAACAATCATTGCTAGAGACTTTTGGGGCGGCGGGTGAAAGGAAACCCAGGGGCCCTCACGTCAAAATCTAACCAAGTTTGATACCAATTGGGATGACAGGTGTAGCGAGTGTACTTACGTTTTCATTGCAGTCTGTTCAATTTTAAAATAAAGGCTGTTTTCACAACATTGTTCTTGCTGTGGACAAATATCATCCGCCTGCTTTGTCTGATTGATTAGTCATTATTTATTTATGGTTAGTTATCATAATAATGTCGTTTTTCTTCAAGCAAAAAAACATGTGACAGTCATTTTATTTCCTGCTTCACAGTAAAATACATTTGAGCTTTGGACAATCTGAAGATTTTGCTTCAGGCGACAAGAAAAAAACCAAACATTTGTATTGATCTAACAGTCGATGGACACAAAAATATTGGGCAGCAGTGGAGCTGAGGATTTAGTTGCAGCCCTGAAACCTGAAATCTTGCTCAAGGAACAGCTGTTTTGGTTACGGTTGGGTTGCAAAGACGATATCTCGCCCACAGGCATCGCGTTGTGTATGTGTGAACTCCACATGAAATGGCCCATCATTCACAGTCAGTGGCATGCGGTGTATGTCATGTGCAAAGAGCCTGTGTGCGTCCTTATGGTCCTTGATTGATGTTGATGACGAGGAGGAAGTGGAGGTATTGGAGGGTGGGCGGGGGATGGGGACGGAGAACAGCAGTGTGAACAGAAGCAGGGAGGTCAGTGGAGCACAGTGTGTGTGTGTGTGTGTGTGTGTGTACAGTAGGCGCCCACAAGATGGAAGGTGGGGGATGGTGAGGATCTGGGGACACTATTGAGCTGAGACCCAGCCGAGTCCTTTCAGATATTATAATACGTCCTCACTGTGCACCACGACGTGGGAGCAGCTCTGTTTCTTTTCCTGCCCTTAGTGTCAGACTGTGAACGTCGTTGCATGAGAGCTTTGTCTCGGCTCAGAGCTCAGTGCCATGAGCTGAATCAGGGCTCTCCATTCATGCACTCTCTGCCATTCTGTCTCATTAGACTGTGAGCGCCATGTGTGTGTGTGTGTGTGTCGAGTGTATTATTGTGTGTGTGTGTGTGTGTGTCGAGTGTATTATTGTGTGTGTGTGTGTTTGTTTCTGTATCGTGTGAGAGTAGATTGCTTTGCTCGCAGGGTTTTGTTCAATAGCATATGTGTGCATCCGGCGTGGGTCAGCATCTGTATCCATGGTGTGTGTACAGATTATATTTGTGTATCATGTTTTTATTCTGTAGTATAGATGAATGTAAATGTTAGGGCCCCGCATGAAGACGTTAGTTTTTTTGCAGTTTAAACTCTAAATTTCAAGAATAAGTCGACATGTCGAAATGAAACTCTAAATTTTGAGATAAAAAAAATAATAATTGAGAATGAAGTTGGACTATCATGTCAAGAATTAAGACGACGTGTCAAGGTTAAGGTCAAAATTTCAAAAATGGAGTTGGATTAAGTTGACATCTTGAGATTAAACTTGATATTTTGAGAATAAGGTTGGGATATCAGGTTGAGATTTAAGTCGAAATGTCGACTTAAATCAAGTTTAAACTCGTCATGTACATGTTGGCCCTTACATAATAATCAGCCCGTTATACAATTTGAAACAACACAATTAGTCAATCACATTTAGAATGCAATTGAATCATTCCAGTTTTATGTTCTATGCCAATTTAAAAAAAATAAATGCAATAAACAAATCTTAGAAAGAGTTCTTATATTCAACTTTTCATTCTCACATTAGAACGTCGCAGTAGCTCCATCTTAGTAAATGACTGTTCTAAAGCTGGAAATGGAAAAAGGAAAAACTACCTTTTTACTAGAATTGTAACCAAATCTCTCAAGCCCTTCTAGCTACAGTATAACCAATACAAAAAAACATAATGCCACAATATCAGACTGTGATTTTATTGTAAGTCGCTTTGGATAAAAGCGTCTGCTAAATGACATGTAATGTTACATCGTATCAGCTCTTTCCAAAGTCAGTCAAAAATGTCCTGCCCCCGGGCGAGACGTGGAATCGTCTCACGCCTTTGTGACTGCATTACTTTTAAGGCCGGCTACGAATCCTTGACCCAGAATTTTCCTCTTTTTTTTTTTTGCTTTACACAAATGTTGAGCAGCAACATGCAGAGGGACACGAGTGTGTGTTTGAAATGCAGCATCAGCGCTTTCCTCTGAGTCACCTCTCATCACCACCACTCTGCTCTTTGTGTCCGTCAGTCTTTCAGACGGCAGAATGGCCCCCACAGTGAGGACTCAGGCTGAAAGCTGCAGCTGCTGCTGCACACACACACACACACACACACTCACAGATGGAGAGAGCTGCTCCTCCCTGTTTGTCTAATAATTTGTTTTGCATTAATAGCCAGACTGATGCCATTTAAATCTTCCGCTTCACTTCACTCAGTGCTAATGCAGCCACATAAGTGGGTTACCAAAGTCATTTTAAAGATAGCTCAACCTATTAGCTTTAAAGTCACAGCATAAAAGCAGGGTTAGGGTGCAAGAAATGCAGCCATCTGCAGATTATAACTGTAATTTAGATTATGCCACATGCTGCAGAAATGTCTTTGTGCACACATACAGGATTAAGTTGCTTTGATTTTGAATGGTTTCATATGGAGTATCGTAATAAATAACAACAATAAGATAAGGTTTTTTATTCTTATGTGGTTCATCAAGAAATAAAGAAAAGTCTAAAGTTAGAAGAAAAGACAAAGGTAAACATATGTGTTTGTGTAAATATTTACAACATGATAATCAGTGAAATGAGGTTACTTTTAATCTCTTCACTATACTGTGTGTTTCAGTGAAAAACACACGTTTCGTTTAAACCCTTCATATCTGTTGCCGCATTTATGGGAATTACAGTTATTATGGAATATAAAAGTATTGAAAGCCTTTGTTGTCATCGCACAGGAACAGTAAAAGCTTTAGGTACAACATAATTGTAGAAGCCTAAGGTCTAAGGTGCAGGAGAAAAAAAAAGAATAATAAAAAAATGACTAAATGTAACAAACATAAAATAAGATTGAGATTAAGCGTTTGCATAGCAACCACAAAATATCTTAATTTACTTATTTGTCGTTGTCTCTGTGGATACACATGCACAAGAAAAATGAGATCTCATTTCTCGACCATAAGTGCAGTGCATAATATAAAAAGTTATAATACGTATATTAACACACTCAACTTAGTGTTCAACATTTCTCTCTCACCCAGAGCAGCTGTACAGGATCAGCATTTATGAGGAGGGGACATAATCTGTTAATAATAAATAACTTAAAATTTAACTGCATAAGTTTGGCAACCCTTCAGTTACAAGCCCAATTCCCTTTCACTTGGCCACAGGTCGCCCACTGTGATGTAAAGCGCTGCGCCACCTGGATCAGGTGCAAGAAAAAACTGCACCTTAAAGAGACCAAAAATGACTTCACTGTGACTTAAAATGTAGTTTTTTTTAATGCCACGCTTCGTGTTTTATGTAAAAACTCTGCATACTTTCTGAACTGCTAAGAGTTGCTGTCACATTTTGTATTTTTCACATATCATAAATATTTATAAACCACTCAAACCATTCAACAACTGCCAAATGCTTTTTGCCCATTTATCAGGAGGATTTTTGCGCTGTGAGTCAAACCTTCCAATTCGCATTCCTCATTTCACAGCATAAACATAGGATTCTGGAGTCAGCTGTGCTCGCTATTTATACATATTTTGGACATTATTCAAAGAGTCCTCATCTGTCTCGCCGGTGAGGACAGATGAGGACCCCCCCCCCCCCCCTGTCATCTCAGCTCCTGCAGCATTAAAGATATGCTGCTGTAAATGAAGTCATTCCCTAATCCCACGTGTGCTGTATGTACAGCCCCCTCTGACGAAGACTCACCGGGGAGAAAGTGCCGTAAGACTTTGAGGATAATATTAGTTTGGTGATAGAGTCATAGAAGATGTGTGAGGGAGTGGCACACGCACACAAACGCACACTAACGCACACTAACGCACACTAACGCACACACTGTGCATCCAGGTGTGTGTAATATTCAGCAGCAGCAGTTGCCTCAGGGGCAGATCTGTCTGACAAGTGAATGCATGATGTAATAAATGACTGGCCACTTCCCTGGAGACTGTGAATAATATGAATAAGAATAACACACACAAATACAGTAGTTTTCTCACGCACATACCTAAACACACACACACACACACACACACACACACACACACACACACACACACACACATATTTCCTCTGCCCTCCAAACCTGTCATCCAAGACAAAGGTGCTACACACACACTCACAAGTTGGATTTCGATTACACCCAGAAATGGGCAAAACTTAATAATCGCAATAAAAAGCCGTTAATGGAAACACCTACATTTTGAAAAGCCTCTCAGATATCACTTAAACATTTTTACGCTCTCATGAGGTTGTTTTCCCAGACGTGTCGATATACAGTATAAAAGATCCTCACAAAAGTCTAATGGAAACACTTTACATGTCACGGGCATCACCGGACACGACGTAAGGGAGGGATCACAGAAATCAGTGGCCTCTGCCAAGGGTTTTGCCTTTGAACGATCACCCACTGCCTTTGTCCTCTGTTGAAAAGATAGAGTCTCGCGGGGCGAGATTTTATGAGAAAAGATGTCACGAGACTGGACTTAAGGCTCACACGCAAAAACAGTAGCCATTGTACTATTCTTCTTAAGACGCTGCAATGATTTCCATTCATTCGGACAAACGTGAACAAAGCTGTTTCCCTAACCTGAACCGTAACCGTGGTTAATGCCAGTTAACAAGTTCCTCAGACATGAGGTTCTGCCTCATTAGGACCAGGTTTTGGACTCCATGAGGACGACTGGTCCTGGCAAGGTCAGTGTTTAGGCCAGAAAAAGTCCTAAAGAGGCAACAAATACAAGTAAACACACAAATGAATTGAATATGCTCTACATGTGCCCGAAGACACAGCAACAAACATCTAATTTGGAGTTGTTCTCAATCTGACCCACACACAAAAACATGCATGTGCATGCACACACACACACACACACACACACACATACACACAGACGGAGAGTGATAAACAATACCTCACACAGCAGCCATTTCCCCCAGGAACACTTTATTTTACCATAAAGTGCCTGTTAGATGGTAATTTGGTTACATGGACATTTATTTTTATCTCTAATTCAAACATAAAGAGTATATTTATTATATGTCAATACATTCCTTAACTCACACACAGATGTTCACATATGCCCTTCTTTCCTCCTCCAGCTCCTTCTCTCCTCATCCTTGTCTCCCTCCTTTCTCGTCTAATGAGTTGTTGCAGGTGAGCTGCAGCCTGAGGAGAGGGGAGACGTGTGCGGAGCTCCCGTGTGTGTTTGTGTCCGTCTTCACGTACACAAAGTTCACACACTCACAGAAATGATGCGCGGCTGTCTGTTCACCTCAGATTGCAACTGAACTAATTACTGATGAGAATCTTAAAGGCAGAGGAATGTTCAGGTTTGATGGCAAAGCCTGAGATGAAGTGGTGGAGATGAATGCATGAATCAGCCAATACTGAGAGTCCACAGCTTTAAAATTCCTGTTTTCTTCTCTAGTCTGGATGAAAAAAGGTTTGGAAAAGTAAATGATTATCAAATAAAACACACACTCTGCAAAAGATCTGTATGATAAAGTAATAATATTGTGAGAATAAAGTCGTAATCTTTTGAGAAAAAAGTTGTTATACTGTGAGAATAAAGTCGTAATATTGTGAAAATAAAGACGCAATATTGTGAAAATAAAGACGCAATATTCTGAAAATAAAGTCGGAATTTGTGAGAATAAAGTCGTAATATTGTGAGATGTAAAGTCGGAATATTGTGAAAATAAATTAAAAAAGGAACTATATTGTTATGAAGGGGGCACCCAGATTTGAACTGGGGACCTTTTGGTCTGAAGCCAAATGCTCTACCACTAAACTTAATATTTACCAGTGATTGGTGACTCCAGATGAAAGTATTTCATTTCTGTGTGGATCTATATATACAAACATGATTAGCATTCCACATAAGTAGTCACAGCTATGATTGTATATAGTGTATATTATCAAGAGTGAGGAGCCAAGAGTTTAAGAACGGTCAACTTCTTCTCCAGCCAAGTGTCCAAGCACTGAGCCATAAACACAGGTCTGACAGTGGCTTTGAGATCACAGAAAGGTGCCACGGTTCATATAATCTGAATTAGCAGCTTCTTTGCAAAACATACTAAACCTTTATATGTATCACAGAGCTTATGGGGTTTATTATTATTCTTCGCCTGCATCGTCTAAAGTCTCCCTACAGTGCTTTAAGCCTCTTGATGTTTGCTCCTATGTGGTATTTAACATGCTGCAAAGCTTGGTCACACGTGCACCGTGTATGGTAGCCATAAACATTGACCTAAACTATAAACTGTAGCATCTCTCTTTAACTTAAGCTGTGTTTGATGCTGAAACACACGTGTAGGGCTCAGCTCAGTACAACAGAGCAATGTGCCTTTAAAAATGAAAAGATACAATTAACGTTTAACATTTATGAGGGAACAACAACATGTTGAGCTGTGTTTGACACCAAATTGCCATAGTATATACTATGCTGTCCAAAATCACCCAACAATGTCATAGTATAGTATGTCGTCCAAAATCAAGCAAAAATGTGATATTATAGTATATTGTCCAAAATCACTCAAAAAAGTCATAGTATAGTATGTCGTCCAAAATCAAGCAAAAATGTCATATTATAGTATATTGTCCAAAATCACTCAAAAAAGTCATAGTATAGTATGTCGTCCAAAATCACCTAAAGAAAGTCATAGTATAGTATGTCGTCCAAAATCACCTAAAAAAGTCATAGTATAGTATGTCGTCCAAAATCACCTAAAGAAAGTCATATTATAGTATGTCGTCCAAAATCACCTAAAAAAGTCATAGTATAGTATGTCGTCCAAAATCACCTAAAAAAGTCATAGTATAGTATGTCGTCCAAAATCACCTAAAAAAGTCATAGTATAGTATGTCGTCCAAAATCACCTAAAGAAAGTCATAGTATAGTATGTCGTCCAAAATCACCTAAAGAAAGTCATAGTATAGTATGTCATCCAAAATCACCTAAAAAAGTCATAGTATAGTATGTCGTCCAAAATCCACTAAAAAAGTCATAGTATAGTATGTCGTCCAAAATCAAGCAAAAATGTCATATTATAGTATATTGTCCAAAATCACTCAAAAAAGTCATAGTATAGTATGTCGTCCAAAATCACGCAAAAAAGTCATAGTATAGTATGTCGTCCAAAATCACTCAAAAAGTCATAGTATACATGTTGTCCAAAATCAAGCAAAAACGTCATAGTATAGTATGTCGTCCAAAATCACTCAAAAAAGTCATAGTATAGTCAGTCAGTCAGTCATCATCTACCGCTTTATCCTCCGCCAGAGGGTCGCGGGGGGTGCTGTGCCAATCTCAGCTACATCGGGCGATAGGCGGGGTACACCCTGGACAGTTCGCCAGACCATCGCAGGGCCACACACAGATAGAGACAAACAACCATTCACTCTCACACTCACTCCTATGGTCAATTTGGAGTGTCCAATTTACCTATCCCCACATTGCATGTTTTTGGACTGTGGGAGGAAGCCGGAGTACCCGGAGAGAACATGCAAACTCCATGCAGAAAGGCCCTTGTTCCAACCGGGGCTCGAACCCGGGTCTTCTCGCTGCAAGGCGAGAGTGCTAACCACTACACCACCGTGTGGCCCGTCATAGTATAGTATGTCATCCAAAATAACTCAAAAAAGTCATAGTATAGTATGTCCTACAAAATGAGACAAAAAAGTCATAGTATAGTATGTCGTCCAAAATCACTCAAAAAAGTCATAGTATAGTATGTCGTCCAAAATCAAGCAAAAATGTCATATTATAGTATGTTGTCCAAAATCACTCAAAAAGGTCATAGTATATTATGTCGTCCAAAATCATGCAAAAAAGTCATAGTATAGTATGTCGTCCAAAATCACTCAAAAAAGTCATAGTATAGTATGTCGTCCAGAATCAAGCAAAAATGTCATAGTATATTAGGTGATCTTTACCCTTATGCATTTAAATGTGAACAGGTACCATGTTGTTGTGAAGGGAGCACCCAGAGTTGAACTGGGGACCTCTTGATCTGCAGTCAAATGCTCTACCACTGAGCTATACCCCCTCTGATACAATTAGGTGGAGATGTGACACATGTCAGAAACAAGGCAAAATATATAACTTTACATAGCCCAGTGTTGCACACTAATGAGCAAACCATGCAACCATCACATGCTTACATATAGCAAAATTTACTGTACGCAATTTCAGTCACTACAGAAATCAAAAGTCATAGTATAGTATGTCGTCCAAAATCAACTAAAAAGTCATAGAATAGTATGTCGTCCAAAATCACGCAAAAAAAGTCATAGTATAGTACACATATGTCAGAGTCAAGGCCCGCGGGCCGGATCCGGCCCGTGAATGAGTTATCTCTGGCCCGCGGGATGATATTTAATTACTATTAAAACCGGCCCGCAGTATTATGTGCCCGCAGCACCATAATACTACAAATCCCAAGATGCACTGCGAGTGCATTGACGCGTACCGAGTGCCCGCAAGCGAGCGCGATCCCGTGTCTTCTCTTCATGAGCAGCATCACAGTCACAGTGGAGGACTAAACATCGCCGTCAATTTTCATCTCCCTCTCCCCCAAAATGGCAAGGTAGAAGGTAGACGCTGAAAACAGGGGGTTTCAAGACAGGTGGGAGGCAGAATACATGTTTACCGAAGTAAAAGGAAAGCCTGTGTGTCTTGTGTGTGGAGACAGCGTGTCTGTTATGAAAGAATATAACTTAAGAAGGCACTATGAAACAACGAAACACACAGACGCACAGAAAGACAAATACAAGAATATGAACACAGAACAAAGGCTACAGAAGGTAGAAGAGTTAAAAAGAAATCTTTGAGCTTTGAAGGAAAATTACATTTTGCTGTTTACCTGTTAAAAAAAAGAAGAAAAAACATTTTCAATTTGTTACTGAAAGAGCCTTGAGAAAATATTGCAACTGATTTTATTTATGTTTTGCTTAATTTAATTTAATGATTAATGTTAAGTGCAATATAGGCTGTGTTATTGGTATTGGTTCAATATGTGCAATAATTGCGAGTTTTAATAAACATTGAACCAGCCCGGCCCTCCACTTGTACCATTTTTTTTATTTTGGCCCCCCGTGTATTTGACTTTGACATGACTGGTATAGTATGTCGTCCAAAATCAAGCAAAAATGTCATAGTATAGTATGTCGTCCAACATCACGCAAAAAAGTCATAGTATAGTATGTCGTCCAAAATCACTCAAAAAAGTCATAGTATAGTATGTCGTCCAAAATCACTCAAAAAAGTCATAGTATAGTATGTCGTCCAAAATCAAGCAAAAATGTCATATTATAGTATATTGTCCAAAATCACTCAAAAAAGTCATAGTATAGTATGTCGTCCAAAATCACTCAAAAAAGTCATAGTATAGTATGTCGTCCAAAATCAAGCAAAAAAAGTCATAGTATAGTATGTCGTCCAAAATCACTCAAAAAAGTCATAGTATAGTATGTCGTCCAAAATCACGCAAAAAAGTCATAGTATAGTATGTCGTCCAAAATCACCTTAAAAAAGTCATAGTATAGTATGTCGTCCAAAATCACCTAAAAAAAGTCATAGTATAGTATGTCGTCCAAAATCACCTAAAAAAGTCATAGTATAGTACGTCGTCCAAAATCACCTAAAAAGTCATAGTATAGTATGTCGTCCAAAATCACCTAAAGAAAGTCATAGTATAGTATGTCGTCCAAAATCACCTAAAAAAGTCATAGAATAGTATGTCGTCCAAAATCACGCAAAAAAAAGTCATAGTATAGTATGTCGTCCAAAATCAAGCAAAAATGTCATAGTATAGTATGTCGTCCAACATCACGCAAAAAAGTCATAGTATAGTATGTCGTCCAAAATCACTCAAAAAAGTCATAGTATAGTATGTCGTCCAAAATCAAGCAAAAATGTCATAGTATAGTATGTCGTCCAAAATCAAGCAAAAATGTCATAGTATAGTATGTCGTCCAAAATCACCTAAAAAAGTCATAGTATAGTATGTCGTCCAAAATCATCTAAAAAGTCATAGTATGTCGTCCAAAATCAAGCAAAAATGTCATAGTATAGTATAGTATGTCGTCCAAAATCAAGCAAAAGTGTCACAGTATATTATGTGATCTTTACCCTTATGCATTTAAATGTAAACAGGTACCATGTTGTTGTGAAGGGAGCACCCAGAGTTGAACTGGGGACCTCTTGATCTGCAGTCAAATGCTCTACCACTGAGCTATACCCCCTCTGCCACAGATAGGTGGAGATGTGACACATGTCATAAACAAGGTGAAATATATAACTTTACATAGCCTAGTGTTGCACACTAATGAGCAAACCATGCAACCATCACATGCTTACATATAGCAAAATTTACTGTACGCAATTTCAGTCACTACAGAAATCAAAAGTCATAGTATAGTATGTTGTCCAAAATCACTCAAAGAAGTCATAGTATAGTATGTCGTCCAAAATCACCTAAAAAAAGTCATAGTATAGTATGTTGTCCAAAATCACGCAAAAAAAGTCATAGTATAGTATGTCGTCCAAAATCAAGCAAAAATGTCATAGTATAGTATGTCGTCCAAAGTCACGCAAAAAAGTCATAGTATAGTATGTCGTCCAAAATCACTCAAAAAAGTCATAGTATAGTATGTCGTCCAAAATCAAGCAAAAATGTCATATTATAGTATGTTGTCCAACATCACGCAAAAAAGTCATAGTTTAGTATGTCGTCCAAAATCACTCAAAAAAGTCATAGTATAGTATGTCGTCCAAAATCAAGCAAAAATGTCATAGTATAGTATGTCGTCCAAAATCAAGCAAAAATGTCATAGTATAGTATGTCGTCCAAAATCACCTAAAAAAGTCATAGTATAGTATGTCGTCCAAAATCATCTAAAAAGTCATAGTATGTCGTCCAAAATCAAGCAAAAATGTCATAGTATAGTATGTCGTCCAAAATCAAGCAAAAGTGTCACAGTATATTATGTGGTCTTTACCCTTATGCATTTAAATGTAAACAGGTACCATGTTGTTGTGAAGGGAGCACCCAGAGTTGAACTGGGGACCTCTTGATCTGCAGTCAAATGCTCTACCACTGAGCTATACCCCCTCTGCCACAGATAGGTGGAGATGTGACACATGTCATAAACAAGGTGAAATATATAACTTTACATAGCCTAGTGTTGCACACTAATGAGCAAACCATGCAACCATCACATGCTTACATATAGCAAAATTTACTGTACGCAATTTCAGTCACTACAGAAATCAAAAGTCATAGTATAGTATGTTGTCCAAAATCACGCAAAAAAAGTCATAGTATAGTATGTCGTCCAAAATCAAGGAAAAATGTCATAGTATAGTATGCCGTCCAAAGTCACGCAAAAATGTCATAGTATAGTATGTCGTCCTAAATCAATCAAAAAAGTCATAGTATAGTATGTCGTCCAAAATCACTCAAAAAAGTCATAGTATAGTATGTCGTCCAAAATCAAGCAAAAATGTCATATTATAGTATGTTGTCCAACATCACGCAAAAAAGTCATAGTATAGTATGTCGTCCAAAATCACTCAAAAAAGTCATAGTATAGTATGTCGTCCAAAATCAAGCAAAAATGTCATAGTATAGTATGTCGTCCAAAATCAAGCAAAAATGTCATAGTATAGTATGTCGTCCAAAATCACCTAAAAAAGTCATAGTATAGTATGTCGTCCAAAATCATCTAAAAAGTCATAGTATGTCGTCCAAAATCAAGCAAAAATGTCATAGTATAGTATGTCGTCCAAAATCAAGCAAAAGTGTCACAGTATATTATGTGATCTTTACCCTTATGCATTTAAATGTAAACAGGTACCATGTTGTTGTGAAGGGAGCACCCAGAGTTGAACTGGGGACCTCTTGATCTGCAGTCAAATGCTCTACCACTGAGCTATACCCGCTCTGCCACAGATAGGTGGAGATGTGACACCTGTCATAAACAAGGTGAAATATATAACTTTACATAGCCTAGTGTTGCACACTAATGAGCAAACCATGCAACCATCACATGCTTACATATAGCAAAATTTACTGTACGCAATTTCAGTCACTACAGAAATCAAAAGTCATAGTATAGTATGTTGTCCAAAATCACTCAAAGAAGTCATAGTATAGTATGTCGTCCAAAATCACCTAAAAAAAGTCATAGTATAGTATGTCGTCCAAAATCAAGCAAAAATGTCATAGTATAGTATGTCGTCCAAAATCACGCAAAAAAGTCATAGTATAGTATGTCGTCCTAAATCAATCAAAAAAGTCATAGTATAGTATGTCGTCCAAAATCAAGCAAAAATGTCATATTATAGTATGTTGTCCAAAATCAAGCAAAAAAGTCATAGTATAGTATGTCGTCCAAAATCATGCAAAAAAGTCATAGTATAGTATGTCGTCCAAAATCACTCAAAAAAGTCATAGTATAGTATGTCGTCCAAAATCACCAAAAAAGTCATAGTATAGTATGTCGTCCAAAATCACCAAAAAAGTCATAGTATAGTATGTCGTCCAAAATCACCTAAAAAAAGTCATAGTATAGTATGTCGTCCAAAATCACTCAAAAATGTCATAGTATAGTATGTCGTCCAAAATCACTCAAAAAAGTCATAGTATATATAGTATGTCGTCTAAAATCACGCAAAAAAGTCATAGTATAGCATGTCGTCCAAAATCACACAAAAAAGTCATATATAGTATGTCACACAAAAGAGTCATCATGAAGACACACAGTACAGTTAGTCTTGTCCTCACCTTGTGCTTTTTGATATTCACGCCACACAGCAGTGTAGTGTGTGGGGTAGTGTTCTCAACGGGCCTGAAAATTACAACACGACCCGGCCCGCCGGTCTTTAAGCCCGAAACCGTCCCAGCCCGACACACCATTATGAATTGTCCGCCATATCATTGTAGCAATAGCAGTTTTTGAGAGCATAGCTGTTTTAATTTCACTATACTATCAACTGGAACCATGTTGTTGTGAAACGGGCACCCAAACTTGAACTGGGATCCTCTGGATCTGCAGTCAAAGGCTCTACCACTGAGATCCAGCCCCATACACACTGTATGCAAGACTCAGTGTATATAAGTATCTCGTCATGTTATTTGTTGATGCTGGTGAAAAAGTCTCAATAGTTTAGTGTAAAATATCAGGCATTGGGTTGAGTTTGCTGCAGAAAAATGGTTTAGTTACGCTTTAAATTTTGATCCTACCAGTTTGAGGGGAGGAACCTTTTCATCTGCAGTTTAATGCTGTGCCACTGAGCTATATCCTCTCATGTTGTATTAAACTGTCTGCTGATCAAATGTCTTTTACTGTGTTGTTTGACAGCTTCACTCAGAATGGACACTACAACTCACACATTTTAATAATAATAAGGACATTTCAGATGAATACAGTATAGACATCTGCACTGCATCTGATCAGTGAAATGCAGGGCAATGAATAGTCAGATTTTAGAGTGTGAAATAACAAGTCAGTTCAGTTTTAAAGTCCTTAGGGGGCACTCAGATTTGAACTGAGGACCTCTTGATCTGCAGTCACATGCTCTACCACTGAGCTATACCCCCCACTTCTGAACATGTATCTTTTAATTACCTCTGGCTGCACTATATTGTCACGTTTGAATTAAATGTGAAACTGTGACATTTTATGGTTCCTTTTTTTTTTTTTTTTTTTCCAGCTGAGTTGCATATAATAGTTCTGTAATTCATCACCATAATTTAGAATGTGTAATAACTAACATGGCCTCAGGGGGCATCCAGATTTGAACTGGAGACCTCTTGATCTGCAGTCAAATGCTCTACCACTGAGCTATACCCCCTCCTGTAAAGTGAGGTGGAGATGTCACAGATGTCATAAACAATGCACACTATATAACTATATATAGCCTAGTGTTGCACACTAATGAGCAAACCATCCAACCGTCACATGCTCACATATAGCAACATTTACTGTACACAATTTCAGTCTCTACAGAGGAAACTGTAACTGTCTTTTTTAACTGCGTCTGCTCACAATCTATTTTTGGAACGCACGAAGACAAACATTCACGTTATCGCTGTGTGTAAACACGCACGGGGGAGCGAGTGAGAGTGGAGGCAGCCAGAGCTGCAGAGGGAACCTCCTGACCTGCCGTTAAGTCTTCAGCCAATGAGTTACAACAGTGGCCGTGACACCAGTGGACCTTTGTCCACACATTTCCCTTCTCCCTCTGTCTCCACAAACAGCACAAGACGTCATGTGAGCCTTTCTTTTCTTTTCCCTTTTTACCAATCACCACCTAAATCGAATAGTTCCTGACTTTGACCACAGCCTTCATGTCATTATAAGCCACCCTTTACTTTCTGAGTTATGGATAACAGGATCACAGGATAAAAATGCAGCCAAAAGCATCACTTCCTTGGCGGAGGTGCAAAAAGAGATCAGAAGGCTCCACTTCACAGTTTGACACTGTAGTTTTATATTGTTTGACTCTCTAATATTTACACCGCACGCATAACTTACAGTCGCAGCTACTATTCCTGCACATGACTGTGTATAAAATATGCAGACAGAGTCGAGAGGTTGCAGTTACTGGTAGGCGAAGTGATTCAGCGGCATTTTAAGTCACTCGACGATTGAAACAGGATGTCGAGGAGGAGGGGGAGGAGGAGGAGGGGGACATACAGATGAGAGCGTTAACTTCACAGCAGCAGATGAGCTAAAGTCAGTCCGTCTCTTCACACTTGACATCTCTGTTGTCATGGAACATTTGTGGAAATCCCCCTCACAAGTTGACCATTCAAAGCACACCGCGCTGTCGTCTTCTTGTTGAACTGCACAGTTTTTATTTTCATCTTTAACTTTTAAGGCCCCGTTTCATGATGACACTGCTGTCTCTTCTGCTGCCACTCATCTATGGCATTAGATTTGTGTCAACAACACTTTTCACAAAGCAAATAAAATATCGATTTAATCATTCAAAAATATTGCTCCCTCACTTCTTTGCAGCGTAGTTTTTTGTTTGTGGGCGGGCTTTAGGAAGCTGGTTACTGAGTTTTGGAAGTAAAGTCTCTGAAGTTTATAATCTGACAAATGTTAGATATTTACAATTATTTTTTCGGATGTCGAAGGGGAAAACTTGCCAAAACTCAGTAGCCAATCAGCAGGCAGCTTCCTAAGGCCCGCCTACAAATCAGGGAGCGCAAAGAACAAGAGTATTTTCAATCAATAAAATACAATATTTTTGAATGATTACGTCGATATATTTTTAAAAAAAGTGCTGTTTGCTTCGTGAAAAGTGTTGACACAAATCTAATTCCATGCTCCCTGAAATAGAGACACATCTGTCTCCTGTCGCCATTTTATTGTGAACACCAACAAGAAAACGACTGACACACGTGTCACTCAAGACTTCTCATAATGCTTTCATGTTTCCGTGGATGATATGCTGTCAAATGAGCCAAATTATGTTGGCTTTTGCAAAACAGGCTGAAGGATTATGTTAGAGTTAAGCAACTCCATCATAATCTCCTCCGTCTATGATCTGTGAGTGTGATTCATGAGGACAGAAGATTTGAAATGTTGCATTCATTATGACAAGCAGTGACACAGTTAATATGACTAATACCCATGACTACATGCATCATAATACAGTATGTATGATATATATATATATATATATTTATACAAAATCTCTATCTGCTGAGCTACATACTAGTATAATTTTAATACTGACATCAGGACAGATTTATGCAGCAAATCTTTTCTCACGCTGTATGGAATTAATGGATTAATGGATTGTTTCGATCTTTTCATTTTTGTAATTGTTTGGGGCCATAATCGTAATCGAAACACAAGTTTTGATTAATAACACAGCCCTAACTCCAATGTTTTTTTTCTTTTTCGTCTATTTTATTGCTAATAAACACTTGTCAACATCCAGATGACAAAGTGATTCACTAGTCAGAGATTGTAACACAGTTATCTGAATTAAAACACAAGATTTACATAACAGATCCTAAATCCCCGTTAAAAGTAATCACTAAGACCTTAAAATCTATTCTAAAAAATATCGGGAAACAGTGTAAAAGACAAAAAACAGCAGTGACGGGATCATGTTTCTTATACCAGTTCTGGACAGTGTGAAGTCGATCAATAGATTTTGGCACAAGCAGGTAAAAAGGGCTGTTGCAATAATCCAGCCATGATGATTTTGAGGCGTGACAAATGGCCTCTCTGACTAACTACAATCTGGGAACTTTTCAGCAGCAACCAGGCTGCAATTTGTCTTACCTCCTTCACAGCAGTCGGAGTCGATCGACAGCCTCTGCATCATTAGCGCCGGTCTCTGTCAAGCTCGTCGTGTCTGTAAGGAAGCCAGGACATCATTTCATGAAGGCACCGCAGGCGGCGAATAGGAAGTTTTCATCTTTCCAATGCTGGACGGAAGACAAGAAACCCATCATGATTATTAGCTGCTGCACAAAATGGTTCTTCAAAACATTTGCCAAAACAGCTAATGTTAAATTAAAGCAGTGGAACACGTTCATGATCTGTAGTATGAACGAATGAGTGAATGAATGGAGGGGGATGGATGATGAGCGAATGAGACCTCAGGGCCAACATGTAATGAGGTATCAGCATCTCAGATATCTGCTGATTTATTCATTTATTTGACTTTATTTATCCTTTATTTAGCCAGAAAGGTTCCCATTGAGATACAACATCTCTTCTTACAGGGAGTCCTGGTCAAGATAGCAGCACACATAGTACAAACAGCTACAGACACAAAACAATTTAATTTTTATAAACCTCACAACAGAATATAAAAACTAAAGGTAAGTCGTTAAAGGAGAGTAACATTGAACATTTTAAATCACCTTTAAAGAGCCACCTCTTCTCCTTCAGGATAAGAATAGTCAACCCGGATACTTCTGTCTAGATTTTATTATTTTATTATGTTACTGTTTTACTTTATGTTTCTGCTGATTTAGAGTTAAGGTCAACCTTGGTTGTTTTTAAATGTGCTCTAGAAACAAAGAAGTTGACTTGACTTGACTGAACAGGATCCTTAATCCGAACCCCCTCCAATAGGCGATGTAAAACAACAACTTTCGTTCATGATGGTCCATAAAACACCTATGAGGGTGTTCAAAGAAGTGAAATTATAGTTTGCAGCTCATTCATAGAATAGAAGCAAAGAAGGAAAATGCAGTTTTCATGGAATTCTGAGGAACCTTAAAAAAAAAAGTGTGCAGTAAACAGAAAAGGATAAAAACAGGCGTAGGTTTTTGTAGGTGGAGCCGATCTTACAGCAGCTCAAAGCACTTCAAATGTCCTTTTTGGTTGCCGTAGAAACATGGCAGCACAAGATGGCGGCATCCTTAAAGTAAGACCCTTCCCTAAAGTACATATATTCTAAAGTTAAGAATATTTTAAAGTGATTGTACACATTTACAAACATGTATGTATATATATCCTAAATGTTACATACTGGACCTTTAAGATAATGTATTTGGTCATCACTTTCACCACCAACCATAATTTTAGACACTCCGTCTAAAATTATGGTTGGTGGTGAAAGTGATGACCAAATAAGTGAGGAGAAGAGTTCTGGATGAGATCTTCTGGTGAGAAATACTTTGAAAATACTTCACTTTATCTGCAGTCTCCACCGCTAACAGGAAGTGACAGTTGTTTTAAAAAGTAATCGATCACAGAAACCCTTTGGCCGGCTGACTCTGCAAACATGGACATGGTAAACAAACTCACTTTCAAAATGAGTTAGTGTTTATTTCTGACAAGTTAGAGTTCGGGCATCACACAACTTCTTAATAATCTGCTGTCAAACCACTTATAAAAGATGCCTTAAATCTGAATGACTGTCAGTAATTGCCGCCATTAATGCATTAGTGCTTAATGCTCACACTCGTCATATAATTTTACCACCAGTGGATTATTTTGTTTTTTCCGTGATACTTTTGAATAATCATAAACCGTCATATTTACATCTAGACGTCCATAAAAATTCAATATGGTTATTAAAGTGAAACTGTCAAATTATTCAAGGTTACTGCCAGGATGAGAAAATATAATCATTTCTACTACTTAATTTTTATGGAACCCATACACACACACACACACACAAAATGCAATATATTAAAGAAAGTAGTGACTTTGAAGTATGTGAGATGAACTTGATGAGGATTTATACTCTGCACCCAGTCTGTGATATTTGCTGGGTCATTTATAAATTGAATCTCCAGTGACTACAGACCTCTGCACACAATGTCATATCACACATTCCCATAGATGGGATTATTCTTATTATTCTTATTGATGAAATCACAGTGAACTGAATGTTATTCATTTGTAAGAGCTCCTGTTCCACATTGGCAGACACACACACACACACACACGGTCTAATAAGGCGGCAGCAATAATTCCTCCCACTTAATATTTTATGGAGCTCAGACACTTTTTATGAGGTGTTTGTTTCCACTGAGACTTTGTTATACAAACACGTTTCCTTTCTGCCAGCCAATCATACTTTTACTATGTCTCTACTCAGCCAGAAGCATTTAGTATAAAGTACATGAAAGAGATACTTGAGAAAAAGTACAAGAAAAATCACTTTTTATAATATTACTTAAGTAAAAGTCTTAAAGTATATGACATTGTCTCGAGTTGAGTTGTCTTTCAACTGGAAGGTTGTGGGTTAAATTCCTGGCTCTGCTAGTCTGTGTGTGTCCTTGAGCAAGGCAGTAAACCCCATTGCAGTAAAGCAGCTAATCAAAAATAGAAAAGCACTATATAAATTAGGGATGTATCTACTTCTTCTTTTTAGGGAGTATCTACCGATACCGATATTATTCCGATACAGTCACTTATGAACAAATATTGTTCTCCCAAAAAGAAGAAAAAATAAACAGCCCCAACCATGACTCGGTTAAAATACTTTTGCTGATTTTTATTTACATTGTTTTACATCCGATCTAGTGATTTTGACCAGTATCAGACCCATACCAATACTGACTGATACCGATACCCATCCCTGATATAAATACAGATCATTACCGAAGCTTCTTCTTCTTCTGATTTTATTTGCTCATAACGAGTAACAAAGATAGTAGTGGATGTACATAAAGTGCACATACGAGAATTGTGTACAGTAATGAAGTATTTGTATTTGTAGAAGCTTAGAAAAGGTCATGCAAAGTCTCAGCTCAGCAGGCCACATTCATTTGTCTAAAATACATTATTAGGGTTGTAAAGCTTTATAATTGCTACCCTCACCATTTCCTAAAAAGCCCCGTCCTGTGCAGCTCCTCACTGATGGACAGAGGTTTCAGAAACTCAGTGGCATGTGAATCATTTACCTCCAAAAACCACGCACTTCGACTTCCATCCTCTTACTGTCTTTCAATCCCAGACCTCCCCTCCCTTCTCCCTCACTCTGTGGGTCATTAAAACCCCACCATGACCACCACCACCTCCTGCTCATTCCTTCTCATCATCACCACACAGACAACACACACCCTCTGCCCCACTCCCCGCCCCCAACCATGACCCAGTTTGGAGAGGATGAGGGGGTAAGTGAGGACCATTATGAGTACCAAAGAGAGAGAGAGAGAGGCAAGATGTTCTGCCTCCCTCATTCCTCTGGCTTTCAGGAAGAGCTCGCACTTGGTTAAGCACACACACTGAGTCTCTTCATGAGAGGTCGGCTGCGGAGGTGCGTGCTTTGTTTTCACTTTTTGTTGTTTTTTGTTTTCTTTGGATGTCAGCTGAGGTTCATGGGAATGTACAGGAGGGTAAGTGAGGCAAAGAATCACAGATGAGGGGCCTCAGGTTAAGAGACAGAGGACACAGGCGCTGGCATCTGGCAGAGGAGTAGACCAGTGAGTATGACGCTTCCTCATTGTTTGTGCCTACTTTTTATTATTTTGTATTTTTGTATTCGTTGACATTTGGAAAGTTGATCAGGACAATCTGGACATTAAAAGTCTGGTGTGGTACTGATCTGATAAGTTATAGATGTATACGAGTACACACACACACAAAGAGGCTGCTTCCGCCGCAGAGATTCTTCCTGTGACATATGGAACCGTTTTTTTACCCTTTGGACACTGTTAATGAGGGAATTTTTTAGTTTCCCACGCACACAAACACTTCCACCCTCCTGCAAAATGAAGAAGAGGAAGAGCAGCTCATTAATACATCCTGCCAAAGAGAAGACCTCATCTCCACAATTACCGACAAAAACCAGGCTTTACGTTCAACCCACGACAAAAAAGCATAGTTGCTATTTTTGGACATTAAGATAACTTGATATGAATTCCTTTATGTCTTCTGTAATTGGTATGAGTCAGAGGCCCAAACTGGGGCACAATGTCAACTCAACGCTTTGGAATTTATACTTTATTTGTGTTTCATGGCCACGTGCATGCCTGTGTGTGTGTGTGTGTGCGATCATGTGTGTTTATGTAAACACATGCACCAAACAAAACTGGTAGAGATTAAGTCTGTGTAATTAACGTGATGAATAACTCTGATAACCTTATACAAAGTGACTCTTGGCATGTTTTTAACCACTTCAGGGAATTGTTTTATAGGAAGTTGCAGGTCAGGAAAATAAGAAAAATCCATTTTATACATGTATACATCTATATATATATATATATATATATATATATATATATATATATAAATAATAAAGGAGCTTATCCAGCCCTTCTGAGCAAGAGAGGGGAAACCACAAAATAAGAAACCCCCTTGTTCTTTTTAAGCCAAGCATGTGCTGACAGTTGCTACTCTGCAGCATTGCTGTTGTGGTTCCCTGAGAATTCTCGAGCGAAAGCTGTGACCTTTATCGTGACATAAAGTCTGCGGTTCATCAGCATCAAAGCAGCCACGGTTTAACGCACACATGATGAGGATGATGATCCAGGTTGGTTATCATGGACAGATATCTGAGCAGCTACTGCAGGAGCACGTTAGTTTGATCTGTGCGGGAACAGGTTGAAGGCAGTGGCCGTCGAACTCACTTGTTGGCATCGGGTTCATTATTTGGTAGTTTATATCATTTTTTATTCTTAGTTTAAACACAGAGCAGCTATCTTAATACATACAGTACTGTATATTTTATTCAGACATGGTTTTTATTTTCATTTTCACAAACTATATAAACACACCTGGACAAAAAGTAAAAAAAAATTAAAATTAAATCTTTAAATTAAATTTGTGAAATTTGATCTGTGCCACGTGAGCAATAAGGGTTAATAGAGTGTGAGCACTGTGTGGCGCTCACATCACAGACCTAGATTGTGCCTGAATTTCTGTCTCATCCCAATTCATTATTCTCGACTTTGCCTAGTCTTTAATTTAAAGGTGTTTCCTTGATAGCCAGAAAATCAAATGTACTTGTATACGCGCACACACACACACACCAAACACTGCAGGGGCATTTTAACAACTGGCAGGTTGCAATTATTGTTTTAGTTTGTAATAATAAAACACATTTAAATTGTACTCCTTCACTCAGCATAATTAACCTCTCTCTGTTCTCTCAGTTGGAGGCTTTAATTCTCTTTCTGACTTCCCCTGCCTGTTTCCTCGCACAGATTTAGCCTCATATCGTCTCTGTGACTGCAGATGAACAATCTCCTCAGCTTACTTATTCTCCACATATTACAAGTAATACTCAATTTAAAGTTTAATAAATAAAATCATATGTGTCTATTTTCAACAACAATCCATTTTGTATAATAAAAAGTTGCTCACCTAATATTGTTTCATAAATAAACATGGGCATATCATGATATTTTTTAAACATTCATGTAGCTGGTGAAAAATGTATGAGAACACGTACAGTATCATGATAAAACATCTTTAGGTTGCTGCGTCCATCATGCTACTTCATGTAACATTCATTCATTCATTCATTCATCACGCGAGGCGGAAAAGCCGAGTGCATTTCTGATGAAACAACAGGAAAAACCTCGTCGCTCGGTAAAAAGACTGCACTGAAAGTAATCAAAACCATGCGAGGGTGTGAAAATGAGGGTTTTAAAGGCAGCAGAGCTCAAGACAACACAAGATCAGCAGCGTAGGGAGATTGGATTTACCTTACGATCATTAACCGTCACTTAAAAACAACAAACAAGAGATCTAACAGATAATTAACATGATAGTAAAAGCAGAGTCAAGAATTATTTAGTTAAAGCCTCTACTGACATGCAGACTGTGTAGTGGCTACTGCATCTATAGAGATATTGTGTTTGAATCAATGCTATACAGGATTCTAGCCATAGTTAATTTAATAAAGAACAAATTCCACTAAACCTATTTTTGCCCTTTTTTTGGCCCCAAACTGTCCCCTTAATCAGCATTGGTTATTATTATGTTATTATGTGCATTTTAGCTTATGGATAGTGTTGTGTGTTGTAAGTGTTTGTGGCAGATAATGAGGCCTTGAAACACTTTAAACTTACACTTTAATAAGCAGCTATTATCATAAATTAATTGATATAATTTCACTCGAAACCTGTGCACGCATTCACAGCATTAATGCGCATTTTACGCGCCTTTGTGGAACGAGTAGTGCAGCGGGAAACCTATTTTAAGACTTTCCCCAGCAACAAGAAATGCTATTTTCTGATTAGCTGATAGGTTGCTAATTCAAGACAGATGTATGAATGAACTACGCAGAGCAATCTGCCTTTGCATCGTCGATTCATAGATTACTCATTTATGTGAGGTAGGTTTTATCGCTGAGAAATGTCACATGTGGCGTGAAATATGACGCGATGCTACGCGTGCGTTTGTTGTTATTTCCACGCGTCGATGCTGGCAGGATTAGATCACAGTAGCCACAAACACCACACTTTACAGCAAGGAAATCGGCACAGTATTGACACTGATGGGCCACTAGGCTGAAATGCGCTAGCTCGAACCCTGCTATGTTCAGATCAGCAGAAACAAAATAGTGATAAAAGTAACAAGGAAAAAAGCCAATTCATGTTTTAATTTATTTGCATTACGTACAGTAATTTGACACAGCAGTGTGATACGTGTCATGTCCATAAATGTGTGTTCTTTGCTTCAGCTGCTTTGCTTTAGCAAGGCTAATCAATATGTTAGCCTTGCATTCACTCATTAGTTTCCTTTACAGTAAGTCCATTATTCAGACAGCCGCTGGCCTACACTCATTATAAATACTGTGGCTGCATGAGTGCGTGTGCAAGTATGTTTGTTTATGCATGTTCTGTATCAAAGCTTACGCACGTACAGCTTATGTAGACAAAGGAAGTAACTAGGAGAGGATTTTCTTTTTCAAACTGTGGTACGTGTACCACCAATGGTACATGTAGCTTCCTCTGGTGGTACTTGAAGAAAGTAAAATAAAAATCAGAAATACTGTTCTACTGGTATGTGATCCGAGTGGAGCTGAGTACTTGAGTCACCTTATCTCCCACTCCATCTTCATCCAAATTCACTATACCAGTGTGTGAAGTATACACGAGGAAGAGGAGGAGGATGAGATGAGGAATTAATCTGCTTCCTGTGAAAAGTCTTACTTTGAGAGCTCAGTAAAAACACAAATAATGAGTAGACACTCGCGTAAAAACTGGGACATTACCTGCTAGTTAGACTGTAACCTACCATGGCGACGAGTGACTGCAGACCCACAGCATAACGAGGCTGTGCTGACGAGGAAATTGAGAGCAGGTGTGCTGCCGACGCAGGTGAGGTGATTGCATGCAGGAGGAGGGGACGCAGGCGGAGACAGGGGCGGAGCATGACACAGTATCTGTCGTATAATGTTAAGCTACATTGGTGTGTGGAGGATAAAGCAGCAGAGGCAGCCAGATACAGTACAACAGACAAGAGGAAACATTTTTCACATAAATTGTAGCATAAAAAAAAAAGAAAAGAAATTCTACAAACCGATTTATATTGAATACACTACTACATTTAGCAATTCTATGTGAAATATAGCACCGTGGCAAGTATAATATTAAATAATAAAGTGTATAATTGCTTTAACATAATAATAATAAAAAAAACGGTTTGGTTTTTGCAGCATTGCACACCGTCGTCTTTCACTGACATGTTTCTGCAGAATTGTCTTCAGAAGTGGAAGCTTGCTATGTAAACAATACAGAAAGGCATCCTTTCTGGCGTGTAAAGGCCAGCATAGTTCCCTGACACTCTTGGGAAAGAGCGGTGAGGTGAGAAGTAGGCAGAAAACTCCGCCATTTTGTGCCAATTTGCAGTCTCAGTCTTTTAGATCTCATTCTTACACACTGGACCGACCTTTAATCCTGACTTCCCTTCTCCAAGTATGTTTGTACCTGTGAATTCCCCTTGATGACGCACGCAGTGACAGCATCTCCCTGTTATGCAATTACAACTCTGTCCGTCCACAACCAGCACTTGTCCCATGGTGGGTCTCATTCCCCTTGTGTGTGTGTGTGTGTGTGTCCCAAAAGCCTGTGGCCGTGCTCACGCTCTGAGTCACCAAAGTTCAAGATTCAAGAATTTAAGGCACACAATAAAATAGCAAAAATAACGAAAAACTTAACACTTAAATAAGACATAACAAAAGACTTAACACTTAAATAAGACATAACGACATAACACTTAAATAAGACATAACGAAAGACTTAACACTTAACTAAGACACAACAAAAGACTTGACACTTAAATAAGACATAACGAAAGACTTAACCCTTAAATAAGACACAACAAAAGACTTAACCCTTAAATAAGACACAACAAAAGACTTAACCCTTAAATAAGACACAACAAAAGACTTGACACTTAAATAAGACATAACGAAAGACTTAACCCTTAAATAAGACACAGCAAAAGACTTAAATCTTAAATAAGACACAACAAAAGACTTGACACTTAAATAAGACATAACGAAAGACTTAACCCTTAAATAAGACACAACAAAAGACTTAACCCTTAAATAAGACACAACAAAAGACTTAACCCTTAAATAAGACACAACAAAAGACTTGACACTTAAATAAGACATAACGAAATAATTAACCCTTAAATAAGACACAACAAAAGACTTAACCCTTAAATAAGACACAACAAAAGACTTAACACTTAAATAAGACACAACAAAAGACTTAACCCTTAAATAAGACACAACAAAAGACTTAACACTTAAATAAGACACAACAAAAGACTTAACACTTAATAAGACACAACAAAATGTAAAACCCAACAAAATATGAAACTATAAGGTGCAGTTTAGTGCAATTTGGTGCAAGTCCAGGTTTATGGAGAGTTGAGCAGGAGTGTGTGTGAAAAGGTGGGTGTGTGTGTGTGGCTGCTTGTGTGTGTGTTGGGGGGGGGGGGGGGGGGGGAGAGAGAAGGGATGCAAATTGTTAGTTAAAGAAGAAGAAGAAGCACGTCCGCTAACGTCAGCTCCGTGTTACCCATTTACATTCCCATTTGTGTCACTGACGTCACTGATTTGCCTGTGCATGCATGTGAGTGTCTACTTGTGATCCTCTGGGATGGAAGGCAGTGACTGAGGCGGTCCCTGCAGTGACATTAGGAGTACAGTTGTAACTGTCTGACTGACTCAGAGCGTGAGGCCGTGATGTGGAGAGGAGTTCACTGCTCAGGAAACTCTTCTGTTCTGTTAGGACCATGAGCTATGTTGTGTGCTCAGATGCATCAGAGTGACTGATGCCTTGATGACCCATGATTAAACAGTCACGGTCTTTTGAGCTGACGGCTATAGAGCCATTGATCCTGAATGTAACTGCCTTTCAAAGCTCATTAGTCACCCTCTACTATATATATATATATATATATATATATATATATATATATATATAAAACCCCTGTGAACTTCAGCGGAGCAGAACCAGAGTCTGGCGTTTTTCTTTATTTTCACCAAACGGCTGTTCATTCTTTTACCTGAAAGTGACAGAGCAAAACAAAAACCTGCCATGATTTGTCTGTCTGGTGCTGACTCATCTCGCACAGAGTCAACTTCTCACCCTGAACTGACCCTCGAGCTCTCACATGCGTGAACTTGACGCCTGGTTGCATGTGGTGGGGTCAGCAGGATTATTATTCATTTTGGGGCCGAGGTGAGTCTTGGCAGGAGCGTCTCTCCTGGTGTGACAGTTCCTGGAGCCCAAGGAACAGCTCACTGGTCGGGACTATTCCAGCTACAAACTGTATTAAACAGAAAAACAGAACAACTGTGCACTTTGAAATATGGTGTGGAATTAAGCAAAGATTCTGGAATTTTAAAAAGACCAAGGAAATGTTCAATTATTGCCAAAAGAAAGAGAGAGAAATATCATATAGAACGGTGTTTCTCAAACTCTTTCAGACCAAGGACCACTTAAGCCATAACAAAACACTCAAGGACCACCTAACTCAAAATAGCCCCAAAACGGTTGTCTTCAGCGGTGTCGCAAACTGGTCCACTGCACTGCTCAAGTCAGACAATGCAACAAAACAAATATTTGTTGATTTTACATAGGCTTACTAGTTGATTTGATATTGAAATAACACAAATATCGCCGACGTTTTGAGAAACACTGACATTTGAAATTTTAAAACATAATATGTTACTTGCTTGTCACCTCGCAGACCACTAGGGGTTGCTCATGGACCACCAGTGGTCCGCGGACCACACTTTGAGAACATTATAAAAAACATTTCTTAAAGGCTTCGTTTTTACCTGTGTGTTTTTCGGGGTCTATTTTTCAGAGATTTTTTTTTCCGGGTCTGTTTTTGTGAGATTTTTTTTGGTTGCAACATGGTTTCAGCCAAACTGCAGTTATGAATGCTTCAAAATGGGAGTTCAGGCTCTTAAGGGAGACTATAGCTGAGGAAAAACTGTGCAACACAGAAGGTGTTTTTCTCTTGAAATGCAGGAAAAGTCTAAGACTAAGCTCAAACCTGAGACCTGGGACACTGTTCTGACTCTGCAGCTCAGAGATCTCTACAGTTCTCACACCTCATACAGTCATGTCAGTGATAGAGTGTACTGTAGTCTACACACACACACACACACACACAAAGGGTTCCCGACATCCAACTCCTGTCCCAGGCATTTCCTTATATGGTCAGAGTGATCAATACTCAGCACATGTTTCATAGCAAGGCTTGCTCAAAAACATCCCACCCTCTCTGCTCCTCCTGGAGACACAAAACAGAGGACCTGGGAACTGCTGCTGCTCGTCCCCCCCCCCAGCTAAATGTCCCCAGTGGCTGCAGCTCCAGGTCTCTCATGTTAATCCCGCGACCTGCATGGTGAGGATAGCGTCCTTGGAAGCACTTTAAACCGCAAACTAAGCTCACGTTCACTGTTGGATTTTCCCCTCAGTCTGGCGTTACTGCAGCTTCGCGATGGGAAACGCTCTGTGGAGGTGTCACACTCATCCCTCAAAGCCGCCCCGAGGGACGGCAGTGTTTGGGTTCAGCTCCACTGCTTGAGTTAATGTGGGTCTGCTGCTGCCTCCCCGCTCCAACAGTGTGTGCCATGCCACCTGCTGATTCTGCCGGTTTGGAAGGCCTGCCTGGAGCCCAGACCTAACCTACATAGGCAACATGTCCCTCTTCCTTAACTGGCCACACATGCACGAGCACACACACTGTGAGACAAAGAGAAGATACTTGTGACTGTACCATGACTTTTACAATGGACACAAGTGTTTAAAGCTGTAGTGAGTAACTTTGAAATGTCAGGCACGGAATATTACATAACCCTTTGCTGTTGTTCGTATGGTAAAAACTCAACTAAATTCTGCGCTCACACATACACACACACCATTTACCTCCAAACCAGGCAAGTTAATACAATCCTTCCAAACTGCACCTCACACAGAAGACGCCTCAGTAAGAGGATTTATTTCTTCAAAAAGAGATGTGTGTGCATTTGGCGATAGCAAAATTCGCTGTTCGGATTATAAATTTCTCCCCCTTCTCAGAGCTGCTTGATGGTATTTTTTTTATACCAATATCCTCTTTCCAACCCGTTTGGTTTTCTAATTCTCTAAAAAGCTTGAACTTGACAGCAACCTCTCTGCGGCTCTGAGCTTGGTCTGTACGCGCATTAGTCCCGTACGTAGCAACAGATCAAATTAAGGACGTACTGATGACTGAGCTCAGAGACGACTCTCATTTTAATTAAGGCAATTATTATGTCAGTGCCTCACATGTTGCCACTGAACTCGCAGAACTTATAGTGTCTCCACAGGGATAAACGTCTGACAGGGAACATTCGGACCAATCCTACAAGTTGCTTTGATCGCATTTGATTTGTTGTGACACCGTACTCTCCTCCTTTTCACGTTCTCTTATCCTCTCCCTTCTCTGTGTCTCTTTTCTTTTTCTCCAGAGTCTGTGAGCAGGTGAGAGAGGGACACTGTCTGCCCCACTGTCCAGCAACACCATGAGCTGGAGCTTCCTCACGCGGCTGCTGGAGGAGATCCACAACCACTCCACCTTCGTGGGGAAGCTGTGGCTCACCGTGCTCATTGTCTTCCGCATTGTTCTCACCGCAGTCGGCGGAGAATCCATCTACTATGACGAACAGAGCAAGTTTGTCTGCAACTCGGGCCAACCTGGCTGCGAGAACGTCTGTTACGATGCCTTCGCCCCTCTCTCTCACGTACGGTTCTGGGTCTTCCAGATCATCTTGGTGGCGATGCCCTCTCTCATGTACATGGGCTACGCCGTCAATAGGATTGCACGATTAGATGAAGCTAAAGGAGGTGGGGGATCTGTTGCAGTCAGAACACGAGGAGGGGATTACACACACAGGAAGCCAAGGAAAATCTGCTTTGGCGCACAGCAGCACCGAGGCATCGAGGAGGCCGAGGACGACCAGGAGGATGATCCCATGATCTATGAGGTACCAGATATTGAACCTAAAAGGCCTCGGGATCCACTGCAACCTACGCCCAGACCCAAAATTCGCCATGACGGGCGCAAGCGCATTCGAGACGAGGGGTTGATGCGGGTCTACGTTTTGCAGCTGGTATCTCGTACAGTTCTAGAAGCGGGCTTCCTTGCAGGACAGTACTTGCTGTATGGATTCCGTGTGAGGCCAGTGTTCGTGTGCTCGGGGGAGCCTTGTCCTCACAGTGTTGACTGCTTTGTGTCGCGGCCTACAGAGAAGACCATCTTCCTGCGCATCATGTATGGCGTCACTGTCCTCTGTCTCATACTCAATGTTTGGGAGATGTTACATCTGGGGATCGGTTCCATCTGTGACATCCTTCGCCGGCGGCGCAGCCCACCTCAGGAGGACGAGTACCAGCTGGGTTTGCTGAGCAACAACAGCGGTGTGGAGGGCTCCGTAGGGGGAGCAGGACCCGAGGCTGGTTCTGAGGGAGGGGTGGGTGGAGATAGTACCGCTGATTACGTGGGTTACCCCTTCTCGTGGAACACTCCATCAGCTCCACCTGGCTATAACATTGTCGTCAAACCTGAGCAGATTCCCTACACGGACCTTAGCAACGCTAAAATGGCGTGCAAGCAAAACAGGGCAAACATTGCTCAGGAGGAGCAGCAGCAGTTCGGTAGCAATGAGGACAACTTTCCCACCGGAGGGGACGCCCGTGTGGCTCTCAACAAAGACATGATCCAGCAAGCTCATGAGCAATTGGAAGCGGCCATCCAGGCCTACAGTCAGCAGCACCAAGTGGAGGAGCAGCTCGGGGACAACCAGGACGACAAGCCCCAGAGCAACATCATCCAGGCCCAACCTCATCCGCAGTCACAGCCTCAGAAAGAGCGCAAGCATAAAGTCAAGCACGGGAAAGGAGGCAGCAGCGGAGGTGGCAGCAGCAGCAACAGCAGCAGCAAATCAGGAGAGGGAAAGCCCTCTGTATGGATTTAAGCCCAGAGACGGGGACATGTGTTGAAACTGTATGTATAGATCTTCAAGATTAGATGATGAGCTGTTGCAATCAAGGTTGGATATTTAAACACCACTATGCCTTAAAGAATCCTGCAAGCTGGAGAAGTTGTGTTTAGGTACAAAGGTGTGTAAAAAAAAAAACAGTGATGTTGCAGCTGACGATTCAGTTTTGTCTGGGCTATCACTTTTTAACTTGAAACCTCACACCAACACGTACTGTATTAGGCCAGAGTCTGTCGTTTACATGTCGCCTGAAGTCGTCGAGCAGATTATTGACCTCTGTTGTCATCCCGTCCATCTTTTTATTGGAATACTGACTTCTCTTGCAAATCAGATTCGTCCTTGATTTGGCGTAGCTAATTTTATTTCCACTCCTCTGCAAAGAAATGGAATCAATGAATGACTGCGTTGCATCGTGAGTTATAGGACATGAAAATATAGTGGCATCAAAAAAAAGGAGGCAGTATTGTGCCCTGGCAGGCAAAAAGAAATGACTTCTTATGATATAAAAGAACATTACAACATAAAAATGCAATGCTCGAAGTATTATTCAGTGGCAGCACCTAAAGCAAGGACTTTAAATGCAGCAAGAACATCACCTTCCTGAGGGCTAAGTCAGTCGCGTTCTGTGTCAGAATTTTCCTCCAGTGTTGATCGCAGTGTCGTATTACTGAGGCTCTGCATTTGAAAGTGTTTCTTTATGTTTTCTGAATGTTTTTTGAAAACTGTGCAACGCCAGCTGCTACTCAGGAACCTCTGGGAAGAGCGGGTGGATTTTTTTTTTTTTTTTTTTACTTGTCAACATCAGAAATGTTCTTTAAGTTATCATTATTTTTTAAAAGGGCACATGAGAAAATGCAGTTTTTATATATTCAACTTCTCTGTTTCCATCTCTGGCTTTTAAACAAGGCGTCTCAGTGCGTCACTGTGGCTCTATTTGCCTTGTCGTTGACTGCCCCCTAGTGGCTTTTTAAACAGGGTTTCTTATACTGATCAGATGGTTGCAAAAGCTACTCATCCAACAGTAGTTAAACCAGCTGCAGAGTTCCTTTTCTAGTGAGTAGCCTTGTGTTAATTAAGTCTTCCCAGTGCCACAAGTTTGCTCCACAAGGCTGAAATATCACCACTTTGTAATGGAAAAGGTACAAAAGCCATTTCTGTAGTGTAACGAGACCAAACACTGTTTGTGTAATGCAAGTGTCAGTGCCAAGATTTTAATGCTGGGCTGCTATTAAGCCCAGTTGTTTGTAGCTTTGGAATACTGTGGCCATGCTACTCCAATTGTGGAAACATATGCCTACGTGAGACCAACCCTTTTATAAAAGCCACTTGTCTTTTCTATTACAATACGTCTGTTGTTTTTTTTACAAAGGGATTCAAAATAGCAAACTCCAACATGGAGTCATTTTTTTTAAGTTTGAGCCTGCGTTTTATAGGAAAACTCGTTTTTTTCAAGGTTTTTTGTAAAAAAGAAAAGAAAAAAGAAAGAAACAAAGGCAAAGACTACTTGTTTCAATGTTGTATTGTGTTTTAAGTTGCCTTCCAATTGTAAAAAATGTGAAATATGACAAAGTATATTTTTATAACGTGTCGGCTAATGTGACGAAAATTTAGAAAGGACAAAAAAAAAAAGAAAAAAGCCAGACTTCTTGAATATAAGTATTTAATAATTGTATGTTGTTGTACCCTCCGGGCTGTATTTTAATAAACAGTCTCACTCCTTTTCCTACATGGTTCTGAGATCTGCTGAACACCTGTGTGTGGGGAGACAAAGTGGCCGAAGGACGTGACAGGATGATTCCTTTGGCACAACAGCAAACTAAGAGAAAGTGCAAATGCTGACACGCTGACACGCTCTGTCCCTGATTTTTAAACCCTCCTCTGTCAGAACAACATCTTTACCCAAAGAGCTGAAACAAACCACAACCATTGTGATGCTGTATGATGTGATATATGTAAAATAAGTACAACATCAACCCGTCAACATGTTACTGTAATCCCAATTCAAACGAGCGAAGGAGAATTTTTTGCCAAATTGTCGGAAACACCACGTTTATACGCTTACATGCACAGAACTGCCACTCTGTCTGTTTCGTTTAAACATTTAAACTATGTTGTTCATTTTAGCGTGTCGGCTTTAGACGGAGATTGAAAGTGAAAGTGTGTTAAGAGACGACAAGGTGAAAATAACAGACTGTAAAAATGTTATACTTTGTTGTATCGTCTAATTCCTCTTCACTTTCATCCGTCTATATTTTCACACATTCTCCTCTGGTTGAGACATTTTTGAGGGGGGTAGTGAGGCCTTTTAGGTGTGGCAACGGTCGTCATAAATCACCAGTGGCTCTTCATTCAGGGCGCTCCCCACAGCAGAGACTGACACTGGCTCCTCTGACGCAACTAAGAATCCAATAAGTCATGAACAAAGTTGCTCAAATGAACTCCAAACTATTGAAAGAGAAGGAAACAAGAATGGAGAATGAATAGATAAGATAACACATAATGTTGTTGGGAGTTTTAAGGAAATGCATGGCCCTGAATCTCCAAATATTTTATCTTGTGTGGCTAAAACTGTTGTTGTTTTTTAAAGGGGAAAGTACGTCATTCTGGCAGCTATTCAGGTTAGAAAATGTCACTAGTATGTGTTTGTCTCACCCTGGTCTCCACTGAGAAACAGAAATTACCTTTTTCTTGCTACTTTTTGCGACCAAATATCAAAAGGCACGGGTCTTTTTGTTCGACGAGGTGCGACAATGCCTCATGAGATAGGATTCATTTATTCATATTTATTCACTCTGATACCGAATGGCTTTTAAAAGAAACGGAAACAGGCACGAGGTTTGTGAACTTTGTGCAACGCCGTATGGGACAATAATAAACGGTTGATATTTACGGTACTTAGTCGACGTGTTATCAAATGTCACTAAGGACAAACGACACAAATGATTGACCTCTGATAATCGGCTGTGTCTCAAAAACATAATATATATTCAGTCATTCAGGTTTACACCCCGTTAGAGGCAAAGGCATTTTATTTGTAAGAGTACTTTGCTAATAAATTTAACTCTTACAAGATGTGAAAGAATATAGGTATTCAATGTTTTTTTCGCAATGTTCCTCAAAAAAAAGAGAGAAAAGACATACATGTAGAAAGACAAGAGACAAACATGTCCTCTGAGTGCATCAGACACACACCTTAGTCGGAGACAGTAATTATATTTAAGTGCAGGTGTGATGCTGCCGTTCACAGACCTAAACAGGATGTGTGTGTTTAACAGCGTTGGAACAATATTGACAGAAATGATCATTCCCCTGTTATTCAATGTGTATTTATACAGCTAAAGAATCAACACCGTGGATACGTCAGTGTTCATGTCGTCTGTCTGCGTAAAAAAAAGTGAGGCCTTGTTGTTCGCCCTCCATCTTTCTCGATGTGACAGTGAAACCAGTCGTGTTACCAGTGCAAACGAACTCAAACATGCATTTGTGTTCCTTTTTGTGTGTGCATCCTTTTTTGTATTCCTTTTGTAAAAAAAAAATGTACATTTCTTTCAGTGCCATTCATGGTCTCTCCCCTCCTGGCAATTTTGATGAATATGTTTTGATTTGCATGTGTAAAGAGCTATTTTCCTACAAAAATAAATGACAAATACATATTGAATTTAAGTCTCGGGCCTCTTTTGTTTTGGCTCCGGCTTAAAAAAATGAATGAATAAATGAAGGAAAGACTCTTGAGACATTGATTATTGTCCCGCATTTGTTGTCAGTATGAAAAAGTGAGTTTATTTGGTGGAGAGCAGCTCTATCGGGACAATTACAGACACACAAGATGACGCCGCGTCAAGGAAAAACACAGGAGACGTAAGAGCTTCTGGTGCGGGAGCAGCTGTAGTGTTTGTTACAATTTGCCAAAAACTGAATTCACTTTCACAATAGAATTATATATCAAGTGATCTGATATCATTCAGTGCTTCCTGGACATAAAAAAAGAAGAGAAAAGAAAGAAGATGGTGTTGTTATTGTGGGAGTTCACAGCTACATTGTCTGGAGAAACAATAAAGGGTGGGAAATTATTATTTGACACTTACACTCTGTAACAATATGGTAAGAACTCTGGAATTGAGAAGTAATATCATGGTAACACCATCTTATTTCAATATAATCGCAAAGTAGTAGCTTGGTAATAAAGAAAAAAAGGGATTCATTTCAACTTTGATTCAAAAACAGTTGTATGTGCTGCCTGGTCCGGCGCACCTGTCTAAACCGGGGTGGGGGGGGAGACTCATTTAGTTCAGGGGCCACAAACGGCACAATTTGATCCCACATGGGCCAGAGCAGTAAATGAACAAGAACTCCCGATTTCCTTCCTGGAAATGTCATTATAAATTAGATACAGTTACCATAGTTACTTCCATATTAAAAAGTTATGCTGTAACTTTACTGTAATGTAAAAATAATAATGATAATAACAATAATAATAAAAGAATTTCCCAGAGAAACTAGGCAATGGGAATGAGAGGAGTGCTGCAGCTGGATGCACAACAAGGTCACTGTGAACATAAGTGGAATCCCATGACCAAAGTCTTAGAGGGCTACTGCGGCAGCGGGCGATTTCCTCTGAAAACAAACAAACCCACACAGAGATGTCATTTTAAAGCTGGTGCACACAGTCTATTATTACGACTTTGGACACTGGGGAAAAAAATAGGGTATTTCTCATCCCTCACAGATGTGTGAGTGTGTGCAGGACGACGTACAGGGTGCAGTAACAAAAAAACAAGAGGCCCAATGATTTTGAAATACACGATACATCTGTATTGCAAGCCTCGTACTGTATATGAAGCAGCATTACACTAAGATAATTAATAGAAGTAAGAATGTCTATAAATGGATGACGATACGATAAGATAATGAATAAGTGGATCATACGTGGTTCCAGTTATGAAATTAATAATATGTGCCTTTTATTAAACAATCTTGGACAGGGTTGGAGCCATTCATAGCTGAAAGACACTGACATGTTTGGGGAAAACCGTTTACTGTCGGGTTTAGGCAGAATTTCCCCCCAGCCTTAAATACAAATAACTTTTTTCATATCTTTTTTTTTCTTCCCTTTAATTTAATTTTCCCTCTCAACCCATGCTGGTCATGCTGGCAAATACAAAAAAAGAAATCACAATTATTCACATGATCCTGCAAAGGGCTCAGTGAAAGTTCTCAAGTTTGTTGACCTACAGCTGGTATAAGACTTTTTTTTTTGCAAATATTTCTTATTAAGTACTTAAATCAGCTACATTTTTTTCACCCACAGTGCAAGGGTTCACAATCTTTATGGAGTCTGTAACATTGTACCATCATGTTGCCACTGGTTATCGATGCCCGTCTCTGTGACGCAATGTAAAACAAGGTCACCATGGCAACACTGTGTTAGCCGGTGTTATAACTGTGCCCCTGCTCAGTCCTCGGCTCGATGCCCCACTGTTCCTCAGTGTTTTTTAGTGAAGGGACATGACCTCGTACTTAATGTGCGCATCACATCCTGGAGTGTCAGCTTCCACAACCAGTAACAGCCATTTATAACGGTTTGTGTGAATAAAGTGTGCGAGTAACGCACAAACCCCCCCTAAGTTTACCATGGTGACCACTGAGTATTATTCAAAGTGGTTGTGAAATGTCCTTTTAACATTCTTTACATTCTATGTGCTGGTGTTTTGTATTTTTTCAGCCTCATGTTGAGAAGATATTAGATTTCTTTCAACATACATTCGGTTTCATTGAAACGCTCCTATGGTCAGTTACACAACAGTCACTACTAAATTATTAGCATAAGGCACTTTCATATAGACCATCACAAAGGCCTGACAAAGGATTCCAAGTAGGAAAAAAATTACCCTCCAGACTCCAGCTGGAACATTAGTGTTAATAAATAGACTTGTACGTACACTACACGAGTATTTACAGTTGTTTTCAATCTGATTTCAGTGCAAATGTCTTGGCTGCTGGTGATTGTTGCATCCTCTTTGCTTGCATACTCTTAATCCATGTTATCAGCCAAAAAAAAAAGATCAGTTCAACTATAAGTGCATTGAAATGCGTGTGATTGGCTTCGTCGTGAGAAGGCACTCGGGTCCCTCTCTTCTCAATCCCAACCCAGACCCAGCAAACTACTTTTCACCTGCTCGACAATCCCCCAGGTGAAGTCTGAGCACACCCTGACTGTGCAGACGCAACAGGAGGTCAAACTCAGCCGGCATGGCATGGAATTTCTTTTTAGTCTGCCTGTCATCGTAGTAGTGGTTAGTCAGGGCACGGAAGCCGTGTGGGTGATTAGCGAAGGGCCAGAACCCGTACAGGTGCACGTTGGTGCAGACCTCCAGCGCCATGCTGGCCATAATTATGCCGGTGCTGAGCCGCACCGCTCTCAGGCCCTGGGAGCGCCAGAAGAACGCCAGACTCTGCAGGTAGTCTGGGTTGAAGAAGACGGGCCGAGTGGGGCTTTCAAAGTCCTCAATAGTGTAGACGGCGCGCATGGAGAGCGGGGTGTTGTGGCCATAGGAGAAGGCGGGAAGGAGCAGCAGGGAGTTGCCGTAGCTGCGCAGGCTCTCCGCAAACGGCCGCCGGCGCCCCATGAGAGCCCCATACCTGAAAATAAACAGCAGTTTATTTGTCACGCCCAAAAAACAAACAAAAGCGAAGCAAACAAGGGAGGGAGACATAATCAGGTGAGGTGGTGTCGCTCACTTCTCCACGAATATGCTGGGGTTTGCCGTCACAAGGTCAGTCTTGATGCCCACATGTTTCTCATAGCCGTTCGCCAAAGGAGGTAGGTTGCACCTGAACATGGAGTCAAGACAGGCAGCGGCACAATTAATTGGGGGGGGGGGGCTTGATTAACAGTGAGTCTTTTCAGTGACATTCTCACCTCATAACAAACTGGGCAGAATCGATCATCTGCCCACAGCTGCTGTTGGACAGGATCCCTCCATTCCCAACCACGGCACACGTGTCCCATGTTTTATTTGAAAAAGGATGCTCCTGCAATCAAGAGTCGTGGGGAAAACAGAGACCAACCAATCAGACGCATTCATTCTGACAGAGTGCATAATGAGGGGAAGTGTACGCTTCCTCTTCAGGCCACACAGGAGGAAATCCCATTGCAGCACATGCAGCAATGCGTGCTACCATCATTTATCTCGTGAGCTCACGTACGAGATTATGTTTGCTTCCGTTTTCGGTCAAGTCGGTTTATTTTACATTTTTAACATGGAGATGAAATTTCTTCCATGCAGGACAACTACGTTGTGTTTTGTTGACCTGGTTATCAAAGAATCATTTCTCAGGCTCATTTGACAAAGAATTTGAGGTATGATGGGCTACGACATATTACGGATTACTATTAAGATATTAAGATTACTTTTGAAACCTGGGCGAGAAGCTTTAAAAACAACCTGACTGCGCTGTCCTGACAGGGATCTGACCTTGCTCGGTTGTTGCATAACGTGTAGAGGTGCAAAGGATTTTCCAAACAACAAAAAAGCAACTGTTTTTCCTTAAAAGAACTGATTAAAAATGATTTTGGGCGACTGACTCGTAGGGAGAATGGCGCCTCGTTCATTCCCACTCACCTGCACATGAACCTCTGCCCTTGCATGGTGTAAATTTGGTGGGAACACGGTGAGAAGAGTGATATTTAATCAGACATTCAAACAGCCAGCATTATTTCAAGAACAATGCAGAGCTGTTATAAGACCGGCCTTTAAGACCAAAACAAAAGTCATGTAACACTAATCTCCTCCTGCAACGGGAGGTCAAACTTAGTCGCCTTGAAAATGACAAAAACACTTGTACCTAATCGTGCCGTTGTTCAGAGAGTCACTGCGATCTATATTCTTTCTATAAACGAAGACAGGGAAAGAAGAAGCGCACGTGGCGGCAGTTCCATCAGAAAGTGAAAGCAACCAATTGTCAATCGTCTCACAGCGATGCAGAAACAGACACACCAGCTTGGACTCCGACGGCCCTGTGAGTCATTGCTGCTGTGACTGTGATGTTCACTTCCTCTCAGACTGGATATTTTAAGAAGAATCACTTCCACGTTATCACACACACAACTGTGCAAAACGGGGATTTGGAAAACAAAATAAGACCTATAATTCTATTATTTTCTATTCTAAAAATTTCAACATTAAACGGTCACATTTAAATTGATATATCAGTTACCAAATCTTTTACCATCTCCATTTTATATATAGACTTTTTGAGCATATATTATGTAAATATGGCCGCATGGCTGTCATGATGACGCAGAGGCAAAAAAAACGTACTTTCCTTGACTGAAAAGTGAGTGACTTTAATTTCAAGTAAGAAAAACCACATCCTCAGTGACTAACAATAATATTTATCCCCGTCTGCAGTTGTCCTGCTTACACTTTTCATGAATGGAAAGTCTAATACTTCCAGGTCACGTTACTACATGTCATAGTGATTGAAAAACCAAAAAGATTTAAACTGTTCTTTGGGCTATTAATGAATAACACTGTGCAAATGAAGTCAAGGAGATATTAAACAAATTTGAAGGTGGTTGAACTTGAAAAGTGAAATGAAAGTTCACGTAAAAACACAAGTTAACCCAATTAAATGAATGTTTATAATGCTAATTTCCATCTGCATTCCCAGACATAAAATCATGGACACAAGAAAATAGTGCAATACAATAAACAATGCAGTAAAAACAAGAGTTAAATTAAAACTTTCTTTTTTGTACCAGGTAAGGCAGTGTCTATCATAAAGTCATTCCTTTTTTTTTTTAATTTGTCCAGGGTCCCTTTTTCATGCGGTGTATTCTAATGTTTTGCTTTAAGCCGTTTCTTGAAGGACGAAGAACATGTCAGTGACGCTCTCTCTAACAACCCAACGGCGACGTATTCCAGCGCGTGCATCCTTTTACTGACAACACATTTAGTGCATTAGTGGATTTCCTGAACCGTACTTTCGCAAAAAGAAAAGACTTATCTCAAATAAATGAAGGAGGGGAAAGGTAGAGATGAAGAAGTCCCCAGTCAAAAGTCAGCCGCGACACAAACCACTCACCTTTGTAAAGGTGCTGAAAATCTCAGGCGTCACCAGCAGAGTCCTCTTCTTCTCCCCGTCGTACACGAGCTTTGAGCCCACCGGAGTGTTGGCCTGAGTGATGACAGCCTTGTGAAAACCATGGCACTTGCTGCTCAGCTGAGATCTGCGGAACCAAGATAAATATGAAATAGATGTGAAATGTCATATACTTTAAGACTTTTACTTAAGTAATATGATAAAAAAGTGACTTCAACGTCTACCAAAGTCGTTTTCTGGTAACATACTTTTAGGTACTTTATAAAAGATGAAAAGGTGACTGTTAATCAGTTCTGATTAACCTCAGGCGACCCTAACGACCCTGTTTCACACCTTGACCTCAGTCTTTTCTTTCCTTCTTGTTCATAAAAACGAGCAGAGTGAACCTTGAACTGTGACGTAGTTAATGAATTTTTTTTTCCATCAGATAACCTACAGTATAGGTTGTTGCTGAGGGGAAAAAAAAGGATATAAGACACTCTGTATATACTGTACGTTTAAACATAGTCATGGAAAAAAGGAGCCAAAATGCTCTGTGTTCTCAGGGTTAAGATTTGTGGCGCCCAAATGATTGTTTGTGCCAGAAAACAAAATGAAGTCAGCTAATACTGCATGCTGATTTATGTCCTCCTTCTGAGTGTGGATTTGGCGTAAACGATAGTGTAATTAAAACGGACATGTACGTCCGGGGAATGTGACGACGCTGTGACAGTTCAGACCACAGATGGGTGTGAACTCGCGCTTCTGAGCCAAAATGACAGATCCTTTTAATAAGAGTTTTAAACACAGTTTTGAGGGAATGAATCAACACATTTTAGTACACACTCACCACAAACATTCCAACGCAATCGCTATACAAACCACCGATATTTTGCAAATATGTTCATATGTTCGCGTCTCTTTGCGTGCCACATATTTCACTTTTACGGCGCGAGGCAGTGCCGTGAGGAACCTGCGGTTGGGTTTAGGCACGAAAAGCGACTGCTTGCAGTTAAAAACTGATAGTGGTTTTCCCCTTAATCACAACATCCTTCCTCTCTTTAAGAACACACGAGAATGACACTTCATAACTGCAACAAACATTCTGACACTTTGGTCTCAAACTGCGGTCTGCTTTTTCCACACCACCTAAAAACTGCAGATGATGATGCTCTTAGAGAAAAGGTAACATACAGAGACCGAATGTGATGGCATGAGACTGCATCTTAAATGGATGGAAGATGAAATGTTTGTGAGTGTTGGTGTGCTGATATCTTTTGGCCTTAACATCCACCCTGTGAAGACACGACATCACGATAATCATGCATCGTCCTTTTTGATTAGAACTATTTATTTCTACAGTTTTCTTGTCACAAAATGGAAACTCTGCCTGAAATGTGTGTCTGACAGTGAAGCAGACAGACTGTCTCCGTGCTGCAGCTGCATCGCTGCTCCTATGAGTGCAACAGCGATAATTATTATCTTTATTATGTGTTATTCCAACAAAATGTGCTCACTTACTACTTAGCAGCGCATGATATCTGCCCTCACATGCAGACGATTCCATTGATGAAGTAATGTGTCGGCATAATGAAAAATATAATGTTTCCCATCGTTTTTCAGAAACATATAACATAATAATACAAAAGTGTTTGTTTTCTCCGGGGAGAGCAGGCGGCGTCTTTCATTTTACCTGAATTTTTTGTAGTTGTCCTCTTGCCTCTTCCAGGTTTTAGAGTAACGCTCAACTACTTTGGTGATGATATCCCTGTGACACATGCACAAATACAAATACGTCGTTAGATGCTTGAACCTCAGGCATTTTTTTATATATATATATATATATATAAAGGCAGAAGTTTGGAGGAGCGGTGGCGGCGGTCACTCTCACCCGCAGCCTTTGCAAATGTCAGCTGACTGAGGGACAAGGTGCCTCTCAGTCCTATGAGGAGTCGGTCTGCGAGGGTCCACATTACTGTTGAAGAAAACAACAAATAGGTAAGCAAAGACATAGAAATAATACGATAGCGGTGACATTGAAAAGGGAAATATGACCGAGGAAAAGCCAGACAAACATTATCATTCACAAATCTCAGGGCAAATCCAGATATTGCCCTGACAATGGAGATTCTTAAAACGTAACATTTCTAAATTAAAAACCCCTTGTGTCTAAGGTTGAATTGGAGATAGGGCTGCAACTAACCATTCTTTTCATAATCGATTAATCTGTCCATTGTTTTCTCGACTAACCGAGTAATCGTGTGGTTCTAGAAAATGTCAGAAAATCTGGGAAGGATGATGTTCTCAAATGTCTTCTTTTGTCCAAAAATGATTCAGTTTTACTGATGTCTTTGTTACATGGAGCAAAGAAACCAGTAAATATTCACATTTATGAGGCTGAAAAATCTTTACACTTGTTTTAATTCCTTAAAAACACAACATCAAAATAGTTGATTCATTTAGTAATCGATGAATAATCGATTCATTGTTTCATCCCTAATTGGTATGATATTCACACTTTTACATCCTCAAGTCTCGACTATTATAAGGTAATAGTCCTTTTACCTTACCCTGCAGGGCTTTTAACTGGAACTCACAAAAGGACGTACATCATGCCCATTTAGAATCCATTTCAAAATCTTGACCCTAACTTTTAGAGCCTCGCACGGTCAAACTCCTACTTATATCTCTGACCTGCTACAGCTTCACACCCCGACCCGCACACAGTCTGAGATCAGCAGGTCTGGTCCCAAAAAGCCATTTCAAGATGTGAGGGGATCAGTAAAACCTGGACTGTGGAACGCTTCTTAGTGTTTTTCCCTGTTTTTTGTTGAAGCAAACCTGTGTCAGTATTTGAAGTATTTCACTTTGTGATTCTCTATCTGTGAAAGGTGCTATATAAATGAAATTGACTTGCTTACTATAGTAAAATGTCAGAACTGGGTGTGCATTAGGGCCGCAATTAACGATTATGTTTAGAATCTAGCATTCTTTTGTCCATAAAATGTAGGAAAATGTTGAAAAATGAGCATCAGTGTTTACCAAACCTGGAAATCATGATGTTCTCAAATGTCTTTTCAGTTTTAATGATTTTTCTTTTGTCAAATTTTGTCAAACGGTGTCTTTTCCACGGAGGTGGAAACCCTGTGTACATGCTGTTGCTGTATCAAAGAAGCCCTGATAAAAGCAGATGACAATTCTTTTCTTTCTTTCTTTTTTCTGAAATGCAGTTCAGCATTACTCTACTACTCTACTACTATGCTGGGCCTGATTCCTTTGAGTCTGAGTCCTCCACCTTGTCATTTCAAGTGGGAATAAGTAACGTACAATATGCAGATTGTGCAACGACAGAGGTTCATAAGTGCAGAGGGGAAATGAGAGAGGTACCACAGTCTCACACAATTACAAAATCAAAATGATTCTGAAGCTGTATTTTAAGCTTAAAGAAATTGCTTCCTCTGAATTCTTCTTCCTTTAATAATCCCCCCGAGAAATCTCTAAAGGAAGTGATCAAACTTCTGTTAAAGTTAGAGCGGCGTTCAGTGTTTGATCTTAAATGTTCCATAAATGAACAACCAGTGTACTCACAAGCAGAGAGACCTTTGCTACTTTGCAACCTTTCAGCAGTCTTGATTTTGTCTGTGGTCTGTGATATGTGTTCCTCGCACATTAGTGTAATGTCCCCACTTCCTGTTTTCAAGTTTTCAAAGGGGAACAAAGTAATAAAACAACCTTTGTCAGGTTCCTATGGGAGAACTGTGAAGTGAAACTCTGCCTGTGTCCCAGCGTTCACACACAGTCCTATGATGACACCTATGATGCACTGTTATTAAATATCAGAGTGTCATTTCACATGGTTATCGCTGGGATTGGCTCACGTTAACCTTACAGAGCATCTCAAGTTCAGTGAGAGACACTTGAATTAATCGCCTGATCAATGTCTATGTCCACATTATTCTGCTGGTATCTCAACAGTATTGTAAAACAAATCACATCACATCACTCAAGCACATACCGCCTGTGTCCCAGGAGGATCCATGAGGAGAAGTTAAGTTTTCTTCTTTTTTTTCCAAGATGTTTAAGACCGAATGTGAAACATTCTTGGAAACAAAATAATAATAAAAATGGACAGAATTCCGAGGAGAAAGGTCTCAATTCTGAGAAAACAACTCAGTTTCTGACTTCAGAATTTTGACACACACCAACATTTTCCACGGCTACTACAGATGAGCATTTCCGCATAGATGATGCCTCTTTATCATCATCATCATCATCTGTCGAGTCAGCATCTCCTGCCGCTCCTGTGACAGAACCCAGAGTATAAATAGTGACCTGTCTGTGTTTGTATTTGTTACCTCTTTTAAAACCTGACCTTTGGCAGGACCTGTAGTCCTCGTGGAGACCACAACACGGTTGAGTTTAGATGAGAATATGAATTGAAGTTTAGGTTTGAGAAGGTTTGAGGTTTGTTTGGGCTGTCTGAACAATGAATGGAAGTCAACGCAGTGTCCTGAGCAGAATAGCTGTGCAAACCTATGTGTGCGTGGTGCGTGTGTGTGTGTGTGGGTAAAAGTATGTGGGAGAAAAAAGTCACACACACTTACTTGTCGTTGAACACGTACCAAATGACAGTGGTCAGCAGGCTCCCCACACAGACCAGAGTGAACATCCAAGAGAAGAATGACTTCAAGAGGTGTCCCCTCATACCTCTCCCCCACTAGCCCCTCTCCCGTCCTTTCGCTCGTCTGTGTCTCCGTCCACTTCACTTCAGCTGGGTGAAAACTAAAGTGCCGCCTGCTCTCTGTCCCCCCTCCGCCTGTTTTCACATTTCCTCCCTCTTCTCCTCGGCTCGTTCCGTCGGCTACAGCACAGTCTATCGCGCGAGTGTTAACCTCTCGCCTCTCCGCTCTCTCTTATATTTTCTTTTAACCCTGTCCCCTCTCTTCCTGTCTGTCTGGCCTGACTCAGTGTTCGCCCCTCCCTCCCCCCTCACTGAGCGAAAGAGCACGCCTCCCTCTCTCTCCCCTCTCTCTCTCTCTCCCCTCCTTCTGTCTCTCTCTCTCTCCCTCCCCGCTCAGAAGCATTGATTTCGCCCATATTCAAAATAACAGAAACATTCCCAATGCCATGCTAATAATGTAAACATGGCCTGACAGCGTGTAAAGTAAGTGAGTAAGTATAATATACAATATGTATTGTATTATACAATATGTATAATATACATAGCACCTTTAAAAACAGCCATTTACAAAGTGCTTTCACATACATAAATCAAAATACACAGAAAAGGATGAAAGCAATGAGATGAAAGGATAAACAGCTGAAAATATTTTTTTTCACATAAAAGCAAGTCTATAAAAAATGAGTTTTAAGAAGAGATTTAAAAGATGACACCGAGTTGGCGAGCCGTATCTCTGCGGGCAGGGCGTTCCAAAGCCGTGGCTCTCTGACGGAGTAAGCGCGGTCACCCCTGGTTTTTAGCCTCGGCCTCAACAGTTAAGAGAGACCCCGCAGCTCTAAGGCTGCGAACAGGCTCGTATGGGGTCATCATGTCAGTGATGTGTTCAGGGGCTAGACCTTGACGAGCCTTAAAAGTGATCAGTAAAGTCTTAAAATCAATTCTCAAACGTACGGGGAGTCAGTGGAGTGAAGCCAAGATTGGAGTAATGTGATGCCGTCTGTTAAAACCGGTGAGAAGCCTGGCTGCTGAGTTCAGAACCAGCGGGAGATGGGAGAGGGATTTATGATTGATGCCAGTAAGAGGGGAGTTGCAGTAATCTAAGTGGGAGAATATGAGGGCGTGGACTACTATTTCAAAATCAGGCTGTGATAGAATATTTTAGATTTTTGATGTGGAGGAAGCAAGACTGTTCACCTTTGTTTATGTGAAGGGTGAAGGTGAAGTCTGAGTCAAAGGTGATATCTAGGTTTCTGGCAGTGGGCTTAATGTTACTGGATAATGGACAAAGACTGATGGGACTGGGGATGGTGTTTGTTGGGTTAAACAGTAATATTTCTGACGTGGAGTTGTTTAATTGGAGAAAGTTATGGGCCATCCAGCGGTTCACATCTTTTGGACAGTCTAAAACAGCAACCAGGCTGCATAGCAGTGGAAAGAGACATTATGCTGTTCGATAATTTGGCCGAGTGGGAGCATGTAAATAGAAAATAAAATTAGACCTAAAATAGAAACCTGCGGTACACCATAGGCTATTTGCATTGTAGAGGAGTGCTGTGTCCCTAATACCAACCCAGGATTTAAGACGGTCATTTAAAAAGTTGTGATCTATAGTATCGAAAGCGGCACTTAAGTCTAAAATTATTAAAAATCGGTGACTCTCGTCAGGACAACATCATGCATCAGCTCGCTTGGAGTCTCGCCAGAGCAGGTACTAAAAAAAGTACTATCGCTAATGGAAAAGCAAACCGCGCCGTGCCGGTACCATGGAGCAGAAAAGCGCCAATAGTAATCGGCTCTGCTCACCTCGTCAGAGCTGTTACTAAAAACAGTACCAGGTAAAAAACAACATGCTGAGTCGCGCCTTGCTGGATCTGGTTAGTGGAAAAGCAGACTGCCGGCCACTGATTGTATCATCACTGGAAGAGTCATGAGCGCCACGTCTGACATAGAAATCAAAGGTTCGTCATTTAAAAAAAACTTAAAAATCATGAAATTATGTGTTGATCCCCAACATTTAGCACGGAAAGTCCAACATCTCAACACTTAACAGAGGAGTCTGGTATGTTTCCCTTCCCACTTGAGTGACTGTGTCAGGCGACGTCACGGAAGTTTCATGGAGCCGCGCCATGATGACTCTGCCCACGTTGAGGAGGTTCAATTGTAATGGAAAACGATACCAAACCAAGCAGAGACGAGCCGAGCTGGAACTGTATAGTGGAGAAGTGTCCTACGGTCTTCTTGTGAGCTGTTGCTGTAGTAATAGTGCAGCACTAGAAACGGCAGACACGTGTTGTTGACAGTTTGAATCTCCACAGCCTCCTCAGGACGTACAGCCTCTGCTGAGGCTTCCCGGGTCGGCTCGGTCATGTGATAGGTCCAGGTGAAGTCATCATTGACATGGACACCGAGGGACTTGAAACTCGACACTCTTTTCACTTGTGACTCACTAATATTATATGTCGAGACTTGACGGTGTAAAGTGGTGAATGGGGGTGTCGGCTCCTCGCAGGTAAACTATCCCTGACGGCCAGGTTGTTATTTAGACACCACAGCACCAGGTTGTTGACCTCCCTATGATACTGGTTGTCTCATTGTTGTCTCTGATGAGGCCCACAGTCTGTAGAGTGCGTACAGAACCGGGCTCAGTACATAAACCTGAGGAGTGCCAGTGTTAGTAGTTCTGTTCCTTGAGGTGGTGTTTTCCTGTGTAGTTTGTAAGTGTGCTTGGTGGGGATGACAGCGATAAACAGCATCCTGATGTATGTGTCCATTATGCAAACTGGAGGCTGATGTGAGTGCCACTGGTCTGTGGACATTCAAGGAGGATACTGGGTTTTCCTGATGGAGGTAGATTCGAAACAAGTTGGCTTGACTGTGGCTTGAGTGAGGGATGTGTTTAAGTAAGAGGTGAAAAACATCAGCTGGTTCTGCAGCTCCCTTCCCGAGAGTCCGTCCAGGGATGTAATTTAAGACCTGCACCCTTATGGGGGTTGATTTTCCATCAGGGTGTTGCAAACATCCGCCAATAACACGATGGGTGGGTGGGTCATGCCTATGTTTGTATACAAGTGAGCCAGTGTGATTTTTTTTTGTTGGAATATTGACATGCTGGTGGTATTCGGGCTTTACAATCTGTAAAATGCAATCTCACAGAACTATAAAAGCAGTGTTGGGGTACCAATTTTCACTTTCCCTTTTCTGTCCACCCATTGTTCCCCTCGTTTTCCCACATAAACTCTCAGTCCTCGTGACAGCTAGAGCCTGGTCTGTTATCTGCCCCACCTCGGAGCCTCAGCCTTCCTACCCTCCCTCAGCCCCCCAGAACTCCTTAAGCACCTCTCCCCTTTGCACAGGAAGCAGGCAGTAACATGAGTGCCCGGTACTGATTTAGCCCACAGTTTGCCCCCTAACTAGTGTGTGTGCACATCAGGAAACATGTTTAAACCTTATGCATATCCCTAACTTTAACCTGACCACAATTCTGCCTCATAAGAACCAGGTTTTGTTTGCCATGAGGACAAGGTCAGTGTTTATGCCAGAATAGGTCCTAAAGAGGTAACAAATACAAGCATGCACACACGCATATGCGTGCATTTTATTGTACTGTTAACTTTTATAGCTCTATCATCTCCACTGGCGATGAAAACAAGTGTTTCTGGTACAGGGAAGTCCTCGCTTAGCTGGGAGTGGAGTTTGTTTCCAACATGGCAGCACTGCTGGCTGGATCAGCAGAGGAAAATGACATTAAAAAGCTCAAGGTTTAAATGAAAAAAGCAGAAAGTCCAGGAAAGAGAGAGGGAAAGACAACAAGGCTGAAAGAGGTTCTTCAGGGTTTTGTGTATGTATTTGGATATTACAGTATACACAAATCTGTTTAGTTGGCACTACAGTTTCAGTGCAGGCAGTGATGTAGTCCGTGACACATGTTTACGACTGATTTGCCATTAATCGTGGTAAAAAAAAATAGCAGTGTTTGTATGGTGGCAGCCATCCTAGAATCCCACGTAGTTGCTCCGAGTTCTGACTACAAATGGAATGAGTGTCCAAAGTGGGGGCAGGCGCTTTGTAAGCATTGTGTTTGTTTGATTGTTTGTATTCCTTTTTATTTGGGCATTACAGTGTGTAGATTGCTGTGATTCAGGGTCCACTTTTCCACCTGTCTTTCTTTGGGCCACTTATTCTTGTTCCCCACTTTCTCCCATGCACTCACACACAGACAAACTCTCAGTCTTCACACCAAAACTAGAGCTCCTTGTGTGTTATGTGCCCCCACCTCAGGGCCTCAACCTTCCCTCCCCCAGTCATCCTCCGCCCAGAGAAGCTTAAGCCCCTCTCCTTTGAGCAGAAAGCAGGCAGTAACATGAGTGCACAGGACTGAATTAGCCCACAGTTTGCCTCCTAACTAGCATGTGTGCAGCTACTTCCATTCATTTGGACAGTCTAAACAAAGCATTATATCTAACATTAACCATAACCGGTTAATGCTTAACCCAAACCCTAACCTAACCCTAATCAAATTTTGGATTTAAACAGTTCCTCAGAAAAATAAGGTTCTGCCTTATTAGGAACAGGTTTTGGTCTCCATTAGGACTACTAGTCCTGACAAGTTCAGTGTTCATTCCGGAAAAGGGCTTAAAGAGGTAACAAAAAAAAGAGAATAAAAAGATGAGTGTTTCTCAGTTTGCAAGAAGTGGGAAGTGGGTTGGGGGCCGATCAAAGGGAAGTCAGCTGAGACCGGAGCTTGTTTCCAACATGGGAGCACCGCTGGCTGGATCAACAGAGGAAACTGACTTAAAACACTCAAGATGTCACTGAAAGAAGCAGAAAGACCAGAGAAGAGAGGGAGAGAACGAGATAAACAACAAAGCTGGAAGAGTTTGGGGAGCTGATGCCCAGAGGAACCGTTGTTTGGCTTTCGGAGCGCTGTGTTGCTAGCTGTGCGGTGGAAGGGTAATTAAGACATGGTGGTAAAGCTGAAGGAGAATTATAGGAAATATGTCGAGCATATGGGATGCATTTTAACAATTAACACCCACAAATATAGATGACCACACCCCAAGTGTCCTGAGTGTATTCCTCTGGTTTTAGTTTTCCCGTGGAAAACTTCATGCTGAGCTTTTTTGCAATAAAACAATAATGCCGACTAATGACATGCTGTGTAAGCCGAGCTGTGCCATAGCAACCCAAATACCTGACTCACAGAAGATCCAAAACAAAACAGCCCCTCGGATTTTTTTGTTTTGTTTTGGCAGAAGTCTGCGTGTGGTTTGAGGCTTTGCTCTGAGCAGACAGGGTGATCAATATAAAGTGGTCTGCCATTGAACCAGGCTAATTGAACCAATAAAGACAAAGTGGTGGTAAAGAAAGAAACTTGACCTGCTTTTTACTTCCAACACATTCATGTAACGGGACCTTGACTGATGAGCAGATCTGGTGTCTACACGGAGCAGCTGGCCCTCTTAATGGGGAGTATGCGGTGTGTGTTTGCGATGGTACAAGTGTATTTCGTTCTTGTGTGTGGATAAAATGGCGATCTGGGTTTTGTATATGTTCTGACCAACTCTCAGTCCACACACACGTCTTCATTATACCCAAAATTATCTCTGAAGTGGAAACAAAAGACAAATCACTCTTCCTTACCACGCTGGCATTTTCTCAACATCCCAATCTGAAGAGAGAGAAGAAGAAGATAGGAGATAAAAATGTGAAGCAAAATGTGGGGGAGAAGGTAGCTTTCTGGAAAGCCTGGAAACTCCTTGATAATAACAAGGCTGTGGGGAACAAGAAAAACAGCGACTGCACAGGAAAACTGAAAAGAGAGTTCTGTAGAAGAGGCACAGCACCTCCCTTCTGATGTGGCTTGTTAAATAAAATGTCCAAACGACGTCTCACCTGGATCCGCCCTCACTACAGGTAATCCTGCTGCCCCCTGCTAACAACAGGTCGTCATTAGTTTATTACACAAAAAGCCATTTTCATCTAAATACTCTATAAGCTTATTTAACCACTTAAGAATCTTGTTACACAGGATATTTGTCAGTATTTCATAACTTGTGTGTGTGTCCCCGCAGAAAGGCCCCGATGTCTTTTTCTTAGCATTAATAAATCATTCTCGAGTCATCCAGAAGAGTCCATACAACGTTGACACACCATAAATTCTGCAACCTTCCACAATTTAATCATTTCGGCATGTGCCCACAAAATTGGACACTAAATAAGTGTCAACACTGTTTTGTTTTTCCCCATGTTTGCATGGACGAGGGTTGAAAAACAGGCTCAATGTCCTCTGCACACGGGTGCGCATCTTGACAGGAAGTCTGAATGGAGTGGGTGACTGTTTGTAGGGGAACAAAGTACTTCCCCCCCAGAGTCCATGGAAGGACAAAGGTCTCATTTTCACAGAAACAAAACCTTAACTACCTGGTTGACTTGTTTGTCTGTTTGCTCAGAAGTGATGATGCTTCCTCTCAAAAAACAGAGGAGACAGGATGTGAAACACGTATATGTCTGTCTGACATTTCTGCTCAGTATCTCAACAGCCCTGAATGAAGGGTGTTTCCCTGAAAACAAGCTTCCTGTCAGGTGCCAAGCTGGGTATAAACACACACACTTCTTTATTATGTTGTACAAAGTGGATATCTAATCACATTGCAGCAACTTAGTCAAGTCAAGTCGACTTTGTTTCTTGAGCACATTTAAAAACAATCAAGCTTGACCAAAGTGCTTTACAGATTTAAAGGCACAGCAGCATAAAAGGTATAAAATATAACTTCAATAAAAAATAGAAGTAAAACGGTAAAAATAGTGAGACAATATAGTAAAATGGTAAAAACGACATACAAGTTTCATCCTGAGGTGAAAGCCAAGGAGAAGAGGTGGGTCTTTAAAAGCAATTTAATTTCCATGGGTAACCGGTCCCAAAGTTTAGGGGCAGCTACAGAAAAGATCACCCTGGGTTTTTAGTCGGGAATTTGGCAACATCTAAAAGCAGCCTGTCATTAAACCTCAGAGCTCGGGATGGAGCACGAAAACAAAGACGTTCCGAATAGGAAGCCAGTGGAGAGAGAGTGCAATGTGGTCTCTATTCTTTTTCCCATACCAAGAATTACAATAATCCAGCCGAGATGTATGGATTAGTGTCTCTAAGACCTCGTGAGGTCTTGTGTGGATTCTTGGGGCCGGAGGACCCAATGCACCCACATGCACTCGATGAGGGTGAGCAAACACTATCACTTCTGTTTTATTTTCATTGACATCATGAATGTAGTCAAGTATGGGCTGAAGAGAGTCTGAGAGAGTTTTAGTTTCCCCATTTAAGTGGCAGATACATTTGCACATCGTCAGTAAAACAATGGAAAGATACGCCATGGATTGAGGAATGTGGACATGGTCAAGAGGATCCATGAAGTTTAAAGAATGGGAAAGAAAGATGATTCAAGTCACTCTGGGTGTGGCATGGCTTTGATTAAACTATTGATTTACTGTGATTTTCACACACAAACATCTCTAGGGTTTACATATTCTGGTATGAGGGAAAAAAAAGTGAGCGACAGTTCTCTGAGGGAAAATGATGACAGAGTGAGGAGGAGAATGTCTCACAATGGTTGGAAATGATGAAACTCAAGGCACTAACTCAAATAACTTGAAGCAGATGTGTCACAGCAGCAGAAGACCACACTGGGTGGTGAGTGCCTAATAAAGTGGCTTGTGAGCGCATCATGATAATAGATATATATATATATATATATATACAAACGTGCACACACACATACAGTATGTACACATACATGTACACATAAGGGTCGAGTATCAGACAGGATGTGTGGACTGTAATTATGTGACGTGTTTGTGCGTTTCTATTTCCAACTTCAGTCTGACTCACATCTGTTGAAACCACTGCGACGAAATGTCAAGTCGAAGCTCGGTGGGGACAGACCCGCACGGTACTGTACTGTCAGACACGCAAGTTGTATGCAAATAACATCTCTGTGGTGATCAGAGGAGTCAGAGTGTGCATGTGGATATTTCTGAGATGACAAGAGGCAAGGGATGTGATACAAAACATCAATTATTAGAAAACAATGTAACAAAATGTTCCCAAGCAGGCATTGTCGAGAGATTAAAGGTGCATGCTTTGGTTTACCTTTAAATATTTAAACATATGTGACACTTTTCTCATTATCCTCCTGTAGCAGAGATCTAATCCTGAGCTCTGGGACTGGTGGGCCACTTGATGGAATCATTTCCTGGGTTTTGTCCAGCTGTCAGCCTTTCAGTTGGGGGTGGCTGATGGCTGGCGAATGGCTCCAGAGGGAGGTGTGATGGGAGAGGCAGGCCTGAGGGGGGCAGTAATGGGGTCATGTGGTTTGGGGGCAGCTGATCCCGCCGCATTCCACAGCTGCTTAGCATGAGATCTGGAGCCGCTGCATGTTCCACAAACGCACACGTAAACACAAACACCCCACGCTGCACACGAACCTGCAGACCACACCGCGACACACTGTGGCCACATACGCAACCACTCAGAGGGACACATGAATAATTTACACTTCCTGCTGTGGGTGTAAGGGGCCCACTCTTCCACTGCATTTCAAATCAATGCCTAATAGCTTGAATTTAGTAGATCCCCATTGTTAGGGTGTAATGTTATGATTAGATGAACCTTGCTGTTACAGTAAATCCAGATTTGCTGACAGAAATCGCTACACAAATACCTCGGCGCTAAAACAAATACACCACTCATCTGCAGAGAGAGGCGCTATAACTGTGCTGTGTCTGGAACAACAGTGGACTGTGTCATCATCTGGTCTGAGATATTTGAACTCACACAACCCTGCAAAACCTTTGGCAAATCACACACATGCACAGTGTGTCCTCCTGGTTAATCTTTTCGGACATTTGGACACTTTTATACCAGCTGTGACCACCAGGCCTTCACTTAAAGCTGCAGGGTGTAACATTTGGGGTATGTCTGACTGTATCTCCCTATAAGTTTGGGTGTATTGAATCCGTTTCCTGTTCCTGACCTTTACATCACAGAAAAACAAACAGTGAATGGCGAGATGAGCGGTGAGATGGGTCGTGCTCTGGTTCTGTTTCATGCTAACCGTGATACAAATTAGATCGAGCATGGCTCTTGTTGCTGTGTTGTCCGAAGAAAGACACTGCCAGTCAAAGAAGGGGGGGGGGGTTTCACCAAGTCTGACTCCAGTCCGACTAAGCGTCTACATGCAGGAGTAATCAGACTATGAATCACATTATCCAGGTATGTTTCATTTAACTAGCACAACATTAGCACTTTGGTCATGTTTGTGTTGGATAATGTTGTTGAGTTTTCTTCTTAATGCTTTAGTGTTTCCTTAATGTTATGTTTTGTTAAATGTTGTATTTTGTTAAATGTTAAATAAACACCACTTTACTGGGAAACACAAAGAGAGTCCTGGGTCCTGATTTGTGTGACAGTGTTTTGACTTAAATGTTGCGTATAAGTGTGTGCCTGTTTGCTGTGTGTAACTGCATTTGCTAATAAGAATGTGGTGTTTTGAATTTGTTTGCATGTTGACATGTTTGTACATATGTATATTACATTACATTACATGTCATTTAGCAGACGCTTTTATCCAAAGCGACTTACGAGGGAATTGAGTACAACCTGCCAGGGGTGGAGTTAACCACAGGCGGTCTTAACCACTGAGCCACTCCACGGTCAGTGATAGGTGCGCACCTATCACTGACCTAAAACAAATACACCACTTACCTATAGGAAGAATATTAATAACTGTGCTGTGCCTATAATAAGATTAACCTGTATTACCATCTGGCCTTAATGTCATCAAACTGCAAAACCATCAACAATTGCATTGATGTCTATATTTGTCATAGCAGTTGTAACCACTAGATGGCAGGAAAGGTACAAATACATTTAACTACTTTTAAGTGTGTAGTTTTCATCAGTAAAACCATGGCAGAGTAGCTGAAGGTAAAGAAACTCAACCTGTTTGTCTATCTTTGATGGGAGATAAAAATGTTAGAGGTGGCACGGATGGTCAAAAAAAAAAATGCTGTGGCCAAGCAAAAATGTGGAGACAGCAAGTCTGCCCCTCACACTGCTGAGCTTGTTGACGTCATTGTCCTCCAAAAAAAGAAAACATTTTACAGTCAATATTATGACCTCGCTGCAGTTGTTCAGCTCAGGCTCCTGCACTGAAATCCATGCGATCAGATATTTAGTCCCTCAGCTACAATAAATACATTCACACATACTCAATAACCACTGTTTCTGCGCAAGGCCAGCCTGATCATTAATGGGGCCATAAACTGAATTTAATTTAGGGGGGCCACCCCCCCCCCCCCCACCAGCTCAGAGTTTAACTCATTCAAAATGTGTATGTGATGCTCATGCATGTCATAAATAATCTAGGTGCGATCGACCTTTTTCTCCAAGGATATTGATCAGTGTTACACTCCAGTTTTAGGAGATCCAGGGTCCTTCGAGTGCAAGGGTAGGTCACCCTTTAATTGTATAGTCATTTTAGCATTGCTACAAAAACAAATGTAGTGGTGGCCTAAAATTAAATAATTGCATTTTGGGGTAAAAAAAAAAAAAAAAATTCCTGTAATTTTTGCAAGCGACGATCAAGCCCAAACACAGCTGTTTCGAGCTTAAACAGATGAGAGATTTTAACTTTGGATCAATCACCACACTGCTGCTGAAATTAAAGCAGTCAACTGCTTCAGCTGGTCTGCAAATAATTGGCATATTAAGGATGATACAGTTCACATTTTCTTCCCTGTTTAATCTCCAACAATCCAGCAGCTGTTTATAAAGCAAAAGAAACCAAAACATTATTAGTGATGGATATTTACTGCACAGCCAGATTAAAAATGTATAAGTCAGAGGGTAAAGACTTGTCAAAGACACACTGAGAGTTTCAACTCTTTCCTTTAACTAGTTATTTCCTGCTAATGATACATTTCCACAATGAGGCAGACGAGACTTTATGTGTCTTTATGTACACTTTTATTGTCAGCACTTGACTGGTGGCAGAGTCAGATTACTTCTTGGCCTCCTCCTCCTTGGCATAGTTCTTGATGATCTCCTCCTTCTTGGCCTGGAGACGCTCCTCTCTGCGCTTGCGGGCCTCCTTTGTCTTGGAGCGACGAGCCTCGGCCTGGTCACTGTAGGAAAGAGGAAGTGATAGAAGTTCACGTTCACATGTATTTACAGTCAACAATCATCTCCTGGCTTAAAAAAATATCATTAAATACATAATATGGAACACTGTCAGTCAATTGTTTTTCATTTTCCAATCCCAGGCAAATGAATGATTAACAATTTCGACCAAAGAAACTTGCCAAAATACTGGCCTTACTGCCTCAAATTAAGATTTCAACATCTACTCAAAAGGAATACAAGAACCTGTACAAAACAAGAAACCAAGTTTGAGTGTTGACTTACGACAAGAGCTTCTTGCGGGCCTTGTCTGCCTTCAGCTTGTGAATGTGCTCCATAAGGATACGCTTATTCTTGAACACATTACCCTTGGCCTTCAGATAGAGACTGTGGTACCTGAGGGACAGCGGGACAGGAACGGGGTAGATATATTGAATTAACAGATCACATAATGTGTCACCATGCAACTAGTTGATATGAAGTCAGCCAATTGCAACAAATGAAAATGAGTTTCCCACAATGACCATATACTACATCCCCAGAAAGTTTAATCATGATCTTTACAACTTTGCAGTTTACAATCATAACATCCTCGGCAGATATAACAATACTCTATTAGAATCCTCAGACAAAAACAGCAGTCTGACACAAAAGTCTATGAACCTACATGTGCCTGTCAATCTTCTTGGACTCCCTGTAACGACGCAGCAGACGACGCAGGATCCTCATGCGACGCATCCAGATCAACTTCTCTGGCATACGGGCATTGGCTGTACCCTTTCTCTTACCTAAGAAAAGACATCAAATATGTACGCTCAATTGTGCAGTTAATATAACGCAAGTGGTATTCATACTACAACACAGCTTAATACCTAATTAAATATGGAATCACACAGGTGGCCCTTTAGTCAGTTGCATTTCAACTTACCGACACCCATGTGTCTTCCCTTGCGGCGTGCCAGCGTGTTTTTGCGGCAGCGGGCCCTGGAGTGGACCGTAACAGGTTTACGAATGATGAGACCATCTTTCACCAGTTTACGGATCTGCTGACCTGAACACACAAGGAAGCAATTCAGTTAACACGGTGGCGCTAAATAACACCACTGAACAAACAGTAAGAACCCAGAACACAATTCAAGACAAACACCACCTCGGAATATGATTAACAAATAACATTAAAACAAACATAAGAGTAGTAGAGTTTGGAAAAGTATATCTTGATCAGACCTCCAATCCTGCCATGAGGTGACATCAGACTTGTTTTGGGGGCGTATTAAATAAGGAAACATAACATAATGTTTAAGATGACATGTTTAATGTTCCTATTTCCACTGAGGCTTTGAAATGTTAATTATGTCAGTTTGACGTGTTTGAAATGTGATGGGCTACCAATGACAAATAATTGTCAATGACTGTATGAATTAGGGCTGTAACTAAGGAATGTCGACAAGAAAACCACAGTGTGTGAGCTATGTTATGAGCATGTAACAAAGCACAGGACATCCAAGCAAGGACATATACACAACTACAACACAACTCCATTAACACAGGAATTAACACGGTCCTCATTTGGAACTTCAACTCAAGATAATCAGACATGCTACCTTCTTCAGTGGTGGAAAACTTTAGATTTAAGCAAAATACTGGTTATTGGTACCTTCATATTGTTAATAAATAAATTAAATTTAACAATAAGGCCATAGTGTGATACGTTGCCATTATCAGTCATGACACCATGTAGACAATCAAAATGGGGAATTAAAAATTCAACTAGTTATCATGACATAAACCCAAATGATCCCAGACTACACTTGGCAAGACTAAAAATGGCAGACCCATCGACGCTATAAAAAAAAAAGATCGAGAATCGAATACAGACCTTAAAATCGAATCAAGGCGAAACGACAGGACAGCAAGAATATCAATACACTGAGCGACTTAAATTTACTTTCCCGAAGACTGAACATTAGACGTAAAGACAATTTAGCCTGATGGTGTTAATTGTGATGTAGCAGTGAGCGTTAGCAGTGACAGAACGGGTGGTAAGTTATTTAATTTATATGATATACAGGACAAATAAATATTGTTACTTCACTCACGGGAGTTGGCGTTGGCGATCTCATTGGTCTCGTTGGGATCCAGCCAGACCTTCTTCTTGCCGCAGCGTAGGACGCTGGAGGCCAGCCTCTTCTGGAGCCTGAGCATGCTGCGAGACGCACAGACAACACACGGTTCAGACAATTAAACAGTCAACCCCGTGCCTCTACGTGTTTGTCACCCAGAACACTGCCTCGGTTTTAATGATTTTAATCACTTTATTTTGAGTGATATAAGGGATAGAAGCCGTTAGCCGCACCGGTAGCATTGAGCTAGCCGCCAGCACAACATGGCCTCTCCGTCCGCCACATCGTGTTACACCGACACATGTGAAAATGTAGGTTTTTAATCGTGTATTGAAGCACACGCGTCCAGTATCGACTAACAACACAATCAACAGTCTTAGTAGAGTCACTCGGGGTCGATAGAAGTACATTTTAACCACTAAATAATGTCTTTTATTGTAACATCGGCTCGAATCCTACCTCATGGCTGCTACTTCAATAGGAAAAGGAAGGCTGGAGAGACGGGCTGGAAGATACCATTACAGGGGAGAGTCCATCTATAAACACCAAACAGCTCGCTCGTAGCCCATACTCAACTAACACCCTAAACATTTTGAAGTGCTTCTATTTTCCAAAGCTCTAACACATGGACGATTTATAGAGGCAAATGTAATTCGAGATTTACTTTAAAATGTAAACATGTAACCCCCCTTTGTATAATTATGGCTGCGACCGCCGTTTTTGCAATGCATGCTGGGTTACGTAGTATTTGGGTGCTTTCTCAAATTCTACCACATGGAGGCGGTGTTAAGACCAGCATAACCAGTAAGATATATATATTTTATTCTCTTGTATTTTAATATTGTTGATATAAGATTTAGATTAAAATAAATACATTAAATATATTTTTTTTTTGCCAGGCAATTTTTTATTTTTACAATAACATGTTTTAAATTAAAAGAAAAGGGAATTCAATGCCGAAAAACCTTGCTAAATAATAACATACATATGTACAATTCCTATTCTTATCATAGATGTTAGTAGTAATTAGTGCCTGCTGCTGCAAGTCATACTAGTTTGTTTTAGTTAGCTAAGCTATTAGGCAGAGACAAAAAAAAGTTATGTTCTTAACAGCCTGAACTCTTAAGTGATGCACTGTAAAATTCACCCCTCTGAAGATGTGAAAGACGCCCATATTAGCACACAATCAGCAGAGTTAAAAAAAACAAGTCTTGATGAGGTCTAAAATATGCAGCTCAAGGAAAGTTATAAGAACAACGACAAGTTATAGCTGAGCGTTTGCACTCCACCGAAGGAAGCAGCTCAATGGTCCAGTGGCAGCAGTTTGCAGGTTTTAGACGTGAGAAAGCCCAGAACCACATACAATCTTTAGACCAATCACATTTCTGTCAATGTGAATGCTTATGTTCCTAAGGAAAGAACTGAACAGCATCACAATAATTGAATAATTTTTGGTATCTTGAGTTATAAATCAGTAAAATGTTCCAGCATACACATTAATATTTGATATTTATGGTGCTTTGTTGCCTGCAGGTATGAACCAAGATTTATGATGATTGGACAAAATCTCAAAATAATAACCAGGATTTGTTAAGCCTTTCCTTTTGGGAAGATTGCTGTTTTATTTTCACCATATGCAAATAAGCTGGATTTGTGAGTCAGATTTTGAGCTAATTATTGAGAGGTGTAGTATTTCCAACATTTGATATTTGATTCGTCATTATTGTGCCACCTTCTGGCATTTATTTTTGCCAGGTTCTGTGGGTTTTTCTTTGATAAAAAAGAGACAAAGAGGAAGACAAGTTTACACACTGTCCCTTTAAAAACAAGACAATTGAGGACAGAAATTAAGTTCATGCAAATTTGGGCTTAAAGTGAGTTTTTCAAGACGGCCCCTCAAAGTACAAAGACATTTATAATAACTGATACATTGCTTTTTGACTGGCTACAAATTAGGGTTGCCATTGTTGCAGCCTTGACTGTCAGACAGCAGCGTCACCGTGGCAACAGTGCACGCTCACTGTGTGGGAGCATGAGGAGCACTTTTACCTCAGATAGCCCAGAACACCAAATGAAATCATCGTCTGGAAGTAAAAACCCAAAATAGCAGATCATCAGCTGGTGAAAGAATGCAATTTGACTGTGTTTTTCTTCCAGTCTAACATTGTTACGTCACTGATGTTTGTAAAATATCAGTTTTAATTTACAATCACAATGTATGTTTAATCTTGCTATTACAGGTAGGTCACCCTTTAATTGTACAGTAGAAATGTTGACTATACCTCAAAAGCAGACAACATAGTCTACTAATATGGAACAGACACTACAACAACATTTTTACTCAAACCTCATTTTTGGTCCATCTATAATCACAAGGTGGCAGCAGCAGCAAGCAGTCAGTGAGTGGACTGCATGTTAGTTTGCACAAGTGATGAAGTTGAAGAGGTTTCTTGAATGCATCTTGTTACTGTAGCTGCTCATCTGAGCTCAACACGCTCTAAATCAGGTGTCTCAAACTCAAACGACTCAGGGGCCACTGAGCATCTAGTGTGGCCAATATAAAGGTTCTAGTCAAGTGAATGAGAAGTCCAATTTAGCAACTGTTTACTAGTGGTGGTTAAATAAAAGCATCTGTGTTAACAGGGAGCAATACAGGTATATATGATGCAAATGAATCTATTACTTACAAACATACTAACATACAGAAATAACCACAAGTTTGAAACCTTTGCTGTAGATCCTGCAGAAGTGATGAAATTTACCAGAGGTTTTGAATGCATCTTGTTACCGCCTCCTTTTTGCTCAGCTCGCTGGGAACATTACTTTCTGAAATGTTGTTTGTTGTTGCTTTTTGTAAAAATAGATCCACACAAAATGGCGATAACCTTGACATTAAGTCGTAATGTCCCTGGTGTGTTTTTCATGACTATGGACAGTCAGAGAAGGTATTTTGGGATATTGACAGTAATTAGTCCATCCATACTCACTTGTTTCAGGTCAACAACTCTTATTTGCTTTTAACTTTAGCATTCAAGTAAAAATTCATTTTTACATATATTATACTGTATATTATTAAATTCAGGTGCTCTGCTGTTCAGGGAAATTGTGCAGCAAATAAGCAACAAGCAGGTAATAAAAACATTTTCATGACGGTTTATTTTCTCCCAATTTACATACAGTATCTTTAAAACAACAATGTACATACAGTATATCTTGTCCACCTCTAAGTCGGAGCAGACATACAGCCTTGCAGTATTCTGAATTCTTCAACTTTCTAATAAACTTTCCCTTGTCCTACACCGGAAAACGCTCTCACATCACAATACAAGCATGTAAAATAAAGAGGATATTAAAGGTAGTCAGCGTTGGCTCTTGCTTCTCCACGACTGTTTTGGGTGTGAGCGGCACGACTTCCTGCCAAAATGGCGGTCGTTTTGATTGCGGCTGATGGGACCGCGTGACGTCACCTCTACACAAGCACAGAGCATGAGCTAAATGGAGACGCCGCTGTTGACTCAGTGTCCTTTCACACAGTTACCTCGGGCAACGAGCTGAAGCGTAAGTGAGTGACACAGCGGAGAGCAAACTGAAAACTCCCGTGTTTCCAGCTGCACTTTGTTGTCCTTGGAAGCGGACGTGGACGACCAGCTGCAGCAGGAGACCTGGGGACTCAATGGAGACATCGTCATAGATACCTCATCGTACACTCGGCGTCCTCCCACCCATTTCTTCCGGAAGTACGTATGCGCTACAGCTGCAGAGGATCATCTTCTGTGGGTGTTCAATCGAGTGGCATCATGATCAGCTCCCAGAGATTTCCCTTCACCTCTCTGGGTGATTTGTATGAGAGGTGGACGAGGATGAATCATCCCCATTGTTAACTCACACTCACTTAGTTGATGAACATGATATCATGGTTTGCTGCGTGGCCTTAAAAGTTGTCTTTATTTCTGCAGTTGTCTTCGTGAGAGAGCCACACATGGTTTATGAGTGAATCAGAGACTATAAGCTGGTCTCAAGGATAAATGAGTCACTCGTTGTCAAACGCTTAGGAGCTGGAGCCAAACCCAGCTGACATAGGACGAAGACAATGTAGAGTGTCCAATGTTTTTGGACTACGTTTTGTACCTGTAGAGGGAGAACATTCAACAATAACAACGCATAATGAACACCCTGAGTCGAACCCGGGATTCAAACTGGTGACATGTAGAGAGTTTATTCACATGAATTGATTTAATTCCTTTACATGAGCCTTTTCTATGTGCTGTACAGACAAGGACCTTGTTTTCCGGAGGCCATCGTCTTTTTTGTTATCGTGTTTCTGCAGCACACTGAAAGGACAAACCAACCGGAGCTTGTATTGTGCATTTTTGAAGCAAGACCTTGCTATGACGATGAAGAGGAGCAGCATCTTTTCTGGTAGGTGAAGGCCACCGTAGTTCCCTGACATGCTTGGGAAAAGGGAGTGGTGGGTGGAGGAGTCCTCCGTTTGAGTTCACCGATTCTTTTTGACGCTGGGTTGAGGATTTGGACAAATACTATACTATACTATAAAATAAAATAGTATTACAAAGTGTTTTCATGCATGTCTCACTTTTCTGTATGTTTAATGTATTTTCTTTCATTTTGTTGCTGTCTTTATCCACAAAAAACATCTAACTTGAAAAAAAAATACCTCAGGAGCATTTGCCTCATTCCTGTTTTTCAGCACTCACAGACTGGACGGTCCCTGGAGCTGCTGCAGGGGCTTAGGTGTATATTTTTGGTCAAGGCCACACATGGACAGTTGAGAGAGACACTGGGCCTCCTCCCCTGCTGCTGCAACTAAGTAACTGTGAAATTGAAACAGTTCTCACATCATTACAGCCCACCAGTGGATCAGGACTCTGGATCTCAGTGTGGAGCGGCACCAGTGTCAGTCTGACCACACTCTCTCCTCCTCTTCCTCCTCCTCCTCCTCCTCAGGGCTCTGCTGTTTCCTCCTCATCAGTCGATAAGTGAAGGTGGGGTTTGTTCAGCGGGGCGTGGACCGCGGCTCCCAGCTGGAGTCTGTGGGGCTCTCACACACAGAAGCTGCGTCAAGGCAGAAAGAAAACGACAGGACCGAAACGGAAATGACAGTATACTGCCTTCAAAATAAAAGCGTGTCTCGCTGTTGGGAGGATGAAGCTATTTAATAACCCGTAGGTGCACCTAGACACACTACTATTACTTACTATATATACATATATATGTACTATGTTGTGTTAGATTTTCACTACTTTTATTCAATTATTTATTTTAATGTATTCTTTTTACTTTTTTTGTATATTTATAAGAAGCTTTTTCTGATCCATCTCTGCCCAAATACATTTCATACACACGAATATATATTTATAAGAAGCTTTTTCTGATCTATCTCTGCCCAAATACATTTCATACACACAAATATATAATTATTTATATTTATGTACAAATATAGATTTAAATGTATCACTCATTTTACTTTCTATGCCCTTTATGTTTTTGTTTTTGTCACATTTTTACATATTGTTTTTGTGCATGGCTCATGTAAACCTCAAACAAAGGTGACAATGATGTTTAATAAATCTCTTAAACAAACAAGTGGCCAAATAACTATATTAACATGTTACTGACTTTTGATGTAGATGATTAAGTTAACCTTGGTCAGAACTGTAGATAGATAGATAGATAGATAGATAGATAGATAGATAGATAGATAGATAGATAGATAGATGTTACCAGAAAACAACTTAGAAGTTAGGTAGAAGTTGAAGTCACTTTTTATAATATTTTAAAATATTACACTTTTTATAAGTAAAACTCTTAACGTATATGACATTTACTGTATCAAAAGTAATTTTTCTCAAGTGCAGTTACATCACCTCTGCTTGTCATAATGGTGTGTCACCCCCCTTACGTTTATGCAGACCTTTATTTTGAAATCCGCACACTTGCGTCACTCCGCGGACTTGACAGCGGCGTAAAAAGCCTGGTGCGCCAGTGTGTAACGCTATAGGCTGGAGGGAGGCAGCTGTAGCAATTATTTCAGCAGGCTGCTCAGATTCATCAGCGGCTCCACCGTCTCTCCACCACAGCAGGAAGATGAGTCTGTCGACACCGACATACACAGACAATATAGATTAAAAGAACAACAGCAATATTACTACGAATATATATATTTATATATATTTAAAAAAGAAAAAGAAAAAAAGAAAAAGTTAAATCAATGGTACAGAAAAGTAGTATGTCCAGGACGCCTTCGACCTCAACCCAGGAGATCCAGATGGACATGTTCGACCATCATCCACACACACAGGTAAGACACACAAAGTACTCACTGCTGTTATTCTAAAGAGGCTTTTTTGTGTTACCCCTTTTTTCACTAACAGTGAGGCGCGTTCACCCCTGGAGATTAACAGGTTGTTCGTGCACTGATTAAAGCTGAATATCATGTAGGAAGAAGAATCACTGTGTGTGTGTGTGTGAGAGAGAGAGAGCGAGCGAGCTATAACATATATATATATAGATGTCTCTTATTTCATCAGCAGCACATGTGAAGCAGGTTATTTGTACATGTTATTTTTTTCTGTAACCATATGTGAGGACATGATGTAACGCTTGTTTTTGTGCTTTACGCTCATTGGTTCTCGGTGAAATCAGTCAATCATTAAACCGAGTGCATGTTACGCACAAATGTTCATCATTTCATTTTCAATTTCGAGTGAATCATGTAAAAGAAAAGAATCAAAAACCTGGTGAGAATTTGAGTAATTGGTGGAATGAATTGATCAGTGAATTCACCTATTGAACACATATGTATACATGTAAAACATTACATAACCAACATATATAAGACTCCTATCAAACCCTTCCCCAACATCCAAGAAATTGAACGCCACATAATTAAAATTTGAATGACACAACAGGCTGTTAAAAGATGTAAGCTGCAGAAGAGAAAAAACACTGGAGCTTTGTGGTGAAATGACCTTTGGACCAACTTGTTTGTAACGTCTAACCAAACAGAAAATTAATGAATTTATGAAGTAGTTCACTCATGTTCCGGTTGCTCCTCGTCGTTGACATCAAACCCTGTGTGTGTTATCTAACGCACACACACACACACACACACACACACAAACCCCACCTTCACAAATCCAACTTCATGTTCCTTTTTTTTTATATTCAATACGATTATATCCCTTCACTCTTGTGATGGTGTCAGGCTTTTCACAGCCACAAATAAACTGCAGGGATGTGACATGATGTCGTGGGCATGTTAGTCATAACAGCTTAAATGGATGAAAGAGGAGAAAAATAAATAAATTAAAAAAAATAAAAAACACGATGAAAATATCTAGAACAAACACACCCACGCTGAGCTCAGTCATTGTCTCTCTGGAGAAAACACACACACACACACACACGCACTGTGCACTACAGACTACCAGTGCTTCCAACCATGCCAAGTCCTGCTCTCCCCCTCTCTCTCTCTCTCTCTCTCTCCCTCCTCTTTACTCCCACTCTCTCTCCTCTCATCTCTCCCAGTTCCTCCTGCGTCCACTTTGGATGTCCCACTGTCTCCATCCTGCTCTCTCTCCACATCACCTCATCCTGGCTGTTTTTAGAAATTAGATCTTTATCTGCAGAACGGCTGTGGTGAGAAACAGATGGACCTCCTCCTTGTGACAGGCAGCAGGAACTGTGTGTGTGTGTGTGTGTGTGTGTGTGTGTGGTACCACCGTTTGATCAATTCCATCTAAAGTTCATAGAGACCTGCAGCAGGTCACACTGGGGAGAAAAGCACGTCTAATATCCTGAAGGAGACGATTTGAGTGTTTGACCGCGTCTTCTCACCACAGAAGAAGAGAAGAAATGAGATGAGTGAACTTGAGCTCGTAGCGTCTGCTGAACGTCTCAGCAGAGTTGACACATTAAACGGATTAACTGCTGTAGATATTGAAAAGTATCGGGTCATTTCTTGTTGATACATGCTGATAATTCAGATGTAAACTCAATTGTGTTGTTGTTTTTCCTCTGTTTGGTCCTCATAAATAGAAATGATCTAAAAACCTTCCTTTCTTATCTTAAAAAAGGGCTCTGGGTGGAGCCTCATGTGTTTCTCCTGTCAAATGACCAAATGACTGGGTTTTGTTAAGCAGTAGAATTTACTTGTTAAACTTTTTCATGGGCCACTTTTTCAGTCGCACTCCAACCAACCTCTCTTGACTAGAAAAAGATAATCACTTCCTGCGTGCAGTGCAGCAATGTCACATGGCGATAATCGACTTAATCGTTATTGCGTGAACTTGTTTGCCAGTGGTTTGCATCTAATCGTTACCTGTTTATATTGAAAAGTAACGCTAGATAATAGATTATACACTCTCTCATCATCATCCTCCTCATCCTCACTTATACTTCACACACTGAGCGAGAGATAAGCTGACTCATTTGTTCCATTTTCGACACACTTGTCAAAGTACCACCAGAGGAAGCGCGCATGCCACTGGAGGTACACGTACCACAGATTGAGAACCATGGCACAAGAGTTTTTAACATTATTATTATTATTATTATTAGTATTATTATTATTATTATTTATTTAGTTGTTGTGATAATGATGTATAAAACAGTACAAAACAAGAAAGCATTTTTGTTTGAGTCGCTTATTTTCGGCAGTGTAGGAGCTAAAACCCTTTAGTTTAATTTATATTTCTGATCTTTAAAGATGCCACTTTGGATTCCTTGATAAATTCGCCTGTTCACGTGCACATGGTATTTTTCTTTAGACAATGCGGGTGAGTTTGGCTCCGTAATTTTCTGTTGACCGACAATTTACACTTAAGATTCCTATCCGTTATAGATCTTAGATTTTTTTTGTATCATAATATTCATTTTCATCTGTTACGGTTTGTCAGTGATCATTTTCTTTAGCAAATTTGTGGAAAAATTTAATGGACGTCAAGATGACTTTTAAAGGATTTATAGTCGCCACAGGCAAGTTCAACAAAGTGAGTTCAGGCTGCTCTTGAGTTTGAGGAGCTGACAAACGTACGATAAATGATGTCATGTTGGCACACAAGTACACAGTGACACACACACACCTGCCAGTATACCCCCCCCCCCCCCCCCCCCACACACACACACACACAACACCCTCGTTAATTACGCTGTTAATCTGGGTCGATGTTTACCAACAGGAAGCCTCCCCTCTGCACCGCACTTCCTCTGGCATTTCCCTGCCCTTTGCTGACAGGGACCTGCCCCATCGCTCGGCACTGATCATGAAGTCCTCCTCCTCCTCCTCCTCCTCCTCCTCCCTTTTCCAAACATGCATGCTTATAGCTGTACAAGAGCAAGAACTTACAGTACACACATCGTTGAAGATGACACGAGTCTGATTTTAGATTTCTAACATTTTAATTGCTGTGATATCTGGTGGCAGAGCAGCCTCTCCAGAGAGGGCAGCGTCGTGACACAAGGCTGACTGTGTAACAGTGTGTGTGTGTGTGTGTGCGCGCGCAAACCCACATCCTGATCACACCATGTACGATTACTGGAAACAGAAGAAAGAAAGAAAGTTTTGCTTAAAGTTGTTCTGCGTGTGTTTGGTCTCTGTGAACCTAAGCGGTGTGTCCTTTATCTTATTTGATCCGTTTATTGCTTGGTTGTTGCTTTCACCCACGTTTTTATGCCTTTTTAATGTATTTTAGTTGTTTTCAATGTCTCTTATCGCCTCGCGCATGCTTCTGTGCCTTTTTATTTATTCCGTCTACAGCACTTTGTGGTCCACTGTGGTTGTTTTTAAGGGTTCCATTCACACCAGCTTCTTCTTAATCGAACCCCAGTTCGTTTGCCCGGAAAATCCGGTTCATTTGGGGATGTGTGAATGCGCAACCAACCAAGCAAACTCTGGTTCCACCCAAAAACGCAGGTCTCGGTTTCGCTTCAAGTGAACCGCATGCAGGATGCGGGCTGCAAAGTTGTTGCAGTGTATATGTGTCATATGTTCATATAAAACAAAATTATGAACCCAAGACCGATGGAGTTTTCTTGTTCATTGTTTGTCTCGTATTCTCCTTCAGTAAATCTTCTATAGGTGTGTGATTGTGTGCATAAATGGTTGTTTGTGTCCGACTGTGGCCTCTGTTATAGGCTGCTGCTCTCTTCAGGGGGTGACGACACTGGGTCAGTTATAACGTCAGTGGACATTTACCTGAGGAGTCAAGCGTCTCACTTGCTAGTTTTGGGTCTTGTTCAGTAGATCGTGATGTCAACTTTTCAAATGATGTTCATATTTAGAGGAAAAAAGACAATAAAACACAGCACGTATGAGTGGACACCACAGCCTGGTTGTAGGTGACGTTTGTGAACTTCTGAATTTAGAAACTGACATGGTGCTGGTCAATTCACAAATCGTGTGATTCACAGTTGGGGTTTGCAAGGTGGCGGCCAGACTTGAGTCGACTTAAGTCTCAAATTTGAGTACTTGAGACTCACTTGGCTTGGACGCTGGTTCAAGACTTCTTAGACTTTAGTAAGAAGACTTTTTGTTTTACGGAATATTCACATATTCTGAAATATTGATCAGTTAACAGATATTTACAGAAAACACTTGGTGTCTGCTTTTGCGGCCTTGCGTACAAACCTGGCAACCGAGCGACAGCAACACCAACACCACTAAATGAAATTTCATTCAACGCTTGTTCAAATCCCACTAAGGAAGGTAAGACAGGAAGTCAGTGGGTTGCTATTTTGATGCTAGGTAACGTCTTGACTGGTCAAAAGTTGGTCACGATAAGTGCTCAGAATGTAATTGTTTCCAATTTAGTTGAATTTATTTTTATTTTATTTCTGTTTTGTAAGAGTAATACAGTGTTTCTGTGTCAAATAAAGCTCATATTTTAGCATATTTCTAGGTTGGAAATCATCTTCATCGTCTATATTCATATGACTTGACTCTTGCAAGAATGACTTGGTCTCGGACTTGCTAAAGACTTGAAGGTTAAGACTCAAGACTTACATATTTGTGCGACTTAATCCCATCTCTGGGGGTTTGTTTTGCAACCAGAAAGCCACGTCCACAACCTATACCTGTTCCTGTACTCGCTGTCACCCTCGAAGAATAAATGGTATGGACCAAATGGATGAATCTCTGTTACTGAGTGTATTCACTCAGCTTCCAGAGCACCAATAATTTGACTGGAGATTTGTCCTAATGTTTTGTGTCTCTAAGATAGTGAGTCAGTGAGTTAGCAGTTACAGTTAATCTGGTGTCACTCGGTACAATAATGTAGTGGGATGGACTGTGGTCTGGTTCACATCTGATCAAATCGGAACCAGATCAAACTGCGGCATACAGGAGACAAGAGATCCTAATATAACGTGCTAAACATGCTTGAAACTTTGAAAGGCCTCAACTTAAGTGTCTAATTTAGGCTGCAAGCCACATAATATTAGCTATAGATAAAATATGGAATTTAACAATACAAAATAAAGACAGTGAAATTATCCTTCAAAATAAATGAACCCACTAAATCCTGTCTTGCTGTCCCTGGAAAACTGTGAAATCTGTTAAACTGTAATTATCAGTAACACAAATCTTTTTTTTTTTTTTTCTTTTCTCAATTAATTAATTTAAAAGTGTGCGAACCTCAAGGTTAATGCTGTAAGAAATACTGTAAGTGGAGTCAGGAGTTTGCAAATGTACTCAAGCCAGACTGGAGATACGGCTTATTTATGAATTTATATTCACACACGACATGTCGTCTGGATACTGAGGCAAAAACATGAAAAAAAAGAGAGGGTTCAGATGAGGTAAAGCTGGGAAGGGTTACAAAGTCATCTCAAATCCTTTAGATATTCATCAATCCTCAGTTACTCAGACTGTCTCTTATAAAGGGAGATGATTTAGTTCTTGTGAGCACTCTCTCTCTGAGGAAAGGAGGCGTCCGGCTGTGATGACTCCACAGGCACAACGCAGAATCCTCAATGAGGTTTAAAAAAACACACACACACACACACACAAGGCCAGCGTAACAGCTAAAGGCTGAAATGAATCACCAGAGCTGGTTAACATCCCACATTATCGAGTCCACTGTCCGTGGCAGGACGTTTGTGGAGGAAGCAGTGTTTTTTTTTTTCCAGTATAAAACGACAGCGACGTGCATGAAGTTTACACCAAACGTTAAACATGTGGCTGGGCAACGTTGCATTTTTAATAATATCCGGGTGTTTTTGAGTTACATCCTGATTGACGGGATGAAGTTTTCTTTTTGAGGTTTACAGAATGCGCTATTTAGAGGTTTGTGCTTTTCAAAGGACGCCGACGGTACAGCGTGAATACTGTAATATGCATGGGAAATGGTGGCGATTATGAATGTTTGTGTCTTTACTTGGGATCAATACGACAGAAAACCATGTCATTCTAATCCTTTTCACGGGTTCTCCGGTTTCCGTCCACAGTCCAAAAACATGCAGATTTGGGGATTGGAGACTCTAAGTTGATCGCAGGTGTGAGTGTGAGACAGTTGGAGAGTTGGTCTCTATTGGCGTTTTTCCACTAGCGCGACTCGCCTCGGCACGGTTATTTTGCTTTTCCATTAGTGATGGTACCTGGTACCTGCTCTGCCAGAATGCCGGCCACTGATTGGTCAGAGTGCAACAGGAAGAGACGCCCGACACAAGAATCAAACCGAGCGATGCCGACCTGTAGATCAGTTAATAAAGACTTAACAATCCTGAAAATGTGCCAACATTTAACACGGAAATGTCTTAAAATCTCATTATTTAACAGTGGATTCTGGTGTGTTTAGTCTGTGCTCCGGTCATGCAGGAAGTACTGGACCAATCTTTTTTAATGAACTGGTTCTAAAGATTCAGCTACACTGAAAACAACTGCTTTAGAAGTCACTAGTTAGTGTGTGTGTGTGTGTGTGTGTCGCGTGTGAAACTGAGTCACAGCAGTTTCATGCAGCCGTGCAGTGATGACCCCATCCATGTTGAGGAGGTGCTATTGTGTAATGGAAAAACAACCAAACTGTGTAGAGGCGAGGCGAGGCGGTACTATGTAGTGGAAAAAAACGTGTGTAAAATGACTGTTTTAGATGAAATATTGTCCTGACCTGTCGCACCATGTTCTACAGACTGAAGAACAACATCGTCGTTTCTCACAGATCCACACAAATATCATTAGAATTTAAAATGTGTTATTCAAATGAAAATGAGAATAAAGGTGTAAGAATGACCATTCCCTCTTATATCGCACGTCGCAATCACAATTTCAGTCAAAATAATCACAGTTAGATATTTATTCAAAAGAAAAAGAGTGATGGCAGGTGCATTACTGACTGGATTATCTAGTATCTACAGTTATCTATCATATATATTCTTTCTGAAATGTTTCCTTGATAAACCGGACATTTTTTTTTCCATAAACCCAACTCTAACCCAGTGTCGGGTATCTTGTCCTCATGCATCATCACCTCATCATCAGCAGTCTGTAAGGGGAGTGGCAGGAGTTTCAGAAACACAGTAATATTGGGGCGTATCTTCCAGCTGTGGTTACTCTGAGTGTATGAGGATATTTTTGTGAAATAAAATCCTTGTTATATTGTGATCTGTGTGTGTTTTTGGAGTAGGATTGTGTAGCAGATTTGTTTATCCCTGTTGTTTATCCGTGAACAGTGAAAACCCGCTCCGCTGCGGTGTGAGGTTTGCTTTTCCCTCTTGGCACCAGTCGGTGCCGGTGTTACAGTACAGGTCGTGTTTGTTTGAAGGCAGGCAGACAGACGCAGGACACCTCAGTCTGAGCTTGTTGTGATGTGCGTGATGTGACAGTGAAAACCCGTCAGGGATCACTGTTGGCTGGGCTTCCTGTCTGTCTGTGGATCTCAGCTGTTCAGTAAGGCTGCATCCACATGTCTTATTTAGTTGTTGCTCGACTACACGGTTTAATTAGAGTGTCCTTTTCCCAGTGTATAAGCACTAATGGAAGAAGGATTTTTCAGCACTGCAGTCAAGCTAGCTAAACTTTACAATTTGAATCCAAATTAGAACTTGGTTGTTGTTTTTCTCGATTTAAAAACTTTTTTAATTTGACTTTTCAATAAAACAGTACAACAATGTTTGAATTCTATTATGCTAGTAGTCATAGATGTCTCTAGTCAGTTTTGTTCAGAACTCATTTTGTTTTTATTGCATCTCAAATTTAAGGATTTTTTTTTTTAGATTTAAAAAGTGCGAATGTGGGACGTTTAGCATGAAATTTCTCCAAAATAGTACAGTTCAAATGTTTTATTTCCAGTATGCTAATCGTCATAGATGTACTGAACACAACTCTATTAGTCTTTTCCAGACCTTATGGAAAATGTTGCTTTTATTAGATCTCAAACGTCAAAGGATTTTCTTTATTTAAAAAGTATGAATGTGGGACTTTTAATTTGAGATTTCAATAAAACAGTACAGTAACAATGTTTTGATTTCTAGTATGCTATTAGTTATAGATTTCTCAAGTACAACCAAGTCAGGTGTGTCCAGAATTTTGTCCAGAAATGTAGTTTTTATTACATCTCAAATGTGAGATTTTTAATTTGACATTTCTCTAAAAAATGTTGAATAAAAATGTCTGGTTTCCTAGTTTCGATTATTATGTCTTATTTCTAATGTCATAAATGTACTGAGTGTTAACCACATTCATTTCCTCATTGGTTTTGCCCAATTGGCCACAATTCGACTATAAGCTATGAATGAAAGTTTCACTTCCTCGTCGGTTTCATAATTGGGTTACATTGGTATATTTTCACTCAGATTTGAAACAGGCTGGTTTGTGTGAGCAGTTTAAAAAGTGTTAATCCAAGCGGCTCTGTCGAGTTTGGCGAGCGATAACTGTATATCTTCTGTTCCAGCATCTCGTTTCAAGGAATATTTTCTGGCTCCTGCTTCATAAATGTTGCAGAATCCCATTTAAACACTGGATTTTTTGATGAGAATGTGTTCATTTGACATCAGTGGGAACCTGATCCTTACTTTGTGAAAACATGATCATTTAAATGAAGATAAACGCCACCAGGCAGATAAACGACCAGCACTGGGAATGGTGTTGTCACCATTCACGCAGATTAAAAAAAAAATCCCATGTGTAACTACTAATTCTGGTGTGAAACCAACAGGATTATGATCTGTTAAAACATGAAACCAGAGAACATCTGAATATGTCGTCTTTATTTCTAACCAACCCCCCTTTTTCAAAGAACAACAGAGTCACTTTTCCGATTGCTCACAAATGTGATTAGTCTGCATTGTGTAACCATGGCGATGCATGCAGAGTGGGACCATAATGCAATGTGTGGCCTCCATCCAACCCGGATAAGCCGTTTGCCAAGGGGGCCGCCAATCAGATTACAAGGTCCCAGTTTGCATCAGAACATGAAAAATGAGAAGTAATGAAGACGGTTCATGGACACAGTAGACGCATTTTCTCTGGGCAACTTCCTGTGTGGTCTGGGACTCGTGCGCTGCCTCATCTCTGGTTCTATCTGACCGCTTGATTGAATTCAGAGGCTTTTAGCAAACTCTGAGTCAACTCTGGATGGTTATTGTGCTCTATCCCAATGTGGTTTTCCAAGAAATATGTCAAGATGTTTTTATGGATCAGGATGATTAATCTTTTTTCCCTCTTTCTTTTACTCCCCAAATCCTCTTCCCTTCCCCTTTCCCTGTCTGGGTTACAGGGAAAGTATGCCAAGAGGAAGGGCCGATTTAAGCGCTCGGATGGAAGCACCTCCTCTGACACCACCTCCAACAGCTTTGTCAGACAGGTAACGTTTCACTCCGTCCGTCTTTAACCCGGCCTCAACTTTCCACTCCGCTTGTTTAATGAAGAGTCATGTGAAAGTTTAATGAGAGTCAAAGTGCCGGCAGATCAGTGGCTCCTTGGGAACGTTCGCCTCCTACAAATGAGTTTAATCTCCTCCCAGCATTTTAAATGTGTGCCTTTTATTATGGACTAGAAGAAACTGTAACTGGACAAATGTGAATTTCACAGCTGGATCCTAACCTTGAAGCATTTTGGGTACAGCATGTTTAACCGTTAGAACACGAAAAGAGCATTTAGGCTAATGAATGTGCTGTGTAGACTGTCTTATGTCCTTTTTTTTTCAGCACAACATATAGGCAATGATGATGATATGGACTATATAAACACACCTGAGCAAGAAGTAATCAATTTAAAAAAAAAATCTGATTGAAGTTGGGAAATTTAGAACTGCGTCACATTTCACAGGTTTTTATGAACAAAGACAGAAGAAAAACGGCCTCTTTTGTGACTTCTGCGCCATTATCTCTACTCCCGATATAAAATGACTCAACGACATGTAAGAAGCCTTTTGTAAAGCCTGAAGATGTGAACATACATAAAATAAATGTGATTATACAAATATGAGATATAAAGCAGACCCTCAGGAGATTGAAAGAATGGAATTAATTGAAAGATAAATTGTTTGGTGCCTATGGTAACAGGAAGAGTCTATTTTTATGTCTTATCTTTTCACCACACTTTATCTGCCATGCCCCAGTTTGTTGTTTTTTGTTTTTTTTTTGCCAGTATTTTCCACTGTGACAACCTCAAAACTAAAACCCTCTATTTTCTTGTCTTAAAACACAGTGTACCTTTGTGTGTCACAGCAACACTCTCTATCTAACACATTTAAATAGCTCTGATAGCATCGGCGGCGACAGTGACACCCCCGTGACTACAGTTACTCGTCACAGCGGCGACAGCAGAGATTTGTGAGGGATGTGACGCTGATTATCAGTCCCCATGTGTTTGGACTTCCCCCCCCCCCCCACCCACCCCCTGAACCATGACCCCACTCTGCGCTGCAGATGTACATGCATTGATTTGGATGTCGGTGCATAAAACCTGTCACTAGTCCATCAGCAGGTATTAATTACTCTTGGTTAGTGCGGGTCAGGATCATCTCCTCACCTCTGGCGCACAAAGCTTTTCCATCTGACCTCTTCATTTGTGAGGGAAAAACAACATTTGCCCCGCGCTGAATGACATTTACTTGTGCAGTGCTTGTTGCTTTAGGGGGAAAAAAAGGAGGGGGGGGAAAAACCCTGTCGACATGGGGAGCTGAACTCTCCCGTGGCTTTTAAAGGTTATAGCCTCATCCTCGTCTGCACACGTCACGCTTCCCTCTGCCTCCCTTATCCTTCATTAACTCTGGACGTCCGGGTGGTGAAGGACCGCGCGCGCCGGGGCCAGCACTCTTTGAGAAACTCATTACGCCGCCGTAAGGATGATTTAACACTTCCTGAGATAAATATCCGCCCGGTCTCATGCTATTGCACATCATTTCTCTCATTAAGGCGGTCGCCACGTAATCCAAAAAAAATGAATTTAACAACTCGACCAATTTGCTGTATTTAGTGTCTATTGGCGTTTCTATACGTGGACATAAGTCCTATAATCTTAAATCTTGCCCTGAAGGCTTTTGTACGTGAAGCTTATTTTAGCTTCTCCTTGAAGAACAGAGAGCAGAGCTCTGTATAGGCTTTACAGTCTCACACACACCTACGCAAATGCACAGTCACTTACCATACACACACACACACACACACACACGTATACATGAGCACCACAATCAGCCAACGGTAGAGCTGGCTGATACACTCGGTCCGGTTTCCATGGCAACCGGGCCACTGAATCTCCCTCAGTGTTCAGACACAGTGGGATGAAGAGACGGAGGGGAGGATGTTTTTAGATGGGTTTTGTGTGTGTGTGCGTGTGTGTGTGTGTGCGTGTGTGTGTGTGTGTGTGTGTTTATTTCGAATGTGTGTAAGGGAGGAAGGGGCGACATGTTCGCTCACTGTCGAGGTTCAACAAAAACACACTCCGTCTTCAGGTGTGTGTGTGTGTGTGTGTGTGTGTGTGTGTGTGTGTTTGGACGACCAGAGACTGTTTCTGCTTCTTCTGTTGCTGCTCGATGAAACAGGCAACATGTCTGCACACACACACACACACACACACACACACGTTCATACAGATTAAAAATCTGAATATTTTATTAAGCCATTACAGTATAAAACCAGATCCATAGGAAGACTGTGATGATGGATGATGTCGAGAGAAGCTGAAGCTGCTCATCCTCATCTCGAGTCTCATGATGGAAGAAGAACTGTCCTCCTCCTCCTGTCTTTTACCAACCACGGTTCATTGCAATTGCAAATGTACATTAAAAGACGTGACATTTCTCTTAAGTGCTTCACTAGCGCAAAGCTGAACAGTTACATTTACTGTACATTACTGCATTTAATGCTCGGCTGCCATTAATTAGACTTGGCAGCAGCGTTTTTCCAGGCGCTGTAACGTGTTAACACAAATGACAGATAACCACCGTTACCTAGGAAACTTTGACACTTTCTTGATATGTCCCAATCTCAAAATATCTCGCTCTGTTCATTTTCTGTCCCTCCCTCACATACTGATCTCCTGGGGGCTTTATCGGGGGGCCTTGGCCTCTATTTCTCCAGGGTGCTGTGCCAATCTCAGCTGACATGGGGAGAAAGGCGGGGTCACACCCTGGACAGGTCGCCAGTCCATAGGTCGCCAGTCCATAGTTTTTGTTACAACGATGACAACGTACGCATGCCAAATCCTGTCAGCGACGACTGGATTGGTCATAAACCAGCGGTTCTGTTTTTGGAAGTCTCCCGGCTCCAACACGCCTGACTCTGATCATCGGCTCGTGTTTTGGGAGCAGGGAAACGTCTATAACATGAACAGTGATGGATGTATTTCATCTACGAAGAGTTCTCACTTTCTAAATGAATTGGAAACACTGCAGTAAAAGGCCGCTGAGTAAAGGAGATCATATCTGGGTTTTGCTGCCATATGTGGAGGATTAGGAGGGGCTCAGATGCTGGAGAGAGACCAGTTATCCTCCCGTCACTGCTGACATATGAACACCAGTTGCTGCCGTGTGTGACTTCACAACAGGAGCCGACGAGTGGCTCTGCTCGTCTGCTCTCTTTTTTTTCTTTTTTTTTCCACCTTTCCCAGCTGGCTGTCATGTCATCAGCAACTAACACAAGAGGAGGAGGAGGAGGAGGAGGGGGAGGTGGTCGGGTCCGTCACCATGGAGAAGCCCCCAATCATTGTGTCACAGGTCGCCCTCTAGTGGACAACTTAGCCCACCAACCACAGACTGTCCAACCACACCTATATGCCTGTACACCTCCATCCTACAGCATCGTGTACTTCCATTAGTCTCTGATTTAGCCGTTAACTTGTTTATTTATTTATTTATTTATTTATTTATTTCAACAGAAGTCAGCGGATTTTTGAGCAACACGTCAAAGGCCTACGTGCTTCAAAGAGTTTGAGCCCCCAGTCATGTCCTCAGTTCACTGCTGGTGCCCCTCATATCCATATTAATCCCTCGTCTGATACCCTGATGAAGACAAAGAGACAGACAGACAGACAGACGGGCTGGGAAGAATGAGATCAGGACCGAGGCCGACAGGACTGAGGCAAAGGGAGAGAGAGAGAGAGAGAGAGTGGGGGGGTTTCCCTGGGCAGTGTCCAGGCCCTCTCTCACGTCAACCAGGGCATTGAATGGCTGACGGCTGCATTCCAAACCTGCCTGTGCGTCTCAGTGTGTTCGCGTCCCTGTTTCTGTCCAGCCAGGGCTAAATATATGTCCCCAGTTTGCAAATGTAGCACAAGTCCTGCAACCCGACCCCGAGCCAGCCCCGGCTCCCTTCCTCTACACAGGGTTCACGTTCCTCTGGGTTGTGGAGGAGGAGGAGGAGGAGGTGGTGGTGGTGGTGGGGCTAGGTGAAGAGGGTGGGCGTGAGTGTGTGAGTGTGTGTGTGTGTGTGTGTGTGTGTGCGTGTGCGTGTGAAGAGGTTAAGAGAGCGCTCTCCTGGTTTCACACATACGCACTCTTTCCTGGCTACCACGCGCGCACACACACACACGTACACTTATGCACTTGTCAGACTAACAGGCGGACACTCACACTAGTTGCCGCTCTCTCTCTCTCTCTCTCTCTCACTCTCTCACACACACTCATACACACACACACACCAATACACATAACTCTGTGTGTGGACTCCGGCGCTGCCTCCTTGGTTTGCCGTGGTGTGGCGAGCGTGGCAAACGAGGTATGGAGAGAAATGAGAGGATCCACAGGCCCGTCATGGTAAGAAACCATCCGGACGAATGTACAAGCTGTGCACTTTGTGCTGTCACCGAGATCACAGTGTGAGTGTGTGTGTATGTGTGTGTGTGTGAATAAGGATTGAGTTTTCAAAGTTCTGCAGACACTTTTGCTCTGCGGTAAGATAGAAGACGTCGCCCCCGTGTCCTGACAGCGCTGTACCTCACGCTTGGCCGTCTCTCTTTGCTCCCCCTCTTCGGACTGAACTCTGCGATTCCATTTTGGGCTGGGCCACAGCTGCTGGAGAGACGCTGTGTTTTTAATTAGACTTCCAGTCCCACCGGTTGCCTCTGCTGCTGTGTGTGTGTGTGTGTGTGTGAGAGCATTGCCCCGGCTCTGTGGCCGCTTGAGTGGGCTTGTGCCACCGCTGTTGCCCCGGTCCCACACAGGCCTCACTGTGACAGTGTATGTCGGGCTGATCGCTGTAATTGTTCAGTATTATCCTCTGGGTGCTGTTAGAGCACCAACTAACACATACAGCAACAAGTATTTTTCATTTCTAGCAAATAATTCAGAAGTAAAAGGTCATTAAACCTTAGAAGTTCAAAGGCTGGACTTTCTACTTTTGTCAAGTTTTTTAAAAGTATGATATTTGTATACAAGTGGAATCATCTCACACTAGTCTGCTTTTCATTTCAAACAAAGATTAGTTTTTTGTTGTTTCATATTGGCGTCATTGTTTGCTTTACATTAGGGCAACAATTAATTATACTCATTATTTTGGTTTTGATTACTTAAGTGAATTATCATGTCTGTAGTGACGCTGGTATGATCAACAGGATCAAAGCTAAACAAAAAGTGCTTAAAAGTGAATTGAAATAGAGAGATTATAACTTTTTTTTTACTGTACGATCGACCATCGATTTCATCTCATTTTATAAATATCGGTTGTGAGTGTAGAGCAACATGTAAATCGTGTTTGAATCAAGTTTAAGATCCTTTTTAAACCTTAAAAATAATCTTTTTCATCTTTTAAACACACGCGCACACACACACTCTGTCCAGCTGGTTGCCATGACGCTCCTGTGACAGAGAAAAGGAATATGGCCATTTACAGCCACTGGCCATGAGCTTTCACACAGGAAATGTGTCCTTTGTGATGCCTGGGTTTGTCCACCTGCCTGTCCTTTGAGACCCATTCCCCTTAATGTCTTCCCCCATTTACTCCACTCTGAACTCCTCTCACTCTTGATGTGATGTGGACGAACCGTTGGCTGTTTTAAATAACTGACCTGAGGAGAAATATAATCCAAATGGTATGAAGGAAATTAGATTTTCTCTTCTTTTTTCCCCCCTCGTTTATTTTAATTCCACATCACGCGAGCTGATGAATCTGCAGATATTTTTATCTGTTTTTAATTAGCCGGGCAGGGGTTGGGAAGTGTATGTGTTAGCTCGGAGATGTTATCGCGTCTTAGTCACGCACTGTGAAGTCTGACAGCAGCCGCTGTTTATGGCCCATCACGTGATTCTCTCTTATTGTGTTTTATGAAGACGATTCAGAAATGTAGAAAAACGTCCAATATGTTGCACGATATGGTGAAAAAGCTCATATTGCAATGATTCCGACAGAGGTCGTGATGGAATTATGAATTTTGTATTTGTCAACAGTCATTTTTATTTGGCATGGAAACATTTTCCTCCACCAGCTCTGGAGAATTACAGCGTAATGATGTTGTTGTCACGATTTAATCAAAATGCAGCGTCTTTCAAATTGGATTTTTGCGCTTTGTCGTGCTGCAGTTTCGATGATTTTTGTGATTAATCCTCGGTGGAGAGTGAAGACAGCGATTCTGGGATAATTCATATATTTCATCAAAGCTGTAAAGCGTTATACATCATGATATAAGAGGTGGAGTCGTGAAGTGATGACACTGCAGGCTAAAAATTTCTTTAATGAAGCAAAGTCACACAGATGTTCTGAACATCAGCACGACCGCGCCGCCTCGCCGCCGCGTGACGTCGACTTTGTCATCAAACACTTAACTGTCGTAAATTAGACGCAGCAACGCGCTATGATGTGTTTTTCTTTCTTCTTTTTTTTTTGTTTCACCAGTTACACGGCAAACAAAAATAGTTACACAACCAGACGGACCTCCGCTGTTGCCTAGCAACACAGGTCATGTCCATGTTAGAGTGATGTACGTTTATTTGTCTGTTGAGAGTTTACTTAATTGTTAACGTTCAGATTTGCAAGATGGAACAGAGGTTTCCTGTCCCTCTTTTCCTTGTCCTCTTCTGACAACCATCCGTCCATCTTCTACCACTTTATCCTCCGAATGAGGGGTTGCTGGTGCCAATCCCAGCTGACATAGGGGCCAAAGGCGGGGTTACACCATGGACAAACCAACCATCCACTCTCACACAAATCTGCATGTTTTTGGACTGTAGGAGGAAACCGGAGAACCCGGTGTACTTTGGAAGGCCTGGTTCACTCTTGCTCGCGTGTCTCCCCGCACCACCAGTATGTTTATCTCTGGCAAAAAAACGTCACATGATTTTTCTTTACTAAGACAGAGAAGGAGAGAGAATTACAGTGGCTGAAATGATTAAAATTGACGTTTTCTTTTCTGCATTTACACTCATCTTAGACGTTAAAACTACTTTTGAAATGTATTTATGTAATATCCCAGGTAATCTGTCGCACGACATATCCAGTGTGAACCAGGTGTTCCAGTCCAGGTTGATGGCGCCAGTCGGTGTAACGATTTTACTCATTAAATTAATTTATTTATTTATTAAATTTATGGCCACCAACTTCATTTCTTCTTTTTTTCCCCCTTTTTCCCCTGAAACTATTCACAGAAGAAGAAACACTGTTATCTCATTCCCTCACTGCAGGGCCACACTCTTTTCAACCCTCATTATTCAAAGCACTCGTCTTTGGCTGTGGAACCAACACACACACACACACACACACTATTAAATTACCCCCACCCCCGTCAATTCTGTTGCTCTCTTCCCCCCACCACCATTTATTCATTATCAATGCTAAGAAGGTGTAAATTCATCACGGTAGCAGAAAATGGAACAGAAACATTAAAGCTTCATTTCCATATTGACTGCTGAACCTCTCCTAATGCACCCTTTGTGTGTTTCCTGTGACGGCACAGGCGAGTTTGAATTTCATGGTCGTGTTGTGGTTATTATTATTATTGTTGTTATTATTATTATTATTATTATTATTATTGTTGTTATTATTCTCCAGCCTTCTGACCACAGTGTGGCCTCGCAGCTGTAACACACACGGATCATTGATCACCTGTTGCGAAGCTTTTATGCAATATTACCCTTATTATGTTTATTACCCTTCAGGGTATTTTTTTATGTACTATTGATCACTATATCCTGTGTCTGTCTCCTTCCTGGTGCGGCTCTCGCCGGCTGCTGGGTAAATAAGCAGCAGAGACGGTTACTATGACACTCGTGGTGGGGGTCTGGAGTCTGGAGGAGCTGCCAATGGGAAGGCAGCTCCGCCGTCAGGTGGTTGCAGCTATTTTGAACAGGAGCTGTATGTGAAGTGAAGCAAGCAGCTAAATTAGAGACACAACCCACTGACACGAGAGGAGAGGAAGAGGAGAGGGAAGGAAGGTGAATGTAGGGGAGGAGAGGGAGTAAATTTGTGAGGTTTCGGGGGGAGAAAGAGAGCTTATTGATTCGTTACTATTTTGTGTCTCACCGTCATCTATTTTTATTGACTGTACCGACTTGTATCTGTATCTCTCTTTCTTTTCCGCCGGTGACGTGATTCGAGTGTAAGAGTGACTCAGACACACAAATATGCACATGCACAGACACACACACACACACATACACACACACCCACTCTCTCTTACTCTCTATTTTGCTGCATCACTGACCTCTCGCAGTGAGCATGCTGTGGTCCCACGTTGTTTTAATTTGTATTTGTTATTACCTCCTTTAAAAAAACAAAGCAAACCCTTTCCCACCATTGCTTCCCCATCATGGTTAGTTACCCGTCAGTGAGTGAGTCCTCGATGATGGGATGCACCTGTGTGCACTCTCATGACTCAGAGCTGCTGTGACGGGGGCGGCGGTTACTGTCATCATTAGATACTGAGTGTGAGTAAAATGAAACAGGAAGTGGGGACGTTTTTTTTTTTTTGTAAGAATACCAGAGGATTTGAGGAGTAGCAAGCCGTCACCGTGGCAACAGGGAGTGTCTCCGCGTTTGAGCGCAGAGTCACAGAATGCCTCAGTGCGACAGGTGGCAGAGCCCCCGAATCAACGCTTCTGTGTCTGGTCGATTCATTTCAGAGCAGTGAGTGAGAGGTGGACGGCGGCCGAAGTCATAGACGAGCGTTAGTCACACGTGCACGTGTAAACACTGACCGAATCACTCTTTCATACATGACCTGTTTCCCATGTCTTCTCAGACGTACAGTAGGTCTGTCCACATTCTGGATAAGGAATTACACACAGCTTTCTTCAATAATGACAGTTGAAACACAGACTCTCCATCCACAGTAACCCAGGGGGCGACTTGGTTAGTTGCAACAGAATTCCAATGATTTTAGTTGCTCGTTTCAGGTCTTTTTCACTCAAACATGATGTCATTTTTGTAGATTATGTTCCCATTCAAAAGGGAAATGCACAATAAAGCTTCACACATATGAGAGCACACCTGATTCAAACGCTCGGCTCACCAGCAAGCACTGCAGAAACCTGCTAACAACCTGTTTATTTGAATCAGGTGTGTTTTGAAGGAAGGAAATTCAGAAAAACATGCAGGGAAACCCTGATGATACTGTAGGTGCCTGGTTGCAGGTGAGATGTGGAAATTCACCTGTCGAACGCTTCAAAACAGGAGTTCATGAAAAGTCAAATATGTAAATGCTTTAATAAATACAGGTGACGTGTTTTTGATCGATGTACGTGCACATGTCTGCTGCACTGTTGGAAGTATGGGTTTTTAGACATGTCTGGTTATGATGAGGCGGTAAATGCATCGGCACAAGTGCATTGGTAGTTGTTTAAAAGGGATTAAGGGATTAGGGCCTGATGGGATAGAGACGTCTGTAATTGTAGTCGTCTAGGGGCTCTTGTAAAATGTCTGTTTGTGTAGTCTTCAGAGGTTGTTGGGGACCTGTTGTGATGTCCCAGGAACCCGGGATGATGCAGAGTTTAGTGGACACCAGGACAACTCATGGTTTCTTTTTTTTCTCTTCCAAATTGCATTTTTAGCATTGAACTCCTTGACATTGGTGCAGTTAAACTTGACCATGTTTTATCCCTAACCCTTTGTTTTTCCTGTCATATTATGGCAATAACAGGTCGACTATTGTCTCAAGTTCCATCAATTTTTTTTTATAGGTTATTAGATCTTATATATATATATAGAAGCTTAGTTATAATGGCATGATCATACAACTGTAAAATAGTCAATATAAGTTTTATAAACACATTTTTACTTTTCTTTAATGGTATATCTCCATTAAAAAAACAGAAACCCTTTTAAACATTAGCTTATATTTGACTGATTCTTAATATATGTCAGTTGTGTATATATCATTTTTATGGGATCATATTTTGTGAAATTGTGTTGTTTAGATATCTGCAAAGAAACGGGGTTGTTGTTGTTGTTCTTGTTCTTCTTCTTATGAATACTGAAACCAGTTTTAAACAATACCCAGATATTTGTTGTATTCTCTGACTACACATGTTCAGAGAATCTCTTTCCTCGTCATCGTCATCGTCATCCTCATCACCGTCACATATGGTGTATGTCATCTTTGCGTATTCTCACCTCTATTTTAAAGCCCACACCTAGTGAGTCACTTCTTCTTCTTCTGCCTGGCACATTCAGCTGTCCGCATTCTTGTCAGCACCTCCTACAAAGCGCCAGGCAGCCTGTCAGCTTAAAGGAGGGGAAAAAAAAAAAGCTGCAGGAGGAGAACAAGTGGGATTGTTATATAAATTGAACACTCAAACACTTCAGAAGTTCAGGCCGCCTCCCTCGCTGCAGCGCTCTGCTGAACAGTACAGTAGGCCAACGCCGCAGGCTCACAGGAGGCTTGGGTTTTTATTGTGGTATGGACGAGGGTCACCAGGATAGAGTCAAGTTACTGTGCATGAGTGGTGGATGTGCTGGAAACTGTATCCACTTCATGAGAAATTTATATCTGCACTAATGTTATAAACAGTCCTCGGGCCATTTTTTTCCCTCCAGATCTTTCTTTCTCTACTTGACACACCCACACGCCCAATCTCTTGTACCTTTGCAAAACATAAAAAGAAAAAGATTTAACACCGCGGCCTCACTGACACCGCGGTGTTCATGTCCACCTCTTGTTATGCGTCCCTCTCAAATTTCAGCTTTCAGCAGAGTCAGCTTTCACGCAATATGAAGGGTCAGAGCCTCTTTTGTGATTACGTACACGCACATGCTTCGCAGGAGGGACCTGGCGTTTTCAAACTACAGACTGCAGAGGCACGAGCTTCCCTCTTCATAGTCGAGACGACTTGAAACGAGATCAGAAAAGCAACAGGAGAAACGTCGGGGGGGGCGGCATCTTAAGATGAGCAAACAGGTTTACAGTGTGGGCAGAAATTCACACGCACACCCAGAGTTTATCACTGAGTTCAAGAGGTCCATCGCTATTTCTGTTCCCTCCTGATGTCGATTCACAAATCTGTGGTGTGCATTGTCATCCTTGTCTTTGCTCCTCATGTGCTCCTCCTCCCCACTGTGAACTCCAGGGCTCTGCAGACTCCTACACCAGCCGGCCGTCGGACTCGGACGTGTCCCTGGAGGAGGACCCCGAAGCTCTGAGGAAGGAGGCTGACAGACAGGCACTCGCCACACTCGAGAAAGCAAAGGTCAGAAAGCAACTGGTGTTGTTAGCGTCGGGCTTGACGGATGTAATTGTTGCATAATCGTCACGTCGGCATCGGCAGCCAGTGTTTTTGTCCCCGGTGAACCTCTTCATCCGTGTCAAGTGGGCCGCTGTGAGATGAGCAGCTCAGTCTCAGTGTGTCCGTCGCGTCACTCGCTGATTACTAAACTGGCTTTTGCTTTTCCTCTCCATCCCCACGTCAGACCAAACCAGTGGCGTTTGCAGTGCGGACAAATGTCGGTTATAACCCCGGCCCCAGTGATGACGTTCCTGTGCAGGGCATGGCCATATCCTTTGAAGCCAAAGACTTCCTGCATATTAAAGAGGTTTGTATTACAGTGCAACACACACACACACACACACACACACACAAGGAATTCTTTCAGATTATACAAACCCAGCATGACACATTGTATTGAAGAAGTAATATAGATAGTTTATTTTAAACATGATAAACACATTTCACAAGGAGTAGGCAGCAGTATACGTAACACAGTCCTATTGCACACAACTCAATTTATAGACTACTTTATCCCATCACAGTCTTTTATACAATGTTTTCAATGTTCTCAGTACAATGAAAGAATACGTCTTTAAGCCTTTTAACACGAACAGCCATCACCGTCCTGGGTTAAACTGCTGTTCTTCATCCTTATATGTACTTAAAATTAGTATTTTTATATTCTTACAAACTGATTTTTTTACTCTGCTTTAATTCATCTGTGTGGACTGTTCCATAATTTAACCCCTGAGATTGAAACACACATAGTTTTTAAAGTTGTCCTGGCACATGCTGGAGTTTTAAATGTAGTTGCCCTCTTAAATTATATCCCACTTGTCTCTCTGAGAACAATTATGCAAGTTATTTCGTATTAGAACGAGTTAATTTGTGTGGTCTCTACATCCATCGTTACTTATTATTCTGATGGAATATCACACAATGGTGATCATTATGTAAACATATAGCCTTAAAGCCTGTGAGGACTCTTTTTTTTTTCTCCCGTCTAAAAGTCATTTTAATAAATAAACATAGTTTATTATATACTGAAATATTAGGCATACAAATGTATAATTAAATTGCAACAGTGTGCCATAAACTGTGTGGGGAAGTGCCTTTTATGTACTCTGTATAGTCTCACACTGTTTAAATAAGTATTTGAAAGTGAATGACTTCATTTGCATAAGCCGGACGTGTCACTGGTTATTGATGGCTGCCCTTTTTCCTCTGTGCAGAAGTACAGCAACGACTGGTGGATCGGGCGTCTGGTGAAGGAAGGCTGTGAGGTGGGCTTCATCCCCAGCCCGGTCAAACTGGAAAACACCCGTCTGCTGCAGGAGCAAAGGATGAGACAGAATCGACTCAGCTCCAGGTATAGATGAGAGGAAATGACCCCACAGGTCAAACCTCTAGACAATGTAAAACATCCTAAAATAGACAAAATCACTGCATGGAGTCACAGTTTTCTCCTACACACATATAAAGCATAGGGTTCAGATTAGACCTATGAAATATCTAGTTCAATAATTGCATGAATTCTTTATAAATGTGTCATTAATGTATTTCTCCAGGCGATAATTTGAGCAATGTTGTGTCCCTGTCGTAGTAAATCTGGAGGAAGCTCCAGTCTGGACGTCGCCACAGGAACCCGCAGGCCTACCCCACCTGGCACAGGTGAGATCACAGGGCCTCCCTCCCTGCATGTTTGTGTGGGCGCTCGCTCAATCCCGTCAGAGAGACGGCGGCGCAAGATGAGACGGTCTGATATTTAGATGAAGATTTTAATTGGCCTGTTAGTCGGGCGTGATGATGAATCACGCCGCGTCTCAGCGGTTCGCAGTGTGAAGTGAGAGAGAGAGGTTTTTTCAGAGGTCTGTCAGGACTGGAATAGAGCCGAGAAAAGGCTGCACTCATTAAGCTTGATAAGTATGCCTGCCTTGTGTGTGTGTGTGTGTGTGTGTGTGTGTGTGTGTGTGTGTGCGCACACCGCCAGGACGTACGACACACAACGGCTGCTTGGTATCCAGAGAAACAGCAGGAGAGAGGGAAGTGAAAAAATAAACAACTCTGACTGACTTCAGGAGGTTTTATTAATCAAGCAGAGCCACTGAACTCTACTTAATAGTTATGGCGCTTTTCCATCATACAGTTCTAACACTACTCGGCTCTAGTCTGTACTCGGTGAGGTATCACGCACGTCGTTCTCTGTTACTCTCTGTTCTCTGTTACTCCTCAATGACGAAAACTGCCGTGACATCGTTTTATACGAGACACAAACTAGTGACGAGCAAAGCAGTTCTTTCTCATTGTACTGAATCCAATCCAATCCATGTTATTAGCAGCAGCTCACACTGCGTCAAACAAGTGCGTCTTAAGACGAGCTTTAAAAACAGGAAGTGAAGGGGCCTGTCTAATATCAGGCCCCTGAAGGCAACTCATTCCAGAGTTTGGGAGCCAAGGCTGCGAAAGCCCGGTCTGGTTTTGGATCCAGTCCGAAGCAGCTGATCCACAGATCTGAGAGACCGCGATGGAGCACAGCAGTGAAGCAAGTCAGAGAGGTAGCGTGGAGCAAGGCCATGCAGACATTTAAAAGCAAACAAAAGGATTTTGAAATTGATCCTGTCCTACACCGGGAGCCAATGAAGTGAGGCCAGAATGGGTGTAATGTGCTCTTGTCTGTGAGCTCCAGTCAACAGGCGAGCAGCATTTTCATTGGAACTCATTCATCATTAGAATCAGTTAATTAAAAAGATTAGTTCAGTACTTCCTGCATGACCGGAGCACAGAGAATTCAAATATAGCTGAACGGGTTGGGATTCGGCTCACGATCGCAGTCTTTCAGCAGTGCTGTCGCTAAATACACCTCCTACAGACTCCTCCGTTAAATATTGAGATTTTAGACATTTCCTTGCAAAGTGTTGGAGATTAACGCACGTTTTCAGGATTTTTAAGTCTTTTTAACTGATCTACAGTTCGGCTTTGTTCGGTTCGATTGAACTTGGAACTGAAATATCATTTTCGATTTATTCATTTATTGGTCTATACACTGCACAAATGTCTCAGAGTAATCATTTGAAATATGTTTTTGGAATGAAAACGAGAATAATGATGTAAAAATGACCATCCCCTCAGATATTGCAAATCATATCGCAATTGCCAAGTCCTGTCAAAATAATCACAATTAGATATTTATTCAAAATTGTTCAGCCCAATTGTATAATGGAAAAAACACCATTAGAAACCACATCTTTTATATTTTAATTGGCTGAAAGCAAAATGAAAACACACTTTTTGTATCCTAATGACAGAGTTAGTCAAGAAGATCATTACCACTCTCACCTTTTTGTATGTTAAATATGAAACCACAGTCAGTAGCTTAACTTAGCTTAGCATAAAGCGTGAAAACAAAGGTAAAGCTCTATCTATCTGCTTCTAGCACCTGTAAAGTTCACCAAATAAACTATTGCAACCATGTTTGTCAAACACTGAAGTGAAAAACCTATAGTTTACCTATTTTACTGGATTCCATGTTGTTTTACGAAGGATTATTAGTGCTCACGGACCAATAATTGGAAGACTCAACATGCTAATGACTAGCCACCTGCTAAACCGGAAACTGCTAAATCCACCCTCTCAGCTCATTAGTATTAGGCAGAGGCAGTCACACTTTATTCAATAAATTGATTCCCCATTAGTGTTTGTATACTGGGACAAGGACAGTTTAACGGCGTAATAGCTTGATTTATCTGTGCATGGAATTGTACTAACTGTGCTAAGCTAAAACTGGGGCCTACCAATTTGGGAAAACTAGCAGTCAGGCAACTGTTGTCAACTGTCCGTTTAAAATAAGGAGTTGTTCTATATTTGAAGGATAAAATACACGTTCCATATTGAACAGATATGGAACACACTTTGTTCCTTATTTTTGATAATCAAGTCTGCAAAACCATGACAGAAAAATTACAGATTAGGAAAATCCTCCTCCTCCTGCTGTCAGGCCCTCTCAATTTGTCTGTCATTCATTACTATACAAAAGAATATTAGCTCTTTAATCTGTCTTCCCAGTCACTGTGAGTCCTGTGTATCGTAGCAACGGAGACTCTGTGAGATGTAAAGGTAAAATGCCAACCGACTGCAAACATATAATAAGATTATTATTATTATTATTATATCCATTTTTAAACTCATTTGGTGGATAGAAAGTTACACACATAGAAATACTGTTGTAAAACAGTGAAACTGCATCTTTTATTCAACTGTCATAGTGTGTAGCCTTTGTAATGTGCACATTTCAACAACAAGCCTTTCAAAGTGCTTTAGCCTACAATAAAAAGAAAGAGAAATGCAGCAGCAGCAGCATGACGGATACAAACGGCATGATAGAACACAATCAAGTCATTTAAATAGAGAGGTAAAAGAAAGGGAGAGAATATAGGAAAACAAAAGAATGACAAGTTGGCAGGTCTGTCCTCTATGTTGTCAGAACACAACAATATTATAATGAAATATGTAAGTAGTCGTCTTACTCTGAATGTCATCTTTATAATTACAGATTATGCTAATCTTGCCTAATCCAGCTGCACAGTAAGCATCAAGTCATTAAAGTGGTATTGATCTTTTTATCTATCTCTCAGCAAAATAAAAATACAATTTCCTAAATCTCCAAACGAGACACATGCCAGCAAACTTCCATCACCCCCCCATATACCCACCGATCATAGCCATTTCCTTCTTTCCTATCTCCTCTTCCTTTCCTCCTTTCCTCCTGTCTCCTCTGCAGCCACTTCTCTCACATCCACACTTCAGTGAATCCACTTTTCTCCTCTGCTGTCCACGTTGTTATTTCCCACTCCTGTGCCTTGCTCCATGACAGTCTAATGTGTCCTTCTTGAATCTCTCATCAATGTTATTTCCAGTTTCCAATCATTACTGTGTCGCCTTTTCTTTTTTTTTTTTCAATCTTAGTGTGTGTGTGTGTGTGTGTGTGTGTGTGTGTGCCTCCTCTTGCAGTTTTCCTCCATGCCTCTGTCTGGATGCATCTCACACACTTCCTTCGATTTACTCTTCCCTTTTATTTGGAATTTCCCCCTTTTTTACTTCACCCTGTTATTCTCCAACCTTCTTCTGTTCCCCTCTTTTCCCTCTCTCTCTCTGCGCCGCCCGTCCTCAATCCTCATCAGCTCACATGGACTCGTCCACTCTGTCATTTGACGTTGACACCCTCGACCTGGATGCTGAGGAGCCCCCTGAGTCCCAGGGTGACCCTCGCTCCTCCAAGGGCATGTCAGGCAGTGTAACATCCCCTCAGGCCAACACCCACCGACTGCCCTTCTTTAAGAAGGTAACGTTAGGGTTTGAGGAACACGTTGCCTGTCTCCATATACTCACCTGAGATGTGGTCAGGTCTAACTTCTCCTCCTTCTCCTCCATCTCTCACTAATACTCACCACTGCTGCCACTGAAGCTCCCGAACCTAACGCTGTTTGGTCACCATGGTTACGCTGAGATGTGTTTGGATGTTTGTTTCCGTGCTTGTCAGCTGGGTGAGCTGTTGAACTAACTGACAGACTCTGAAATGGCTGCTGCTGCGTATCAGTCTGAATCTGAAGCCACAGAAGAGGCTGTCAAAATAAACTCTGGTTTAATCAATAAACAGATCGTCTCCTAACCTCCCCCCCCTCCCCCATCCTAGCCTGTCAATAACCGAATGTGCTCTTGTGTTTTGCTCTTGTTTTTTTTTGTCTCCTTTGGCTTGTTTTTACATGGAATGCTTCTGTAGGCGGCCCAGCTAAACAGAAACAGAAGTCGGTGAGTGTTTTCAAGACTAACCTCTAACGCTTAAATTCTCTCTTCACTGTCTCCTCATCTTTGGTCGTCGTACATTTGCTTTCTTATTGTCGTATCCTGTGTTTTCATTCACTGCGGAAGAAAAGACCTACTAGAAATTAGACAAAGGGCATCAAATATCTTCTGCTTTTAAGGAGAAAAGTCTGCCAATGGGGTAAGAGAATGTTGCTTGGCTATGCTTTGTAAATCTAGATTGTGATGTTCCTTTAAATGAGGGAAAACTGGCCAACATGTAAGAAGCAAGGGAATTCTGTGGCTCTTCTTCCTTTTCTTGATGAAGCTGACTTTAAGAATTTATTCATTTAATAATAATAATTAAATAATAAAAATAATTAAAGCTTAAAGTAAGCTGTAGGATAAACAAATTCTAATATTTTTGCAGATTGTTTTCTCTTTAGGCAAAAAAGTAAGAACCATTTCTCCAAATGTAGGCTTATTTTAGTTTCTTGGAAATCTGTTTTTGTAGTGTTCTTCTCTAGACACATAGTATCTGTAGTGTAGTCCATGGTATTGATGGAATCATTTTGTGACTGTCAAACAGAAGCAGGTGCAGATCCATCTATTCAGACCCTGTTACTCAGAGTGTGACAGTAATCCATGCAGACATGACGGTAGCTGGAAAATCAGCAGTTTTTAATGCTTTTCAGCTCAATTTGAATCCGATTAATACATATTAAGTATTTTTTTTTTCAATAGTCAAAGCACAGAGTCATCAAAGTGTTTGAATTTACAGTCGTTCATCTCAAATAACCTTTAAGGTGAAACGAAGGAGTTATTGTTAATACATTATATTTTAGAAATGTGTTAAATGCAAAGTCCCAGGTGTAGTTGTGAATATTTTTTCTATGAAGAGACAAAACATTTAAAAACAAGTGCTTTTTTTTTGCTGCTTTAGATGATATTTCAAAGATATGAAATACACTATTTCCATGCCTTAAATGACAGAAAATGGAAATCTAGTGATCACTGCCTGTGTTGATAAAAATGTTACTGTGCTCACAACTCCCTGCTCTTTAACTGTCAACGTGTTTGCACTTTGAAACCACTGTTTTTTACCTTAATTTTCTGTTTATAATCTGTTGTATTTCTGTTATTTATAAAGACGTGTGCTACTGACGTCTTGGCCAGGTCACCCTTGTAAATGACATTTAAATAGGTTCATTTAAATAAAATATATAAAAATGTTTAGATATAAAACACTTGTTAAAAGTCAAATGGACCAAGGAACAAAGTTTTCAAAAACAATTTATGGTTCTTCAGTTTTGCAGCTTCATTTTAGAACAAAGATTCTTTATCGCTAATATCTTGACATGTTACGTAATCGACTGATTATTTCAGACGATAAATGTTAGTACAGAGTTACCAACGGCGTTATATTCTGCTCTCCGTGCACCTATGATGTCACTCATCATGTTACTCATGCTGCTGTACTCGTGTGAGCACTGTTGTTATGTTGCTGTGCTCCATCGCTGCCCTCTCACAGACAAGAGCCATTAGGAAACTTTTAAAATATGTATTTTTAGCTCCTGTGAATACAAATGAGGTGAAATGAGCTTTCGATTCTCTGCTTTATGTAATGTAATGAAGTGGAACGGGGCAGCTCGAGTACTATCTCCTGCCTGAAGAGCTGTGCGACACACACACACACACACACACACACAGAGGAGGGGGCAGATCTGAAGGAGGGAGAAAAAAATCTAAATGAGAAATACTTCCAATTTCACAGTGCATATTTCACATTGTGACGGATGCGGTCCTTTTATAGATGAATCACTCCTTTCGTGATTCATAATATGGAGATGTGCAAAAAGTTCAGGGGCTGCAATCTGGATTTAGTGTGGGTGTTTCTGTGTTTTCCATTTTTAGTGTAAATACAGTGGTTAACAAATGTACTAGACCACCACCACCCAAGGCCACAGCTGACCTAAATTAACAGCATTGGTAATTATCAAAATCAGTATGTAGAAGCTCTTTGACTGAAATTATATTTTTAATGCTGAAGTTTTTGAAGTATTGACCCTTTAAAACTTAAATCTGATTCTTCCTCATAATAAATCACATTTTTGAGGGCTTTCTACGCCAAAACTCACCGATTTCTACATCAGACCTGGTGAAAATTTATGCCTGAAAGTGGTTCAGTGAATGTGCGTCAAAAAACAAGTGCCCCACCCACTGTCCAAATCTGCCCCGAACAGCACATTTATCGTACATGCAACGAAAATCGGTGCACATGTTGAAGAAAAAAATGACATTATGACCCTGATCCAAAACCAACAGGAATTGTTATCAGAATTTTCCAATTTACAAAAAACAGATAAAATAATAAATCACATTATTATTTCTTTACTAAGATGTCAGATTATAATTATTTACTTGTATTTCTGAACAGAAAATTAGTTTTAGTGGTTGAATGTTATGCTTGAAGCTCAAATTTTCAGTTTTATCCAAGTTTTTGAAAGATTTCTAAATGATTTATGTTTCCTCCTCCTTTTTATCACAGGTGGTCTAATGCATTTGCTAAGCACTTGTACAAAGAAAATGACTATATTGCTGCGGCTCTTTATGTTACATTTTACTAAAACAACAGAAATAGTAAAATAAAAATACAAGAAAACATCTAAATAGAAAAGATAATTATGGAATTCCTTAGAATTAAAAGCACAAATCTAAAAAAAAGTGGCGCAATATATACTGCTTCATACCAGCAGAGATAAGTGTGAAGTGCTGTATAATGTTTGTGTTAGAGCTTTCCTGACACCCTGGAGTCTGCTTTAATTATGGACACTTTAATTATGTGAGAGACTGCAGACACAGATTCCTGCTGTCAATAAAACGCATGTAGTCCAGTGTCTGAAACTCACCGTCCATCAATCACGGCTCTGAAAGACAGACCGGGGGGGGGGTTAAGGGCTTTTGTGTTGATGAATGTTGATTTATGGCTGAGGGTACGTTAAAAAAAAAAGTTCTTAGCCTCAGTTAGAGACATTGTTTTTCCAAGAATCTCTTCTTCAACAGCACTTTGGCACCAATGTTGGGTAAATGAGCTCAAAGTCAGGTTTGGTTGTTTTGCCACGGAAGACGTGTGGTTCTTAAGCTGGGGAACACACTACACAACTTTCTCTGTCCATTTTGACAACAACCTTTGATAGTCCCACCACGTCCCAAAAACTGAAAACACTGAGGTTGGATCGGGTCTGTTAACCTCACACACTCGCCATGATGACTGTCCACAACGAGTGCTGACCAGTGCAGACTCTAACATACTGTGAATCATGGGTAAAAGCGGGCAAAAAAACCTTGTAGTGTGATTTTGTGGTTCATTTTTGTTTTGTTTGTTTGATAATATTGATGCTAATCTAATTCCACCAATGGATGCTTCAAAAACAGGAATCCAGATTCTTATGGGTGATGTCATAGATTACAGTTACATCCCTAAAATGGGACTTACTGCTCCTTGTTTCCAGGATGAGGCTGAGAGCTTTTTTTAAGTGACCCTCAAAGAACCTGTGTGAGTGTACGTTTAAAACACAACATCATGACATAACATAACTGTTGTCTTGTCCTGGCTTGTCCTCAGATGGAGCACGTCCCTCCCTATGACGTGGTCCCCTCCATGAGACCCATCATCCTAGTTGGGCCGTCACTCAAAGGCTACGAGGTGAGGAGACGATGAGCAAAAACATCTGCTTTTATTTGTAAATGTCACTTCCATCGCACATTGTCTCACGCCTCGCGTTTCACCTCCAGGTGACGGACATGATGCAGAAAGCGCTCTTCGACTTCCTCAAGCATAAGTTTGAGGGCAGGTAAGAAGATAATGAAGTTTCACGGCGTCCGCGTTCAGGGTTTTTTTTCCTGCTTTAAACTGGTTCACCACGTCTCTGTTTCAGGATATCCATCACGCGGGTGACAGCGGACATTTCTCTGGCCAAACGCTCCGTCCTCAACAACCCCAACAAACACACCATCATCGAGCGCTCCAGTACCCGCTCCAGTCTGGGTGAGAAGAACACGCGCGTGTTTGACTTGTCTTTGCTCGGTTCTATTTGAAGGACAGTAGGGTATATTTAAAATGTGGAGATCAGGCAGCGAGGTAACATTTCTGTTCATCACGTCACATTCATTGAACTATCTTCCTGTCTGTGTTTCACATCTACTCTATGCTTTGTTTGAATTATCAGCAAAATTTCATTCTTGGATTCAAGTGAGTTTAACGAATTTATCGATGATAATCAAATGACACAATATCAGCGTCAGATCTTTTTTTTTATCCCTTTAATTGGCAGCTTGGTTTTATTTATTTAAAAAAAAAAGACTGGAATGAGAGCTATTGTCAAAAATCCTATGTATTTTCTACAGAAATTTGGACCACTGTCATTTAAAGGTGCAGTGTGTAAAAATATGAGTGACATTCTGTAGTGCGATCGTAAGAAATGGTAGACCCCGATTTGTCTGTTTGGGGCGTGGCCTAAAGTATAAAATATAAAAGGCTTATTGTAAGGCTACAAAAACAAAAGTCTAACTTTTTTAAAGCAGTTACACAGAGGTAGAGAATTCAATTTCTGCAAGTAAACCCCCCCAAATGTCACACACTGGACCTTTAAAAGAACCGACATGACAGCTTGTAGCTGTAACGACACCCAGCAGTGATGTTCATCACGGCAGTAAAATAAGAGCGGCTTGTTTTGTTGCACATGAAGTCTTAACTGTCATAACTTATGATTTCCCTTTTTTTATTTTTTTATGTAACAAATCTGAGGGCTACTCCATGTCAGATTAATGTAGTTCCAGGTCAGAAAGTGTCAAGTTTTTTCCTTTCTTATACCCACTCCCACTGCCTGAGTCTGATCCTTTCTCTCCTCATCCTGTCTTCCTGCCCTCTTACCCATCCTCCCCCCTTTTCTCTCCCACCACCCATCCTCTTCCTCCACTCTCTTTTGATTCAGACGTACTGGGTACGTATGCTCTCCTTCCAACAGAACAATGACGCCTCCCTCCTTCTCCTCTCCTCTCCTCTCCTCTCCTCTGCTCTCCCTCGTCTTCTATCTTTACTCATCATCTGCTCATGCATAGTTTGTCTGCCTGTCTGCTTGTCTGTCAGTTTCTCTGTTCCTCACAGTTCTGTGTGACAGCCTGTAGTCTCGGAAACAAAAAGAGAAAAGAATCACAAAACCAAAGCCGGAACAGATCTGTGGGAGGGAGGGCAGCAGGGTGGCCGGTAGCTGCAGAGAGGAACCTGCTTCTTTCCATGAGTTTATCTTCTAGAAAAGCTTGATTTAGAGTTTGTTTCCTCAGTCTAATCCACATTCACAGAGTCCAGGTCTATGTGCAGGCTATAATAGAACCCTTCATTTCCTATATATGAGTTAAGTTCATGTTTGTAATCCCTCTGCAGAGGACGTCTTTCACATGTCCAGCTTTTAATTCTCTTTTTCTCCGCCGTCTGGAGGCAGGCCTTGGTTTCTCCTCAGATTGTCTTGCTCCTGTTATCGCTGTATGCGGCTCACACACACACACACACACACACACACCTCAGAGGCGCTGAGGTTTGACGTGAGCTTTACGTGCAGGAGATTCTGGTTCTCTGTTTCCACCGTGCTCCTCGCGCGTCAGCGGGCTGATAGAAAACGGGGGAAACTGTGAAATGTTAAAGCACAAGCTCTCGGAGGCTGTTTGGTTTCTGAGGAACACTGAAAACAGAGCAGTTCACCTGATAGAGTAATTACTGCTGTGCTAATTAAGCGCTAACACAAACTAACGTTCCACTTCATCTGTTTGATGAGGGTGATTTCTTCCTTTTTGTTTGTTTCTGTTTTATTTACATGGTGGAGATTTGTGTCCCTTATTATGAGCTCCTCCGAGTGCCGCCTGCTGGCATCTCATTCTACACGTGCCTCCTTCATTTGCAAGTTGGACATACTAATGGCCAGAAGCAACATGAGGATACCCCTAAATGTCAGGAGGTGGCAACAGAATGAGGATGCTCCATTTAGCTGTGTGCATAAATGGAACTTTTAACTGTGATTCAATCTAATTCATATGCTTGTGTGGAGTGGTTTTTCCCCCTAAGACTTCCACATGCATGACTGAGTCCTAACATGTCGGTTTCCTCGGTTAAATATGCACGGTCTTGTTTGTACTTATGTGTCTTATCTGTTTCCCCCGGTCCTTCAGCGGAGGTGCAGAGTGAGATCGAGCGCATCTTTGAGCTGGCCCGCACTCTGCAGCTGGTCGCTCTGGATGCAGACACCATCAACCATCCCTCTCAGCTGGCTAAGACCTCCCTCGCTCCCATCATTGTCTATATCAAAATAGCCTCACCTAAGGTACGGCAACTGAAGGCTGCTGTAAATTTACTGGCCTGAATTTCACTTTGTTTTTGTCGCTGTTGTCTTATTCTTCTGTGTATCGGCTTCTTCTGTTATTTCTGGGTGTTAGTGGGGTTCAGTCCAACTGTGGTCCAACTGAAGGTATACATGTAGTCGTAATTTAAGTGTTTACATGTATGTCAAATGCAATTTTGATCAGATTTAAGAACTTTTCAGGCGGGATTAGTTTTCCATGGGTAGATGTAGATGTAACTTTACCACAGGACAACTGTAATACTCACTCACTCACTCACTCACTCATCTTCTGCCACTTTATCCTCCACATGAGGGTAGCGGGCAGTGATGGCATCAATCTCAGCTGTCATAGGGTGGAAAGGCGGGGTACACCCTGGACAGACAGGTCGCCAGTCCATCACGTACAGAGACAAACAACCATTAACACCAGTTCACACGGGACACGAAATCTCAGTAAAACGACCACAAGTGGGAGGAGTAAAGTAGATGTTTGTCCTGTGCATTTTGCAGCAGAACCACACCATTTGCAAAGAGATTTATTTACCTGATCGGAACGGTGTTCTTCGTTTTCTGTGAACACCTGAGCTTTGTCACAGACTTATCCAACATCCTAGTCTAGCGAGAAACTGAATGCTTCACTTGATAACGACTTGTTTAAAGTAATATTTATGCACACATTTACTGCATGGGATTAGCATTACCTGGGATTAGCATTACCTGGGATAATTTTTCCAGAATCTTTTAACCCAAAGAAAAGTTGCTCGAATCTCACTGACATCGTCCGGTAACGACGTCGGGGACTAAAATCCCTCTGATAATCCCCACCTCTCCATGTAAAAGTAATCCCGTTGGATGGGGGCTTAACCATGTGATGTTAACATAATGACAAAATAGTTGGTGATTGATTTAGTGACCGATTATTAAACGATTAATTGTTGCAGTCCCCGTGTTTTATAACCTCCTTCGTTACTCTGCTGCATTGCTATATTTGGTGTGCGTGTACCACCAGCAGCTGTTGAGTAGTGCAGTAGGGTGAAACCTGCAGGATGTGAATCACACACACACACACACACACACACACACACACAGCCCGTGTTATTGTGTGATACTCTTTTTAATTTGTCATTGTCTTTTTCTTTATGGAGATAAAATCACATCAGCACGCGTGCAGCAGTGGATGAGTGAGCGTCTTCCGCGTATATTATCACGACGAGTAAATGTTGTATTAGTAGACACGGTGCTGTTTACTCCCTGCAGGTTCTCCAGAGACTCATTAAATCCAGAGGCAAGTCCCAGGCTAAACACCTAAATGTGCAGATGGTGGCAGCAGACAAGCTGGCTCAGTGCCCACCTGTGAGTTTATGTTTTTTTATGATGGATTTCTTTCGAGCGATATTCTAAAATGTGGGGAATAACACACTCGTGGCTCTCCTGCAGGAATTATTTGACATCATCCTGGACGAGAACCAGCTGGAAGACGCCTGCGAGCACCTGGCTGACTATCTGGAGGCCTACTGGAAGGCGACACACCCCCCGAGCAGCAACCCTCCCAACCCTCTGCTCAACCGTACCATGGCCACTGCGGCTCTGGCCGCTTCCCCCGAGCCCGTCTCCAACCTGCAGGTACAGGTGCTCACCTCCCTGCGCAGAAATATGGATCTGTGGCCTGACATGGACGGTGCTCTAGCCATCGAGGGCAAAATGGAGGAACATGCTCTTTGAGTCGAGAGAAAGAAGGTGGAGGGGAGGGGGGGAGGGGGGAGGGGACTCCGGCAACTCAACCTCAATCCAAACCCAGCAGCCTGATCTCTTTACCCTGAAGGAGCGGTGTTTGCTGTATATAAGAAAACACGACACCTAACACATTCAGTTTAATGTATGGAGCCTGTTTTCCCACATTTGCACAGCTAGTTTGAAAACACCTGTGAGTAAAATGACATAGTCTTTATTTTTTCAGTTCATCTTACTTTTTCTTTCCCTGCCACCCGTGAGAGCAGCTCAACTCAAAGCACTCTGGACCGATATGGCACCTCCAGCCGCGGCCTCCTCCATTTCACTGTAATCAAGAGTTAAACGATATCTGCTGCCCCCACCCTGCCCCCGTTTGCTCCGTGGCCTTCTTTCTCCAGCACTTTCTGTTTTCTCTGGGAGGCTGAATCCAGTTTGCTGTCCTCCTCCGTGTTGCCATGGTACCACCCCTGAAAACAGCAAGTCATGTCCGCCTCTTCAAACAGAAACACTTAGTTTGGTGGAGGCTGTTGCTAACACTTTGTCCAGTTTAATCCATTTTTGTTTTATAACAACAGCTAAATACTAATCCGAGCCAAAGTTGTCCCTGTCAGAGATATTCAGGCTTTAATATGAAATCATTTGCACCGATGGGCTGAAAATGTCTAACATTGCTGAGTCAGTCGCTGTAGTGGCAACAAAAATAATCAGATAATCTCATAAATAAATGAGTGAATGAATGGAATGATTTATTTTGGGCATGAAATAAAAAGAAACCCCGTAAGAAAATACATGTAAGAGAAAAGGGAGTAAAACCTTAATGTCCCTGTATCCATATATGTTTCTATTAAATAGTTAAATGGCCTCAAATATATTTGCACACGACATAAATATACAAATTATTAATCCGAAACTTAAAAAAAGAAAAAAAGAACATCCTCATCCGTATATTTCATGAAAAATGTCTGTGTATTTTTGTTTAAACTGATTAACACTTGTGCTTTGCTTAAACCCGCCTCCCCGTCCCATTCCATAGTTTGACGCCACAAACTGAAATACACACAGTCTTCTGTGTGGTATGAACACTGTGGGTGTCTTTTTATCTTAATCTAAAGTGAACTATCTCCTCATTTACAGCATAGGTTGAACACACTGTGCTCGGTGTGTCAGTATAAACCCCACACAGTGTGCACTGTGAGTTCAATTAATGATGTAATCATTTGGCAGTTTCTGCTTCTTCTTTTATTTTTTTCTCCTGCCATAAGATCAGTCAGCCAGTAGGTGGCACTGCTTCTTTAGTGGTAGACACTCAGAATGTTCTTAAGATTGCAGGCAGGGAGTGTGTTTTGAAAAAGTTAGTGACACTAATGTGCTTGTGCAGACTGTGTGTACATGTGTTAGTGAGATTAACTTAAAACATGTGTGTGTGTGTGTGTGTTAGACTGATGATGACGGTTCGATGCTGCTGAATGAATGAACTCTTAAGTGCCTGGTGTTGTTGCCCTCTTTGACCTTTGCCCTCTCACCCTGCTGACTAACCACTGACAGTTTGGTCTTGCTTCTGTTGTTTGTGTCTCTGCATGGTTGTGGTGTGGCATGGTCGTTGCCGGCTGCAGGGGCCGTACCTGGTGCACGGCGAGCAGAAGCGGGAAGGGCCTCTGACAGAGTGCGGTGGGAGCGGCACTCTTCACGACTATCAGACCGACCTGGGTGGGAAGCCTCAGCAGCAGCAGCAGCAGCAGCAGCAAACGTATCTGCGCTCCTCTCGTGGTCAGCTACGGGGGGGGAGCGGGCGGGGCCTGTCCCGGCAAGACACCTTCGACTCTGAGACCCAGGGTAGCCGGGACTCTGCCTACACCGAGGCCGGCGACTCCTGCATGGACATTGAGACCGACCCCTACGAAGAGCCCGAGCCCTACCGAGGGGGCGGGGGCAGCCGGCTCCACCTAGCGCAGCATCACGGCAGACAGGCGTCCTGGGAAGACGAGGGCGCCGAGCCGGACCAGGAGAACCTGAACCACCCTCCGATGCCGAGCCAGACGCAGCCGCACGGACGCGCCAAGCTGAGGGAGCGCTACTGCCAGGACCCTGTGGACACGGGGGCCAACGTGAGCCGCAACAAGAATCAGGACGACTGGGGGAGGGACGTCTACATCCGCTGAGCATGCGTCATACCACAGAGGCGAGTGTGCCCCTGGACAGACTGAGGACGGAGGGAGGGGAAGGTCCAGATTCTAGGTTCAAAGTGAACTCGAGTGTGGGTTTGGGGCCATGCAAGTCAGGCTAACCAATTAATCTGTTTACATCCCTGTACTATGTAAATTAAGACATCGACTGCCAGATGCCATTCTCATCACCTTCTTCTTCTGCAATTCAGTTTGTTTATGTTTAGAAAGATACTATTATTGGTCTTCTTTTTGTTTCTTATGTTAATACTGCATGAGTATCACGGATTTCTATACTGACAGCACAAGGACAGTAAGTAAGTGTTGTACGATTGTGAATCTATGATTGTGATCTGTATGCGTCAATCTATCCTTCAGCTGTAGAATGTGAAGGCTGGTAAAGCTGTCGTCCGTCCGTCCGTCCGTCCGTCCGTCTGTCTGTCCTCGGCAGTCTTAAACAGGGTCTAAAGTCCACCGTCCCCGTGTACAGCATGTACAGTGTCAGGGTTCTTCTATAATCTCACTCTGTGCTTTTGGATGTCAGGGTTTTCCTCCCATCATGAGATCCAGGAGTCTTTTGAGTCTCTCACCTCCACGTTTGTATCACCCAGACCTTAAAAAAAGCGGGTGGAGAAGTTGCCATATTTTAACAAGAAAATGTGTCGCCGTTGCTACACTCATGTCAGCTTGATAACAGTAAAGAATACACTCCAAAGATGTTTACTTCTTCTTCTTCCTCTTCCCCAAACTGGTTCAGCCACAGTACACATCTGAACCAGTCCTCCCGATTTCCACTCACCCCCACCGTCTTCATGGGTGCTGAGGGCGCCTGCAGTCTTCACCTGTCCTTTGGTTTTTCTAATGTGGTGTAGATTCAGAGGAGTAACTGCGATTATCGGTCATGTGAATCGTGTCCTGCCTTAGACACTCCCACCCTAAAAAAACAAAAAAAACAAATCACCCTTAATTCAAGAAAACTCCGATCACAAGTGCCGGAATGTCTCACCAAGCCATGTCCACCACTGCCATGGTGGGATGTCTTAACTCTTGTCGCACTCGTTTTCATAGCTGTGTCTCTGCGTGTCTCTGTGGCTCCTCCGCAGCATCGTCTCGTTTTCTTGGCACCAGCTTCGTCTTCTGTTTATTTCAGGGCTAAAGGTCATAGAAAAAAAACGTACTTGTGTGTGGTTAATCACTCCAGTCAAACAGCTATAGCTTGTCTGATATTAATTACCACTCTCTTATTACTCTTGATTTCAGACTGCATTAGTGTTGGGGTTTTTTTCTTTTTCCTGTGGACATTTGCAATTTTTTATTTGAAATTTTAAAATTCTTGTGAGGTAGTGAGAGGACTGTGAGGAGGGGGTGGGGTTTGTGGGGTGGGGAGGATCAACTTAGGTCTTTGCTCAGTTACCTATAATGAAGAATCCATGAATGTCTTCGGCGGGCTGCCTCAGCCTTGCCCGTCCTCAAGTCGACATAAATAGATATTAAATAATGATCGGTGAATAATGTTATTGTTGCGTTATCGCAATTGTTAAAAAAAATATGAGATAACCTGTATCATTGGTGCCTGACTGTAGCTGCATTTTGCTTTTTCTGCCTTTCATTTTTAATCTGTGGATAAATTCGTATTTTAATTAAAAAGTTTAACCAGGAAATGCCACTGTGTCACTTTAATTTACACGGTGAGAATGTAAGAACGTAAAATGTGCACTATTTTGGCATTCAACAAAGATGGTGGTGTCTCTCAAGGGGGCATGCTAAGAGGTTTGGTGGAGTAAGCTTTTCTTTCCTATCTTCTCCTTTATTTGGAGAGCATAATCCTGACCTTAACCATAAGCAGTTAATACCTAACCCTTACCTTAACCTTACCATTCAACATGTCTTCACCTCAAAAGTCCCCATAATTGTAACTGTGAACACATGTTCGACATACATGACATTAACTGACATTCATTTCCCTAACCCTAACCTTCTAACCTTAACCATAATTACTACAGGCCTAATCCTAATCCTTATTCTAACCTCAACATAACCTTAAAACATATCTTTACCTTAAAATGTAGTAATTGACTTGCTTTTTGTCCCCACAAGGAAGACAAGTCTCCATAATTGTAACTGAACACATGTTTGACATACATGACATACATGACATTGACTGACATTCATTTGCCTAACCCTAACCCTCTAACCTTAACCATAATTACTACTGGCCTAATCCTAATCCTTATTCTAACCTCAACATAACTTTAAAACATATCTTTACCTTAAAATGTAGTAATTGACCCCATAAACAAGTCCCCATAATGTTACTGTGTAAACAGGTTTAGGTCCCCACAACATTAGTAATACCTAGACACACACACACACACACACTTATTTACCCTTATTCTAACTGTAATGCATAACTCTGAACATTAACCTTAACCCAGTTTGAACCCAATTCTATATCACATTTCTAATCTCTGAAACTAAATCTGTACACATAGAGAAACACACATACACACTAACATACACGCTGGTTTTGCATTCTTTGTGTGGACACACACAGACATAAAGCATTCTCTAGCCCTTATCCTTACCTTAACCATCACAACTAAATGCCTAACCCTAAAACCAGGTCTTAACCCTTTAAAAAGCCCATTAAAGTTGTGTGGACCAGCAAAAATGTCATCGACAAAGATAGTTTTGCTTGACAATTGTTTCACAAAGTCATGTACACACACACACAACTTTGGCCTCCATTTATTTGGACACCCTCAACAAAGTCTTATCACAATCACTTAACCATAACATGCCTAACCCAAACCTTTACCTGAACCACAATTCAAATCTTTGCCCTAAACTTAACCAGTTCCTCAGAAATGAGTTTCTGTCTCATTATGACCAGGTTTTGGTCTCCATGAGGACGACTGGTCCTGGCAAGGTCAGTATTTATGCCAGAAAATGTCCTTAAGAGAAGACCAATACAGGTACACACACACACATAATCCAGTCTATGTTCTTTTGTGGGTGTAAACCTGCAAAACCAGAACAAAGACAACAAATGTAGGTTTACCACCAAATGCAGATCAAGAGGAATTTCACAGAATAAAGAGGCCCTCGTCACTTCATTGTTCCATATCTCAATCGAGGAGGAAATGTAATATGTTAAAAAGACTGAAGTTGAGTCCAGGATGTGGTTTTTATTTCTTGACGTCAGCGTCACCTCATCACTTGCGATAACCTGCAGTGGAGGAAATGTCACACAGATGGATGTTTTTGTTTTTCTGTGCTTTTCTTTCCTTCAGCTCAAACGTGAGCCCTACGTCGGAGTGTGATTGTAACAAAGATGACAGCAGCAGCAGCAGCAGCAGTCATTTCAGAGCGACACAAATCTACACAGATTATTGAACCTTTTATATCCTTTTATATCTAAGCAGTTTATTGCTTTTATGGAGCTCATTGAAACTTCTGTTGTTGGGCAGTTTACACCCGGACATACTGTATTTGGGAATTTGAGTGGAAAGTCCAGGGGATTCCTCATGATATTCAGTTTTACTTTCTGTTTGTTCATAACAAGTTTTCTCTGGCACAGAAAGAGGAACAAGAACAGTTTCTCTTCCCTATCCATATATAGAATAGATCTCCAGCCACTTCTTTGTTTTACATCATTGGAAAAGAACACAATTTTCTTTGACTTGAACAGCTATTAGCTAATTAGATTAACAGTGTAATTATGCCACAGCAGCAGCTAATTGGCAGGTTTCCACTTGGCATTTTAAATTTCACATTGTGTTCTAAAGAAAGAGTGATAACAGCTGGGTGTTCCAAGAACAGACGGGACAAGTAACACAACAGTTATTATATTATTATATAGCTGCATCACCACAACACCTTTAATCAACAAATATGATTGTGAATTATTATACAAGTCACAAGTTTACAAAAATCCCTGTTGTGTTGCTTCGTCTGTTGCGTCTTTATTATGTTTTCAAATTGGCAAAATCTCAATTTCATCACACACACACACACACACACACACACACACACACACACACACACACAAAAAGCACATTTTCAATCATGCACTTGTTTACGTTTACTTTGGTGGCCGTTGGCAGCTCATGTGCTGAGATTCTGGTATTTCCCACAGCACTTGAACACAGCGTTACTATGTCCTTTGTCCTCTGACTCTGAGAAAGAAAGAAAAAATGAGTTCACCGTGGCTCCGCCCCTGTAGAAACTGGTCTTATAGGTGTAGGAGCCTCACAGCTGTTAGTCTGTCAGTCAGCTGTGAACACACACACACACACACACACACATACTGAAGTCTGTGGTGTTTACTCTGCCTTCATTTATTTATTTATTCTTAAATTCATCACACACCTGTTGGACAAAATGGGATTTGTGCTCACCAAGATGATGGCTGTGGTGTTCGGTGACAAAGGTAAGACACTTTTATGTTGTCTTAATATTATTTAATCAGGTCTAACATATGTGTCAATATCATACATGACACAATATTTGAGTGGGTTATAAATTGGAATCAACTTTTTTTTTTTTCAAAGTATAAAATATTTGTTTTCTCCCACTGACTCTCAGTGAAAAGTGTGACGTTCAGCTTCCTTCTCTGACGTACAGTCACCGGCAAAGCATTGTTTTTAAAAGTATTGATGTAACGTGCTGACGTAAATGACCTCATCTGAGTCCTGTACATGTTTCATCTTATCTGTGTGTCTTATGTGGTTTAACCACCCATACACCTCTTAAGATTAGACAAGTGTGTGAATTTTAAATGTTTTTCCTACAGAGCACAAAGTCATCCTTGTGGGTCTGGACAACGCAGGCAAGACCACCGTCCTCTACCAGTTGTAAGTGATGTGGCTACTTTCATATCATATAAGTCACAATTGGATGTATGTGTGGCACCTTTCAATGTACCCAGTGTACTCATCAATATCTGCTTTTTCCCTCGATATAAGATGAGAAAACAAAACAATGTCTCCTCTCTGTCCCGTCACAGTCTGACAAAGGAAGCCGTCCACACAACGCCGACCATTGGCAGCAACGTGGAGGAGATCACCGTGCGGAACACGCACTTCTTGGTCTGGGACATCGGCGGACAGGAGAGCCTGCGAGCCAGCTGGTACTCGTACTTCTGCAACACAGAGGTTTGCATCCTTCACTGGACTCTGAAAATCCAAAAAAGTTGAAGTTTCTGGGAGTGAATTATAGATTATTAATAGCATTATAAATGGAACTAGGGCTATTTTTTATTAACCTACAATCTCATAGTCACCCTCTGCCCCTTGTATAGATAAAGCCAGGTACTGTTATATAATTCCTTAACTATATGACACACATGTCAGTAGCACTCTTCTTCTTTCCGGCTCTGTTGATATGTGACATCTGCTCATTCTGTGTGTGTGTGTGATGCTTTTTCTTCCCTGTAGATTGTTATTCTGGTCGTGGACAGCACCGACCGGGAACGTCTGACTCTAACCAAGGAGGAGCTTCATCGAATGCTCGCACATGAGGTATACACAACACAAATATACACCTTTAAACTTCATATTGTCAAAAGACAACATACAGTTGAGTTAAGCTCCATGAGGCCTAAACTCGTCACAGAGCTTCACAGCAGAATATGCCGAATATTCAAAAACACGTTTGTTTTTCGCTGAAACTCCCCGTCTGGTATTTGCTGATCGAGATTATACTCCCACTCTCTGTGGCGGATTACGTCACAGTTTAGGCACGAACCCATGACACAACACCATGAGGAAGTGTCAGTTCAGACGGCGTGAGTCAGCGCGTTGACAGACGTGTGTTTAAATGTTTTTCCGCTGACGCTGCTCTTCTTTGTTCCCCTAAGTGACATGGAAGAAACATTTGTGGGTTATTGTTTTTTTTTCAGCTGACTAAATATAAATCAATGTTTGTATCCCGTTTTGATGCAGGACCTACAGGGGGCGGCTGTTCTCATTCTGGCCAACAAACAGGACATGAAAGGCTCAATGACGCCGGCTGAGATCTCCCAGTGTCTCACTCTCGACTCCATCACAACACACTCCTGGCATGTCCAAGCATGCTGTGCCCTGACTGGAGAGGGGTGAGTCCAACACACGACTCACACACTCTCTCTTTCTGACAACGATGTTCATGAGTCATTCCAGTCAACACTGACTAACACACCCAGCAGCAAGAAATACCTTTCCATTTATCAACATGAGCTGCAACAACCACATTCTGCACCGCCTCGGCCAGATAAAGAGAAACCTACTTGTTGTTACATGTACGGTTTCTTATGATAATGAAAAGTGACAAATACAGAAAAGAATTGAAGGTGAAAGAGTTGTAGAATCTGCGTGGCCTTCAATTAGCATCAAAACTCCAAAGTTGGTCCATTGGTGCTATTATGAGAACATGGTTGTCCACCATGATGGCCTCTGTAGAGCTCACCCAGCTCATGATATGAATATAAACATTTTGGGGTAATAAAAAAAACAGCTATTCACAATGTCACCTAAATCTAAAACCTTTATTTGTACTTGAATATATGAATGTATGATAGATCTGTGTTCAGAAAAGATCACAAATCCACAGATAAATAACCAGAAGCTGAAAAAATATAAAACTACTTCTTTGTAAGTTAAGTCTGAAACGAGTAGGAAAGTTGTTGTTTATATCTTTTTGAAAGTTTCCTTTCAAACAATTCATAAAATAAATACAAAACCATGATAACGGTAAATAAGTTGATGACATGAATGAATAAACATAACATAGTGGACTGATTCACTATGTTATATTTATTCATTCAGTGTGTTGAATTAGGGATTACGTGGTAAAACCGTGGCCACAAACTAATTGTGGTGAACAAGTCACTATTTATTACACTATCTATTTCTATTATTTATCTTTGGCTTGTCTATTGTACTGTATGTTTTTAAGGCGGGGGCACAGGAAGACTATAGCTGCACTTAATGGAGGGCAAACATGCTAATTAATAAACATAATGAGACACGATGGCACCTCCTCACTGTAAACATTCTCAATATAGAACCATGGTTCTCAAGCTGTGGTAGGCGAGCATCCTCTGGTGGTGGGTGGGGCGGGGTATCAGAAATACTGTTCTTCCGTATATATATCAGGGTACGTGTGGAGTGGAGCTAAGTGTGTAGAAAATGAAACAGATACAAAAAGAACTTTAGCGTTTGTGATAATGTCGATAATTCCAGAGCTGGATATCTTCTTGGTATAAAAGGTTTGGGAACCACCGATCTAGTGTATGTTTTGAAGGTGGCGCCCAGGAAGACTATCTTTACTTAAGGGTTAGGGTTACCAAAGATAATGATGATCCTAATTAATAAACAAACAAATAAGCAATAACAACAGAAGACTCTCAAGGTCACACAACGACACCTCCTAACTGTAAACACTCTCAATTGAGAACATATTATACTTCATGCACATTTAAAATATGCTTTTAATCTGAAAATTCCTCAACAACAATAGCTCTAAAAGTGCTTTTCTCTTTCTTCTCTCTCCCTCCAGTTTACCTGCCAGTCTGAACTGGATGCAGACGAGGGTCGTAGCAAACTAAGACCACCGGATCGAAGGCGCCCTGAAACTGAGCCACCCTTGAAGTCACAGGCCTGCCCTGTGTCACATTTTATTTATGCCTTATTTAGTCTTGTGTGTTGCCAGACCTGCAGTACAGTATGTCTCATCTGAAAGTAGGCCATCAGCACCACACAACCCCATTCCAACCGGAAACTGGCTGAGCATGCACGTGGATGAACCACAGAGAAACCTGGTCGATTACAGGCTTTGGTGAACCAACACCAGCCAAAATGTGAGGAATCTGGGTCTTTGTGTTTGTACACATCGAGAGACCACTCAGTGGTTTGATTATGTTTTAGTAATCTGGCGATGACCGCACTTCCATAGTCTATAACTTGCTGGATACAGAACAGCTCTTGAATCACAAAGTGACTTTCGCAGCTTACCTCGCCGAGCATCGAACCTCTGTGGAAGACAACACTGTAACTGAAGAGGAAGCGCACCATGAGATGGAATCATGCCTGAAAACAAAAGGATTGTTTTGTTAAACCTGAACATATACAGTCATATCATATGTATTATAATTTATTTAAAAACGACTACAACCACAAAGCTATTTCATCTATATACTGTATATTGCAGCTATTTCCTGTACAGAAAAATGAACTAGCTGCAAATTATTTTTAAGTGTACTGAATATTGTAATGTGTAATTTTTTTAAAATAAATAAATATTCTTGTAAAATATGCATTTTAAGTGTTGTCTGTCTGCAACCCATGACAAATTTGTAAAGAAAAAAAAAAAAACAGGGGGCATCCGGATTTGAACCGGGGACCTCTTGATCTGCAGTCAAATGCTCTACCACTGAGCTATACCCCCTTGCGTTTGCATGAGGGCTACAGAAACATATTTATATTTGTCTCTTCCGCCATATGTGATGATTGATGTTTGTGTTTTTATTTACAGTTTGAATTTTACCGACACGACAAATCCTATATTTTGATGCTTATGTAACGTGAAACACTACACTTTGACCACGAGGGGGAGAATGAAACTGTTAGCTCCGTAACTACAGTTGACATTTTATTAGGTACAGTACGTTGCATTGTGTAACGCAGTCACGTATTTCTTAAAATCAGATTATAATCATCTTTAATCATCATGATTATATTGATTGTTACCTTAATTAACGATCATAAACGTGAACCTGTTTCATAACATTCAGTTTTGTTTACTTTCCTCTGACACAAAGATCCCCAGCACAGTTTAATGTCATTGATGTCTTAGAATTGAAATTATTTGTTGTAAGTAAAAGCTTCAGACCTGAAAATGAGAATAAAAATATTTTCTAAATATTTAGACTATCTTTAAACATTTTTTAATCAGATTTTTTCCAGTTATACATCTACTTTCATTAATAATATGTCAAAAACCTTCTTTGCTGCCACAAAACAAGGATGAAACACAGATAAACACACAAGTGCCTTGTAAATGTAAAAAAAAAAAAAATGTGGTTGTATCAAAGTCAGAGTAAAACACTGTAGGTTTGTCAATTCAGATAAAAAGTACTACGACTAAAGTAGTTTGTACATTTCCCAGCTCCAGTGTTTTGACTAATACCAAGCCTTTTCTGACCTTTTGGTCTTTCATGTTCATTTTATGTAACATTTCCAAGAACTGGAGACAAATGCTGCACACCTACAGTACAGTATGTCTCACCTGAAAGTAGGTCGTCAGGTCACACCATGCCATTCCACCTGGAACTGGCTGAACTTGCACGTGGATGAACGACAGAGAAACCATGTTGATTATAGCTTTTGGTGAATGAACACCAGCCAAATATCAGGAATCTGGGTCTATGTTTAAATCAGAATCAGAATCAGAATCAGCTTCATTGGCCAAGTATGTGAACACATACAAGGAATTTGACTCCGGTTTTATCCAGCACACGCTGTACATTAAACGTAAACATCAACATAACTTAACATACATTCAACTTGAAAGAACAAAGGACAACAAGAACAATAATTTAAAAAGAGTGTAGTAAAAAGTGAATAAATAAGGTGTCCAGAGGTCCGGTCTATTTTTAAATATATATATTTATGTATATAAAAGATAAGGAAGCAAAATAGTGAATAAATAAACTGATCAAGTATTCATTAGTGTGACGGCCTGGGGGAAAAAACTGTTCTTGTGTCTAGCAGTTTTGGTGTACAGTGTTCTGTAACGCCTGCCAGAGGGAAGAAGATCAAACAGTACAACAAGTACTTTTCAGTAAGTGAAAAGTACTTGTTGTTGCTGCCTAACATTTCCCAGCTCCAGTGTTTAGACTAAAACCAAGCCTTTTCTGACCTTTTGGTCTTTCATATTAACTTTATATAAGTTTCCAAGAACAGGAGACAAAATGCTGCATGTTATTCCAAAACTTCCCCTCTTCATGTATCAGTCTCTGTCTAATATACCAGACGTGTTTTAGAAATCTGTCACTGAGGTTTGAATGCTCTAGAGCGGCTTGTGTTCATGCAAACTGTAGACCATAGATGGGTTGTTTTTTATACACTGCAGACAGACACACAGGCTTGTCACAGATTGTACATTTCCACCTGTTGTGACTGGTGTTTTTAGTGGAAAAAGAGTCAAGTCTCATTAGGCACGTTTAGAGACGCAACCTCCAGTGACATCTGGTGACTGATGCCGGTAACAACAGCGAGTGAATGTGAACAATTTCATGTTGCAACCCCTGGAATGTGAGAGTCACTGTAACTGTTCCTGTCGTCCTCAGCTGCAGTGACCATGAGGCTTCGACAGGCTGATTTAAGACATAAAAGTTGGCAGGTAATATTCCGTGTTATGACATGACTGTGAGCTGATGCAGCTCGGCAACAGAACTGCTTTCGTGGAAACTCAGATAGTGAATTTCACAACTAAAACGGCCTTATGTCTGGGACACACCACACAACCCCCTCCCCCCTCCAATTAGTCTTTGCAGTCTTATCTTAACAGTGTGTTCTGTTTTCACATCCATTAGATAAGAAGTGAAATGACACACATTTTCAGTCCACAAAATGTCTTTCTCTGTAGACAATGTATACAGTAAGTAAACATTCTGTTTTTTCTAGATATAGATAAAAGATATGTATATGGTTTGATTGATGGAGTGGGTATGACCTGTCGTTTTATACGCTGCACTGTACGCTGTCCAGATCACTGAACATGGTACTGATTGCCTCTCCAGCTGTGACTCTGATAAACACTCGGCTGCCATGGAACCCATGTTTCTCTAGATAAAAGAGAGACGTTGGCCTCATAAAGCTTGTTTTATTGTTCATATACACGCCATAAACATCACAGAATTTATTTATTTAGTACATTTTACATTCGACTGTATGGGAAACTGCAACAAAGGGGATTCTTCTATTCCAGGTGAACCGCAAAAAGATGATGAGAAAATATGCCTGTTGTTTTTAAGCGCTATAAACAGACTTGATGTGGAATATGTGCTATCATAACTCACACTGATTAGAGGCCTGGCTTTGGTAGTTTGTCTGTGCTTCATGTCTAATCTCAGGCATCACATTTCTCAGTGTGTTTGCAGCTGCTTTTTGGGCAGAAGGAGGCGCCATACTGCCGAAATCACATGGTTTTATTTGCACGTTCATCACACCGCGTGATGCCGTGATTTCAGACAACTGTACTGGAATTTCAAAATCAGGGGAAGGCATTGTGTAATTTCAGAACGAGATCAGAAAGAGGACAAGCAAATGTTCAGGCACTGCAGATGATAAAAGTTTCCTCCTCCCCTTCTCCAAAGCCTCATCGGCTCTGTAATCACCATGGCAACAGACGGACAGCACTGAGGAGGAGAGAAATAAGGGTGTAGTTAGAAACAGGGTGGTGTGTGGAGAGGGTGAGATTTGGAGAGCAGCCGGTGAAAGTGCATGAGATCGCAGCAACAGTGTTTTCTTTTGCAAAAGAGGAGGAAGAAGGGAGACACACGAGTGAAGAAAAATCTGTGGCTTTTATTTTCATTTGACTTTCTCTTGCTGTCCAACATGTGGCTCAGTTTGGTGATGCTGTTCGTCTGTCTTCCCCGGACAGAGCTGGCTGAAGTTTGGACTCAACAACAAACAGGTGAGTGTGTGTCTTTCCTCCCTCCATCATCACTGTCTGCTCAGATCCTAAACTCTGCTGTAACATTTACTTTTATTTCATGCTGTGAAGTATAATTGTTTGTTATGGTAGTCTCTCCATTTGCAGGATAAGTTAAACTTCTGATTTATTGATTTTTTGTGTGTGTGTGTGTCGCCCTCCCTCTCTCTCTCTCTCTCTCTCTCTCTCGTTGCTATTTTGACTTACTGTAAACCACAGACCTTAAATAGAAATCTTTGTGGAGCGGCAAATGGGCATTCCACACTCGTTTCATTTAACACAAGAAAGTAATTGACCTAGTTTACAATAAAGTGTACAATAAAAAATACCCTATTCCGCAAGAGTCTAAACTACACCCCACAAACAGTACGTTTAAAATTAGACTTTGTTTTTCTTCTTGCCTTGCAGCCAGAGTATAAAAACATTTATGCATCAGTTACTGTATTTTAGATTCAGAATGAAATGCAAGAAAGACGTTTTAAAAAAAGTAAAAATATGAGTTCACATTTGTTGCATATGAAAAGCACCAGCAGGTATGTTCTTCTAAACGAGGTCAGCTGTACGCTATGACCCAACATATTCTCCTTTCCTGCTGCTGCTCAGCTGCTCATTTGTGAAACATGACTTTGGTGCTGTGAGAGTTATCTCCACCATCTGAACCCGACTGTAAAAACACAAAACAAACCCCTCAGCTGAAGTTGAATTGTGTGCCGGACACTGACCTCAGTCCTTAGCCTCTTGTCTCTAAAAGGTTTACTTAACAAAGTGGCTGAAGCTGATCCAGAATGCTGCTTGAGCTGAAATAATTGCCAATAAGCCAATTTGGATTGTAATAACAAAACAGAAATATGATATAATTCATATTCCTTTCACTTTTCTTTCTCTTTTTTTCTATTTTGAAAAGCACTATGTGTGGGAAAAGGTTTCAGCATATACTCATACTGACACTTCCATTAGTTTTCCTTATCAGACAAATAAAGCAAAAAAAATGACATATTCGCTCCTTGCATGCAGGGATTGAGTTTCACCATAACTCATGCATTTCTGTTATCTAAACTAAAGATGACCAAAATTGGAATATCTCTACCTCTACCTCTTTATTGTTTTGTTTTTTTTGTATCCTCCCATGTAATTTTTCAAGATTCCTGAGTGTTATTTATTAGGGGTTTTTACAGCAGCGATAACAACTCGGTAACTGGGCAAAATAAATACTGAGGGATGTTTCCTTGTGCTTATTTAAACTTTAAGATAAAGTCTCTTAATTCTAGATTAACTTAATTCTGTGGAAATAAATGCCAGAGTTGTGCATCTACAGTGCAATCCAGCTCCACTTCTTGAAATGAGCAGTCCATGTTTACTGCGGGTGATGTTGAGGCGTCCGTGCCAATTGCTCTAGCCTCTGTTCAGGAAGGGTGTGTCCTCTCAGACCGCTGTGAGCTGACCACTCACAGAAAAAGACAGCTAAATGTTGTGGTTTGGTAGCAAAAGTCTGGAGAAAGGTCAGAGTTTTAGCCAAACATCTGCCCTTCCATTGCCTATATTTGAAAAATGGTTCCTGTTTAAGGGTTAGTGTTAGGGTGGACTTAAACCCCTACTTGCTGTCATTATTTTCATCAGTGAAAGCTGCTCCCACTGTCTCACTGTCCCAGTGTGAAGTGGATTTATCACCGACTTAAATCAGTGTTGTTCTTCTCATTGTTTTTTTGTTGGCTGTGTTGCACAAGATGAACAGTGTGAGGGTGAATTCTTCAGCATGTATCTTCAAACTGAGGCACCACCCTGCTTCTTCTAATAACAATGACAAGAATTACTAAAACAAACCAAGGTCCATTTTGATTAACTGCCTTTGTATTTAAGTGCGATATCAATGTGTGTTGCGTAAGATCGCAGAATTAGACGTTAATACATACATTCATACGATTAGTCAATAGTCAAAATGAAGTTTGAAAAGGCAGTTTTTCACTTAATGTGCTGTTTTGAATTTATGGCTATAAAATACTTGGCAGTGGGAGCAGAGTTGTGTCTGATCCAATAACTGGTGTCATAACTGGTCTTCTGCCACAGATTTTAATACTAGTGAAAGGGGGAATGATGACATGTGCAGCTATAACTTTAACACGTTTGACACCTGCACCCATAGCAACTATTATAATCCAGGGTGCATGTGTATCTGCTGCACTGCAAACCAAAACAACAGTGTATCTCGCCTTACCTCATGGATGCCACAACAGGGCGGATCCAGAGATCACACATGTAGGTGTAACAAATGAGCTGCCACGAAGGCACTGACGCATTCGTAAATTAAATCAAAGGGTGGAGGGAAACACCCGTGGACAAATACATTAAGCTTCTAGCGATGTCAAGTTTAGGGAGTCACTCGATTGTCAAATGACGCATTGTGAGTCTCAGTGGCTGCAGAAGACATCAGTGATAGACGTGGGTGAATGCAGGCTAATGTTTAAAACAGGCCTCACCAGACGATGACCTACGCTGCAGCGCTGGGGGTTTGGCACCGCACAAAGTTAAGGGCGCAACAGGCCTGTGTTTGCCTCCCCCACTTAGGGCAGAAATGCAGGCATGAAATCAGCATCAACCAACATTTCACTGGTGTGTCAAGAGAAGCTCTGGGTCCCGGAGCCTCCAGGAATTTGTTTAGGAAAATGAATCCACGTTTAACATTTCATAAATTAGTGTCTGATTATAATTACCCAATTAAACGAAGGATAGCTCATTGACATGGGCTGGTGAACTCCTTGTGGCAGAGGCTGTGGTGAACCCTTTAACAGGTTCATGTGGTTTAGAAAGGAAGAATATTTGCATATCAATTTTTAACACCAATAATGTGTGTGTTATTGAGTCGGTTTTTGGCTTTTATTTTCATAACTTGTGAGCTACGCATTTCACCCGCGGGCAAGTGGATTCAAGTGATGAGGTTTTGCAAATATCAAAATCTGGCTTGATTGCAAACATCTTATTGAACTCGCACCACCACACCATCTTTGTTAGGTTTGAAATGGCACGACACGATATTTCAAGACTGGTCCACATTACATTGTATTACAGTAGAATAGGTTCCAACTGGGCAAAGCATACAACTGTGCAGGGGGGCCAAAAAAGTCCCAGATGTGTTCCAAGTCATTTGCGTCAGCATAATTTGATAAACTGCAAATAGTTTGGTTTTGTTTTTTTTTTGTAGAAATCTGAACCACTGAGAAGAACACTACAATCTCAGGTGGGTCTTCTATCTTATGGTCTGGCCTTGAAAGCAGGGAATGCAGCTTTTCGGCTTTACTTGTCTTAAACCTGTCCCACATTACAGGATATTTGGCAAGGTTTTGGTCCCAATCTGGCCTTTCCGACAATCATGGGTGCCTTGTGATTTTATACTGATTTGAACAGATTATCTGGCCAAATTGTCCTGTAGTGAGAGGTTAACAGACACAATTTTTTGATCTACCTCCTCAACATTTGGGGGTATAGTGATAGAGCATTCAAATCTGGGTGCCCCCTCTCTCTTTGAACAGGTTAGGTATGTCAAGCCAGAGCCGCTACTAAAATCTAAAAATCAAGAACTTTCACGTAATAAATCTGTTGAAAACTACTTTCCAATGTTACTCCCCATAGGAGCATTTATACACATACATTGATTATATTACCCATATGTGAAAAATACGAAAATGTTTTTTTTCATATACATGAAAATGTTTGTGTATAAATGCTCCTATAAACAATTTACCCCAACTAATAAAATGTGAATATTTGCAATTTTAAGATATTGAAGTGATAATTTTTTGATTTGTTTTTGGTCAGAAAAAGGCAGCTTAATCCTCATGATTTTTCATCATGATGATGAAAAATGGCTTTAACATAAAAAATATTCAGTCTGTCTAGCCTTTTTACATCCAACGACAAGGTCTCAGTGCCACCATGTTTTTACATCAGCCAGACCTGATAAACCAGCCACAGCACAATTATTTTTATTTTTTTATACAGCTTCAGTTGTTGTAATAATACTTTTGGGTTTAGAGTAATTGTTGGTCTATTGTTGATACTAATTCTTGAAGTGAACAAATATCAAGACAAGATGAGCAACTACGTTTTAACCAAACCCGCACGTTAAAATAAATCCTGACCACGTGGTACGAATGCTATCATTATTAATCAAGCCATTAATCAGGTCCAGGTGTGTGTGTGTAGCATCCGAATATGTAAAAAAGAAAAAAAAAGGGTAACGTTTGTGACAATAACGTAAGTTAAGAAAATGTCAACGTTATAATAAATTAATTTATATTTGACATTCCATTTTGACGTTGTGCGCTTCAACTGTGGAACACCTGAGTCATGACCAGAGTCTGAGGTGAGGTTACTTGGCAGTACTAAAAGCTAGCTAGCGTTAGCATGGATTGTAAACCAAGCTAACACACGTTGGAAGACAAACGGATTCGACTCAACGGTTAACAGGTGTTTGAGCGTGGGATTCCTACACGGACCACTGCAGGTCCGGTGGACTCGCCCTGCTCAGTTTTAATCTGATCAGTTCCTGAGACTCCCGACATGAAGACACCGGAGCAACAGAGACGAACTCTTCGCGGCAGCCGGGCTGACCACGGCAGAATTTCACGGTGTTCCTGACGGGAAACTGAACGTGACGGAGTGAATCCCTCGGCTTTTTTTCCCAGGTTCGTAAAAGGTTACCGTTGCTACTTAGGGTAAACACCTCCTGTAATCTACTGAAAGCCAGAGAGGAGAAAACAGTAGACGTTAGGTACAGGAGGGGATTCCGATCTAGGGTTAGAAGAGACACCCCGCGACTAGACAGCGCCTTGTCGGGGGTTTATATAGTATGCCGTGACGTCATCGTCACATCCCGTAATGTACGTAAACAAATCACCAACAAATTACCGTAATATGAAAGAAAGAAATATGTTTTAACTAAAAACATTCAAAATTCGATAGACAGGGTGGTTTCTACCAGCAGTAACAGCAAAGAGCAAAATATGTGAGTCATATGCCAACACTCAAAGTAGATACATATTATTTTTAACTTCGTGCTATACTTGAATGATTTTAGAGTCCTGTTGTTACTTTTTATTCAACTGGGAAATCACACTGAGATTATAATCTCTTTCTCTAGTGAGGCGTAGTCTTCTCAATGTCTTTTGTCTGTGGGAGAAAGCTAGAGATTATCCTGATTTAAAGCTCAAATTACATTTGACACAGGTTTAAGAAATTATTGTGTGGATGGAAATAATTGATCCCACAGTCTTGTGTGTTCTTAAGGTTTCAGTCAGTGGGCTGCAGAAGATTGTCAGGGGCTGTGATGTTGTTGTTGTTGTTGTTGTTGTTGTTGTATGGGGGACACACGTGCAATATCGGTGTGCATGCATGCAATGAACTAGCCTTGATACTCCTGTGCGATGTCATGTCAGCAAACCACAACACATTTATTTTTTGAAACATCCCAACAGTCCCAACACTTAACGGTGAGGTAGGCCACATTTCTGGGGCATTATTCATCATAAATTCAATAACATTGTAGCCTTCTATAAAAATGAAGTGATCTGAGATAGAACTACACTTGTTCACCTCCTCTGGGCTCTGTTGGGGAAATCTGGCTCTTGGTGGGAGGCTTAGACCATCCACAGGGCAGTTCAGAGCGAGGATACTCCTACTGCCTGTTCCTCTAAGTTGCTCTGCATTCAGATTCCTTCTGCAAAAAAGTCTGTTACTCTAGCACAGTGTTTCCCAACCCTGGTCTTCAGGGAACATCAACTCGTCGTCAAGCTCTGCAGAAGCCTGATAACGACCCATTCATTTGAATCAGGTGTGTTGTAGCAGGGCAACATCTAAAACATGCAGGGCAGTGTTCCCTGAGGACCAGGGTTTGGAACACTATGCTGCAAAGAGAAAGAGAGAAAGAGTGTTATTAAATTTAATAAAATGTGTGTCAATACAAGTTCCAGAGATGGAGAGATTGCCTGTTCATCTGTTGCACATGAACTTTTGTGAGACAAGCTCAAGATAGAGAGCTGAATCCCAACTTGTTGGTATCATAACATCCTGAGGGTGATAATTTTTTTTCCTGTGAAGATTAGGGGTGACTCCAAACCAAACTATGTTTTCCTCCTCTGTGTGGCCTCGCCAGCTGCTGATGTACCAAGCAAAGACCTACAGTTTGTAGGTGGCCCATGCCTAAAGCAGACCCTGCGTCCTAGACTTGATATAAATGTTCCAGCACTTCACACATGCATTTTCAACACTCTACAGAAAACCATAGTGCTAAAATAAACATCTTCTACAAAGGAACCCCCTGCGTCAGTGTGGCCTTTGAATCACAGCCTCTGTTCCCTGCTTTAAATATGTGGCTTGAAGGAAAACCATCCCACCCCTGTTTTTTACCACATATGGTTTAAATTGTTTGGATGGATTCGACAGTCCCTCAGAATGCTTCACTAAATGCTGCTTGTATTGTTTTCGTCTTCATTCAACAATGGATTTAACAGACAAGGCCACGACTGACAATTTCAAAAGCAAATCGTAATCCCTTCGTTAGGCTGACAAACCGAGCTCTGAGCCGCAACTGTAAACATCATTCTTAAGAGTTTGAATACATTTGTCATCGGTTTCACAACAGCGTGTGGTTCTACTGTGCGAGCAGAGAACGCAAGCTTTGCTGTGATTTTGTATCTGTGTTATACTGAGAATCAGTGAGTTTAGAATCTGAGAGGTAAAAATGCTAGTGCCAGCCACATCGTTATATCCCATAATGACCACAACGGGATACTAATCTGATACTTTTCATATTTTTTTTATTTTTTGACAGATTATTTGTACAGTGTGACCTCAGAGGAGCGTGACGAGATGACGGGAGGTGAGGGTCATCCTCACAGAGCACAGAGGTCTCCCTCAGGACACGCCATGATAAGCAGGGGGGTCTTGGGTGGAGAGCTAACCATTGACACCCTTCCAGACAACATGACACATGTAGTGGTGAGTGTTTCTTATTAATATAATGGATTGTGACGTTTATTATGATTTAGGCTCTTGACATGTTCTGTTTGTTTTAGTTGGAGTTAAACACCTCCCCCTTTTTTTGGAAAGCAAACTTCACTTCTTTTCAACACTCACTTGGAGAAGCACATGACAGCATATGATTCAACTGTGTGTATTATAGTGAACTGCTAATGACTGTATGACACAGTCACACAGGCAACCTCTGATCCCCTGTGTTGTTCTTTCTGGAAGGAGGATTCTGGCAAATATTACACATGGCGTAGCTTTGGCCCCGATGACAAGCGCACACAGGAACTGTGGGTAGACATGAGTGACATCCGGCACGGCCAAGTTAGAGTCCATGGAATTCTATCAAATTCATACAAACAGGCTGTGGTAAGTCTCTCACACATAAAAAAAACCCACAAGTACCTGTATATGCTCTGTTTGAAAATAGTATTTCCACAATTACGAGTCCAATAGCACATTGTAGCATATATGTAGGGGGGTATAGCTCAGTGGTAGAGCATTTGACTGCAGATCAAGAGGTCCCCAGTTCAAATCTGGGTGCCCCCTCTCTCTTTAAACAGGTCATATATGGTAAGCCAGAGCTGCTACTGTACGTATCTAAAAATCATGGGCTACCTGTTTGAAGAACTTTTACCCATTAAATCTGTTGAAAACAACGTTACACATATTCATTCTCTGATGTTATTGGATTTTTTTCTGTGTGACACAGCAGAAAAATCTATTTTCTTCATTTTTCTGGTCAGGGAGGTTGTACAGTACTATAACTGCTATGCTTTCTCCCAGTACTATGCAGACTTACTGATCTCAAAGCAATCTGCATTATTTCTAAAGCGTCCAGTTGCCTCTAATTAAACACCTGAATGTGCGATAATCTGGAAGACTTAGAACCTTGACAGACATCTCTCTTGTGGATGTACATTCTTCTACGTGTTACCCGCTATATCAACTTCATAGAGAAAAGATATGAAAAGATATTCGGTGGTTGCTTGTTGGGATCTTAAAACATATTTTTATAACAATTATTTAAAGTTTTATTAAGACCACACTAGGAAAGGGGGGTATAACTCAGTGGTAGAGCATTTGACTGCAGATCAACAGGTTCCCAGTTCAACTCTGGGTGCCCTCTGTGTGTCTGATCGTTAGTGAGGAATCCTCTGCTGTGCAAACAGAGTTTGTAGAGAAAGCACATGTTTTCAATGTTCATGTTGAGACAGTGCTGAAAGAGACCATAACAGTACCCTCTTTATTATCTGAAAGATGCCTCCAATTCAGAATTAAATTCAATCTAAAAATCGGCACTTCTGTGAGTACGTGAATTACAGTAAAACAATTGTATTTTTGGTGTTAAAAGGGATCCACTGCACTGGAAACCCAGAGTATGAACTTTCTAAACCCAGATAAAATGCCGAAACAAAGTCCATTATCATATTATTTCATCAATATGATCAAATATTTAAATTAAGCCAAACTAAGCACCCTTTTTTTTTTTGCACAGGCCAGCAGGCTAACATACTGTTTTGATAGCGAGATGTGTTTTTACAGGTTTCTTTGACTGATAGTTTGTAAGTGGAGCACTTTCAAAAAAAAGGAGTGTGTTCGACCAAAGTACACAGTTCATTTTCAAATGATTTGTTATCAAGTTTATGTGTCATTTATTTTCAATCATATTTAACAGTCCAAGCAGGGTGGGTGTCACTTCGGATCAAGAGGTTCCCTTGTTCAACTCTGTGTGCCCCCTGCTTGTGAAAACATGCAGCCCAGAACCTTCTATTCTGGGGTTTTTTTCTTTTCTTTTTTCTTTAACCATTTTTAGGTCAAATGGTCCAGTGTAGTGTAATGTAGTGCAAGCGGTGATGTGGCTTTTATAGCCAAACATTTCTTTATCATCCATAATATATATATATAGAAAATCTCTGACGTTTTCCATGCATACTATGTATAAAGATCTTGACTTAACTATAGGGCAGCGGTTGCCAATTAAATTTGGCCTAGGACCATTTGTTTTATGAGCAATTAAGTCATATCTTCAGTCATATCTTCATCAGGAAAAACCTGTTTCAAATCTAAACAATTCAATCTTGTAAAGAATGGCATATGTAAGAGATGTGTTGTAACTAGAATTTGACACAGACTGTTACTAGAGGTTTAAAACTGCTCTTTGACTCAGTTAATCCTTTTTCAGAATAAATGACACTGAATTCTGCATGATTTTGTTTTTTTGGTGAAGATTATCAAATCATTTCTGAATGTATCTATTGTGCTCATGAGCTGTCAGTTGCTGGTCAGTGGTGTAGGGGGTATAGCTCAGTGGTAGAGCATTTGACTGCAGATCAAGAGGTCCTCAGTTCAAATCTGGGTGCTCCCTCTCTCTTTAAACAGGTCAGATATGGTAAGCCAGAGCTGCTACTGTACGTATCTAAAAATCATATACTACCTGTTTGATGAACTTTCACTCATTGAATCTGTTGTAAACTACTACGCATATTCATTCTCTGATTTTACTGGATTTTTGTCTGTGCGACAAAGCAGAAAAATCCATTTACTTCAAAATGACAGTTAAATTAATATGATCACGCAATAAGCTGTAAGGCAGGTTTTTAGTGACAAACATTTTTTTAAATATGTCACTGAATTCTGCATGATTGTGTTTTCTTGTGTGAAGATTATCAAATCATTTCTGTATTTATCTATTGAGGTCATGAGCTGTCAGTTGCTGGTCAGTGGTATGGGGGGTATAGCTCAGTGGTAGAGCATTTGACTGCAGATCAAGAGGTCCCTAGTTCAAATCTGGGTGCCCCCTCTCTCTTTAAACAGGTCAGATATGGTAAGCCGGAGCTGCTACTATACATATCTAAAAATCATATACTACCTGTTTGATGAACTTTCACCCATTGAATCTGTTGAAAACTACTACACATATTCATTCTCTGATGTTACTGGATTTTTGTCTGTGCGACACAGCAGAAAAATCAATTTCCTTCAAAATGACAGTTAAATTAATATAGTCACGCAGTCAATAAGCTGTAAGGCAGGTTTTTAGTGACAAACATTTTTTTTAAATATGTCACAGAATTCTGCATGATTGTGTTTTCTTGTGTGAAGATTATCAAATCATTTCTGTATTTATCTATTGTACTGATGAGCTGTCAGTTGCTGGTCAGTGGTATGGGGGGTATAGCTCAGTGGTAGAGCATTTGACTGCAGATCAAGAGGTCCCCAGTTCAAATCTGGGTGCCCCCTTCTTTCATGTGAATGATCATTGGCATACATCTATAGTCCAAATGTCTGTGTGTTCATAGTATTTGATGGAACTAAACAAGTTCACTTTATTTATGAAATAATGCAGTACCAAGAATTTAAAAACACAGTCACTGATTTGATTTGTCAAAGAGATCATGCTCTGCCACATTGCGTGAGGGTGAGTCTATTATTTCAGAAAATAAAATATCACTGCTCTGGGAGCTACAGGACTGGGACATGTTGGGACATGCCAAGAGCTGCAGGCCTTCCAGTGGATGTAGTGGAACCTCAACCTCTGTTTTCCAACACCTGGCACCTGTGCAGCACACACAGCTCCCTTTAATATAGGTCATGCATAATGCATGAACATAGGTGCACTGAAGCCAGGATTTCCCCAAGTTTATCTGGAGTACAAGCAACACCAGTCCAGGAGACGGAGCAACAGTTCCTCCATCAAACTATAAACAAAGTTAGAAAAATATGCTTGCAGGTTGGGAAATCAGTTTGGGTTTATTTTGATACGGCTAAAACTGCACTCAAACGTCCTCGTCTTTATCGGCGGTTCCAGCTGCAGCTTTCCCACGTGCCCATTGATCCTGAAACTGATAATGTGAATTTTGCGGAAAAATCTTCAGTAAAATATCTGCTTTTGGAAATTTCGCAGCCATGTATGGCCAAGTTGTGTCTAGGTTTTAATTTGATCTTTTGCAAAATAGTTACATCAGACTGGGAAAAATGTTTGTCACAACAAAGTGGCTTGAGAGTGCTGCTCAGTTGTACAGTATGGGTTTATCATGATAGATATTCAGCTCAATCACACTACTTTAGTACTTGCTGATGAGGTGACAGCCGTGTTATAGAGAGCACTGAGAGCATTTCACCTCCTAAAAGGCAGAGTTGACAGTAAACAAAGTGAATCTGAATACAATGACAATACAGTGAGAGGTGACTGTAGAGAAATAGGATAAAAACTTAAAACCTCAGAATCAGACACTGCTATTTGTCAAATGTTGATTCAAATACAGTTACATTCAAATGTCTCTCTTTCCCCTGTGTCTTTGTTTGTATCTGCTCCTTCTGCAGAGGGTCGCCCTGTCATTTGACTTTCCCTTTTACGGACATTACCTCAGGCAGATTACCATAGCAACGGGAGGTACATTTTTTCATTTCTAGCAGATGCTGAAATGACCTTTACAACATATGTTCAGAGTGTAAACGAGTTGTAAAATCAGTGCATCATTTTCCATCTGGATTTTTTTTTTAGGGTTCATCTTCACAGGGGACATCGCTCACCGCATGTTGACCACGACACAGTACATCGCCCCACTAATGGCTAATTTTGACCCCAGCTTCTCCAAAGACTCCACTGTGCAATACCTAGATAATGGTAAGATATAATTAAACATGTCATGATATTTTTAGACTTCCTTGTCACTTGTTTGACGGTGTTCTCTCCTCAGGTGAGATGTTTGTGGTCCAGTGGGAGCGGGTCAGACTCCCGGGCAAAGAGTCAGCAGGAGGCTTCACTTTTCAGGCCGCACTGTACAAAACGGGAACCATCACGTTCAGCTACAGAGACGTGAGATGCTCTCTTTTACTCCTCTGCAGCCTTTCAAAAGCACTTATCCTAGTTCTTGTTCTTATTATACTAAGCATAGTTGGGTTATCTTTTCTCTCTGCTCACCAGATACCACTGTCATTAGATGTGATCAGTTCTGCTGAGCATCCAGTGAAGGTCGGTTTATCCGATGCCTTTATGGTCACATCACGTCCTACTCAATCACCAGGTGAGAGATAATGTCTTTACATGTCCTGCTACATATACTGTACATTTCCATTGACTTTTGTGATTGAATTGTCCAATAACTTTGAGCTTATTTCTGACAACAGATTCCCGACAGCGGACGATTTACGAGTACCACCGGGTCGAAATGGACACGACAAAGATCACAAACCACTCTGCTGTTGAGTTCACTGCACTGCCGAGTAAGTGAACTATTCCCATGTAAATTAATTGCAAAAAAATGTGAATTTCAACCAAATGTTTTCTCACTTCTTGTGTCCTCCTCTCTGTCCAGCCTGTCTGCGACACGACAGCTGTGAGCTCTGCCTCTCGTCCAACCAAACCTCAGGTTGTAGTTGGTGTCATGTTCTCCAGAGGTGTGTGAGGCATTCTTATGGCTCTGTTATTAAAATAATACAGGTTCCAGTGTTTGCATTCACGTGCACCTGGTGTGTTTTAGGTGTTCGGATGGCATGGATAGACACAGGCAGGAATGGTTGGACTACACCTGTTCAGAGGAGGTATACCTGCTGCATGTCATGTAAGAATACCTGCTCGTGTATATGTTCATTTTTGAGACCTGAGCATCTGTTTTATTCTGTGTGGACAGAGCAAAGATGCGACCTGTGAGGATTACACAGGGGGTGACAGCCACACTGGCTCCTCTGTCACGCCAGAGATTGAGGATGTGACACATCTGACGCCTCTACAAAAAGGCTGTGAAGGTGATGGTGAGGCTGAGCTATTTTTTTCTTCTACTTCTTTTTTCGGCTTCCACCCTTGAGGGATCGCCACATCGGATAATCTGCCTCCATCTTGCCCTATCCCTTGTGTCCTCTATTTTTGAATCAGCTCATTTTTCATGTACACTCCACACTCTGGTGCTCAAATGTTGAATTAGAACAACTTAAATGATTTGTGTCTGTCTTTTCCAGATGACACCAAACATATATTTAAGACAAGCAATGGTGAGTTAAAAATCCGTATTTGTCTTAATACATGAGGGGATTTTTTTCATCACACATGTTCATATTTTTAATACAGATGTGAAAACAGATTCTTCAGTCAAGAGTGAAGGCTTTGTCAACACAGGAGTGATTGCTGGACTTGCAGTGGCTCTTGCGTTACTCTTGGCTCTGATACTTGTCGCTCTGTACATCAACTGCCATCCTAATGTTGCGTCATCACTCTACCTCATTGAGGTGAGCACTAAATAGAAAACACCACCGACTTGTGACAAACTTTCACTGGCATGTACAGTATGTCCTCAACACACATATTTAATCCATTATATGTTGCTTTGTTTTGTTTTTTAAAGCGACAGAAGAGCTACTGGCCTTCACTGAAGTTTCAGAAGCAGCAGTCCGGTTACACAGAAGTGGACGAAGGACACGAGAAATACAGCATTGTTGAAGCCGGGCCCTGTTGAAGCCACAAATAGAAAACCTGGAATATATTTACATTGGACTGATCTCTAACAACATTCCAAGACAGACACTTGTCCAAAACCAGTTTGCCCTTTTTATTCAGTTTATGTTTTTTTAAGCAGCATTGCAAAATGGATGAGATTGCTTCGATTGTTTGGCTTGGTTATAGCAAACCACAAATTTAGCTCTCTACTTCAATAAATAGTAGGTGGATTTCACCTTTTATACTGAGTGCACACTTTGGAAAAATACATCAGCTAAGCTGTTTTACATTAAATAAATAAAGAACTATGGGAGGGCTTCGGTGTCAGTTCCTGCTGCTTATTAATGATGTTGATCTTTTTAAGTTCCACCTTTTGTTCCTGATATCTGCTAGCAAGATTCATACTTTGGTATTTTCATGTCTGATCCGGTGTTTTTTTCATTCCAAAGAGGTTGTGTGTTTGGCCACGTTTGACTGTGAGCAGTAGAACTACAAAAATATATTAAAGATTTGGATTACATTTCCGGATGTTATGGGTTATGGCCTATGGAAGAAAATGTTAGAATGTGGTGCTGATCTAAATAGTGATCCAGATTCACAAATGTATCGACACTTTGCTTTAGATACTCTTATGAGTAACTGTTTCTGTTGCCTTTCTTTCATTTCAAACCAGTCTGTCCATCCTTGGCAGGGCCTCTGCTCCTGCCTAGCTGTCAGACTCTCTTTCCCCCCTCCCCCTCTCTGGTGTGTGTGAGATTGCCAGCGTGGAGTCAGGTGTGTAGAGCCAGGTGACCAGCTGCCATGCATCCTCGTCAAGCTCTGCTTACAAAAACACGGTTCCTCTTTCAACACAGTCTACTTTTTGGACTTTATTTCTTATGCCTTGTTCTCCTCTACTTCTAGTCTCTGACCTGGCTCCTCTCTGCACCCAGCTGGCTGGTTTTGGAACTTGGCTCCATTACTTCATATCCCTTGGCCCCCCTTTTATGGACTCTGAGATCTCAACACTCCTGCTAAACTGTTATTACTAATAATTTGCATTCAATTTATGTGTTCTTTAATACAGCCTGGCTTCCTCTGTGTTCTGCTTTTGGAGTTCACCACCTGTAGTAACAATTCTACTCTAATCTCTGGCATCAAAAAGGCACTTTTGCCCCAAAGATTTGCAGTTTCTGAAATACTCAATGCCATGTTCAAAATCACATAAGTTCTTCCCCTTGATTAGATAATGATGCAAACTTTCAGCTGAACAATTGTACTTAATAAAGTTGCATGTAAGTGTATTTGGAGGGGGATACAGTACCACCTTGTAATCAGCAGGTGTCGCCCTAACCAAATGCATCACATGGACATAACGTGGGACGTGCAAGTGAACGTGGCAGATGTGTAAAATGTGAGTTGGGATCCCCGAATTGGTGAAGTCCCAAAAACCTGTAATAAACCCAGATTAGTCCATGAGTTTGCTATGCAAGTACAGATGGTGGGGGGGGACGGGGGGGACAGTGATGTTTTCTTTTCCCAGTTCACTACAGTGCGACGCTTTAATTTGTTGAACCACGCATCAGACTATGAAGCATCAGATGATTATGTACATTATAAAGACGTCCTTGTTCGTAATAATGAGACGTTTCTTTCAGGTATAGATATATTTGAACCTCTCACACATTTAGCTTCTTCCCCTTCTGCTGCTCGGACACGCGCGGACGAGGCAGAGAGGAAGGGAGGGGGGAGCCGCGAGAGCGCGCTTTCCGTGTCTGGTTAGTGGACTGACAGCCAGCTGTGTGTGCAGCTACAACGACAACAGCAACCTCCTGGATTTGCCACTCACAACTAGATTAGTGTTGGCCTACTACTGATATATGATCGCGAACTATAGCTAGTGTTTTAATACTCGACGGCGCACGGCTACAGTGAACGGCATCGGCGGTTTCCGCGCTAGCACAGACGAGCATTCCTCCAACATGAATCCGGAGTGTGGCAGATGTAAACAAGTCGTTTACCCCACGGAAAAAGTGAATTGCCTGGACAAGGTAAGAACGCGGTTAAACCGGCTCGCTTTCTCCCCCTTTTCTTCTTTCAATAAAAACACCCCGCACGAGTCTCGCTAACCATGCACTATTGCACGGACTTGTCCCCGCTCCCCTAAAATGAGCGATTTCACGTATTTTTTGTGAATGAATTGAACGCACCATGAGAGGACAGGTATTTCGCTAGCTGCCATAGCAATCGGCTAGCTACCGTCTCTGGGAGGCGATGGCAAAGAAAGCGGAAAGGGAACACATATCTCGCATAATGTGCACATTTTTATCACTTTATGTATTGATATTTAAGTGTGTGTATATATATTGACTTTAACAAGACTGACTTGAGGTTGTGGTTTTGTTTTACCCTTAACTAGCACCGCGTAGTGTTTCCGACAGTCGAGGCATGGAAGGGCCCGGTTAAAGGAAACTGATATGTAATACCTCCTCATAATCCGAGAGAGCGAAAAATCCGCATAAAGCGATTTCCCATATAACTATCCAACGATAATGATGTTTTGCAACGAACATTTAAGTCAGATAACCATTATTTTAATGTCCACCCCTGTTGATAGCAGCGTGGACTGATGTCTGTCCAATTCACGAGCTAATCCAAGTCAGGGATGATCAGTTTCTCGTTAAAGGCTGTGGACTAATCTCAGTCGAGGTGGTAATCTCATCAATCGCACCCACAGTGAATTTGTCAGTCATCAAAGTGACACAAGGAATAACTTGAGAAAGCACACAGTCAAACATCCATCAAGGCCGCCCTCTTTCCCACACTCCCTTATCTCGCAGGGTTAACTGGTGTTTTTTTGAAAATAAAATTCTTAAATCTGTGTCTAGATTACCACCAAAATGTAAACTTTTCTTTCTTGGACCTTCATCTACATTCCCAGAAAATGTAACCCAACCATAACCTCATTAGTAGAAATAATAATTTGGTGTTACTCTTCAGAATTGGGGCAGGTAAAATGAGACCATATTGTACTTATTTGCTGTTCTCATTTAGACTGTAACTTTGCATCGACAAAGCACAGCACCACGAACTTTAACTACCAAGATGGGTGGAGTCTGCTTTGCCAGATATATGTTTACACAGTTTTACAAAAGCATGGCTTGGGGCAAGTAGACAATTCATCTAATGGATGTCTGAACAGTTATTGAAAATCAATCCTTGTTGAGATGTACTTATCTGGTGGGGTTGACAGACAAGGAAGGTGGAGAAAGAGCACATAGAGCACATTATCTAAAGTAGCATCAGCTCTTGATTGGATGCATTATGGCTCTGCTGCGGTGATGTGTTCTTGAATGCACCATGACTGATTTTTTTCCAAACTGCTTCAGGCTGGAAGTGATTTTTCCCAAAAGAACCCCTCTCTCTAGTCTACGTACAAGCAAATTTACTAACATTACAAGATGTGTAAGCCTGCGAGAAGCCTGGTATTGATATGAACCAAATTGCCACAAGTACTCAGAGAATGTGCTGGGGAATCTGGCCTGTAGCAGTGCATTCCAGCAGACACTCCCATAAAACGTGCTTTGTCAGAGGCCCGTTGTACTGTCTCCCTTCTCTGAACCACTTACAGCGGAGTAGCCTACCGTCTGTCTCTGCTGCCATTCTGCATCAGTGCTCACCCCTTCAGATATGCCAAAACACCCCACCCCCACCTCCACCAACCCGGCACATGCACGTTTTCATTCCCGTTTGTGTAACGCAACAGAGCTGATGTTGGCTGAGGTTTTTTTCCACATGCTAGGCTAGCTCAGGTGAAGGCAGCAGAGTCCAGCACTGCTAAATTGGTATTCTCTGATGATGAATATCTTTACCTGACTGTCCTCTTCTACAGTATAATACACCTCTGTGCAGAGGCTGAGCCACAGAGGCTTGTGTGTTTGCCAGCTTCATTCCACTAAAGCAGGGCTGGGCCCAGCTTAGGGGGTGGGTGGCTGAGCACATGCAATGACAGGAAGTGAATTTTAGTTGAACATTGGTGGCACTTTTACCGTGTCGGTTGAATGTAGGATTTTACAGCTGCATTTTTGGCTTAAAGGTCAGCCTTGTATCCGTCACACAAGATGTTTTTTCTGCTTGTTTAACCCTAAATGGATGACTGCTGTTGAGCTGCAGCCAATAAATCATATAGTAAGGAAGTAGGAAGGAAGCCTATTCTGTTTTATATACCAGTGTCTAATAAGCAAGTCAGATTTGGTTTATGAGGTGAAATGATTGGTATGCATGTCGCTTTAAGATTACTGACCATTTTCAGCACTCAGGAAGTGTGTATGTTCAAGATAAATGGAGAGATTTGTTTAGAGTGGTTAGGCATAAAGCTCATCTCTCAACACTCTGCTGTCTGCTGTGTCTGTGTACTTATTAGCCCCATGTGCTGTCTGCATGGTGTAGGTCTGCATTACAGGGCCTCTTTCATTCTGCAGGCAGAGACACAGTCTACCAACACCACTGAATACGATCCATGTTCATTTATAGTGAAATACGTCCAGCCATCGCAACATGTTGGCAGATGTTTTAGACTTCAGCTTGTGATTTCACAAACCTTTGGTAGAGAACTAAGCCATGTCGGTTAAATGCTTATCATATCAGACGATATCAAATCATGTCTCATATTGGCAGTTAAAATCAACTAATTTAATGTTGTGCATCAATTATTCTGCTGTCTTGTTTTTGTTGCCTTTTAAACCTCTTTTTCAAGGGAGACTATACATTAACAAATGTCATATTAGGATTGCAAGATAATTTCCTGATACTGCGGTTGTTTTACATTTCCTCCTCTGTTTTGAATATATAGCTTGCTGATGTGTGTCCTGTTGGTTTCAGTGTGGCCTTTCTGGTTATAGAGTGTGCCCCAATTGTTCTGCTACTGCCTTTCAATTCCAGGAAATTGCTCAAAAGGGAGGTTAAAGTTTAGACGAGTGCTTTATTCACATTGAGTGACTCTGTGCTTTCTTAACTGAAAGCAACAGCTTAAACAAGTAGACTGTGCTTATAAGCAGACAACTGAAATTACATGAAACCACTAAAGCTTTACCTTATATTACTTGTTGTTGTTACTGTATTCTTTATAAATTAAATTTCACCACTGAACCACCCTTTGTGCAGGCATTTTGAATTAAAATCATGAATATTTTACCAGTGGTTACTGAAGTTAAGACTTATTTTTGTATAATTTAATACATTTTATCAGATGGGGGGGAAAAAAGAAAATCAGCTAAATCAGTTGTTGAGTTTGAGTTTACTTCACACTACATTTACCCAGATTATTCTGAGTGCTGATTCATGTTGTCCAAATGCTAAAAGAGGTGAGAAAATCTGTCCAGCCGCCACCCATCGCCTTGCTTTGATGACTCACAGTCACAAACGCGCGTTACCGTCAGAATCACCATACCGAGTGGCCTGGTGCTTCTCTTTTGTACATTTTTGTCAGAAACAAATGGAACAAGTGTATGAGCTCTGTTTGTTTTCCCAATATAGTATTTTTATTTCTATTTTTGCTACAACTTCCATTAAGATAAAACGGAAGACATGTCTCACCTATATGATTTTACATGATTGGGTGTTTTTATTTAAGTGTGTTTATACAGATGATTTGTTATAAGGCATTTCACTGTTATTTGAATGTCTTGTGTGTGTTGTTAGGTGGACACGACAGTCTGTGGTGTTTTGGAGAGTGTGTCAAGTACATACTCTGCTCTTGTGTCTGTTCAAATCACAGTGTTTCTGCTCAGCAGCAACAGAAGCCTCTGGCTTTGGTGAAAATTGAAGTCATCAGGTAGTCTTATAATTAACCATCATGCATTAATGGCGTAGAGTTTCCTCTATTAACACCAGCCAGATGTCGGCACTTTGTCTTTAGGCATGTTCTGTCTCACACCAGAATAATCTCTCACACTCGCACATAAACAGAGTTAGCTGCTGTAATGGCCCACTCAATGTGTTTGTGTCTCTTTTGGTGTTCATGGTCTACTGTTGGTTTGGAGAGATGGTTTCAGTCCAAGAGCCATCACAGCATATATCAATCTGTGGTCCTAATCAGCCTTTAAATTTATAAAGCGGTGGTTTTGACTGAAGTTAATTGCTTCTGATTTGACCAAGAGTGTCTTAGTCATTTCATCAGGGTCCCATTGGATGTCCTTCAGGGTTACATGGTGCAACATTCCTCTGATACTTAATTGGGTGGTTATTACCAGAGGACTAGAGAATGCAAATTAATTTAACATGGGTTATAGATCCAGAAAAGTCATTATATTGTTAGTAATTTCCAACTGGCATAGGAAACATCAGCAAAAACCATGTAAATCACCAGATCTGCAAACCATGTGTGTTTCTAACTACAGCTATTACGATTATTCAAACACTAGATTATTTGCCAGGAAATGATTTAGCAGTTATTATGAAAGTTGTTTGATGAATTTAAGTGTGCTCCTGTTTTCAAATGATGATGATGATAATAATAAATAAGGTCCAGTTTCTGAATTATAAACACTTGCTATTGTGCTCAGTCTTTGGTGGTAGTACATTAAACTGAATATCTTTGGGTTTTTGAGAGATAGATTTATAATTTGGACTATATATACAGTGCACATTTCACTATTTCCTGACAGTTTATTAACCCAATGCCTAATCAATTAATTGATCATGAAATGTGTTCACATACAGCCATAGTTATCAGTAAAGGTCAAATGACAACAATGTTTTTGTAAATGTGTATAACTGTTGTTAGTGGACTAGAACTAGTGAGTAATGTGCCCTTTAGATTACAGATTAATGTTGACACAGGAAGTGGTTGACACGACAGGCCTGCAGCATTTTCAAGCCTTAAGCTGGGCACCTAATTGTCCTCTATCAGTCTGTAGTTGATATGTGTGGTCAGAACATCACCAACCGTCACTCTGTGGGATTTCTGTGCAGACATGCAGTCTGAAATCCCTCTTGTAGCTGCAGGGTTACTGTCCAGGCCAACTTGTTTCTGCTTCTCACCAAAAAGGAGCTGTGAGCCTGACTGAGCATTTTTGCTCCTGATGGGCTGAAATGCATGCATCACACGCTGAGACACATAACCTACATAGAGTGGTGTATACACGTACACAGACACAGCCATTATAGTTTCACCCACATGTGTACACATTGACTAGCGTGTCCTTGAGATGTGCTCATGCAGGGAAACGGTGGTGTGTTTTTGTTTTTTTTTGATGGGTTTCTTTATTTCCAGAGCTCTGTCTCTGCAGTGTCCTCATTTTCCATCTGACTGTCAGACCCCAGTGCCTGGGCACCAAAGAGCCAGGTTTTCTTGGAACAGGACAAGGCTAACTGCTGGATAGCCTCTCTAACAAAAAAACTATGGGCTGTGTTTTACCCCACATCTCCCTCTTTGTTTCCCTCTGGCATGCAGTCATTTGATGCTAGATCCCATAATAATGGACTGAATATAATCCTACCAAAAACCAGATATTCAGATTGTGACTTGCCTAGGTGAAGCTCAAATGGGTGGTGGTTTATTCTTGGCACTAGAACGTGTCTGTATTAACATCGATCCTGAAGGATCCAGTCATGCGTGGGCAATGTTATGGACGACTGGTTAGATTTGGCATGAAACTGTATATTGGATGCTTCCGCTGTAACCACATTAATTTAACCACATATTTGGCTTCACCTGCTCTGTATTTAAAAAGACACTGATGTCATGTTTGTTCACAAGAACGTGTTTATTTTTAAAACAAATTTGACTGTAAAGGTTTGCGCTGCTGAGTGAAGTAAATCTAAATCCTTTATGTTAATTTGGCAGAGGCTACTTTTACATCAGTGTTTGGGTGCTGAGACGTGTAAAAATGCTGTGAAACTGCCGCGGGTCAGTGGATTTCAGCTGAGGAGGTGGGCTGTAATGCGTCTTGGAGATAGATTGCGTTCATACATGCTCAGGAATGTGGCTCCATGTCGTCTGCAGACCATCTCTGAATGTCGTGTTTGTGATTGGATCACTCGGGACTTTATGTATTACCAAGTCTGAACGTGGCCTGTGTTTCACTTGCCTGCATGCATTAGATATTATCTGGGTGATTTACAAATACTATTGAATGTTTAGCCATACATGTAGAGAATACGCCTGCAATGCCAGAATGAAGAGCTGAATAGTGGTCCTTTGAAATTGAGAGGGAAGTGTTTAACTTTTACTGTTGGCAGTAAGGTGAACTGTGGACACATGCAGCCCTGCCTGCTTTCAAACGAGGCCTGAGCAATCATATCCCAGTGTGTACTTAGAGCGGTGAGTCTGTTACTTCATCTAAGGGGCAGCCTAGAAGGTTGTTATCCATGTGAAGGTGGGAAGATAATGAGGGTTTTCCCAGTGGAATGTGGGTTAGCAGGTTGGATGAGGCTTAGGAAAGGTTTTCTTAACAGTTGAGTCTTGGTCTCTGGAACAGACCACAGGTCAGTGTTTATTTTGAAAGCAATACCAAAGTCCAAAGTCCACATCAGCTGATAGACTCACAAAAACCTAAAAACCATTTGCATTTACACAAATCCTCTGCAAGGCTTAGACTTACCTTTTTATTACAGATCCGGAAAATGAGAAGTCGGCTGTAAACGGCTGTAGTGGTGGAGAGTATCGCACCATACTGGGCTGCTGCCACAATAGTAGATGCACCAGTCAGCCACCACAGCTGCAAGTCAGCTGAAGCTACAGGAAATGGAATCTGTCTGCTGTATACTGTTGTTTGTAATGGGATTTGCTATTGCAGTACTGGCCAGAACAATGGAGAGGGAGAGCAGTGGAAAGAGTAACAGAAAGTGTCCGTCGGCAACTCCCTCAGGCCTTGATCCGACTTGGATGTGGAGTGTGTTTGGCTGTGGATCACAGTTCTACTCCCCAAGAGCCCGCACTTGGTTGTTTCTCTTTTATTTTTTACGAACTTCACAACAATATTGCTGCCTCACAGCAACAAAAACCTGTGTTAAACACATAGACTTGTCTTTTGTCAGTGCTTACCACTCTGTGTGGTCCATTACATCCAGACAGAACTGACAATGCTGCTCTTAAGACCAGAAGCCTGAAGCCATATTGTATGCCATTCACTAATGGAATGAATGATGTCTGAAGTGAAATGTGCATTGTGCTGCCTGTTTAGTCATGTTTCCATACTTAGTGCTGCGTCCTCTGTCCATCTGCAGCTTCCACAAACATCAACATCCTACTGGTAAAGAGTCAGCTGTGAATCTGTGCTGTAACACGTGTTACCTGTGTTATCACAGCACCTTACCAGTGCACAGAGAAATTATAGACATTTTTTTTTCCTGACAGCATCACTAATGTGTTACCCTGTGGAATCAAACCTTCATGATGCTGCATATGTTTATAATCCATACGAGATGTTATACTTTGATGTGCAGTTTTCTCCTCTGTTTTCAATCATAATTCTGTGCTGTTTGTATATGAGATTAGTGTTTTGTGTGTGGGCAATTGGTGTAGAAAGTGATAAAGAGTGGGTGAAAGAATGAGGGATGCCGGAGCACCCCGAGGCCATGTTAATAAGGACTCACTCTTTCTTTCCCTCCCATTATTTCTTTCCCTCTCCATGTCTTTGCACTCCTCCCTCCCTTCCCTTGATGATAGCAGGAGCAGCCAGATCATTGCTTCACATTCTGGCGCGTTCTCTCTCTCTTGCCCACCCCTCCCCTGCTTGCTCCCTTCCTCTTGTGCTCTCCGGCTCCTTCCTTTCATGTTTCCTCCCTCCCTCCTTCCAGTTTTCTCCAATCCTCCCTCCCTCAGTTCTTCTTTGAAACCTCAGGCCACAGATCAGCCCAGTGCCAGGAGAGGAAAGGAAAGGAGGCGAGAGGGTGGGTGGGAGAGAGGGTGGTGAGGAAGACTGAGGCACAGCCTCTTGTGAAGATGGACGGTGTAGCTACAGAAACTTGTAGGCCTGCAGAGATGAACAGACAGGGAGTCAAAGGGTGGCTCTCAGATTGAGCACAGTCTGTTGCTGTGCATGTACAAAACACAGTCTCATTTTCAAGTATAACAGCCAAGATCTCAGTCTAATTGGGAACAGATTAGATGGCAAAAATGCGCATGGATGCTTGACGATCACAAACGTAACAGCTCCTCTTCTGTCTTCCAAACCATTGAGTCAAACATATTTCAGTTTGTTGGTAATAGAGGAAGTTTTGTTTTTGTAACTGTCCAGTGTGGGTATATTCAAACTGTTTCCCCATTGCTTCACCTTTTAACAGTCAATCTTCTTCCTGTCTGCATCCAGTGTGTCTCCCTGTGAGAATAAAAATGACTTTTTATTCATTTAGTTTCCCTGTGTGTGTGTTGGTTAATGTCTGTTATTGTGTGTTCGTGATTGGTATAGTCTCCTATTGTGGGAGACAGGTGGAATCAAATGTCTCAGATCTCATTTCTCTCTCTCTCTGTCTCTCTCTCTTTATTTTTGACAGTACTGGCATAAAAGATGCTTCAGCTGCGAGGTCTGCAAAATGACTCTAAACATGAAGAATTACAAAGGCTTCGAGAAGAGACCATACTGCAATGCGTAAGTTGTTCCTATCTTATCATTTCAGGTTTTATGCAACACTGGATCAGCATTTATCCCACAGACACTGGCTGTAGTGTTTAATCTGTCCACAAACTGAAATAGGACTCTCTAACTGTGTGTGTTTGTGTGCATGTTGCAACCCAACTACGGCCCCTCTCTCCCTCCTCTTCTGTTTATCTGCGTCTATTCCAGCTCCCCCCTCAGAGAGCAGTCCTATATGTGGTGTGGGAAAGTGCCTCACATCCTCCTCCTCCTCCATGTTGGGGAAGGGGAGGGGAGGGGGGGTCAACAAAGGAAATTCCTAAAGTTCCTCTACAGTGACACAGGCGGACACTTTGAAAACTAGCATGTCCACTCGCGCTTCAGCACATTGTCTCACACTAAAGGCTCATCAGGAATCCTCCTCTCCCATTACTTAGAATGATTTCCCCTCCTCTCAGTGCATGTTCGTGAGCATGAGTGTATGGCCTGAAAGGGAATGCAGAAGGCGTTGCTTCATGTTTTGACAAGCTCTTTTTGCATGTTTTTTTTCTCTCTCCCTGAAATGGCACTTTATTGCTAGGGAATTAAATCAAGACTTGTCAGGCTATTATTGTCATTTTGTACTCTCGTGGAAACTCCATGGTAGCAGACGAGCTTGTGGTTTGCCATGTTCTATAACATTTGGCTTCCATTATGATTAATACCAGGAGCGAGTTACTTGTCTATATAACAGATTTCTTTTTGTTTTTAAAGAAAAGGCACATTTCAAGTGTTCCCCAGTTACAAATTTGCCCTTCTACTTATATGTACAGGAGGGATAGTTTTGTCTTTGTTTCTCATGCATTCACTTATTGTTCTATTTAACCAATCTTTGCCCTCACTTTCATACACAAGCACAAAAACATACTGACAATGAACCTCCCTGTTAATCCTCCATGTTCATAATAATTCCTTAACTGTGATACTAAGACTCAAATTGCTCATCCTGCGGAGGCACACAGACGTTCTTGACCACAGGTTTTTAGCAGAACAGGGAACCTAGCCTAGAGTTATTTGGTCAGCTATCCTGTAAATCAGTTGTGGATATTTCAGGGTTTGAACCAGTGTGCTGAAGCAGCAACAGAGGGTCAGGTGAGGTTAGCTGTAGCTAATGAGATTTAGGAGAAGACGAGGAGGAGGAGGACAGCAGTCGTCGAGCTGCTGTGGGAGAGCCAGTTAGGGCAGAAACCGGTGAGATCACCCAAAAAAACGAGTTGTATAAGTTAACATGTAGCTAACACAACATACAAGCAGAGCGTGGCTGATGGATTAGGTGTAGTAATAAATAATTTCCACGTTAAAGAAACGTTTCTAAAAATGTACTGTTCACACACGTGAACTGTAAAAAAACAAAATCACACAATTAGCCTTTTTGTAGCAGATATTATATAGGTTGACATAGTTGGGCAAGCACCGGTGTTGCTAATAAAAAGCAACGACTGTGTGTGCCAATACCAGGAGCCTACTATTTGTGTTACTAACACCTGTGTTTTTCCTTAATGGTTTAATGCCTCACCGTGACCCTGTGACCTCTACATTAAGGCATTAACTAGGGCATCATGATAGTCGCTAAAATGGAACACCGCAATCTGAACAATGCTGCAGAGGAAGCAGTGAAGACCGTACAACCACACATGACGTCACCTCCTAGTGAGACTTTATACAGACTTAAGTGGCTTCTTCTATTCCCACTCTTCTTGTTCCCACTCCCTGAGCCTGCAGGAGCAAGGCCCTTCACTGCCTGTATATTATGGCTCCTTCCGTTTGTTTAAAAGCAAGTCATGTTCAAGTAAACATCATCAGTGGAAGAGCCTCCCGCTTCAGGAAAGGAATGCTAGGATGAAGGCTGCGATCTCTGTTATTATTATTCCGTGGTATGACTACTTTATCATTACTCTATATTTGGCCCTCGTAATTGATATAGGAGTGGTTTGTTTTTCGCTGTATTCCCATCCACCTCTTCCTTGAGAATCTCATCCCTGATTAGGTACTAGAGTCACAGAAGGGGCTTGTGGGAGATGTGGGAGGGCAGATAAGAAGACGGTAAAATTCTTCAATTCCCCTGAAGACTGTGGCAGTCATTACTTGGACACTGCCTTACTGATGGATGGTGTGATATCAATCAAGGCAGCTATGTGTCGGCATTTAAGCTCGTCACACAATGTCTTGATTTGGGTTTGTTCTTCACAGTTCCTGCTGACTTCCACTTCCACTCCAGCTTGAATCCAAGATGAAGTCATGTGTTAAAATGCAGTTAATGAGTAACCAGTCAGTGTGTCACTGCTCTTTTGTTTGTACTGCATTCATGTTAAGCGGATCAGAGACCTAGTCATTTAGTAACTTCTGATACAACTGATAATACATTTTTGCCCGTCATGTCGACCGACTCTTCTCTGTGGTGTGTGTGTGTGTGTGTGTGTCATCATCTCTTCAGTCTGAATACTCTGGTTTCAGTTGGATATTCTGTACACGCTAATGAAAATGTTCAACCTGAATGATGTATTACAACCTTTCCAGGTCTTACAGGGTCAACTTTTCCACATCTCCTGGTCCTACAATGCAAACAGACCTCTCCTCCTGCACAGTAGGCGGTTTGTGTGTGTGCATCCCTGTATGAGTGTGTGTGTGTGATTACACATGCGTGGCTAACAACCTTACTCCTACACCCCGGCCATGCCTCCCCTCCATTTTGATCACTCCCTATTTTTAGAGTTCACTGGGCTAACTGTGTTTGTGCATGTGTCACCCACTCCTGTCTGCGACTTATTACCTTGTTATACAACATGACAGGTCGTGGAGTGTTCTTCTGACTCATCCATACCGTCAAAGACGCGCACCAAACCCAAGCATGGTCTGGTTCCGCACACAGACGACGCATTGAGATGCCACTGAGTCACAAAGCTCGTATTATGTGTGCAGCCCTGTTGCAATCTACTGCTCATCAAGAGCAAGGACAGTTTGAAAACGACAGCGAGGCTGTTGACACAGATGTGGCCGAGCTGAGCTGAGCAAAAGTGTGTTGAAGCCCTACAGCCTCTGAAACATACAAGCAGGGGTTTTCAGGCACAGTAAAGCTCTGTGACAGGAAGTGTGTTTGACCACAGGCCAGCCACACCCAACTCCAGAGAAAAATGAACATATATTACCAGTTTGGTAGCTTTGATCAAGGGACATCCCCCAGAAGGAAAAGATACCCTGTCAGTGGACTTGCCTATATGAGTGCTTCAAGTATACATCATAAAATGTATGTTCAGATTACCTTCATATAGATGTAGCTATAATGTCATGCTAGTTGGCCCTATTGATATAAAGATGGGGTCTTACCTCAGTTATAATTGTTTATCAGTGTAGCCGGACAACAGTACATCTCTCAACAATGAAATCATGACCTTATTTGAATTGTTTTTGCATCGATCAGCTTGTTAAACACCCTCTCGGGATCACTGTCCAACAGAAAGGCGACATTCAGATGTAATGTTTACATAAAGAAAATTCAAGCTCCCAGTTTCTGTATGCGTGTGTGACCTGCATGTGTCTGGCTCGTGCTAGCAGGAACAAAGTGCGTTGGTTTGTCATGGGTTCACAGCAACTTCTGCTCTTTTCTGCTTCCCACTTTTTGTTTTCAAATGATAATATTTAAAATGGCAAATACTTCATTTTTCAACATGGCTTCATGTGAAACACATCACCTTTGGACTGTGTATAGAGTACATCTATTAAATATCCTTGGGATGAACTCCAAGTCAATGTGTTTATGTGTTGTCAAGAAAACCGTAAACATATTGCCTAAATGGGTTACCCAGAGGCACGGATTGAGGATTTTTCAGGTCACCCAGTGCCCTGCAGGCAGGCTGGGAACTGCAGTTCATATTAGATAAGCTGTGACGGGGCTCTTCCCCTCCTGCTGGATGTAAGCCATATGTTGTAACTGCCGTAAGGACCACACTGAACTGGCCGGCACCGTTACTCGTTGACCTCAAGGCTGCTCGAGCACAGGAGCCTCCGGTTTATAAAAACACTGCCTTATGCTTTGCACGTACATCAGCAAGTTAGGTGATCAATAAGTAGCGTGTGATGACGAATGGCTTTTGGAGCGAAGCTAGGTGTGCTGCATGTGTGCATGGAAAATGTGCATTTGTGCTTCCTTTTTGTATATTTACGTTTGTCATATTTGTTTCAGACAGAGCAGTGGGAGGTCGGGTGGTTATGGGTCTGCGACTGTCAAGAAACTTCCCAGCATCCATTCAGAAAAGAGATTGGTCCTTGTGTTGTGCTGAAGGGGGCTGCCCATGACATAATTTACACTCACCCACTGTCTCTTTGACCCTGTTGTGTCTGCTGCATGCTGTTCCTCTTCCTGTTATCCCTATAGTGCCGTGCCCATCAGTGTGTGTGTGTGTGTGTGTGTGTGTGTGTATGTGTACTGTATGTGTGAGCACTTGGAAGGATTTTTCCACACCTGCTATGGCTCGCCTCCAAAACTTTGCAACCTTGAGGCCCTTTTCCCCCACACACAGCCCCTGTCTGCACTTCCTCTTTTTCAGACTACCATGGCTCCCACTGACGGACCATTGTGTGTTCTACTGACATGCCTTTTGTCTACAGGGGCTTCTAACTCAACCTCAAGACCACCTTGAATAACAAATGCCCTACTACGGGCCCACAGACTGCACACTGTTTGAGTTATGGTGTTTTTTTTCTTAGAGTCTTGGCTTGAGCGTCACAGTGGGAGTTTGAGCAAATACTGGCATCTGCTTGTGTGTTAGTATGCGTGTGTGTATGTGTATTTATGGTTTACTAACGTTCTTTACTGGGTTTTTTTTGTGCTTATTTCACAGACACTACCCCCAGACAAAATTCACCTGTGTGGCTGACACTCCAGAGAACCTCCGCCTCAAAAAGCAGAGTATGATACAGAGCCAGGTAAGTCTTTGTGCTTGTAGCTACTTGTTGTATTCACAGCTGTACCAAATGCACATTTACAAACACACACAGTTTGTCCACACCTTGGCATTGTTTCACAATGGAGGTGATATAAAGATATACTTGATTTGGAAACCCTGGATTGAGTTGACCCAAAAACTGCATCTGGCTTTAAACACCGTCACAAAACCAAAGTCTAATTCTGAACCTAGTTTAGACAATAACTTTGTGCTCATGGCTTTAAGACCCACCTGTTGAATAAGTCGAGTGTGAAATCAATTCACAGTGGAAAAGTAGGAAAGGGTTGTGTGGGAGCTGCGAGGCCATGGAGTATTATTTTATTGTAGTGTTGCAGTGTAGCGCAAGATTGTAATTGCATTTATTTGAGTGATTCTTTGTCCCAGTCCAGTGTGGTAGGGACCCTTCACTTTCCAAGCCAACAAAAATGCACTGAAATATGAGGAGTGCACTTTAGATTAAATTGAAAAAGTATGGAACTATCAAATAGAACATTACTTAAAACTTTTGTAACACTTTTCCGTTTCCTGTTATCACTAGCTGAGACACAATGCGTGTTACACAAGGAAGCATTGCAGTGTTATTTATGTGTATTACACTGAATATAAGAACCTTTAGCTTTGTAATTGTAACAAACTGAAGAAAACCATGCCTTTCAGTTGCATATTTGAATTATGTTTAGGACCAGCCTGAAAGTTTGCCTTATCAGAACGAGTAGTCCAGAAAATGTACCATTTTTCTATAGGAACTAAGTGGTGTTAGTTTGGGGGAAACCAAATTAGACTTGGATTCTTGTATCTTTGGATTTCTTTTTAAGCTCAGGGTTTTGGTTTTTTTTGTCTACAGACTTGAAACAAAACCTTTTGTCAGATTTGCTGCCTCTATTTTGGCTGACTTCTGTTGCTAAACTCCAGAGGCTGAGGACAGAAGAGCTTACACACTTTATTTCTGGGACAATCCTTCCATCAGAATGATGTATCCATATGTATGGTGTATCCTTTGTATGCCTTTTTAAGATGGTTTCAAAACAGGATTACAGCTCCATACATAACACTTTATTGGCTCAAAGTGCAGTAATACTGTAGCTAATGTACTTTTTTCCCCTCAGCATTTTTTGTTGCTCTAAATGGACTGTTTATGGTTCTGATTTTTTAACTCTAGATATCCTTACCAAAGCTGTGCTATGTGAACCTTACACGAAGACCCAAATAGATTCTGTGAGATTAAAAAAAACCCTCCTCGGACCAAAAATATCCATATGAACTAGGTCATGTGTTATTGCCTTAATAAAGAGGCTCTGACGGAGAGTCAGAGCGTCTTATACTCGACAACAGACTTGTAACAATGTTTTTTCCAAGTGTGGTTTCCTGTAGTTAAAGGAAGAATAACGATTCACAGATAGAGCGTGTTTTAAAATGATGCTTTGTTGCAGCAGACTAATCAAACATGAAGGCTGCCATGTCAGGTTTCACTTCTCCTATTATGTTTCTTAGTAGCCAAGGAACTTGTCTATCAATGTGATCTCAAAAACAACCACAGAAGAAGCCACATAATGCATGTTAGTGGAAAGCCAGACAAAATAAATGTCAGTTTCCCAGAAAATCTTCCATTCACATAAAGTCATTTTCAGGCCTCCAAAGTGTGGAGGTCCCACTGAATGATCTATGGGAAAAATGTTGAAATGTTGTTTTCCTCAGCCTGTAATAGAGGAGTGAGTTGTCCACAGAGTAGGCGGGGCTTATGAAAGAAGGCAGATCACTCATCTTATCTGAGTGTCGGTGTCAAAGCTCTACACGTTAGTCTGGGAGTGGGGGGGTTGGTATTGGGGTGAGTGCATTGGTCATAAGGGCAGGGAGATAACTGAGGGATTGAGGGACAGATGGTGTTTATCTACATGGATTGTGTGTGTAACAGCCCTCCCATCACTGCCTACAACACTCAACCATACACCAAGACACAGTGATCAAATTCATGGTAAACAGTAGCCTAATATCGCATAAGCCTGTCATACACGAAAGATTTTTGCGTGATTAATGTGGTCATGAATGTTGCAGTTGTGTGAGAACATTAGTCGGTGGACACGAATGCCCACAGCTTTAAATGAATGGCCTAAAATAGTATAATAATCAATGGTGCTGTCGACTGTAATTATCTTTGAGTAATCCCATTATTTTCTTGCCTGTGAAAAAGAAAACTGTGACCCTTTTTGTGTCCATGACTTCCGTCCAGGCTACTACGGAGTGAATATGACAACAAATTTGCTTAAAATATTCTTTTAGTTGCACAAAGTGTAGAAAATGAGCTGTTGATTAGCGCCCATGTAGAGCAGGTAACTTTTAAAGAATTGATTAAATGATAAATGAATATAGAAACTCAAGATGATGCACTCGAATTACACAAATATATGTAGAACCGAGCCTCTAGCACTGTGATGGCTGTTTGCTGACAAACACACATTTTGCAAACAAGTTGACTGTGTTTGTGGATAACTGTGGACAACTAACACCATACCATTGCTGCTACTTTGTTGCCACGGGAAACCTATTGCTATGGTAGCAGGGTAGAGGTTTGTCACACCTCATTACAAGACTTTGCAGGGGGAAACAGAAAGAAACAAGATGGAGAGAGGGAGAGAAATTAAGAAACTGGAGTGAGCAAATTTGGGAGGAGGGAGAGCAATGAGGCGCACAAGAACAAGGGAAGAATAAAGAAGAGACAGGAAGGCACCAAAACAGAAAGAGGGAGGAGTGCAGGGGGAAAAAGGAAGAGATAAATGTGAAATCCCTCGAGGAAAGAAAGCCAGAGGAATGCAAATAGATGCAGATAGAAAGATTATTACGAGGGAGAGCTCTGGCTCTATGGGATGTCTGCATCTGTTGCTGCCGAAGCAGTAAAATATGAATGAATGAAAAAGCAGCAGCGAGAGGGACGGCAGTGTGGGTGGGTAAAGAAAGCAGGGACATGATTGGAGGAGGAGAAGGTGTTGCATGGTTCCAAGAAGACAAAGGAGAGGAACTGGCAAATGAAAATATGGGGGAGACAATATGGAGACTGATGGGGGGAACACTGTGAATGAAGGACACATTAATGTTCTTTGTGTGCATGCTTGAGTACCATTGAATTGGAATCATCGATTTGATTAATCTTGGTCTTTCGGTGGACTTTCTGCTAGGAGGTGACAGCAGATCACACTGCATCACACACTGCATCACAGCCGTGTCATCACAGGATGAGAGGAGGACTGGTCAGCACTGTGTTTAGCAATGTCAGACATCATGTGGGCATTGTGGGAGCGGATGTGCTGTAAAGCGAGGCTCTTTTCTTAGAGGAGGGCAGGATTCAGTGTGAGGGGGTGGAATCGAGAGATTTGTCCCTGTTGAAATGTCATGACATGTGTCAACAAGGCCTGTAGCACAAAAGCCAGAATGTGTCGCTGGCTCTTTGGGTTAAAAATAAAAACACTTGCCTGACTTTCTGTTTCGGGTTTTGTAGACTGGTGAATGTAGTTGTGGGTTTGAGTATTCTGCCACAGGACAGCGGTGAGGTTGGACATCCATGCATTGTTGTTTCTGATACTCATCTGACGCTGCATGGGCTGGACACTTCCTTCTTTGCCCTTAAGGTCAGAGCAGGGTGCGAGGGCTGGAAACACACACACACACACACACAAACTAGTTGTCGTACACTACCTCACACTTCTGACCTTATATGGTTGCTGCCATGTCCTGTATATGAAGCTGTCACGCCCCTGCAAACAGGAAGCAATCGTCACCACAAAAAAACTCTGATATACGTGCATTGGCCAACCCAACTTTGCTAGCACATGAACACTCCATGAAACACATTCAAATGCAAGTGATAGTTTATGCAGAAGGAAAACACTAATTATTTCTGCCTCAGAAAGTGTTTCTGTGGTTTGCTGTGCTCATCAGAAAATAGGGAAATACCGCTACTGCTGAAATATTGCAACACATTCACCCAGCACACACTAGAATACCAATGTCATAATGCCAAAGAAGGTTTGAGGTCATTTTAAAATAAGTTTAAATGGACCACTGCAAAAGGTGAAGGTGTCATTTCTTCTTAGAAACAAGAAAGTGTCTTTTTCTTATTCTTACATTGAACATCATTTTTTAATTTGTGCCTCAATATTACATTAAAGGAGTAGTTCAGAGTGTAGCTGTGTGAGATATTGACACATTACCCACGGCATCTGTAAGATGGTCACTCTGTCTTACTGATGAAATGGCTGCCAGGAAGGACAGAAGCTACAAAAAAGCTTGCTTAATAAAAATGTATGCCTGCTTAAGGCTTCTCTGATATCTTAAGAATGTGTTTGCCACTTTTTCTTGCCATTAGACCGCCTTTTCTGACTGGAAACATTTGTAAATCACTCGTTGTCCTGCATCAGTCCATACTGACATCATGGCACATCGGAGTTGTTAATCCACGAGTGTCTCCGTCAGTAAGATCAAACATGTTATCTTGTGACTTAGATGTCAGAAATCCTTTGTTTGGATTAACCTACAGTAAGTGAGGCAAACAGCAGTAGAGCAGCAGGTCCCGTGGCAAACTTCAGTTTCCAGTCATAAAATGCTGTCTAACCATGTTTTCACTTGGCGTTTGTTGGTGCCATGTGTGTTCCAGGCACTTCAGGTGTGGACAGGGCACTCAAGTCAACTGTTTGTAAGACCACACCTCAAAATACCAGAAATATCCCTTTAAAAATGCTGGCAATTCCAGGTCATTTGGACATGATTCTTCAGTAATAACTTGCTGTTATGTTTTATCAGCTTGATATCGATACTGTATCGGCTGTAAATGATTTAAATGTGTTGTATTATCGCTGAACGTGTGGTCGATGGTGAGAAAAAGGACCAAACCAATACTGTAAATAGGAATAATGTGATTACAGTAGCATTTTAAAGTCTAATAAAATATAGGCTAATCTTTTAAGGCAATCGTCAGCTAGGAAGTAACATCAGCAGAGTGTTCATTTGACTAGAGGTGACATTTAGGGCTTTCATGTTAGGTATCTAATGGTGTCAAGCAGCAATGAAGTCAATGGTATAAAACATTTCCCTGCTGCTATAAAAGTATTTTATCGGGCCAACACACAGCTCATTAAAACGTGCAACAGATCCATTTGCCGTTTGCCATTTTCAGATACTGGGGACCCTGATGCCAAAGAAACGGTTGATAAAGCATTGTAATCTTTATTTTTGAAGAAAGCAGTAGATGTGTATGTAAAGAATGTGTCTACAAATAATAATAATAATAATGATGTTTCCATCTTGACAAACAAGAACACATTGAAGCTGTTCATTTTGACAGTTATTCATTTTTTTGGTGTTGCATTTTTAACCATCTCTTTTGCTTCTGTTGTGGTTAAATTTCCTACTCCAGGTTCTCTACAAGGAGGAATTTGAGAAGAGTAAAGGAAAAGGTTTCAGCGTGGTTGCTGACACGCCGGAGTTGCAGAGAATTAAGAAAACTCAGGATCAAATCAGCAATGTAAGTTTCAACACATGCACCACCACCACCCACATGGATGGTGTTCATCTCATTTCACTCAATCACAACAGAAGAGCACAAAGATAAAGTGTTGTTGGCCTGGTATGAATTTATTGACTCTAACCGCTTTTAGTAAAAGTTCATTGATTGTTTCTGAAATTCACGGAAAAGGGCAACTGAGAATTAGAGATAATCAAAGCCAGCTTTTGGCCAGGTCAAGCTAATCTGTTGTGCAAGTAAAAGACCTGGCAGAATACAAATGTTAGCACTTAGAGACTTACCAGTAGAAACTAACAGCTTTCAGATTTGCTGTTTCTTAAAGAGTTCATTGTTCCTGAGATCGGCCGCACTGTCACCATCACGTCAGCCCCCAGAGCTTTACTAGATTAAGAAGCAAAGCTTTATCGTGTTCTTCATCAAGTCTTTGTTTCTCATCCTCTCACTGAGTCACTACCACTAGTAAATGTCAATGTCTCCTCTTCGTTTATTGTAATAGAATTCCCCTCAAATCCCTTTCTGCGTGGACCGATGGCCTCCACGCTGCCTCCTCTTTCCCTCACCTCCTGTTATTGATCTGCGATTGCTCTGTAAATACAGAACAGCGACGGAGCAATGCACTCGGTGTTTAACCTGTGTCTCCAGACGGTTTAATTCAGCGGTAAAGGCTTTTATTTGCATGTGAAACACACTCAGTCAGACACAAAACATTCATCCTTACACAAGACCGGCACCGGCCTCACTAATGGCATAATTAGTGTGGAGGGTGATGGATAATTACTGCTTTCGTGGGATGAAAGATCCTGCGTGACTGAGATCAAGGGACTTTACTAGATGGTTGAGCGATTCGCGTATACATTACGTATTTTTGGGTGCACACAGACGAGCCACGTCAAGACAACAAGTGCATTCTGTCATCCTGATAAATACGTCATCTGACTGCTGGCATCCACAATCAGTGTTGAGGGAATCGCTTCAGATGAATGCCGTCCTCCCTGCTTGTCGCTCTTTCCTCGTCACTCGGAAACAAACCAGTTGATCCGGCGACGTCTCCAGAATGTCAGCAATGTGGAGCCTTTTCATTCACGTCCACTTGTCTACCAGTTCACTACAGCAGCGGTGCTAGACGATTCCCGTAAAAAAACCTGCTCCTTCAAAACAAACCTGAATTATCATCTTCACAAACACACACACACACACACACTCTCTCACGCAGCATATTGCACTTGAGAGCAGCCACTGTGTTGCAGTCACTCACTCGCTCCACTGTCTTTGCACTAACACTCCGTCATCCCATCCAGTCCTGTGAACACACTCCTTGTAAATGCTGCCGGCACAGTGGGCTCTTTGAGCGGAGACAGAATTAGAGTTGTAAATCTTGACTGGGACACTGTGAGTCAGTCTGGTATCAGCCTGGTATTAAGGGGGACGGGTTATTTAGCGTATTCATAGAGCAATCAGTCAGACTCGGCTCCATCATTGTGGCTCTGTTTCATGTCGTGTCACTGAATGCTGCCTTTGTTGCACCAGCTACAGAAGTTAAAGGGGATCATGTCATCTTCTTTCTTTTTTTTGTCACACCTATAATTCAAAAAGCCTTTAATTCTGAAATGGAGTAATATGGGTGATTAAAGTCACACTTTGGTGTATTTAGTCATATGATTGCGCACCACTTTGTCCTTTCAGTGTTTCCTGTTGTATTTAGGTGGTTTATTCTGTAGTCTGTTCCCTTCTCCCCCTCGTCTTTACCTGTTCCTCCCTCCATGATGTGTCATTAACGGTTGCTATGCAACTCTGAGCACACACTACTTCCGGCCGCTGAGATGTCATTTCCTGTCAGCATCAAGGTGCTTCCTGCAGGCTTTGCTGCACGTTGTGCGCCCCACCTTCATCTCCACAAATGCAGACATGTTGGAGAACAAGTGGGAGCCCCCTGGTGGTTGAAAAAAAGAACTGGAGAAAAATACACCTGTAGATTTATGCTCTAACCTAAATATTTTTTTTCTATCTTGCAGTGGGCAATAATTTTACTTGTAGAGGGGGGTTTATATGCGTCTCCTGTATTATTTTTTTTAAACCTCAAATATATAGAAATTATATGCTGACCTTAAATAAATAACAATAATAATAATAATCCTGCTTCTTATCCAGTTCCACATTGTTTTTAATGATTTATTCATGATATTTGGCCGAATTAATTTTATAATGTTCACTAATGTCAAGTTATACACATAATAATTCAAAGCAAGGTCTTAAAATGCCCTACATTGAATCTGGTGAACCAGGAGAAATCCTGTCGTAGTTGAAGAGGGATTCTCTATCTTTTCTGTGAATCATCCTTGTTTCTCTCTTGCAGATTAGGTACCATGAGGAGTTTGAGAAGAGGAAGATGGGAGGAGAGCCCCCATATCAGCCAATTCACCCCAGCACTGATCATTTTGAAGAGGCGGCAGCAGATGGGCGTGCTAAGGCGGGAGGATGGACAGCATCTAAGAGTACAGAAACATCTTTAAAACATACACATTTATTGGGAATGCCCCGAGTGTCGGATCAGAGCTAAACTGGGCTTTTTTTAATGCATGGCAATCATACGGATCACCTCTCTCTGATCGTTTACTCCAGCTACTGAGCTTTCCACATGCTCAGAACCTTCATGTAGCACAGCTGCAGACTGCAGCACGGGTTTATTTGAGGTAGACGCATTGTGGCTCTTCCCTCTCTGCCTGGTGTGTTGTAGCACTCAAGCGCACACACAGGTTTTGTGCAGCTAACTCTTCTTAGGAAACGGCATTGACTTTCATTCATCCGGGCAGTCTAAACAAATCCTTATTGCTAACGTGAATCATAACTAGTTAATGCCTCACCCTAACCGTACCACTCTTTATTTCTTAGTTTAAATATAGTTCTGCCTCATTCGAGCCAGGCTTCGGTCTCCATGAGAACTGCTGGTCCTGACAAGGACAGTGTTTATGCAAGAAAATGTCCCTAAAGAGGTGACAAATACACATGTTCAAATATCAGTAAAGTATCAGAGTAGACTTGGTTATTGGCAGATACTCTATAGCGAAAAGAACCGGTTGGGATATGATCGGCTGAAAGGGACATCCCTGCTCGCTGTATTTGTAGGGAGGATGAGGAAAACAGGGATGGACATCTCAAAACCTCCTTCTTTCAGCTTTTCCCTTTTAAGGGTTGCAACGGATCTTCTACCTCAAAATAAATCCATCCATCCATCCATTTTCTACCGAGGGTCGCGGGGGATGCTGTGCCAATCTCAGCTGACATAGGGCGATAGGCGGGGTACACCCTGGACAGATCGCCAGTCCATCGCAGGGCCACTTACAGAGACAAACAACCATTCAACCATTCACTCTTACCGTCACACCTACGGTGTCCAATCTACCTAACATAGTGGGAATTTATCATTGCAACAAAATCTCTCAAAACATTCAATATATAAAGTTACTTATTTGTACAGCGAGTACAGTATGAAACTTTCCCTTCAGTTCTCATGCCTCATGTTTGGCTCCTTCACTGCCACAGGCTGCATGAGCTCACTCCACTCAGGGATCTTGGTTTTAACTTGTTCATCGACCTCTTCTCTGCGCTCAACCCACTCAGCTGCTGCAGAAGCTGCTGTGTGTGTGTGTGTGTGTGTTTTTCACGAGAGTAATTCATTCAAAATGTTTAATTCATCGCTCGAGCCAAAAGAAATTGTTTGTTCAATCTCCGACCGGGGCAACATCGAAAGTAATGAAAGAGAAGCGGCATTTATAAGGGATCACGTCAGAAAGTTACTTCCAAGTAATTGGATGAGTGGTGTAGCTGCAGGTCTGCATCTTAAACACAAATGACTCACAGCTAAACACAGCTAGGCATTGTTCACGAGGTTGGGTAACAGGGAAATCTGGAGCTGTTGGATACACGTATTGACTTGCCATGTTTTTGAATTCCTCGCTCTGTCGCCGTCTTGCAGGCTGGAGTAAACACACCTGGCAATGACTCTGATTTCAATGTATGCGCTGCAAGTTCTAATTAGCAGTTAGCTGCTGTCATTAGAGGAAATGTTTGCTGCATATGAATTTACCCGCCTCTCTCACCTCTGTTTTACCAGCAGCTCACCAGCCCCCTGCAGGACCTCAGAGCTTCAATTATGACGCTCCTCCTGAACAAGTGAGCCAGGCGGCCGCTGGCCCTCCTCCCAGTGCCGGGGTAGGTCCCCCTCGTTTGCTGCATGTGGACTGAAAAGACGGATTGATGAATTTTAAAAACTAATTTGCAATTTGCTATTGCAATTTGCTCAACATTACAGAAAGTAATGATGTTTGCGACTTTAAAGATTAATGTTAACACGTTTGCACAAGCGCAAGAGGAGAACACCTGTACATAAGTCAACAACTCAAACATGTTATTTTAAATATGTTTTATACTGTTCAACTTTCAAAGTTGACACACAAAATGTGTTGTTTGTCGTTTCTCAATAAAACTTTTAGTTTTTCTTAATTTTAAATTGTTAAAAAAGTGATGCAGTAAAACATGCAGTAAATTGGAAATAACTGCCAGGTATTGAAAGTTATTCTGGAAAAATGGGCAAAAGCACTATTACATTTTAGTTACAGGACATTTTATGACCCCTTTTATGGTTAAAATAAGCAAAAAAAGTATGAAATAAGCTATTTTATTTGTTTCAGAACAGTAAATATTTGCTGGACATTTGTCGGAAATCTGGTTGAACAAGAAATATTTGTCAGTAAATTGTCAAAAAGCCTATGAAGTGATCAATCTGTTGACCAAAGGACTCTAACACTGATGCATCTAGATAGCACTCGACAGATCATTCAATAATGAAAATCATCATTGCATTTTATTTCAGTTTTATTCAGTTTAGTGTTTTTACAATGACATCGATACCACTTATTCGTGTTGGATATCCCAGCCTTGAGGATCAATATAAGTCCAATACTGAATAACATTCATCTGTGCTGCTTTGTGGTGATAATGTGGTGTCACACTTCTCTCAATACATTTATGATGATGATGATGATGGGGATTTTTACTGACTTGACGACGTCTGTGTGTCCACAGAAGCGGTACAGGGCAGTGTACGACTACTCTGCTGACGACGACGACGAGGTGTCCTTCATGGAGGGGGATGTGATTGTAGATGTGCAGCCGATCGACGAGGGCTGGATGTACGGGCGCGTGGATCGTACCGGCCAGCAGGGCATGCTGCCTGCCAACTATGTGGAGGCCATCTGAGTGAGAGGAAAAGAAAAAGAGGGAGGAGGAGGTAGAGAAAGGGAGGGAAGGAAGGAACGGAAAAGCCCAGTGCCATCTCATTCTAATGCCGCTTTCTCTTGATTTTACTCTTGTTCCTTAATCTGTCCTGTGAGAATTTGCCCGCCCCCCGCTTCCCTATTCTGCTCTCACTGTTCAGCGTGCCCACCAGACACCCTCTGTCTGTCTGTCTGTCTGTCTGTCTGTCTGTCTGTGCCGACGTCCGTCTCTGTTCTGAATGTGCCATCATCGTGTCATCTTCATCCTCTTCCTCTAACCCTGGCTCCACTCTCGCGTTGTCACAAGTGGAAAACTGACAAGTCTTAAAAAACTAAAGCTCGCCAATCAGTACGTCAGGGAGAGTCATGGCGTGTTGCACAGCTGCATCACAGCTATAGCACTTAAAACAACCCTGACGCATCATGCAGAAACAAAAAATGTTGAAAGCCCGACTTTTTCCCACATCTGTAGACATGATGCTATGGAGGAAGTGAAGTTTGACGTGTGGGTGGATGACATTCATATTATTTGTTGTGTGTTTTCCTTTCTTTACTTTTTGCAGCGTGATCTTGGCTAGACTGGAAACACAGTGTAGAATCTCAGTCAGAACCAGCCTTGAATATTTTGGAACTCGTGTACATTCCTTTAACCCTGTTGCACCCAATCAGCGCCAGTTTTCAGTCTTAACAGAGAGGATTTTAATATATTTATAGACTGACACACACACACATCTCGCACTCTTGTGCTCAACGAGGCACCACCCGTGTGTTTAGCACTGCATTGTGGGTATTGTAGTGAAACTGGAATAGCAGCCTAACTGAAGAGCACCTCCTGTGGCTGCTGCCTTTCTTGGATGCGCCGGGTACAGGAGGGATCAGGGAGAAGTTAGGGGAAATTATGAGTCCACGTCTTGCAGCCACACTGAATGCACCACCTCAGTTGGTGTGGATGTTCTGTCTTTACATGTTTATTTCTGCCTCTTGCAGCCTAAATGCCTTCAGTCCTCACGAAGAATCACAAGGAACTATTGAAGAAAGGTGACGGGAACAGGAACAGTCCCTTTCCCTTTTTGCTCCAAAATTTGAATCAAAGAGAACACATTTAAAAAAAAAAAAAAAAAACAGAAGGCCAAGCACAACTGTTATCTCAATTATTTGTTTTTATTTTAAATTCATTCCACTGTTTTTTGTGAGGGAACATTCCAATATATCTACCCCCCCCCCCCCCCATTTAATGTAATGGTGGAACTTTGCCTTTGGTGAATGTCTTTGTTTTTTTTTCCCCCTCAAGCTTTTCTTCATTTGCCTTTTTTTCTTGATATTGTTTTTAAAGGAAAATGTTAGTGTAATAAATAAATAAATAAACCAGCTACACAATTTATGAATCAAGACAGAGGATTTTCTGGTCTTGTGAAGTCTTAGTCCTGAGTCACTTGTGGGATTTATCGGCCTGCAGTTTTAAGCCAGAACAGTGCTGGCAGCGAAATGCTCCCACATTAAAAGTCTCTGACCAAGTCATTAGTACTGCTCGTTATTCAGGAGCTTCTGCAAAAACAGTTTGAGAAAGACGCTATTAAAAAAGCCCCTGGAATGCGGTTTTATTCAATGCTATGGCCGTTCAAACATTTGAATCCCATTAATTGTCATTTATTTTTGATATTTGACTAAAGCTTTTTATTTTATGACCAACACATGCAGAAAAAAAATCAAACATTGAAGTCACTGGTTGCTGAATCATTCCTCCGCTTAAATACTGTATTTCTGTGAGGACGTCGTCAGACTTTTAGAAACATACTTGACCATCTCTCGGTGGTGTAAATAGTCAAAAACATTTGTCCATGACCATACCGACCTCTTCCCCCTTTTTTTCCTCACTGTTCCATTCTCCCTTGTGATGCACTGTGATTGTCGGACACAAGCGATCAGGGCAGGTGTGGTGTTTCTGTGGGGTGGGGTGAGGGTCTGGCCCGTGGATATTTCAGCTTTATTAAAATAAACAAGGCTCTCACTATGTAGCTAGACAACATTGTACAGTTGTATATGAATCATACAGTGGAGTTAGGGACATGTTTTACAGGTCTTGGTGCTCTGGGCCTGCAGATAAAAAAAAAAAGAAATTAAAAAAAAAAAAGCGGCTCATTTTTTTTGTTTGTGTGACTGTGGCAGAGGGGGAAGCTTTGTGATCATAGAAGTTGACTCATGGAGACGTTCAGTGTGGTGCACGTTGTCAGTTGATGATGTACATTCGTACGAAAAAAGAAAAATATGTTTTGCAACTTTCTAATGTGATAAATTGTGACCGTGCTCATGAAAATAATTTACTACCACCTCAAACTGGTAAACAGTCTGCCAAACACAAATGAATGAACACACTGTACAGTATGAAGGCCTGTATTTTGCATTGAGCTAGTTTTAGTTTATGTGCAAAGCAGATGCTCCATCATCAAACTGTCACTCGCGTTGGTGTGCTTCACTTGGACTTGGAGGTTTCGCTTGAAGTGACTCAATCGATGTTCCTGAATTGTGATGTTTGCTCGGGTTTAATTTAATAACAAAGCTACTCACACTCGTAGCCTCTGTATCCATTTAGACTTACTGTTGTCCCGGGTCGTCGTCGATCCGCGTGTGTGGCCTGGATGAAATAGAAGCGTGGCCAATGACGGTGTGCGTCATCGTGTAAATGTGGCTCAGGATGGGGATTTTTTTTTTTGTATGTGAAGGCAAGGTCAAATTTGACCGCGTGATGATGCAATTGTGCTTGGCTAGGGGGCGACAGAGAGCAGCAACCGCATTGCTCTCGATCTCTCCCAAACTGTGAGGCAGGACAAGTTGTTTGTCTGACCTGGATAATACTGCTCTTCTGCTCTGGCGTCATTCGTCTACTGAACCGTAACAACATATCATAACCCTGTTTCTGTTCAGTCTCTGTCTAGTATCCTGTCCACTCATCTGCTGCCATCCCTCTTTCCTGCAGTCTTCATCGCTGGCTCCTGTGCTTCTAGTCAAACCCCCCCCCGCTTCTATGATAATGGTTATATACTGTAGACTTTGCAGAGTGAAATCATGTAATCCACATCTGCAGGTTTAGCATTCAGACCAATTTTGTGCATTCCATCTTTAAAATCATTTTGTTTTTGATATCATTTTTGTTATTTTTTAAATGTAAAAAAATAAAAATAAAGATACCGTATGCATATTGACCTACAGTACATGTGTATTCAAAACTCATACTGGAATACAAACTCGGAACTAAGGACCTGATATCATCTCTTGTTGCCCTGTTACAGCACTTCAAATTTTACTTATGATTCTGCAGACTCAATAAAATGTCATTTTTCTCAGGCTGTTGTTTGTGTCGCATCTGTTGATGTGCAGAACAGATATTTACGTCCTTTTAGACCATCGACGGATCAACCTGGAATAACATGTTATATGGTTACAATACAGGACACCTCTCTGTTGGAAAAACTGGTATTTAGTCCAATCACCAAAAAGATAACATGGCTACTGATGTGAGACAAATCTATGTTTTATATCTCTTGTGTAAAGTTTCAGTGTGTTAGAATTACTAACATCTAATGGTGAGACTGTAGATTGTAAATAATTGGACTCCTCACGTCGCCACTCCATTTCCCAAGTGCATGTGAAATGTGAAACACGCACTTTAGTTTGGGCTGCTGTAGAAAGATGGTGGAACAGGGGTCTCGACCTGTAATGACCTGGGAGCCAACTAAATGTCTAGTCTGGTCTAGAGGTGGTTGAAGTAAAAAAACAAACTGTTGTAAAGGGAGCAATATGAGCTGAAAATCATATCACGATATTTCATATCACAGAAACAATTTGTAGGATGGTATTGCACAGCATTTCAAAGTAAAAGTGTTTGTTTTTGAATATAGAATGACATATACTTCACAATAAGAGGAAGAGGAACTTTATTCATCTGTGAGATGAATAAAGTATCTATCTATCTATAAAAGCCATAGTTGTTATGAAAATTATTTATCCCCTGCCTTAAGGTGAGGCCTTTTTTTTTAATGTTGCCCAATAAACCTAAATTTCAATGTTACACACTAGATTAAGGCCAAATTAGTTACGTTAAATTGGCCCTGTAACTGCTAAGGGATGTATATCATTGAATACGTTCTCTTTTTACGTGTAGCGTAGTCTTTTATATATTTATTTTTTAATTCACCACCGCATTAAACTTCATTATTTCGTACTTTATACTTATACTATATAAACGTTTAATGTCGATGTTAAAATGTGATTGAAACTACATGCGAGGTCAAAATGGGACAAAAGAAAATTCCATGCATTCACTTCCTGTTTTGGAGGGGGGAGGGGCATAGGAGGGGCCGTCCCGCTCCCCGAGCTGTGCCGATCTTTGCCGAACTCTGCCGCGCCGGAATCTAGCTGCCCGTCCGTCCTTCCTTCTCGCACCTTCGCCGTCCATCCCTGACACCATTTCCATCATGGTGGACATTTTGATGTTGATGTTTTTCGCCATCATGGCCCTCGTCTTCCTCTCCTACATCATCTACGTACTATGATGATGATGATGATGATGATGAAGATTCTGCTCAGCGACACACACGGTGACGGTTGTGTGCGTGTGTTTTCCTCTCCCTTGTTTTGCTTCGATCGCGGACAATGGTAATTATTTACTTAATGTGATATTTTGCATTTATTTATGAAGGTGTTCCTGCTGTGTTGTCATCACTGGATAGAATCTGTGTATATGTCTGTGTTTGCAGCGTAGAATTAAACATTTCATTTGTATCATTATTATTATTACTAGTATTATTAATATTTGACAGTGACAGGCTGTAAATGTTTGATATTGGCTGTCATTTGTTTCAGGGAGAAGACACAGAGCCATGAGGATGGTTTCTCCATGAGAGCTCTCAGGTGGGATGTGAGGAGACATCCAGCAGCAGCAGCAGGAGGAGGAGGAGGAGTAGGATGAAGAGGATGAAGCCAAAGTGGATTTATTCTGTTATTGTCTCTCTCCAGTGGAGCAGTCAAATCTGAGGAACCTGTCAGACAAAGCTGCACGTCCGGTGTTTCCTCTGCTCACGTCCAAATGTATTCATGTTTCTTTGAGTTAAGTCACTTTGAGCTAATGTTTGAATCCACCCAGTGGCGGCTCTAGAACTTTTTACATGGGGTGGACACTGGATGTCCTTAATGTAAAAATCCCTTATATGTAAATCGAGTCAACAAAAGATCCACAAAAACATTTTTAACAACTATTTATTCTATCGTTAAAAGTATATAAAAAAACTTATTTTACAGTACAGGACTGAAGGTTCAGGGGACGATTACTGTGCTGTGCGTCAAAAACCTCTCACAAACGTCTTTGCCTATATCACCTATGATGTATTACTCCACACATGACACGATGTGCAGCCAACTGGCTTTCATTTATTTACCACATTTGTGTTTTTCTATGTAAACCTTGAGTGGATCAGCCTTTGTTTACATGGACACCAGTATTCAGACTGTTTACACTACGGTGCAGAAGATATCATTTCTTCATTGCATTGTGCTTATTGTGTACTGTTGTAAATGTTCCAACTAATATTCCAACTTCAACTTTATTATTACTACTCTGGAGATGGTGCACGATACCACATGTCCGTGTCCGATACTTGCCGATATCAGTCATTTTAGACCTTTTAATTCTCCAACTGTGTAACAAATATGTTTTCTCCCACAAAGAAGAAATAAACAACCCGCAACATGACTCAGCTAAAATGCTTTGGCTGATTGTTATTTACATTTTTACAGTCTGTGCATAGTGAAGCATGCGATATATATAGGATTTTCAGATTGCACTGGAATTTGTGTTGAAATACCAGGTCAACTCATGTCATGTAAAATGGTATCAGTCGATTATTTTCATAATTGATTCATTATTTTAGTCCTTTGGTCTATAAAATGTTTATTCTGTGCTTCCCAAACCATGGAAATTATGTCTTGTTTTGTCCACAAACAAAAACGAATAAATAACTTTTAATGATTTCTTTGTAACTTGGAGCAAATAAACCAGCAAATATTAACATTTAAGAAGCTTAAAAATCATAAAACATAAGTTAATAATCTGTAAATACATAAAAACTGATAATCTACTGGGATTTTCATTCAGAGAATGGTCCCAAAAAAAAACAACTAAGATTAACCATCAGGTCAACAAGGAGTCAGAGCTCAGAACAATGACCGTGTGACAGCACATCACTCACTTTGTCTCCTCAAACCTAAGTTTATTTATTTGTTTATTTATTTATTCGTGGGATGCAGTTTATGTCAAATTATAACATTAAACAAAACGTCCTCCTCTGGGATCAAACCAGTGATGCTGCATCTCCAGTGACAGAAGGTCTCAGATCTCACTATATGATATTTTGTTTTTAAAATGAGGACAATGTGATCTGTTGTGCTTGACCAGAACAGTGGCTCTGCTTTATTTTTGGCTGTAATTTATTAGCCTTTCGCAAATTCTTCATAGTAGCAACTAAAGAACTGAACCTTTGAAAAACAACAACATAGGACTTCTTTCCAAAAATCAATGGTTATTATTAATATGTTTTATGTTGGTATCCAAAACAGAAAATCATAGAAAATGAGTTTCACTCTATGTTTTCTTTGCCCACAAAAATCAGGTTCAACAAATGTAAGAACAGATAAATAATCAAATTAATCCTGAATCAGGTCTAATAACTCTATATATGTGGGTATACTTATCAACTTCCTTAATGATGCAGTCAATATTATAATATACCATAAGTGTTGTTTTATTGTTTTAAAATCCTCCTTTTAATTATATATTATTTGTTTATTTCTTGTTTACAGCTCTGCTGCTTTTGTTTAAAAGGTTCTGTATCTGGTGTGGATCAGTGTGTTTGGACTTCCATCCACGGAAACAAGTTGTCAGTGAGCGATGTATTGTCTCCTGATGAGCTCTGAGGGTTTATTTGTGCAGCTGAGTCTGATCTCTGACGTTTTATCTAAAGATAGAAAATATTTGTATGAGCACTGCACGTCCTTTCGTGCTCATTCTGGCTGCAGCTCGTAGTCTAACGCTGTCAGGACCTGTCAGACGTGCCGCAGTAATTGAGTCATTTTGCTGTTATAAGCATTTTTTATTGTACTTTTACCATAAGAGTATATATATATTATTGTATAGTACTGTGTGTCAAAAACTTCCACAGATTCCACAGTTAATGCCTAATGGTTGTTTGGAAAATAATTTATGGGATTGTTGTGTTTTATTTTTGTTCTCTGTTAAATTGCAAAACAAATTGTTTTTTGTACTACACAGAAGAGAATGTAAGACGTAATGTAATTCTTCTTGTGACCTGCAGATGGTGCTGCTTCCCTTCAGGAGGCTCCGGAGACTCAGCTGATGTCTTTCTTTTAAGGTGTGTGTTCGTGGACTGATGAGGATGAGACTCACAGTTCTGTGCACACATGTGAGGAAGAACAGGTTACAGGAGACAGGAAGAGACATTTCCACAGTCACAGCTGGTGGAAAGTAGCAGTGTTTATAATATTTGAAAGGGAACGAGGAACAGGAGCGCTTTGTTTACGAGACCGGGGTCATTTTAGGTGGTTGTTTTAATAATAACAGCGGTTACTTATTTCATCAGTGTATTAAAGTGAATTGTTGCAAAGTAAATTACTTTTTCCAAGAGATAGCATCACATAAATCAAAAGTGAGACCTAAAATCAATCATCTCTCTGGGCTTTTCCCTGGTTTTTGAGATGTGATTTCACCTGAACTTGCACAAAATATGAAATTCTGATCTTTTCATTTTTCTTCATTGGCATTTGGATTAGAATGATGTGACGGAAAGTTCTTATTCACAGCAGATGTTTGTCAAATAAACACAGGTCAGGGTCGTGTTATTGTTCAAGTGTAAGGATATGCCACACTTTCACCTGTGAAAGTTGTTTTTTATGTATATTATTTGTTATTTTAAAACTACATAGACGTTTTCCTGTATTTTCTGGATGTGTTCCAATAAAGTGAATGATAATAATGATACTTTATGCTCATTATAGTACATCCAGCAGCTGATTAGACTGTAATCTGGTGGGAATACCTGGCCTAGCTCTCATGGAAATATGAAAATAGTGCATGCAGTAGTTTACCCAGTATTCCTAAACATTTGTGTCATTAAATGACATTTTTTAAGATGACACAATATTTGTGTCATTATGTAAAACCTTATACAACTGAAATGCACACAAACTGACCAGAATCCCTATTCGAGTGTTATTGTTTTATTTGTCTGCTTTTTCTTTTTCTTGTTCTTGATTTATTCATCTCTTCTTCTTGCTGTCAGATTATGTGTCTATATCCTATAATAAACCCAACACTGCTCACAAGCCTACAGTCCAGCCATTCTGAAAGCAGACAAGACCTCATAAAAGAAATACAACAAACATTATATAGAATTCAGATGATGGGACTCAATACAGTAATATGTTTATGGATACCAGCACACATTGGGGTTAAAGGGAACAAAATAGCAGACAAGGTGGCCAAAGCAGCAACAGGACATAATAATATAGATTTAGCAATACAATTAAGCAAAACAACAAATAACCAGTTATTATTTATTTTATTATTTTTACTTTTAAGTAATAGTTCAGTTAGATCAACCTTTCGATCCACACTCCATACCAGATGGGGGCGGTAATGCACCAAATCGTTGTTTGCCAACCGCCATAAAACCTCATAAAAAGAAGAAGAAGCGCAAAGACGAGACTGATTGATTGGTGACACACAGCACACCTGCTCGTCTTCACGCAGGTGTTTTTCAATCAGCTGATGACCGCTGATTGCTTCCTCCTCCTCTTCTTATTTAATCTTCCTCCAGCCAACAGTTCCGTGATGTTACTTTGAAGAGAAGCTGCACGAGCCGTGGAACGAAAAAAAAAAAAAGACGCAAAAAAAGTGTCGCTGCTTAACTACTGAAACTGTTCCGAGAGGAGGGAACTTGTGGCGGTAATAAACCAACCTCCATAAAACCTCAAAAAAGAAGGAGAGAACTTCAAAAAAAGAAGAGAGAAAAAAAAGTTAACTACCGCGGCGTGACGTCAGACGCCGCAAAGGTGGCCGCGTGCATCAGCTCCTGTATGAAAACGCAGCAAGGCGCTTCAAGGTGTTCAAGGTGTTCGACCTGGTCCAGAATGGTGAATAACTTTTGTCACGTTATCTTAATGGTGACTCTGTTTGCTGAATTATATGCTCAAATTTAGCCCTGGCTCATTGTCAGCTCAATTTTGGCTTAATGTTAGCTTAATTATGTGCTCAAAATGAGCCTTACCTCAATATTCAAGCTGTGCCTCCTTGTCAGCTACTTATCTGAATTGGCAGCCGTTTTGTCTGGTTACAGCAGTTAAATCAGTGGTTAAATGGGGCTGCAACTAATTTCTATTTTCATTAACCTGTGATTTATTTTCATGTTTGGTCCATAAAATGGTCACTGTTTGTAAAATTCAGTTATATTCTTAAATTATTTGGTTTCAATGATTGCTTAAATAGAGCAAATAAATTAGGAAATATTCACATTAACAATATCCCTTATCAAAATAGACAAAACAAGACTAAAAACAAGTGAAAATGGCTGCTGTGCTATGTTAACCCACTGTTCCACTCATGGTCATTATTATTGAGTTTTTCACTGGAAAGACCTATTTGTTTTTTATGTTAATTGTTTAAAAACAGATTCAGGGTTATACATGTCTTTATAATTCTAAACCTGTAATGTAGTCATTAAAATTCCTACTTTTTTCTTTATTTTAAAGGAACATCCTGCTTCCTGCTCACGGAGACCTGGTCGGACCCACCATATACAAAAGCCTGAGGCTGTCAAACAAAAGGTGACTGACACCTTTGAGAGATAATTTACTACATCATTGAAAACGGTATGGCTAATGTATTTAACTGATGGCAATATAACATATTAATTTAATCACACATGTATGATATAAGTTGTTTTTGTGGTTTTAAAGAGTGTGGCTGTATGAGGTACTGACATTTCTATACTCTATCACTTGTGATTATGTTAATTTCTTTGTTTCACTGTTAGAATAGAATTTGTGCTGGCAGCAATGTTTTCACTGAAAGTGAGTCTTTATATCTCAGGCTGGGTGAAACATGTCTGTACCTCATACAAACACATTGTAGAACACCTTACCTAGTTATTTTACACCTGTAACGGTATGAACTTGAACATTGTCAAGGCTGGAGACTGGACTCAAACATTGTTTTGTTTTTTTTGTTCCCCCCCCCCAGATTGATCTTCATGAATATCGTCAAATAGTAGGTGTCCTGGTTTAATTCTGGGTGGCCGCTGTGTCCCCACTCTTTCTTGGCCGCTGTGCCTAAATCTATCTGCATTGTCCAACATGGCCACGTTCTTTCTATTCTCCTGCTTTCCATCTGTCAAATAGCTGAGGGTTGTACATGGAGCATTTGCCACAGGTTGGTTTTGTATGTTCCTGTCCACTTTATTGGGTGGTCTTAAATCTGGTCCTTGTTGGTTATATTTTTGTGGAACTGCTGAGCGAGTGATTTGAAAGAATGAGGTGACTGATGGAGTGTTTGAAATTCTGTCTGTCTTTCCTGTGTGTCTTTGTCTGTCCGGTGTCTCTGTCTTTCTGTGTGTCTCTGTCTTTCTGTCTCTCTTGCTGTCTGTCTTGTGTGTCTGGTCTCTGTCTGTCCTGTGTGTCGGATTTAGTCACTTTTTTAGTCTCAACTTAAATGGATCATTTTAAAGTTGATTATTCTTAAGGCGTCTGGTACCTTATTTTGAAATGGCTTTAATTTAAAATTTAAATTTTGGGTTTTGAATCTCAGTTATCATAGTTGCAACTTGGACTGTTGACAAACGTGGAAGCTGATGAATCATGTAGTAAATGCATCAAAGTTTACTGTAGCTTGTCTAAAGTTCTTTCAAAGTGCTGTAAAAATGTAGTAATTGATTATGATGAGCTAGACCAGGTCTTCCTTTATTCTCAACTGGTAATTGCTTTGATATGATAACTGACTCCTGATTTCATTGTGAAGCTAAACTTTTGATTTATATGCAAGTGTAGTCACATTAGATTGAAGGTGTTATTCAGCCCATGGATCATGTTATGATATACTTTAAATCTGGCATTTGTTGGCACACTTTTGATATCCATTTAAGTCTTAAACTTTACGCACTGCCATCAGCCTTTGTAGTCACTAACTGAAATCGATTCAATATTAATGCTGACTTGTGTCACTCTGCCAAGTTTATTTCCCTCTAAAGGAGTTGAACCTTTTTGTGTTCATAGTCTTTTTGCGCGTTATCTTTCGATACGATGACTTGAAATAAAGCTTTTATTTTGTAGGCTGAATTCAGACAGAATTTGGCTTAATGTTAAAGACTGTTGTGCAAGTACCCTCTTGTAGCAGGAGTGAGCAGCTGCAGCTTTTTAATTTATTTTTCGTTCTTTGATTTGTTTCTTGGATTGACTTGGTGTCTGGAGCTTTGTGTTTAACAGTGATCATGTGTAAACACAAGTGGTCTTTTGCCTCTTATTTGCGAAGCTGGCAGCTGTTTGAAATGATAGGACTTTATGGCTTGGCCAAAGTGGGATCAAATTTCACAATTTAGGCAGCTTGTAGAGTCATTAAGAAGATGCTTAATCCCAGTGTCTTGGTTGGTTGCATGAGAAACTGCTATCTCTTAGATGTGTTGGTGAAGTTCCTCCTCTGATTTTTGTAGACTTGCCCTAAAGTTTCTCTCCTCTTTAACTCTTGTTGAGCTATGCATTAAATGATTCCTCCAACTTGTCTCCATATCAATTTTTTTCTCCCTGCAGCCTTCCACCACCCACTGCTGCTGTTACATCTGCTAAAGGTAGCCGTATCCTGATTCACTGCGTCTTCATGTGTTGGGTAAGAAGTGTCATTAGACTACTAACAATGTAAACACCTTTTAAATGCTTGATCTAATTTACCCAAATGGTTCATCAGTTTAGGACAAAAAAATCATTGAATTTGACATTGTTGGGGTCAGTAACCTGACCTCTAAATGTTTGGGAAACCATGCAAAAGACCACAAGCTCTCTGCATGACCCAACAGCACTGATGTTTGAGTGATTTAATTGCTCAATTTTTAAATCAATCAAGATTTTATGAGCTTGGTCTTCTTCACACAACAGAGAACAAGGTAAATTGAGTTGACTCGTGACATGGTAAGGCATTTCGTCCTTCCCCTTCTTCTCTGTGTGTGAGGAAATCTGGCCACGGATCCTGACTGAGTGGCATACCATGGCTGCGCAGTTTCCAAAATCAGACAAGGATCCATCTGATTTTGTGACCCGGCCTGTCATGATATGCATGTATCTTCCTCTGAAACAAAGGATTGGAATGGACAGGTTTTCTAGTGTAAATCACATCACTTGTAGATGGAGAAGCATTTGTTTAAATTGGGGTCAAGCGTTTTCAGGTGTCTGCTTTGTCAATACTCTGGTGCCACGTCTTGCTAAACACACAAGAAGCTCTGAATTGTGAAACTGCTGCCTCTTGCAGATGTTACAACAGCAATGGCTGTTGAAAGGCTGCAGGGAGAGAAAATGAGATCTGGAAAGTGGAATTGATTTCATGCTTAGCAAAATGAGGGTTTCAGCAGAGGACCTTTTTTGTGGCGAGGCTACAGAATCAGAAGGAACGTTTGTCTGGGCAACTGGGAGATTTACAGTTTTTCATGCAGCCAACCAAGACATTGGGGTTAGCATCATCCCAAATGGCTGCCAAAGATTGCTTGTAACTGTCAGTGTAGGACAGGAAAGGCAGGTATAGGTTAGGGAGGGCATCCTTCGGTCTTCAGGTACATTCTTTCAGATGGTACTCAATATGTTTAACCTATATTTACTTAATACTAAAGTATGCTGACTCTTATTTATTTTATTTTTTTTGTTAAATGTTGGACCTTGCCCAATTGTACACATATCTTGATGGCTGTTACGTCACTCTGCCCAACAGGACACTGTCACCGAGGATTTTTAAAAAATTTTTAATGGACTTTACCCTCCGTCCCCACTGACCCACAACCACACATGACAAAACACTGTACATGTGATGCATCACCACAGTAAAATACAGACACTGCTACTTTCAGCCTGTAATGTTAGACATTGAAAACTTGTATGTATCGCCTTCTTTATATCAAGTAAAACTTTTGTTCTTAACTTTATGGTTCACTTGTATTTTTTCTGTGATGAGTGTTATTTTGACAAGTTCGTGCTTTGAACTTAAAGATGTGGAATTCTTTTAAAACGAATTGCACTGATCTGTTACTGTAGACTTGGCACCTTTTGACACTGCTCCAAGTGTTCGGTTGATCTTAACCAGAAAACTCAAACCCTATATGGATTTGTACAAGGTTTTAAAGGGAATATAATAAATTGGACTCAAAAGCAGGGAATGCTATAGTGGATGGGGATGCTGCTACTTGCCCCCATCTCACAACGTCCTTACTTCTAGCCGCTAACACTAAATATGACTAATGCATTAAAATATGCCACTGAACATTACACTACTTTGCTTTAAAATGCCTTCTTTTAACTACAGATGTGTTTTTAATATTTTATTTCATCTGGCTTTTCATTTTATCTTTTAATTCTGTCTTTACCATTTTACACTTAAAGGTTTTATTTTTCTACTATGGAAAGCACTTTGTAGAGTTGTTTTGAAAAGTGCTATTCAAATAGTTATTTGAACAGTGTTGCAGTACCATTAACACCAGCAGCAATATGAGCAGCCACACATGCAATGCTAATATTTCTGACTGTCTCAGCCTCAGGTCGTGATGTGATGAATCACAGCCAGATAACACACATCCACACATTAGTGCAGTTAAATAAAACACCAAAGTGTGAGGCACAGATGTACAAGATGTTTCCCAAAGTAAAGATCAGACTTGGGACAACCGAGTGGCAGACAAACACCGGTGACCCAAGATGGAGAGAGGGGCGAGAAGACGATTCTTCCAGTCTCAGCATCCAGTGCATCATGAATTCGACAGGAAGAAGAGATGACTGACATTTTGGTTGTGTGATGAAGCTTTTGTGGAGAAGGGGGCTGATTTTTATTTATTTTTTTCTCTAATCAGCTAACCAGTCAATTATTTTTAGGATTCACAGAAAAATCGTCATTGACTTTTTTGACCGTCCCCACCTAATGAACGTGTGTACCAAGTTTCGTTCACGTACGTTAAACCCGACAGCAGATGACCTAATACAGGTTTTTTTTGTGTCAGTTTTTAGCTCCACCCACTTTTATTTTTTGACGCGCATTCCCCGAAACACTAATTTTTCACCAGGTCTGAAGCGGTTGCAAAAATTTGTGAGTTTTGCGGCATGTTCAGGGCCTCAAAATGCGATTCATTTGGAGGAATAATAAGAAAGAACTCCTTCAGTTTCAGTAGGGTTCTACGCACCTTGTGCTCGGACCCTAAATACTAAATAGAAACAAAAGTGTTTGTCCTTTAACCCTAACCAGTTAATAACCAACACCTTAACTACAATTCAAACCATTGCCCTAAACTTAACCAGTTCCTCAGAAATGATGTTCTGCCTCACCAGGACCAGATCTAGGTCTCCATGAGGACAAAATCAGCGTTAATGCCTTCCTTAGCCCCTTACTTAACCATCACAACTAAGTGCCTAAACCTAACCCTGAAACCAGGTCTTAACCCTGAAAAAGCAGGATAGACTTGTTTGTTTTTTGGACCTCACAGAGATATTAAATACAAGTTCACACACACACACACACACGCACAGTCATTTCACTTTCAAACTGCATCTTTTTGTTGTAAGCAGATCAAATGACGCTGCGGCAGCGAGTAGCCTTTTGTATAAGAAAAGAAAAATATGAATAGGAAAAGTATAGGACAGGGTTTGCTTTGTTGTTTGCTGCATGTTGTCGTGACCTTGTGCTGCTGCTGTAACCTGGAGATACATTCCTGTGCCACACACACACACACACACACACACACACACACACACACGCCTGCCACACCACTCCTAGCATGTCACAGCTATGTTATGTGTCCACTGGATCAAAATAAGTCTGAACAGGTGCTCCTTTGTTTTTCAGCTGCAGAGGCCTTGGTTTGTCCCTGCTGTGGTATTTTTGGGCAGTTGATGCTGTAACTTTTTTTTTATTGTTTTACAGTGTTTGTGATTTCTTTAAAAGGGAAAAATACTCTCACAAATCCCTCACTGGCAATGCTGCAGCCTATTTTGTGTTTTCTTCCCCGGTACTTGCTTGGCTATTTTGAATAGATGGTAAAATGAACACAGAGTGGCATCACCGCCAGATGTTTCAGGTTGTTGCTGGATCTAAAAAATAAACACATAAATCAAAGAGAATATAAACATATGTTTCCCCCCCTAGCAAACATCAAACAATGCAAGGCTAAATCTAAAGCTGTGATAAGAGATTCTTTGCAGGCAGCATAGCCTCGATGTATCCTCTGCAACTTCAAGATTTCTACTGTCACCTTTAAGAAGATATGAAAAATAACCCTTAGAACACAGAGCATTTCAGCTGCTTTTTTCCATTACTGTGTTTAAACATACAGTATATACAGAGGAGATATTTTTTCAGCACAACCAAGGTTTTTTTTTTTCATTTTCACCAATTATATAAACACACCTGAGCAAAAAGTACTCAAAATGTTTAAAATCGGATTTGAATTTGGGAAATGTGTAACTACGCATGGACGCATTTCATCACACACACACATAACTCATGGAACACACTGAACACAAACTACAGTTTGGCGTTGGGGTTTAAATCGATGCTGCACACAGTGTGACCTTTGATGCACTTTGATGCCAATTTGTAACCACATCCCCTCTCTGCGGCACCTGTAACTTCCTCTAAGCTTCTTCCGACTGCCAGTAGAGAGGGAGTTTGGGGCAGAGGGACGTAATACAATAGGTGTAAGGGAGAGAGAGAGGGAGGGAGGGGAGGGTAAATAAAGAAAAAGGAGGCAATGAAAGAATTCAGAAAGAGAGACGGAGGGGAGGGGGGAGGATGGAAGTAGGGTAAGGGGGTTCGCCTCTGTGCTCGGCCATGATGGCCTTCAGCTGTGGAGTTCCTGTTGTTGTGGGGTGGGAGTTTCCCTCAGTGCAGGCCGAGAGGGAAACGACAGAGGATGTCTTTTTCCTGGCTGACCAAGAATGCCCGGGCTTCGAGGTCTCTCCTCTTCCCTCTCTCATGTGCGTGTTGGTGTCACTGCTGTCCTTCTCTTTGGACGTCACACACACACACACACACACACACTGATGCATGGACGTCTCTGCAGAGAGAGGCGGGTGCTGGGGGACAACATTCCTCCCAGGGGCACAGAGATGTCTGCTCTCAAAAAAAACAAAAAAAAACATCACCAGAGGTTGGACTACACGTCCCAACATGCTCCCCCCAACAACAGAAGGGGCGTGGTCCATGCATCACATCAGCCAATGGCTTTATGTCAAGAGAGCTGTGGTTGGTGTGTTGCACGGCAGCTGTTGTCAATGGCAACAGAGGTTTTCAGGCAAGCATGAGCTGGACAGCTGGTAGAGGGTCCCACAGTCCTCTGCCGGGAGTCACATGGTCTCACCGCCAGCCAATCTCTCCCCACCGCCCTCCTCTCTCCTCCACTCCTTCTCTCTCATTTGCTCGCTCCTGCTCTCCACGGCTGCAGCAGGAGGGGGAGGGGAGGTGGAAAGAAAAGAGGGAAGTGGAGAGAGGGAGAGAGGGAGGGGAGGGAAGGCAAGGGGCCAGCAGCACACACACACTGTGAACGAGTAAAAAAAAAGAAGCTTGAGAGCGAAAACGGAGAGCGGGAGTCTCTTCCCTCTGTGTGTGTGTGTGTGTGGTTATCTGGGAGATAGGTGAAGATTCCACACACGCCCTGTTAGGCTTCCAGCCTCCACCCAGAGCAGCAGGACAAGGAGAGAGGACGAGGAAGAGAGACAAGAGAGGAGTGTACCAGGCTGTCACAGTCAGAGACACAAGGACAGACAGAGCCATGCCTCTGTGGAGCAGTGCAGCAGCAGGAGCAGCAGCAGCAGCAGCAGCAGCAGCAGTGGTTGGTTGCCAGGCTGCCTCGCCTGTGTGAGGAGAGCAAGACTGGGTCTGCCTTTTTCTTGGGACTATAGTGAACAAGGACAAGACGAGGGAAGGAGGGAGACAGCCGGAGAGATCTCGTGCCATGACTGGGAACAGGAGGAGGGAGCAGGCTCGCTGAAATCATGGACCAGGTGAGGATGGAGAGGAGGAGAGGGATGTGAAGGGGACCACACATTTACACCTCACTCACACAAAACACACACACACAGCAGCAGCAGCAGCAGCAGCAGCAGCTCATGGTGCGTTCATAACATCTATCCTCAGCTTTCTCATCTCCCTCAAGGCAAAAACTAAACATGCTTCACCCTCTCACCCAACCTCTGACGAGCCACGACTCACCCTGAGGTTAGAGGTGGAAGCAGAAGCAGGGCCGGGCAGAAGCGCTGCCATCAAAACAGCTACCAGCGAGGTGCCGGAGGCGGGGGGCCCCCAAAAACATCAGCGGCTTGTCTTTACATCACAGTGCTTTTAAATCAGCATGAATGAAAGAAAAAGCCTAAAGTGAGGGGTGTGGCTGCTCCCACAGCATCATCACTCCTCTCACTGTGACCTGTAGCAACTGACACGAGTGAAGCTGCTGCTGCTGCTGCTGCTGCTGCTGCGTTAAAAACACTGCGTTCTCCTCGTGTCGCCGGCCTTTGCAGCACTTGTCACCGGCAGCTCCACTTGTTTACACAGACAGCAGAGCTGTGAGAGCAGCTGCCTGATGGACCCCCCCCCCCCTCTCTCTTTCTCTCATGCTTGAAAGTATCCTCAGAAAGCGACAGTGTTTAGGAGTGTTGTTTTTTTCTTTTTTTAAATATTTGGTTTGTTTTACAACCTGTTTGACAGAGAGAACTCTGGGAGAGCGGAGGCCGGCTGCTGCTGTCAGGCTACACAGTGTGTTTGTGAGCAGGCTGCAGGCGGCCAGCTGCTCGTAGTTGAAGCGTGTGATGAATGGTTTAGCACTCAGAGACGCCCTCTCCTCTCTCTCCCCCCCCCCCTTCCCTCCCCATGCCTCTGTCGCCCTCGTCATGCTGCCAGTGCTCATCCCGCTCATTGATTACCTCATCCACCCGTCCCTCCCTCCCTCCGTCTCCTCTGTAGCGTTGTGTCCTCTCTCCTCCTGAGGTTAAAGTGGTGCGAGCATCAGGTTTATCTTGAAGGAGAAGCAGAAGTGTGGGGTGAGGAGGAGGAGGAGGAGGAGGAGGAGGAGGAGGGCGGGGAGACACACCCAACTACTCCAACCCCTCCTTTCAGTGAATTATACATGTGCACCGTGAAGGGAGCTTCTTCTGTTCTGTCTGTGTGTCAGGGTGACGTGAGCCCGCCAGTTTAGCTGAGGTGATGTCATCGCTGCCCAGACAATGTGTGTGCGTGTGCATGTGTGTGTGTGCGTCGCTGAACTTCACTGAAAAACAGCATTTACATATTTAAGCGAAGTAAAAAGAGTTTCCTTTTTTTTCTTCTTCTTTTTCTTCATCTTCTTCAGTGCTGGTGAACACATGAATGAGGCCACACGCGACCTCTGTGTCGCGCACACACACACTCAGAGAAAGAGAGAGAGACAAACTCTTGAGTATCAGTTCACCGCCTGAGCTGAAGAACGAGCATGTCGCCTACAAAAGCACAAATAGCTCACAGGAAATGAAGACTATTTATAAAGACGGTGCCGTGATGTGAGATGCTGACACAGCACTGGCACTGACACTGGCACACTGTGAACGGACTGTGATGTAACGGCTGAATATGATTATTGTACTTCCTGTTGATCACGTGACCGTGTGCATGATTGTCATGTCGTGGTGTGGCCGTGAAGCTTTATCTCCTCCTGTGTTTCCTGCTGTAGGCCTCTCTCTGCATGTGTAAAATGGGCCCAGTTATGCTGCAGTTCATGGATGACTCTAGATGCACTGTCTTTGGAAGGATCTTACTCTCATTTGGCGGCATAAACACACACTGATGTTGTTGTTGTTAAAAAACATAAACAGAGATACGCAGCGATAAGGAGGGCAGTGGCTCGGTGAGGAATCAGAAAAGACTGGTGATATAAAGTGTCCGTGAGAGTCACGCAGCGAGGGCAGCAGCAGAGTCCGTCTGCGGTGGAGGTGACTCCTTTCATAAAGTTCAGACGCAGAGTGACTTTTACAAGAGTCCTCGTGCACAGCACTTGCCTGAGGATGAATTAAATGTCAGAGCTGCTTGAAAATCATTCTGGGTCATTAGTTCTCCCCGATCAATAGTCATTAAGGCAGACCTGGGTCGGGCTGTGGTGTCTGTGTGCTGTCCTGTCAACTGTGGAGCTGGAAATGGAGTTGTTTGACCACATCCATTAGAGAGAAACAAGTGTTTTCTTTTCTCTTCTGTGACAGCACAAGCACCACGAGGAAGATTTATATCTTCAAGGAGGATATCTGCAAACTTTATTACATGTTCTCTGTCGGTGTAGCAAATCTAGTGCCTGACCTTTGACCTCTGGCCTTAACAAGACTGTCATTCACTGGTTATTTTCTCTTTGTCTGACATTACAGTATCTGAACACTTCAGAGATGGTTGTGAGATCGGTTTGAACTTCAACAAGTCGTCTTGACTTCTTCTACATGTATAAATGCACTGATGTGATTGTCTCGTGTGCACGTTTGCATTAACACTTAAACTCTACACCTAGTGGAGGGAATCCTCCTTCACTGATGTTGACTGAGGTGACGACGCTGCTGTGTTTACTCTGCTGTCTGAACATGACTCTCCCCGGAGGCTTGATTTGGATGACAAGGCGACATATGTCTAACTGTAATGTGGTGTGTGTGTGTGTGTGTGCGTGTGTGCGTGTGTGCGTGCGTGTGCGTGTGTGGCTCTCAGCCAGAGTTATCTGGCAAATTGTTTTGTCTGTTTCCCATAGATGTGACTGAAATGGAATGTGGACAAATTTAGCCCAGAGCGAAGCAGCAGCAGCCACAGAGGGGGAGATATTTCATGAGAGTGAAAGTGTGCGTTTGAAAGTGTGTGTGTGTGTGTGTGTGTGAGAAGAAAGAATGTTATTAAGTTACAAATGATATAGTGAGAGGGAATGTGAACAACAACAAGTGTGCGAGTGTGTGAGAGAGAGAAGGATAAAGAGAAAGAATGAGAGCCTGATGGTGGAACAGGTGGTCTAATCTGATGCCCCACCCATGGACCTCCAAACCCCCCCCCACGGCCCTCTGATCTGTGGACTCTGAGGAATGTCTCGCTCTATTGTCCCGAGGAGCAGACACTAATAGAGAGACTCTGTGAGCATGAACTCTGTGTGTGTATTTGCATCTCAATGGAAATGAAACACACACACACACATAGTTAAGCATATACATCCATATATATGACGATCTTCTCACCCATGCGGAGACGATCTGCTGCTGACCGTTTGAACAACAGTGAGGAGTATTTTTCATGTTGTCATAAAAACAGACATTTGTGTAGACGATGCACACAGACTCAGACGCTGAACTACTTCCTGGCTTCCTGAATCACTTTCATCTCAATAATGTCACTTTTGTCACGGCTTCATCTCGTACATTTACACTTAGAGGATTTAACCTTGTGCAATCTTGGGCAGAAGTTTGAACGCTCACTTATCTGTGTCGTTGAAGTGTGACTCCTTTTCGTTTCCACAACTTTATCAGATCATCTGCATAGATTATGCACTACTTTTTAATCCTTTCTTTTATTCTCAAACAGTTAAATCAAAGTTTCAATCAAAGAAACATTCAAAACAAAAATTACAAAAAAGCCTCTGTATCATATTCCATATTCATATTCAATATTGCTATTTCTACTGAAACGTATTTAATGCACTTTGTAGTTTCTCTGCACAGGTGTTGTTGTTTGTCGATGTCAGTACAGAGTTCATGTTCTATAATCAAGTAAACGCCTGCAGGCGAACAATGGTCAGATTGTCCTGTGAAAGAAAGTAGGACGTCCACGTCCAGGAAGTAAACAGCTCCTGCTCGTCTCAGGACGAAGTGCTCGGTTTGGACCCAAAGCTCGATGCACTTGTGGGGGCCGAGCAAGCAATGAATGAATGAATGAATGAATGAATGCAGATGGCAGAGTGGCTGGCTGGGAGGGGTGTGTTTTTTTTTTTCTTCTTCTTCCTGCGGGGGAGGTCAAAGGTTAACCTGTGTGGTTAAAGCCCTTCCTGTCAGCACAGCCCATGTCAGGGATCTACATGCTGATGACACAGGATGAGCAGCTGAGCTGAGATAAATGGAACAAAGCGGAGGGATGATGTTTATCAGAAGTATGAGGTGATCGTCCAGTCAGGAGGCTGCGAGTCACTGTGTCTTTATTTAATTCTTAATTTAACCTAAATGGGTCGGCCTTGGCGTGCACTGAGCTCCGCGGAGTTGTCTGACCTCTTTCCGGCAGTGTCCAGGTGTTTGTGTAAGGTTGTCAGTCTGGAATGAGCAGCTGTTCTATTACTTTGTTCATCAGAGACGCCTCTTTACTGCTCATGTGCACGAGCAGCACCGCAGCTGCTTATCAGTAATCAACTCTGTGCCTCACATCAGCCACTGACCTACTGCCCTGATTTTCAGACGACTGAAGAAACGCTCTGGTTTTCATCACAGCGAAAACTGAACTCAGATGCAGCACATTTTCTTATTTTATAGATTTAATATGTCAGCAAGACCCGGCTTCACGACCCGGTTGGAATAAAGTGTGTGGGGTTTTCTCCAAAAAACATGCAGATTAGGATTAGGTCAATTGGACACTCTTAATTGACCATATATGTGACAGCTGGGATTGGCACCAGCAACCCTCATATGGAGGATAAAGCGGTAGAAGATGGGTGGATGTATTCATTTCCTGGGTTATATATTGAAAATATGGGATTGTGCTGTCTGGTGAAGTGTTAAAATATAGTTCGAGTTAAAGGTAGAGTTAGAAATCCTGGAAAAAATGAGCCCCTTTCTTCAGATTCCCTTCGAAGCTACGCCTCCAGAGCATAGGAACGCACAGCGAACACAGATTCACGAGCACTGCATAGCATCGGTAACTTTCGTTACTTTTCGGTTAATGATAAAATGATCCAGAAAATGATCTCCCACCCTATACTTTAATTTAAAGAAAGAAAGAGTCTCATGTTGTCCTCGTTCAGTCTCTAGTTCACACATTCACAGCAGAACTGTTCCTTCATCATTTAAACTTGTGTTGTTTTACAATCATCACCATGAATCCTGTTTTAATCCCACTGATGGGGACAAAATGAAAACCTTACCATAGATCTGTGTGTGTGTGTGTGTGTGTGTGTGTGTGTGTGTGAGGACACAACTTTATTTCACATTCCCTCCATCCTTAGCCCGCCTTTTCCTGTCAGCGCAGTATGGGGCCCCCTTGTGGCCTCCACTTGTAACTGACTGTCTCTCTGTGTATTTTGCACATGGGATGAGGATAATCTGTTTAGAGGAATCTTTGCAGCATATGGTCGTAGTTTAAACTCAAACGTGAACAGTTTGTTTCTGCTGTTGACTCTGATGACTGTGCACATTTATATTAACACTCTATAATCCTCTCTGTTCTTTTCTCTGGTCGGTCACTTGTTGATCAAAGTCCAGGAAAAATTGGGTTACGCAATTTATTACGATATGTATATACATATATATATATATATATATATATATATAGTGATATAATTTCCTTCAATATGTAGCTTTTTGTGTCACATTGTTCTGTTGATTAACCACTTAACCAGGGTTTTCTTAGAACAAAACACTTTCATTTGATTTTAATTATCAAATGTTTATTTTTATCATGATAACATGATATCACCCAGCCCTACATTTGATTGAGTGATTGATTTGTTTATTTAAGCCCATAAACACCACAAACAGGATACAAAGATTACATCTAACAATATACATAATCACAAAAAGAAATAGCAACAAAAAAAAAGGTGACCATTAAATTGAATACAATATTCTCTTCCTTAATATCTGCACATTTTCTATAAATCTGGCAAAAAAAGCCAAAATAAATCAGGGTTTTCTTTCCCCTGGACTTTTTCAAACATAAGTCTGATGAAGTTGTCATCATTTATCTTTGATTTCTTTCAGTGAGTGAATGCACAACTACTGTATGTAGAGTTTGCATTATTGAAATGTTTTTATGATTGTGACTCATAGATGCATTATTATTGTGTATATTGTGTATATTTCCTCCTCGTGCAGCCTCCTCTCCTCCACTTATAGCCACGTCTAGACAAACTTATCTCAGAAGCACTCCAGGGATTAGGATATGATCTCCTCGTACATACAGGATTATTTCATTGACTGCATATACTGTGAGAGGTGCGGCTCCGAGCTTCTGCTGAAGGAAATCTGTCACTGGCTCATTTAATTAAGTCACAAGAACGTTTTATTTTATTGTTATCACTGGAGGATGAGTCTGTGGTGGTTTCTAAAGTTACTGTTTATCAAACAGAACGTCAGGTCGAAATTAAAAACACAATATATGGTTTATAACATTTCCAGTAAACTCTCGGTTTGCTTATTTCATTAGTACCTCAGAGGATTCAAAGACATTATATTTAACGACATTCGTCATGCTTGTTACCGACATCTTTCCAAAAACGTTAAAATAAACAAATCCACGTTTTCCAATTGTTCTTTTTCACTTGTACCATAACGATGATAAGAGAGTCATTTCAGGACAAACCTGACTCATCACTGACCAGCAGAGAAATCTGTTGTTAATATTTTGTTTCACTCATATCACAGCAACTGGTTCCCGACTTCTTGGTTGTAACTCATTCTTGCCGCATAATTCCATTGTCCACCCAACGCCCTGCCTCCTTCTGCAGGAAGTGATGCTCGAAGCAGGAAGTGGAACTGTGAAAGGTAAAGAGTCTGCGAGCACATTTAGGCTCAATGAAGTGACAGCAGACTGCAGGAAGGAAACTCACAGTGTTGCTACTGGAAATACGAGCCTCTGTTTATTATTCCATCCCTGTCTCTCAATCGAGGTTTAAGGGAAATGAAAAGGAAAAGGTGGACGTTACATTTATAGTAACAGCGTGGAATACCCAGGTGATTCACTCGTTGTTGTCTGCACATGTGAGGATTTAGATGGATTGGAGACAGACTGGTGGACTTTGTGCCAACAGTGACACCAGAACATCCACCGTTCTCCCTGTTCAGACTTGGGCTATTTCCTTTTTTCTTTGTTGCTTTATCTCAAACTCTCTGCTCTAATCCGCTGCTGCCGTGTCAGGATCAGACACAAAACTGCAGCTTGTGTGTTGGGATGAGATAAACGGGACGATAACAAATTTATTAGACCACCACCCAAAGCCACAGCTGCCCTAAATTGATAGCATTGGTAATACATGTTTTTTTATGTTTCTGTAATGGTTAATACAGTGGTTAATAGAAGCTCTTTAACCAAAAATGACATTTTTAATGCTATTATAGAAGGAATTGAAGAAAAATTAGTAAAGCACATTATTATTTCTTGATTAAGATGTCAAATTATAGTTATTTACTTGCATTCCTGAACAGAAAATTGTGTTTTCGTGGTTGGACGTTATGCTTGAAGAAGAGATACAGTGACCGAGTGAAATGAGGGTTAGTCTGCTGTGACAATATAACCCTCGTATAAAACATTATGGCCACTTTTACCTTCCCTGCCACCGTTCTGCAAAATGGGATCAAGTCAAGTCACTTTATTTGTGACCCAGTGCATCAATTTGACAATGTTCAATAAAAAATATAAAGATAAAGGTGCTCCAGTCTCCTGACCTGTAAACATGGCACAGACTACACTGCAAACATTGGTTTCAAGAAAGTAAAATCAGCCTCACTACAGGGGAAGTTGTTCTTGTTTTGTTTTTTTAACCTAAAAAGAAAAAAAATCTCAGAAAAATATCAAATATGTTTTAACAAGATAATATTCTAAACTTTCTTGTGATAAACATATACAACTTTCTTCAATTTTGACCAGTTTTTGACCATTTTTTTCCTCATTTTAAGGAACATTACAGTCTGAAAGTTTCAAGTTTTCTAGCCAATTTTTCTTTTTTGCACTGTAAAAAAACTGAATAAATGAACAGGAAATATGACTTCAGAGAGTTCAGTTGTGCAAGCTACTTTTACACACACGCTCACATTCTTTGTTTTGAACAGGACCGGCCTGAGCAGAGGTTGCAGTGCAGTAGTGCAGCAGTGCAGCCTCACAGTCAGGTTTCAGTGTGTCGGTACAGTACACTTACAAAGCCCGTGTCTGTGTCTGACCGGTCAGCTGTTCCCTCCTCTCGTACCAGTTGTCCCGCCAGACAAAGAGGACTCCTCCTGTCGCGCAGAGAGCCGATATTTACAGCCCTGGCTGGAATCCACACAGGCCAGGGGTCGGCGCTCACCCCCTCCCCGCGCTACCCGCACGACCCCCTTTGAAAGGAGTGCCACAGGATCCTCTGTGTCAACAGGCAGCCAGACCATGACCCCGAGTGAACAGAAAGACTCCGTCGCTATCAACATCTCATTCACACAAGCACATAAATATCACCATAGTTTCTCCATCAGCTGTTTACACTCATGTATGTGTTCATATGTACATGCTGGACGTATACGTCTTAAGCCGCAGATATTTCTACGAGCGTTTCTGCAGCTGCCCGTTAACGTCTGCATCTCGCACCAGACGCGTCTCGTGTTATCAGGCCCAGTGAACGGTGAACATCAGCTTTTTATTACATTTGAGATGAACGCAGTGAGAGGGTTCCTCTTCATATTAGACCAGCTGAAAGCAGGAGACACTGCAGCTCAGCAGGAGTTGCACATGTTGTCTTTTCTTTTTGGCGCCTTCATTAAAGCTCCAGTGTGTAATTATTACCCGAAGACTTCAGCTTGTCTCTCACACATTCACACAAACAGATACATGCACACATGCAGAGACATCTGTGATCCTCTGCCACACATAAGACTTTATTCTCTCCACTGGCTACCTGTGCATTTTAGAATTGATTTTAAACTTTTAATGTTTGTTTTTAAAGCCCTTAATGGCCTCGCCTCAGCCTCTTTGACAGAAATTTTAACTGTTCGCAAGCACCGCAGAGATTTTGTGGTTGTCCAACCAGCTTCTGCTTGATGTGCCCAAGTCTATAGAAATAAAGTGTATTACATTACATTCAGAAATCTGTGTGTTGTTGTCAACTTTGCAAATCTGGTCAGTTTTATCGTCTCTTTCTCTACGGAGCTCCCCCTTGTATCTAGATCTTGATAAAAAATCCAGCATAGTTCCATGTTAACATAGTGTTGCTTGTCCTAGAAACTTGGAGCCGCACGATGCAGTGAACAGCAGCAGCTGTATTTTGGAAGTTGGACGTTTTGCAGATAGTTGCTTAGAGATGTCTTCAATGTCAAGGCAATTGTGCTCATGAGAAGCCAACATCATGACCGTGATTGTGAAGTCTAACTGAACTCTCAGGTTTATTTTTAGCAGTAGAATCCACTTTTGCAAACTTTTCACGAGACACTTCTTGGTGTTTTCAGCCAAACACTTTACTGGTGTTGTGTAAAAATGTGTCGCTCTGTGTGTGCAGCGCAAAAATGTCCTCACAGCGTTGTGTGAACTCATTTTACAGCGGTTTGTCTGTGACAGACATTCGTTGATAAATATACAGCTTTAAGTGCAGCTGGGATCGCGTGGCCTGTCTGAGAGAGAGGGACAGACTCTTGTTACAGACTCTTAAAAGTCAACGATGTTGAAAGGATTTGGCAGCTACACTCGTCAGACTGAAAAGTATGTGTGTGTGTGTGTGTGTGCGCACAGGAGGGTGACGGACATTCACTGAGAGGACAGACTCAATAACTGGAGGGAAGCGGAGTGGAGCAGTGGAGATGTGAAGGGGTTGAGTTGCAATAAATGGAGTGATCACAATTAATATTAGCGTATTAGCTCTGTGAAGTGGCCTGGAATCCTCACTCGCCATCATTCCCTCCGTCTATACTTCATGGTTGGAATCTCGCTCGGCCAAGGCAGGGAGATGTGAGTCAGGGCGCGGCCTGATTGAGTAAATGGGACGATACTTGTTTGGAGGTTTGGTCCTCAGTCGTCCATCAAGGGACAGAAATCAGGGCGTGTCGCCTCACATCACCAACCAGATCAGTCAATCTCAAGGATTCACCCAGTGCCCAAGGCTGTGTGTCAGCGAATAAGGTCAGCACCAGACAAGAAGAATCCTTAGATGTTCACTTGTTCAGAGTGTGTAGTTCCTGGGGGAGTCTGTCAGTCAAAACAATAAGAAAAGACAGTGAGGGATCATGGGGATTGTTCTCTTGTTGTCTTATTCACATTTAAAGGGAGAGAATCGCAGTAGACGGCAATGAGACGTCGTGATCTGTTATCCATCCATCCGTCTTCTTCCGCTTTGTCCTCCACATGAGGGTGCTGGTGCCAATCCCAGCTGACATAGGGCGAAAGGTGGGGTACACCCTGGAGAGGTCTATGGACAGTCATCACAGGACCACACATAGAGACTAATAAACACAATAAAATGACTAGTAGTAATGACTATTTCCTTCCTGACTCTGATGATTCACAGGAGAAAAATGGATTTCTGTGAATTCCAAGAATGTTGGAAACATTTTGGCTCATAAAAGTGCACTACTAAGCCAAATAAAGACATTTTAAAGTAGAAATTTTATATAATTACATCAAGTGCAGTGGAATCAGACACTTCTTTTGGCTGAATATGGATTCAATTTCCTTCCCTTACAATATATATGCCCACCCACCTGCTCCGACGTGACCCCTGACCCCTGAAACACACAAATCTCCCTCTTTCTCTCTACACCTCTCAATCTCAGCCAACCAGAGGCCATCAATTATTGAAGGCCCCATTTTGCTCGTCTGACAGGCAGATTGATGCGTACGGAGCGAGTGTGTGTTTGCGCGCAATCAGGGGTAAGATGTGGGCAAACCACGGCACAGGAGGGGAGCGCACTTCCCACAGGAAAATGTCAGGGCACAGACTGATTTATCCCCAGGTCTGCTGGAATAAAAAACACATGGAGCGCACACAATAACATACTCCCATGAATGTGTTGGTGCTTTTCCACTATACAGTTCTAGCACGACTCGGCTTGACTCTACTCATTGTTAGGGATAGTCCCTGGTGCTTTTTATAAGTGCATGTGTCATGACAGGACGAGTCACGAGCGCGACGTCCGACACGAGAATCACACCGAACAATGCAGAGCTGTAGGTCAGTTAAAAGGACTTAAAAATCCTGAAAACATGTTTTAATCTCCAACATTTAGGAAGGAAATGTCTAAAATCTGCTGTAAGCCTGTGATCGTGAGACGTCCAGCTGTGATGGTCCTCGATGCATTTTGATGACCCCCAAAGACCAGCACTGTGACCCTCACTGTCTGCCTGGACCATCTGTCCCACTTTAAGACCCACAGGATTCTCCTGTAAAGTCTCTCTTCCACAGTGGATTTCCAGCCTCTCTGACTGTGGTATATGAATGACCTGAGGGAGAGAGAGAGAGAGAGGATTTAGGACCCATATGGTAATTATCCATCTCAAATAGTAAGTTGAGTTGGAGGCGACTGAAGGTCAAGACTGGGACTTACTGAGCGTGTCCTCTGTAAGCCTCTGGCAGCGGGTTTGTGTGTGTGTGTGTGTGTGTGTGTGTGTTTTGAAGCGGCGGGAGGAGAGAATCAGAGGATGGAGGTTGTGAGGAGAGAGTGAGCAGACGGAGGAGACATGTTGAGACGAAGGCCGAGGTTTCAGCCACAGATCTTGGCTTGGGATGTGCTCCTGTAAGCTGCTTTTTTCCCCCTGATGACTCCAGTCTGTTTCCCCATAGGCAGACTGGCTTTTGAAGTGGCTCTCTGATACTTGCTCCCCTCAGAGTAATGGGAGCCACATGGGCCCCCAGCTTTGAGCCACCGCTGCAGCCAAAGTCAAGGTTTTTTTTTAGCTTCTTTTTCCATTTTCCATCTTTCCAGGGCTGAGTATTGATTAAAAATGTTTTTGATACGGTATTGATATTGATATCTGCTTTTTAATACCCTTACTTTTTTCAATACCGATTTTATGAAATACATTTTAAAGCTGTAGTACAAAACTTTTAAATATAGGAGTGACATCAGCTGATAGTTTTGTTCCACACTGGACCCTGATGCATTCGGACGAGGAATAACTCTCTAAAGTGTTTGATTACATTTTTAATGTCACTTCAGATCTTCTCATCATTCACTGAACGAGCGCCAGCTTCACAAAACACAACACAGACTCACTCACACACACACACACACGTTTAAGCCCCATCTTCCTCTTCTCCTTTGGGGAAAAGAGCTTCAGTTCTAAAGTAGAACGTCCTGCAGTGTCTCGACACAGCGCGGTTGCATGCTGTACAGGATGTTTATTGGCTCACTGACATTAATGATGTTAAGACCTTAGGCTCTGAATCAGGATTTGGAATGATGGTTGTTTGCCTCTGGGATACAGGGGTGTATGGCACCAGCATCCCCGTGACCCTTGTGCAGAAGGACCACAGAAGTATGAAAGTTCAGTTCCCAGTCCCACATGTTTCTCACTGTTGTATATTTGGTCCATATACATCTTGACACCTTGAGCTCATACAGTATATGATGTAGTGTGACTTCTTGGAAGCAGCAGTGTGAAGTTCCTGTCTGGCTGATGACTAAGCTTCCCCTCACTGTATTGTGTACCTATTGATTCATGTGGACTATATTCATCTGCAGCTAAAAATATGACTGCCATCACTTTTCTGAGAAGTCGTCTACTCTATCTGCTCAGGGAGGATTTGTGACATCGCTCTGTGATTTATGGTTTCAGGCTTTGTTCAGCCACTTTTTTTCCTTTTCTGTTGTATTTATCAGTTTGAATCACACACTTGACCTTGTGTGGCTCCTGTTCCTGGTACTGATTCATGATCAGGTTGTGTGATTGTTTCTACACTGTGTCAGCGTTCTTTGAAACAAATCCTGAATCATGTGTGGATCATCACTAAAAATCAGTTTTTTTGTTCATTGATGAAAGCTAAAACACTTTTTTTGACTGCTAGTAACACAAAAATTAAACCAAATTTTAAATTAGAAGATTAATTGACACAGGTAATTTAAATTTAATTTTAATTTGAACATTTTAGAGCATAAAAGCACACAAAAAAGTATTGTGCGTTGTTGTGTTTGATCATTTCCTGAAACACTGTGACACTTTTCTTTTGATGGTGCATTTCAAAATGACAGATTGAAAGCAGTGTTTGTGCAAATGAACTACTTTAAAGCATTTAAGTGACACTGCATTGAGCAAACCTCAATTAACATGTGAATGCAGCTTACGTTCAAATGCTAATTCACTGGTCGGTCTCTGCACAAAGGTGAGACACTTACGAGAGTAATTCAGCGATATTTAAAGGATATTTCATTCATTTAAAGACGAATATTGTGCACCCGAATGTCAAAGATGTGAGATATTTTTAAAACTTTGAAAACGTGTTAACAGAAAAACTATATCAGTGTGGAATCGCCTCCCACACCCAGCTCAGCTCCCCACTGTTTTCCCACTGTGTTCACGCAGCCAGAGGGAGCTCGCACGCCGTGGGTTTACAGGGCGGAGCTCAGTGATTCACCCTCCTTTATTTAATGTGTCTCCACTGAACTCTCCCAAAGTGTCAAGTTGAACACAAAGCAAACAAAACGATTTCCTGTAGAGATGTTCACCTTAAAAGCTTTGGCATAAACTTTCAAGTTTTTTTCTTCTTCTTCTAAACTGTTCTAAAATAATAATTTACATATTTGGATATCTATCTATCTATCTATCTATCTACATTTCCTCTAACTATCTTTGTTACGCGTTACTAATACCGAGTTATCATGGTCTGTATTCATATACTCCTACTTCTACCAAAGTCATTTTTATGGTAAGATTCTTTTACTCAAGTATCTGTTTGAGGTACTTTATAAAAGACTGAACATAACATCATGATATCACAGCGTCATCCATCCAGAAATCCACAGACCTCTACATGAACTTACTTTGAAGGCTGAGCCTCCCGACTTCCGGTAACCGCCAGCCCCCACCTCGGTGTTTTGACGCTGCTCCGTTTCCAGGCAGCGCACGCACGCACGCACACACGCACACGGATTTACTTATGTGCGACTGATGCGGTCTGTCGGAAGAAGAGGAGGAGGAGAAGGAGGAGAAGAGGAGGAGGAGAAGGAGGAGGAGGAGGGGGCAGCGCACTCACTGAACGGCCCCACACAACAGCAGCAGAGTGGGATTTTCTCTGGAGGAAGGAAGCCGGAGCAGTGTCGACCATAAAAGTTTGCGTTTGAGCGCAGCGTCGCTCACTCGCCCGCGTCTGTTGCCGCTCGTGCAGCAGCAGCAGCAGCAGCAGCAGCAGAAACCCTGCGTCTCCTTGTTGCAGACGAACAGTTTCCGCTGTCCAATGAATGGAGTTGCCTTTTGCCTTGTTGGAATACCTCCCTACTCTGAGAACCACGTAAGTAGCCGGCACCGTTAGCCGCTCATACCTGTGCGTTATTGTGTTTGGAGCGTGTGTGGAGGACTGGAGCCGTGCGTGCGTGCGTCGTGGCGCGGGCCAGAGAGCGTGATTTCCTAAGAGGATTAACACGAGTGTACATAGCCACACACACACACGGCGGTGTAAGTGTTGAGAAACTGAAGTGTTTGGTCAGTGTTGTTCTGCTGCTTTTTGTGCTCGTTTTCTGTGGGCGGCAAACGGTGTCACAATGAACAGTCTTTTGTCCTGGTGTCTGCCCCTGCACCAGGACGCGGACTCTGGCTGCTCAGTCCTCACTGGACGTCCTGAACAGGGATGAAGCGGATCGTTTTTATTTACTTCACACTGGCTTTTATAGTGCAAACATTCCTACTCGTAATGTCTGTTACTAGTTTGTTTAGTCCTTTCCTGAAAAGCAGCCTCAGGTTCTATGAAAGTCATTACTCAAATCTAAATTATGATTACAACTACTATAATCTGTCATGTGTTTGTTTATAGCCCTAAAACACTGGTATCTTTATATAAAGACAGTTGGACGTCACATGACTTTACAACCACTTGAGAGAGAGAGAGAAATGTTTCACTTCTATTTATATTCATGCCTTTCACTCAGAAGCATAAGAATTTGGAGGATGTTTCACATAAAGAAGAGAAAAAAAGTCAAGTTCTAAGACATTTTTTTGCATTTACGTTGCTTCACTGTACATTTAATTACACACAGGAATGTGTGTTGAGTCACTGATGTATCTGTGGAGTCATGAGGTAAAGATACTGTGATACAGTCAGTCAGGGCGGTGGTCTGCTTGTCAAAGGAGGGATATGGTAACATGGCGTGTGTGTGTGTGTGTGTGTGTGTGTGTGACCCTCTCTGGCATAAACACTACTACTACTACTACATGATGACCTGGTGCTAATGTGACAGACTTGGTTAAGTTTAAGGCTAAGATATGAACTGTGCTAAGGTTAGAGATAATGCTTGTCCAGATGAATGGAAGTCCAAAGAAAAGTAGCTGCACACACCTTGTGTGTGTGTCTCAGTCTTGTTTTCCCCTCGTCTCTCCTAAACATCTCTTCTCATCTGTGAACTTTATTCCCTCCAGCGGAGGAAAACTGTTCCTTCTCTGCGGTCACACTTTAATTGAACCCCTCTGATTCTGCGATAGATGCTTCTTCAAACACGGCAGATCCACTTTAATCTTTCCCGATTTTAAAAGCCGCACTGAAACACTAAACACGTTGTCGCGAACGCGATGACTGCTGCGTGCTTTGCCCACAAAACTGTCATTTTAATCAACAAGAACTCATAAAAGCCCTCTCTCTGAGTGAGGGTAATTTCACTGTTGTGTTTGTCTCTTATACAGAAGCCTCTCTGCTGATCTCAGCATGTCTAATTTCAGCCCCCCGACCTGTTTCATACCTGACTTTTGACCCTGCATGTCTCCGTCATGTCACATGTCCAGCAGAGAGGAATTTCCCATTATTGCAGCGACTGCTTTGAACTACGAAGTAACCAATATTCTCTTGTTTCTGGGTAATGTGACTGATCGCTGATCTGTAAATATGAGTGAAATGCTGAGTTTAAAATGTTTAATGCATTCCCACTCATGTTCATGCACAAACACATACTCAGTAACACAAACATGGTTTTATGAACTTTTAGCCTATTTGGTTCATTTGAGCGTATCAGTTATAGGTGGAGGTTGAAAATGAAGGTGTTACCGTAACAGACCATAAAAACGTTATGCATGTTAAATATCCGCTGACCAAGTGTACCGCCTCTTTTCCACTATACAGTTCTAGCACTACCCGGCTCGACTCTACTCTGTTTGGCATCAGTGTGTCGTGCTTGAACTGTATCATGGAAAAGCGGCATTGTTCGGCTTCCCTGCCTGGGAGAAAAGTTTCCACACCATCATATCTGTAACAGTGAATCGTTAACTCCCTCTTCGCTTTCAGCAGTCTTAATTTTAAAAGACCTCCTCTGCAAACCCTTGATTTTCTTCTCCTCTGGTCAAGGCGTTTTTGAGAAGGTTACCAAGGCTTTTTGGGTCTGGTCACTTTTAGTATCTCCGATGCTAGCAGCCAGCTAGAAAATGTGTTTTGTGGATATACTCACTGCGCCACTGTTATCAGTAAAGCCAGTATTTCAGTTTAACATGTTTCCTCATACTCTGGTGACACATCAGGGTCATTTTATGGCTTAGTAAATAAAAGTCTTACACATGGAAATATAGAATTGTGCGCTGGTTCATGAATCCAAGCAGGAAGATTGAATAGTGAAAGTGTCTGTATGATTAGAGCGGTTACACGGAGCTCCACTGGGACTGGATTAATGTTGTTTAATGTAGCAGTGCAGGGTTTGTGCAGGGCAAGATCAATGAGACGGTGGAAGGCAGGGCGGGGCGTGGCCCAGGACCGGGGTCGGTGGGGGCAGGATGAGCACTGCACCCGATGTCTAATGCTGTAATGGAGCCACGTGATGTCAGAGAAAATTGATGATAAGAAACACGAGAGGGCTTGAGCTCAGCCGGTCGATGTTAAAGCCCCTTTTTGGTCATTGTGGCACATGTACTGACTGGATCGACTAACGCAGCGTTTCGCCGCAGTCTCCAGACATGACTGGTACACTGTTGGTGACAGAGTACTTTTTTTTCTGTGCTAATTATTGAAGAGCCCACCTGCAGGCCTGATAACAGCCTCCCCAGCATCATTTATGCTCGTCATAGTGCTGACTTTTAGTTCCAGGCTTTCACTCTGGACGCCTGCTGATCCAGCTGATCACAGGGAAACCACTAACAAAAAAGAAAAAAAAAAATGTCTGCACACCTCCAGCCACCGTCGAGGCACCGTTAACTGTGAGCAGCTGTGTGATGCTGCATTTCTGTGATCACTAGCAGATGAGGCCTCACCATGTATGCACACACTGTACCTCAGTCAATAACAGAACACTGGAAGATTGTGCCATTGGACTTTTCCGTTAATCTTTGCACAGTGTGTTCTGTATCGGTCCAGATCAATTCCAGTTGTCGAAAAAAAAAAGAGTAAATAAATAACCCAAAGAAATTTGATCACTGAGATCGGAAAAAGACAAAGGATATCTGCTTTTGAGAATAGCTTTAAAAACAATGAACTAACTGTGTTCAGTTCTACTCTTGTTATATCTTTCTCCCTCATCTTTGGTATATTTTTGTACTTTACGTAACCTGCAAAATGAGACAAACACATGCATGTAGACATGGCTGTTTTTGAGCTTGAGTTGAACACATCTTGCACCATTTTGATTTGCGTAAAGATTACATTTTTGTGTCAGCAGGCAGTGATACACACAGCGTGTGTTGACAAAGGCTGAGAGTGTGGAGGTACTTTGACAAACATCCAGGTCAGAGTTCTGTAATCTACACGTCTGTTGAAGTTACTTGTCCACTCTTTTAGGGGTTATTCCTGAGATACTTCCCTGGAAAGTCAAATGTACCCAGGTTGTAAGTGCTAAACCCTCTAAATTTAAATGTGTTGCCTGGACCTCCGACTGTGTTTGACAGTGTCAGTTCAGTGGGCGGAGCTACACAGTGGATACAGTAAACGTGTGATGCGCCCCATCAGTCCGTTAACACCCTCACACCTCTGCCCTCTCACCTCCACACTGTCACCTCTGTTACATTCCTCAGCTCTGGGCCTGGGTACGACAGCTGCACCACACACACACACACAATCATTAACCCAGAGAATGTGTGTGTGTGTGTGTGTGTGTGTGTGTTGACACACTTTAAGCACTCTCCCACAGGTGTGCATAAAATGTGTCCTGCCTGTCTACAGCACATGTAAAGGGTCAGAGTTACACACATGGAAGTCATAATCTGGACGCAGGTGCATGTTACACACGTACACACACACACACACACACACACACACACACACACACACACACAGGTATTTGCACAGGTATTTTATGTAGTGCTCCAGTTTTACTGGTCCTGACAAAAACAGTCATGCACGTTAAAACTCCAATTTTATTCGGTCTAAGACAATATTTCTGTTTCCTTAATGTCATGTAAACACGTTAGTCTGACTATAATTGAGCTTAGTCGGACTAACATACCATGATAAGGTGATTCATAGTCCGATTACTCCTGCATGAATATGCTTAGTCGGACTGGAGGCGGATCAAAATTTCCTCCCCCGGTCTTTGATGGCATCTGTCTTTGCACAACACGGCGACCACAAGAGTCATGCGCCATCTAATTTGTATCATGATTAACATGCACATCAGATGAGAAACATACAGAACCACAGCGCGATCCATCTCGCCGTTCACCGTTTGTTTTTCTGTGACGTAAAGGTCAACAGGAAACAAGGATTTAATACACACTAGCTTGTAGAGAGATACAGCGCCACCCTCAGACATACACAGACAATAAATCCATTTTCACCTCCGCATGTATACTCAGACTCTGCCAGTTGTCCAATTGTGTGTCTTAGTCAGACTATGGTCTTAGTCCGATTAAACTGTGCAAGTTAACATACTGATTGTTGTACATACACACACACACACACAGACTTGCTCACAGTATTCAGATGAGGCTCAGAGCTAAAGACCGAGCACAATGCACATTTAATTTGGCCTCCTCTTCTCATGCTTACACGAGGAAGTCCTTGATGGTGTGCAAACACGGCGCAGCGGGTAGGTCGGTGGGCGAAGGACATCAGTCATCGTTGACCTTGTTTACTGTGGCGAGAGGGGAGTGGCTGTCGTACTGAGTGCGGCTCTGCAGAGCAGCCGTGTTTCCCTTGCTAATGGATCTTTATTGATCTCTCTTTAGTCGGTGTGCCACATGGCTCATTGCGTGACATGAAACATTACATGTAAATTATTTGAATTGGATTTGAATCACAACTCTGCTTTTCTGTCTGTTTTAAAGTAAAATGATCTATTTTTGACCCATTGAATCTAAAACTGGCTGCAACAATACGCAGTTTAAAAGTCCTACACGACTTTTATCCTGAGCTGCTTTGCTTGCTTTATAAATATCTTTTTTCCCCGCTCACCCAGAGAGCTGCTCAGCCTCTCACATCCCTGCTGGGTGGTTTTTCATGTGGCGTCTGACTCCCAGGTGCTGGAAGTTTGCTGTGCAACAAAAGCCTCTCTCAGAAACAGATGAGAGCTAATTAGATTCAGCCTGTTGATGGTCTGGCCTGTGTCAGTGCCTCTTTGTGTTGGAGCCTGCCGCGATGCTTTGCTGATGTGTACATGTTTTCACAGCGTGTGTGGGTTTATTTTCCTACAGGAAAATATGAGGCTGTCATACAGTACATGAGGGGCTCCGTGTTGATGTGACGCTCCGCACATGGGAAGAATGGAGAACAGGTCATATCTTGTTCTGAAATCCAGACTTGGCTCTGTATATCCATCGGTGGGATCGGCCTTAAGGCAGCGAGCCGGGGGTTTGAATCAAGTTAAGGGTTCAGAGGTCAGGGGCCCCCCTCGTCACATACTTGGACCCCAGTAAAGAGGCTAAAGAGGCAGGAGGGGAGCCCCTGTGTCTGTGTGCAGCCGGGGCCATGAAGGTTAAGCAGGGGCCGTCATTTCACTCATCTCCATTCACATTTTTGGGCGCAATTGTTTTGTCTTTCTCGCGTCGGGATTTGGACCTGTGCTCGTTTTTGCATGGCACTCCCCTCATGTTTACATTTTCTTGCAAAGAGCGCTGGCCGATAAGAGCGAGTGCGTGTTTGCAGATAGTTGAATGGCTCCGTCTCTCTCCAATCAGCTGTGCAGGCTTCATGCAAACAGCAGGGATTGCACAGGAATGCTGGAGGGACAGTGAAGGAGGAGGAGGAGGAGGAGGAGGAGGAGGAGGAGATGGCAAAATAAAGACAATCCTGATGACTCACGGAGGGAGAATGATGGCAGTGTGACAAGACAAAACACAATGAAGCAATGAAAAGTGAGGAGGAGCAGCATGAATGCAAATTCCTCCTTCATAGACAGCAGAAAGAGAAGCTGCCAGATTTCACGTCGCTCTAGTAAACGTAGGGAACACGAGTTTAGGACAATCCACGAAAGTCAGTGTTGATAATTATTGTGCTAAAATGTCACATAACCAAAGTTTTTTTTAAGGTTTTTAAACGTTGCATAAATCTGAGGCAAACTTTTATTTGCTTCAATGTGTTGTTCCTCAAAGTTTGTTTGCACAGTGCATAAACATTGTTTTGATCAACCTTTGTATTGATATTGAAGAAAATTATAACCTTATTGTTACTGAACAATGGCCCAGATCTGTTTCATAGATTTTTATCAGAATTTCAGTGTCTCCAGTGGATATTTGATAACAAACAAACAAAAAAAAAGATTTTATTTTCTTTTCTTTCTGCAGAAGCTCAGTGAACACTAAGCATCACTTTCTATTGTACATGGTATGTACCAATGTCCTATTAAACTTAGATTAATGCCAGACTGACTGATATGAAATGAGCATTGATTTTGGAAATGTATAACTTGTCTCAGGAAATAAATCATTAACGATTGGTTTAAGGAGAAAGAAAATCATCAAATTCTTGACATGGAATTGCGATACTTGTAGAATTGCAATAAATCGGGATGGCAATACAAATGAAATCGGCACCCGAGTATTGTTTGTTATACTATCAAATTGTGACAAAAGCAATTATATTCCACTTCATGCATGGACGTTTAGTTACTATTTGATATTTTAGGGCAGTTTAATTGGTGTTACATTACATTCCAAATGTAAGGAATGTAATACATTTGTAGAAGCTACACATCATGATGTGGTTTCTGTTGAGGAGTCCTGAAAAGTCCATCAGCAATATCCGTGTGATGACACTCTGTAGGTTTCATTTCTGGGCTTGTTGACACTGTAAATGGATGCCGGTCAGTGAACGTGTCTCAAAGCTCTTGGCTGAGAGTGGATGAAGTGTGAATCGAGGGTCAGATGCAGTGAATTCATCAGGGGTCAGCGCTGACGACTCACAGCCCTCGTGTTCCACTCCCCGACAACAACATGGAAAACACATCACTACACAACCACCACTCCTGTGTCTCTGACTGTTTGTAAACACTTTTGGAGAAGAGGGAGGAGGAGGAGGAGGAGGAGGAGGAGAAGGGGGGCTTGTTTTGACCGTCCAGCAAAATCATGGGACAGAGATTATCAGGAAGCCAACGAGGAGCTGAGGATGCTGGGAAGAGATAGAGCGAGCGTTGTGGTTTTCCTGATGCCACACAAAACCGCCTCTGTCGTACTTGTTTACCAACAGTCTTAATCACCTGAAACACAGAATGTCTCCAGTCCCAAGTCTGCGTTTTAACTTTGAACACTCCATTATTAAGTCTTAGTACATCTATCCAGTGGCGTTTCCCTCCCTCTTTGCTCCCGATCGAAGGTGAAACCAACGAGTTGTTATCTATTTTACGTGCTGTAATCACTTCTTGGCCGCGCACAATGACTTTCTGTCTCCTCATCACCCAGCTCCATCCTCAGAGATATTATTTACAGTAATGTTGTGGTGAAAGCTTGATCACTGACTGGGTTATGTTCAAGGCAGTGCGACATTCTTTTGAATTAATGAACATGAAGTGCGGCTTTTATGAAGAGCAGAGGCGCCGCGAGGTGTTTCGGTGTGCAGGGCACGAAGGACTCATTGTCATTGCATTTACAACACATGCTTAAGGTCCAGTGTGTAAGAAATAGTGACATTTAATTAATGGTGAGACGGCAGAGTTCAGCAAACACTCACCTCTCTCTTTCCCAAGCATGAACAGCGTAAACACCCGTCTACTCCTTTGTTCTGTATCGTCGTTCACATTACCATCATTAGCGTTGTAAGCTCCTGTTTAAGCACTTCTACATGCAGAACGCACACGTGTTTTTTTTAAGATTATACATCCCAAGTGAATATTACATTGCAAGGCCTGAAAAACACATTTGTCTGTGGACATTTTAATTGTGCCGATTATGTTATTAGAAGAGATAATCCACTCCAAATGACTTCTACTACAAGACACATATGATGTGTCCTCGCAGATTTGTTGCATCTAAACCTAATTACTGGGGCACAGGGCGTGGCAGTGTGTCACGAGGAGGTTTTCTTTCAGTTTACACTAACGCTGCAAGAGTTCTATGTTTAACTCTGTGATGAAGAATACACATTTCTGTGGACCGAGCTGTTTTAAACACCCTTTGCAGTTCCCTATATTCAAAAATAGTCCCTCGTGTAAACGTTATTGTAATCCTGCAACTGAGCCTTGACACTTACACTCAGTGTTACGTCATAATTTGGGTTCATTTGCAGCTTCAAAGACAACAGATCTGTTTATTATGTGGATTTTCTGGGAGGAATGTTTTTAAACTCATCACTGTATCTCTTTCAGTTCCTTCCTCTCTTTTTCTCCCCCCCCTCCATACGTCTTCATCCTTGTTGTCGATGGTGTCGTTTTTCTTTCGTCCTTTTTCACAAACTTTAACCTCATCCAAATTCCAGCTCTTCTTGTTTTTCTGTTTTCCCCAAAACTCTGAGCGGTGACTGTCTTGCTTTGATCCGCTCCTCGTTGCCTTCTTTGGTCATCTCCTTTTCAGGGTCGTCGTGTTTTCAACCTCTTGCATTTTTTTTTTCTTTTTTTCAAGCCTCGCCTGAATCTGCAGCCACAGGCGTTTTAATTCTCATTCAGCCTTTGCTGTCTGAAATAATGCTTCGCTGAGCAGAAGTCTCATCCCCAGCACAGCACGTATATCATATTCCTCTGTAATTTGTTCCTTAAAAGGTTTGTTACTGTGAGATTCTTGCGTATCCACTCTCTGCTCGCTCAGTTTACACAATGAAAACTAACAGGACAGTATGTTGCTGTTAGCATTCCTCTTTGCTCTAAGCCGTGCCAGTGCCAGTCTTTCATCTAAAAACAGACTGAGACCATATGTACGTGTGTGTGTGACTCACATGTCAACAGTCACAGACCTATGCTGTCATCCAACTGGGCCAAAAACCCAGAGACAAGAGACCCATCGTCCCTCGAGGCCACATGTTCGACTCTGACCTGTCTCTCTTTTCAGAGGTGATACAAGTCATGGAACCACAAAGGACAGTTTATTTCTGCAGGACGAGCAGTTTCAGACTCTGGGCTGCTGGTATTAAATGGCAACTAATATAAAGTGACAGTGGCAAGTGACTTAGCATCAACTCAGCATATGGATCTCGTCTCCTAGAGGAGATCTGGTGTCAGAGGAACTCTATATTAGGTATTTTTACATGACCTTAGAAAATATCAAATGATTGTGTTTCTAGCAGTGTTTGTACTACTTTGTGCATTTCCATTAGGAATTGTACCAAAATAACTGGCAACTGTTCCATTTTGCAGAACCCTTACTTTGGGGTACCAGAGTAATGGTACAGTGTGGGTGGAGCTAGACCGGCTCCACCCATGACAGTCAGCTGATTGGGTGAGCGGTGTTTCTTCAACGCCCGCAGTCTTTTCTCATACAAAGCTTGTATACGGTATGTCTCAGTGTGACTGAATAAGCTGATGCATCTACATCTGCTGCGACGTGAATATAAAACATATTATGTTTATTTCACTACAGAAGAGACTTAAGTGACATCTGCATTTCGGGCAAAAGGAAAGACGTATATATTGGTATCGATTATTGTCCCAATGTTGTGCGTCCATAGTTTGATGCTAATCTGGAAACTGTCTACTAGTGATAAGCTGAAAAGGAGAATACTGCCCCCTAGTTTAGTGGAGGAGGACACAACCACCAGTGCTTGTAGGACAGTTGTCCAACTGAACAGCGTTGTTGAGCTACAAGCGTGCAGTCTTACACCAGTAGCATCTTCTGTCCTCCAGAGACGCCCTGGATTTTACAGCCTGTAGTGTGTCAACAGGAAGGAGCAGATATAACGATAGTGTGGGCCGATCCTTCTGTATTCAAAACATCGCACCCGGTATCTGTAAACCATCTTTGTGCCACTTGGGAATGACGAAGACAGGAGGAGGTGGAGGAGGAGGAGAAGGAGGAGGACAAAGGCCAGAAAGAGTTAGGGTTTAATCTTTGGTTCATCAGTGTGAGAAAAGGAGCTCATGTTCAGTTTTCTTGGCATTTGTGTCACATGCTCTCAGGTTAAATTTTCGTTAGGAATATTAAGATTTTACAGGAGGAGAGATTAGATTTTTTTTCTTCTTTTGACGCTCACGCAGTAATTGATTATGTTGTGTGCTTGCCCGTTTGTCCAGTGGCACCATCTGTCTAAAGGTTAAAAGGTCAGTGTGTGAACCTGCCTGAGGGTCATGAGGGTTAAAACGTGGGAGGGATGGTACAGAGACAAAAGTTTGAACATGTAGGAAGGGCTGACGTCAGCTGGGATTTGAGCTGTGAGTTCAGGCTTGAAAAAGCTGCATATTCTATACTTTACTACAGTAACCCTCCTCAACACCATCTACTGAATTCATACTTTAAATGTACAGGTTGAATGGATAGTCAAGTCAAGTTAAGTCAATTTTATTTATATAGCTTCACATATAGCCACAAACACAATCTTTTGGGATATTTTTCTCTTTTAATGCAGATACAGAAAAAAGTGTGGTTAAATAAAAGACACCAGATTTCCAGAAGATTAGAATCGGTCTGTAAAACCCAAAGAGACGAGTGTTCCTAATGAAATTAAACTTTTCCCTGGCTGCCGCTCTGAGACTTCACCAAATGGCTCCTTCGCAGCCGAGGCTCCGCTTTTAGACTCGCGGGCCTGTGTGATACTGTGCTGAGTGGAATGGAGTGATGGTGGACTTCCTCAGCGTGGTTTGAGTGGTGGTGCATGGCAGGAATGTAAAAACCAGATGAGCTCAAATGGAAACTCCAGGGCTGTTTGAGGAACACGCAGCAACTCACTTGCTCCAGTAAACACTCGGGGCTTCAGGGCTGCAAATGTCTTGCATTTTGGTTAACTGTTGACAATGAATTTTGACTTTTTCCCTCTCTACATTCTTTTAACTTTGGACATTAGCAGCACATTATTTGTGTTGGCTTGAACTTTCCCCTGGTCATCAGTGTTTACATCTACAGGAGAGAGTTTGTCACAGAGGAAGTTTGTTTTTAGCTTCAGTGTTCGGGGCTGGGTCAAAATATTGATTTGGTCATATATCGTCGTCCATCCTCATGGAATATGCTAATCGATGTGCCAGGGCCAATATCGATGTTTTAATTAACTTCTTTAATTAAAAGAAGTAAACAGAGTTTACAGCGAGATAATGGTGGAGAAAGCTACGTTAAGAGATGCTCCATCCACATTTGATACATAGAATTTATGCACTTTGGTCTCTGTGTTGTGAATAGATACACGTTTGGTTTTCTTCACTTAGACAGAGATCATCATGTTTCGCTATATGATTGTCCTGCAACATTATCACAAAGTCCTTGTATTGTGATATTATTGGTATCGTGGACCATGTATCATGTATCGTGTCATATATCTTATTCTCCTTTGTTAAAGTTCTAGCATCCTGGATGTATCCGCGCTGTTCTCTGCCTGAGTTGTGGTGCTTTGTCCTGGCAAAGGTGTAGCTAAGAAGCCACATCTTCTATCTTGGCTTCGGATGTGTTTCCACATGTCCAGATGAACCAGACTAGTTCTACATACCAATGAAGTGCTGTTACTTCTTGTTACTGCTATTGTTTTAGGAGAGTAGTGGTTGCCACCTGCGGTAAAACAAAAGAAGAAACCCTTTATCCCTGAAAGTACTGGACAGGAAGTAGCCACACTTTGCACAAGCGTAGAACAAACTGGGTTTCCCGTACGGATCAAGTGGCTTCTTCTAATTGTGACGTGTGTGTCGTATCCGTGAGGTCCAAAAAACAGCACACACAGACAAAAGGAAACAGATGTTTTCGGTCACTTAATAAATTCTTAATTGGTTCATTTCTTAACGGCAATGAATCGACTGACAATCGGTCATTAACGTGCCAACATGAGCTCCTTTCTGCCTTCCTGCTCACTCCGCCTTATTTTCTTCTTCTTCTCCCTGGCTCAGCATCGACTGCGACACGCCCCGAATGCTTGGCCCTCTGCCTGGTGTCAGGACTCGAGGCAGAGATGCAAGCTTGCGTACGGCTTCTGCCAAGGAGAGCGACAACGTCATCTTCGCATCGCAAACTTATAATTTTCATCGTGTAATTACACAGAGGCAGGGATGAGCTAAATATACACATCTGGGCTCGTGGAGGGGGGAGGGAAGCAGCTGAAAAAAAGAGGGGGGGGGGGGGTGTTCCCGAGTAGAGTAAGGCCGTCCTTCACTGAGACGCAGACAAAGGGGGGGTTGGGTGGAGAGTGTTTGGAGGCCAAATGGAGCCCTGTGGTTTTCTGCTGCTGAGGCCTGCTTCTGAAAACAACCAGGAGAGAAAGAGAAGAAAAGAGCAAGATGCATAAAAAGTAGGAAGAAGGGGGGAGGGGGGGAGCACAGCACGCTCTTATGGCAGCGGAGCTCAGACACGACGCCCTGATTGCTCTCAGCGGTTGTGGTCAGTGCAGAGGAGGGGGAGAGGGGTGGAGGCGGTGGCGGTGGTGGGGGTACAGTGCAAGGAGAGTCGGGTTAGCTCTTTGCCAGGTGTCGTCATCGGCCCCCGCGTGTATATATGGTATAAACACATCGAGGACACACATGTATCTCATTGAAGAGAAAGTGCAGCTGGACGTTTACCTGACGAAACGCAGCCACCGAGGCTGCACGGCCTCGTGGTGGCACAGAGAGGAAAGTTGTGTATTTATAAGGGAGGCTGACGTTTTCTCTCCAAGTGTTGTATGAATTATTGAGGTATTAACTGCACTGACATGTCCATGAACCAGCCTGGGACCTGGACACCACGGGGTGGGAGACTGAAACATCCATTGATTTTTTTTCAATGCTAATCCACAAGAAGTTTAAGGTTTATTTATATTGATGAGCTGATACGATACTCAGTATTGGTATCAGTCCGATATTGGTCACTGGAATCAGATGTAAAATCCGTTACAATCCAAAAGTCCTACGTATTTACAATTAAGAGGATTTTAGCTGAGTCATGTCGTGGGCTTCTTATTTTTTCTTTGTCACACAGCTGGAGAATTTAGTTTTTGAACTAGTGTTGTTAACAGCTTCATATTTGAAAAGGTCTAAAATGGCTGTGTCTGACTGATAACGATATCATTAGATACTCAAATTTGTGCAATCGGACACAAAAAAGTGGTATCGTGCCATCCCTGTTTATTGTAACATCAGTTAAAAAAATGATGTACTCAGAAATATCGATGCTTGGCGTCTCAAAAGCAATATCATATTGCCTCGTGGAATATTGCCATATTACACTGTATTGATCTTTTTCCCCCCTCCCCTACTGGACACTCACTCTAGTATTGACATGGTTGCCAGGGAGGGAAAGAAGTTAAAACGAATAACTTCCTTTTAAACTTTTACAAGGGTTTATTGGCAGAAATTGAACACTGTATACTGCACTAATAATCTCTTTATAATGAAAATATTTATATGTAATTTCACATAAGGGCCTCCATCATGTCTGCCAGAGTGAGTTTTCAAGGCAGAGGCTTCCTACATCAGTTCCCTGATGTGTTTGGGAAAGCGAGGGCTGCAGTCTCACCATTGGGTGTCACTAATTCTTACACACTGAAACTTACCTGGTAAAATTCATGCCTATGTAAGTCTGCCATATTTTAAGATTATGAAAATATTTGCAGCTTTTCTTGTCATTTGACGGCATTTTTTTTTACGTAAGTTTACCTGCTCTCTGAGTTGTTGATCCACTGCTGTTCACTTGTGTTATCTTGTGTGACTTTGGTGTTTCAGGTCCTTTTATTCAGATGTAACCAACAGCTGCCCGGAAACAAGCAAGACATGAGAATATAAACATGATCTCTGTTCATATCCACTGCTGCGCTTCATCAGCGCTTGAATAATCTTGAATGCGTCGTCTGGTTTACAGTTCGAGGGAGTTTTTGTTGAACTTTCGCACTCAGAAGAATTCACCTGTGAAAACCAATTTTGCAGCTGTAATGAGCGTAAATGCTCGCGCCGTCAAACTCGTCTCGCTGCAGGAGTTTTTCTCAGGCTCTGAACAGAGGAGCCTTGTTGGTTCTCATGGCAACTGTCAGCGTGACAGTGATTGGTAACGAGTGACGGCGACGGTGGTGAGGATGACGACGGGTTTGGAGACGAAGGCTTTACGAGCTGCGAGAAGAAAAGCTGCGTTCGGTAGAAACTTCTCACTTCACGTCGTAATAAAAGAGTTGGAGCTGTTATTATTCTAGACTTCAGCTTCAGCAGATGTACGATCTTTGATGTACGTGTATGATTTGACGTCACCTTGCTTTTTTTTTTTATTTCCTATATTAATAATTGTGGCTTCTTCTTCTTTTATGGTCGTGACATTAGTGTTAACCTCAAATCTCCAGTATTAGTTATGCGCTGGTTTTGTTGGGATCTGTCTGGATATCCGTCCAATATATCGTCTTCTGTCTGACAGCGGAACTTTGTTTTTTTTCAAATAAGAGGAAATATCTTCGCTTTAAAACTCACGGAAGCAAGACACGTGGTTGTTTTTGAGAAAAAGAAAGGGCTTTATTATTAATATTAATGTCTGTGGCCGATACAGCTGAATCTCTTTCAAATCAAAATCAAAATGTATATGAAGTACATTGCATATTAGCAAATATTTAAGGTCAAAGGTCACAATTTAGATGATGTTATAAGCATCATATCAAACTGCGGGGGTTTTTTGGAAATGGAAATTCATAAACACCTATAGAAGTTCTCATTCTTGTATTAGAATACAGATTTGTTAATAATTTGATGGTATGTCATGTGGTTATTCTCATGAACGTTAACATTAATATGTCATAGTTCATATTTGATTGTAGCATGGTATTTTTTTTATATTTTTGGCAGATATTTTGTCATTTTAGTCTTTATTTTTTACATGAGCTGAACATGAGGAAGGCAAATCAACTGAGAAACGGAGGAGACACTCCCTGCTAATGAGGTTAAACTGGAGCACGTCTCTCCACTTAGTGCCGGGAAACTGGGTCTAGCTGTGGTTCTCTCTCTCTCTCTCTCTCTCTCTCTGAAACGCATTCAGTCTGACATATGATAAGATTAGAACTGCAACGGTTATTCGATTTAAATGTCAATATTTTTGGGTTTCTTAGCTCCATGTAAGAAAGAAATAATTAAAACTGAATTATGTTGGTTTGTGGACACATTTTCTCACATTTCGTGGACCAAACAAGTACTCGATTAATCGAGAAAAGAGTCAACAGATTAGTTGATTATGAAAATAATGGTTAGTTGCAGCCCTACATATTGCCTTTAAGTGTCTTTCAACTCTGAAACGTCGCCAAACAGGCTCATACTGCACATATAGATCCTCTTCCAAGTGCCAACACACATTCATGTCACGCAAGTAGAACAGCATATTTAATAATTCACAAACATACGAGAGGATAAAGGTTCCTGCTCTGAATGTGAGTGTCACGCATGGCAGCGTATGTGTGTTGCCGTGATCTGCTGATGCCTCTTCAGCCAAACGGAGATTCTCACTCACAGATGTATGTATGGGAGGTAATTAGAGCATATGTATAAGTGAATATGTGCATATGTGTGATATAGCTGGAATATATAGCTCCCCTCCTCCTCCTCCTCCAACTCTCTCCACTTTAAATCACCTCATTTTTTATTCCCCCCACCCCCCTTGGTGTTGGCTTTCTAACATCTGTTCTGCTTCTCTCACCTCTGTCTCTCTGTCTTCGGCTGTGGCGGAGAGGCCAGCGCTGACTCATGTATCCCACGTTCCCCTGTGGCAGATGTAGCATGGATAATGTAGACACTTCAGTACCCCACAGTCAGCCAATAACATTTTTAATATCCCAAACGTGCTGTTGTGTCTCTTGGTGGCATGTTCTTCATGTGGTTATGTGGAAATATTCTTATATTCACCTCATCTTTGTTATATTTGGATTTATGGACGAAAATCCCCTTTAAAGTTCCCAAAATACTGGCGAATTCTTGTCGTGCAGTTAATGCTACGTCATAAGATTGCTTCTCACCACCAAAGTGCTTTTAGTAACAAGGGTCTCAAATGAAAATGACCTTGGGGGCCACTGAGTGTCTAGTTTGGTCAGGATGGGGTCAGTGAAGTGGAAAAAAGTATTTATTTTTGAGAACAGGACATCAAAATCACAATATTTATGATGATATTTCACATAATTTGAAAATAAAAGCGTTTGTTTTGATATGGAGCGATAAATAGTTCACAATATAAACGTATCTTTGGTGCAAAATGAATCTTTTAATTAAACAAAAGCATACAGGAATAACTTGATATTAAGTGGCCTCTGATTTTGTTGCTTTTCTAGAAAGTCTAAAACCTTCAACTGTGAATAATTTAAGTCATTTGTTATCATCAAACTAGCAGTTTGTGTTCGAAGCTGATGGTTTTTGTAATTTGCGTCGACAATTAAGAAGCCGCAGCTTCACATCAAGCTGAAACAGGAATGTAATCGAGACGCCAAAAACACTTGCAGCTTTTAGATTTTCTGCAGCGATAGTAGGATTATGATGATGAATAATATATGTGACGATTTCACTTTTGTGTTTATCGAAAAGTCTGTGGGACTTTTTCTTTTGCCAAGACCAAACAATGCGTCAATAGACAATATTGTCAAAGAAACTGATGTTTAAAAAAGTAATAGCTGCGGAGGATTCGTCAAGACGTTTAATGAATTGTCATTTATAAGATCCTCTTTTTTTAATGAATTGTCATTTATAATCCTCTTTTTTTAATGAATTGTCATTTATAATATCAAATTTTTTAAATTACTTGTCATTTATAATATCCTCTTTTTTTCTGGGCCCTTGGATGCGTGAAGCGGTGACATAATGGTGAACCTAATATATTTCAAATATGTTTCCAATAGTTTGGGTCCAGCTAAGTGTTTCCATGCTGACACAGCTCACATGTTCTGACCTCATGTGGTTGCAATGCAACACACACACACACACATTCACATTTGTAGGCACATGTAAAGAATGCATGCATAATGCATTACTTTGGAGGAACACATGGTCAGGTGGGCTGCTTTAATTGTCTGGTCTGCACGAGTGAGCATTGTTTTTGTTGTTGTTGCAGTCAGGTAGAGAGGGAGGTGGAGGTGGAGGTGGAGGTGAGTGACCACCCGGCTCCTCGCAGCCTGCACCTGCTCTCATCTCTGCACTTCTCGAGGCTGTTTCCACCTCAAAGCTCACAGCAGGTGTGACCCCTGTGATCTCCTGATCGCTGTCCTCCAGACTGCGGCTCTGATGTTTTCCCATTAGCGGAGCAGACGTCGGAGCAAAGGGAAAACAGCTTACAGGTCGACATCTTGCGCTCGCTCACACGCCGCCCCGATTGCCAGCCACTGCGTTCAAAACTGTATGTGGCTGCACTGACTGTGAATCCCCACCCTCAGCTCTGTGGCCTGTGTCCCAGTGCCCTCTGTGATTTACCCCACCCATCTGCTGTCAGACGTCGTGTCGTGGCTGCCCTCTAGTGGCTGCAGTGTGCTAACTACACTGCACTCTTAATGCAGTCAAATAGGCCTATAGGTTCTGTGCGGCATGGGGGGGATTTGCCGGAGATTAAAGTTAAAATTAACCTGCTTAAAACAACAGCGTCCTTTTTCACGTCCAAGCGTCTGCTTTTGCAGAATCCACTTGTGCAGATTACAGGGCAGTGTTTGGTCTAGACGGAGAGACTGAGTCCATCGCTGCACATTTCTCACTTTAATACTTCAATCAAAGCATCATCACTTTCTGAGGCCTGTTTGTTTTAATTGATTTTTAATCCAAGGAAACCTTTCTAATTCCACATGTTATTGCGGTCTTCATCTATTGAAAACACTAAATTCATTAAAATCAGCTTAAAATAGATTCATAAATAGTTTCATAAAATAGTTTCTGCACTCACAACTCGCTGCTCTTTCACTGTCACTTTCAATCCACTGCTTTACGTTAATGTGTTGTTTGCAAATGAAATCTCGATCTCACTAAGTCTTTCACCTGGTTAAATAAAGGTTAAATAGTAGCATGAGGATAAAATGCAGATGTTAAAATTTGTGATCAATGATCTGTGTGTCTGCAAAAGTCATTGTAGAGTTAAACTAAAAAAAGTGAAACGATGAAGTTGAATTTTTCATATCGGCACCAAATCTAAAATGATATCCAGTCTCTACGTCAAGGTTTTAAGCAAATTTTCCTTTAAATTTAGTGATGTAAACTACATACGTTCTAACTAATTTACCCTAACTTAGCAAAGTCTGCTTTTGATGCCATTTCTAGTCTGTCTTGTTTCCGTCGTGTTGCACATGGCTCATCTTGCGTCCCCTTTTTCAGTTTTTAGCAGCAGCGTGTGATGACACCGGTACGTGTGGCCGCTGATGCGACATATTTGAACTCCCGTGCCACACGTCTGAGTCAGGATTCAGTGTCGGTTGTTGTGCTTCTCTTGCCAGCAGGGGACAGGATTCCCACTGTGAGCTGAGGACATTTTACCTCAAGAGTGAAGTCTCATCTGTTTGGTTACTTTTAAGGAGTTAAATTGAGAGTATCAACCCTGCATTTCCTCCTGTGTGAGAGCTTTTTGCAAATTGTTGCAGCCTGTGGTTTAGAGGGAGGAAAAAAACAACCCCATGATTGTGTCTGCAGCCAGTTTTGTTTGTGACATACCACTGAAAATATCATTCAACAGTCTGAAACTCTTCACTCCTCTCCTTCCTGTGTAGTTCCTGCCCAGTCCTCCTCACAGCCCTGTGCTTTAATGTGTCAGAGCAGCACAAAGGAATTCAACTTTGGCTTCTTAAGGCTTCTGTGCGATAATCTGTCGGGCCTGTGGTCATGTCACGAGAGTAAAGGGGATTAAAACATATCACCAGTTGAATCTGTCTGTTAGGCAGGCATCCGTGCGCTGCTCCTCTCCTGCATCGCCTCACCCTCACCCTCACCCTTTCACTTTCAACTGACGTTTGTTATCAGAGACAGGAGGCAACGAGGCGTCGCTCCTCAGAGATTAGCAGCGCGTGTCCGCCTTGGGTTTCCTGACTTCCAAGAGCTTTGTGCTGTCAGATGACGATGATGAGGATGATGATGATAATAATAACAATAAAAATGATATTGCTAATATGATGCCTGCGCCTTCTCCAGGGTGCAACAGCGCGCGTTTACTCTGCAGTGAGACAGTTCCAGGTCTGATAAGAGAGGTATGCGTTCGGTGACGATGTACATGAGACCCACATGCATGTGAGACATGTCTGCCTGCCGGGACACGTCTCAGCCAAACACTGGGTCACTGGTGGGAGGTGTGCTATTGTCACAGCTGCTCATGTGTGACTGTTTGTCCTCCATGTAAACTGTAACTTAATGCCTTTTTTGTCCATTTCTTTTGTTTTCTCAACCTTTCCTCCTCTTCTTCTCCGTCGTTCATGAGAAAGGAGGAAGAGTTATTGAGGTTATTATCGTTAACGAAATGAAAATTGACATTATCGTTAAAAAAAAGAAAGATAACCAACTCAAAATGAATTGTGTGTTTACAAAACTAACTGAAATTTACTTCTTTTTACGTCTTTGTTCATTTATTTCATACATAAGCCTTTTGGGTTCATCTGAGGTGTATTTTATTATTTTATAATATAAGGAGTTGTGTAGTATTATTATTATTATTATTACCACGGCAATTTACCGAGGGTGCACCTGCATCACAGATCTGTGCCATGTGCGCACTAAGGGTGAAAAAAGGCATCTTTTGTTGGGTGTTTATGACACACAATACTTATTATGACCTTTTGGGATCTTGCACCTGACAAAAACTCCATACATAAAACTAACTCATATAAATAAAAACTATTAAATCCTCGGTCCACACTCAGTGGTGTAGTGGTTAGCACGACCCGGTTGGAACAAGGCTCTTTCTGCATGCCGTTTGCATGTTCTCCCCGTGTGTGGGGGGATTGGGTAAATTGGACACTCTAAGTTGACTGAGTATGAGAGTGGGTGGTTGTTTGTCTCTACGTGTCCCTGCGATGGACTGGCGAACTGTCCAGGGGGTGACCCCGCCTATCGCCCTATGTCAGCTGAGATTGGCAAAGCTTCCCCCTCATGTGGAGGATAAAGCGGTAGAAGATGAATGAATGAATGGATGGATGATCCAGCTGCTGCTCTGAGCACTGGCCACCTTTGATTTCATCACCGCGTCACATCATGGGTGTGTTTTTGTCCGTGTGGACCTCCTCCTCCTCCTCCTGCGTCCTCACCGGTGTTGCACTCCACTCATCTCGCTGCAGGGCGGTTCTGCCTGGTGCTGCTGCGTCGAAAAACCCAGAGGTTCTGCTGCTCTGAACCACAGAGAGAGAAGAGAAAACCCCCCCACACACAGTCCTCTGATTTTATGAACAACCCTAATTACATAGCCATAGTGTATTTATAGTGTAGATGTGACTCAGTGGGACATGTGGCATGTGCTTTTGTGTATGTGCGTGCACAGGGGAAACAGTATGTGTGTGTATTAGTCAAAGTGTGTGCATGTGCTGACCAGCTCCACCTGAACCTAGAGTGTGCTCTTTTTTTTCTTTTTTTGCAGAAAAGTTCATATAAAGTCAGATTTTCTGAAATAGGAAATGTCTTTTTTATCGATTTCATTACCTGTGAATCTAATACTAAATCTGTTCAATATGCTCAAAGGTTTTTGCAGCACAGCCTTATGTTCTGGTGTGACGAGAAGCAGATAAACTGCTGTTGACTGTTGGCTGTGAGCTCTGGAAATCAGAAACCTTATAGTGATGTCAAATCTGAGAACATGGCCGTTTAAAAACACTGGCGCAAACCACAAAGTTTACTCTTAATTTGCTTTATGGTAAGTGCAGGATCCAGCATTTTCTTTGAAACAGTTTGAAGAGTTGTCTTTAGTGTCACAATAAATATGATGTATGGACTGCAAAACCTATGGTATTAAGTTGTTTTTTTTAAATCCAGTGTTGATTACCATGACAACAACCCAGAAAAAAATGAAAGTGGTTCATAAACCTTCAAGAAAAAGCAAATTTTTTCCCTCATGCTCATCTATGCTCCTCACATGCTTACTTTTTCAGTTTTACAGTTCCATTTTTTGCTAAGTTTGTTTTTATTTTTCACCGTAGAAATAATACCAGGATTTATTTGTGTCCGCAGCTTCAGAATAATCTTCTCAGTGACGTGCAAATCCTCCAAAAACCACAGCTCAGGAGGAAATCTAATGTTGGAAGGTTTCATTTTCTATTTTGAATTTGTTTTTTTAATAAAAAAAGATGAAACAGAATCAGTAACATCTCAAAGTGACGACTGGAACGAACCCTTTCCTCCTCTACATACATGAAAGGATGAGAATACGTCTCCTGGCTTATTTGACCCTTTGCGCTGACCTCTGCGTTAATCGTACATTAACATTCAATTCCTGCCAACAAACCCTGTAAAATGTGCTGATATGATTTTAAATAAACTGGAAGAACAAACCAATAAATTAGACGCTCACATCATAAATCACGCTTTATATCACAGCTGTCACGAGCCTGCAGTGTGTGTGCGTGTGTTGTGGCAGACAAAGCGCAGCATATCCAGAGGGTACAGTCTCTGTGGGGATGTTGGTCCTCTCCAGTCATGTTGGTACTTGCCCCGCCGTGTGGCAGGTGAAACCTGTCTAACCTCACTGGTAACGGATGTGAGGCATTTCAGCGGTGAAGTCGCTCGTCTGCAACAACATGGTCACCTGTCTGCCGCTCTCCTGCGGATCCCGGGCGCCTGGCTGTTTGGTGAGAACTCTGCTGTGCAGGCGACCGGACAAAGAGGCAGGTCACCTGATTTAGTGGTGTGGTCTTTAGGTGTGTGTGTGTGTGTGTGTGTGTGTGAGAGACAGTGAGAGGGAGTACAGCTTTGACGAAAACGGGTCATGTTGACATCCAGTAGCAGATGTTTTATTTTGAGAATGCCTGTTTCTCTTCCTCCTGCTTTTTTCCCATGTTGTCCTTTCATTATCATCTTCCCTCCTGTATATTTCCCCCTGCTCTCAAGCAGAAAAGAAAGGGAGGGAAACAGCCAACATAGCAGCCAGGCAAATGTTTTCTTTTCTCTTTTGTGCTGGAAATTGGCCTCTTTCTCTTTTTGTGTGTGTGTGTGTGTGTGTGTGTTGTTTGCCTCCCCCGTCTGACTGGAGGTGGGGACACCAGAGGCAGGGCCGGCTTTTGTGGAGTTTAGTGCCGGAATCTGTGTTTGTGTCATTTACACACACACACACACACACACACACACACATGCAGCCTACAGGCCTCCTGTGTAGAGGTCTACAGTGGATTTATCAGCGGGAGCAGCCTATAATATATAGATATTCTCCTTTTTAGAAGACTTTATCATTGAAGTCTTCTACCGTACACAGCTGTTTGTTTACTGGTGACTCTTGGATGGAGAGATTGTTTGGACCAAGCAACAGAAAGAACTGAAAACAAAGGAGAAAAGGGAGACACAGCATGAGGGATGACACGTCTGATGCTCGCCGGGATAAAGAGGGTCAGAGTACGGGATAGAGATGAGAGTGAGATGAGAGGATTTGTTTGGCTCTGAAGATACAGAGGGAGGGTGGAAGTGAAGAGAGAGAGAGAGAGAGAGAGAGAGAGAGAGAGCAGAGGGAGGGAGGAGAGACAGAGGCTCCAGCCCTCTGGGACAGTTTTGGGGCTGGACAGAGTGGCTTTTTATGTAGAACATCACCGGACACCACCACCACCACCAGGAGGGCTGCTGTCAGTTGTTTTCTGTGTGTGTGTCTGTAGTGAAACCAGACCTACCTCTGATCCCAGTGCCACACACACTCCTCCATCTGCTGCCCAGGATCCTGCCTTCTGCTTCCTCTGGACTGAGCCGCCTCCTCCGAGAGAGTGTGTTTAGACTCATGGAGAACTGATTCTCGGGAGGTCAGGAGTGTCGAGCTCTGATGTGGAACTTGTGGGATTAAACTTTCCAGAGGCTCGGTGGACTGGAGCCATGAGGCGGGCGGTGCTGGGTCAATGACCAGAGGATCCCAGAGGGAGAATTGCAAGCTTCACTAGAACCTCCACGTTTGCGCGATTGTATCTCCTGTACTCGTAAGACCGCGTCGTGGTTTACCTGAGTGCGTGAGCAGCCCATGTGGGCGCCGAGGGATGCGGATCTGAGCAAACGCCGTGCCCCGATGCCCGCTGCCATGCTCCCGTGTCCTGCGCCGACCGGGTCCGACTGGAGCTTCCAGAACCCGGTGGGTGTGGACTGCAGCTCCCCGGAACCTCGCTGCATCTGGGTGGCAGTCCTGCGCGGCAGCCCCGGCCCTGTGCCACTGCCGGCCCCACCTCCCACCGTGCTGCCCACTGGGCAGAGCAAGAGCGCTCTTCAGCCCATGGTAAGGAGAGGACATCCATCTTCATGTTGTGGTTGGATATGGAGTCTTTGATTTTTTAGGTGTGAGCTTAAGGCTGAGCAATATGACTGAACATTTAAAGATTGGTAAAATTCCTCTTGAGTGGAAGTTAAAGAAACCAGTTGATTGAGTTGAGTTACTTCTAGATAAAATGGCATAATGTCAGAAAATGAGGAAATATTCCCCCAAATATTCAGCGTCCAAATCCCGAATAACAGTTAACAGGAGTTTCAGTTTTTCAGATACAGTCGTGAAAACCATGCTTCACTCTCTGATGACAAGTCTACGATTGATTGACGCACTTACGCGGTATCAAATGTAGCGCTCTCATCTCGGTTTGTCAGTGAAATGCGAGCGACTTCAGCAGGAAAAGGTCCCGCACACAAACCGCCGTGCTCTGGATTTGTCAGTCATGCATGTCAACAAAGTGACCGTGTAACTGTACCCATTGTTTGAAGAGTTAACCGCCCAGATGTTGACAGTTCCTTAAACCTCTCAGTGTTTCCGTGCCGGCAGTTGTGTCGCCTCCAGGCTGTTTCTGTTTGGCGCTCAACACTTTTTTAGATTCCAGCAAAAACACTTTTGAGGTCACTCAGGTTATTACTGTAAGTGCTCTAATTTCAGACTCTTGTCTCGCTCTGTTGAGTGTAGACACACGTGACGCGTCGTGTTCTAATGTCATCTGGTTGAGCGGTGTGTCAACAGTCAGCGGTCATGTCAGTTATCAACACAAGGCAAACAGTCGCCTTTACAAATAATTTAGAATTAATTCACACGTAGCTCACACTGTCTTCTGACAACTCTGAGTGACGCATTGAAGGTGGCGTGCAGATAATTGTCACTTTTTTGATTTGTTTATCAGTCATTTTTTCAGTCAGTCGAGCCAAGAATCTCAAAATATTGGTGTCCTCTAATGTCTGACTTGTTTACTGTCAACATTTTAGAGAACTGTTTTTTTTTGTTTTTTTAAATCCACCCAAACTAAGTTACCAATTATCAAAAAACAAAAGTTTTTTAACGTCATACAGTAAACGGTGAAACCAGTCATTAAGTTTCTCACACAGTTATCAATTATCCAAAGAGTCGTCGAGCCACACACTGAAGACATGAAATTGCCCTTAAATGGGTCATTTGTTACAACATTTATCTATATTCCTCTGTGTGTGTGTGTGTGTGTGTGTGTGTGGACCCTTTCCTTCCTTGGAGGTGTTTCTAATTAGTAGCTAAAGACAGATGAAGGAGGGGGAGGCTGCTTCAGTGAGTGCGATTGTTATTCCCCCCCCACCCCCACCTGAAATGTCCTCAGAATTCAGGGCACCGCTTCCCATCATGATCTCATTTTCACTGTGAGCGTTTATGTGGAATATTACTTCCACTTTTTTCCTGGTTGCGTCCAGCGCCCCCCAAAACCCACTGACACAGTTAAAAAAAATGCCACAATCAGGAATGTGTGGGGGGGGGGGGGATGACTGTATGCACACAGCTGGGACAAACACACACACACACACTGTGTAGTACTGTGTAGTGTGTTTATTTCTGGGGACAAACTCATTAGAAGTCAGGAGGAAACACAGTTGTCACCGTCCCCTGACGATGATGTCAAGTTGCCCCGTTTCTGAACTTGCTCACGACCACGTGGTCACAGCTGTGCGTTATGCTTTCTTCCTACGTTACATCATGGCTTTTGTGATTTATTTCCTGTGGCTTTTGTGTATTTATTTATTTAAAACATCCATTGTGTAACACTTAGTGACATCTAATTCTATGCCCCACTAAAATCTATATGAAAAGGCTTATTCTAAAACCTAATGCAAACCATGTTTCCAGTGTTGCATTACCTGCGGCTTCACAAGCCTATCAAAGAAGTCCCTCAGATGCCAGGATCACTTTAATTCATGTCAGAAGATGAAGAAAAAAATGGAAAAACAGGGGAAACATTTTGGTCACAACTGCCATTGTCAACACACAAGCCATCATTTGCTGAGCATTTCTGTGGCACTTTTGAGGATTAAAAAGTCCCCAACCAGACTGAACCCACGTCATGCACTACATGCCTCTGCCCACTGAGCTACCAATCATCCTGTAAAAGTTATTCTAAAACTTCAGCCCCTCCTCCTCCTCCTCCTCCTCCTCCTCCTCCTCCTCCTTCTTCTTCTTCTTCTTCTTCTTCTGCCTCAAACCAGGACTTAAATCAAAGTAGCTGAAAGGATCCTCACATGTATAAAATATTCTAACTGGCGTTGTTGGCAGTGAAGCAGGTTTCAGTGAAACAAAGACGAGTACAATATGTTTTGCTGTTCCAAGTAGAAAACCCTGTTTGGTTGCATCACCACTACCTGATGTCCTAGTTGATCTGACAATGGTGTTGGACTGGTTTTTGTACACACACACACACACACACACACACACATCGTACTGATATTGACAGAGATGCATGCAAATACACGCACACAGAGCTACATTCATGGTGAATAAATGTAAAGTACAGAGGGACGTACAGGGTTTGAAGCAGCACCGCGTCACGTCTCTGTTTTTGAATCCTCGGTTTTCAAAAGCGAGAAGAGTGTATGTTTTTTTTCATTGTGTTGAGGGAACAGCTGGATATGCAGACACACATCATGGACCAGCTCACACAGGATGCATTCAGACCTGCAGCAGGGGTGCAGCGTTCCACCTGTATGGCCGGTGAGTCTGGAGCAGGCATGTCCAAAGTCAGGACCGCGGGCCAATCGCGGTCCTCAGGTCAGATTTTGTATGGCCCGCAGCTTCGGTTTTATAACGGATTATTTATGGCCAGAGACGGACTGGGACAGACAATCGTCCTTGGTCCAAAACCAGAGTCCTGGGTTCATGCGTTCATCTCATATTTTGTTATCTGACTGCAGAAGAAAGACCGATTTTTTTATTCTGTTCACTCCTGCGTGGTTACATTACCATTTATAAAATGATAATTTTGACAATGAAAATAAAATAATTACAAAACAGTGCATTTGCAACTTTTACTGTTAATCTATCAAAGTTTGGACAGCCCTGGTCTAGAGGATTTATTAGGACTTGTCACCGTCCCTCTCCTGTCGTCAGCTCAGGGTCTGGACAGCTACGGCCGTCAGGATTAAAGGCTTGTCAGCGTTTGTTTGTAACGGCCGTAAAGCTCCACTTTTCAAACAGGTTGCAGCTCTCAGCTGTTTAAAAGAGCATTATTGTTCTGCCCCGCTGGGGGTTTTAGCAGAGCTGGGCTCCCCGGGCAGGCTCTGCATTCCAGCGTATGTGCTTTACCTCTGGATGGAGTGAAGAGTTTAGAGTGTGTGTGTGTGTGTGTGTGTGCGCGCTAACACGTACGCTGTCACCAGTGATTATGATATAATATCAACATATTTTAGCAAAACCTGCAGGATTTCAGCTGGAGATGCCAAAGATTCACACTCTCTGCTGTAGCCACTGTTTTATTATCTCCTCATTCATGCATCTCAATGACATGATGCTTAATTAAGATCAAAAGGAGAAAAGAAAACCGCAGGGAAGCAGCTGCCGATGTGTGTGTGTTGTCAAAGCACTCTGCTACACCCTCCAAACAGCCATTCAAAGAAAGAAACTGTCGAGTGGCATCACAGGCTGCCTCTGCATATTCAGTGGTTTCCAGTGTGGCCTTTTTGCATGTGTTTAATGACATCCTCAGGTGGTGATGGGATCCCCCAGGGCTCTTTCAGAAGAACATTCCACGTTTATTATCACAATTAGCTTCGACACAGACAAACTCGTCCCCATTTTTATGTAGAATAAAAGCGCCTTAAAGGAGCGCAGGAAATGCCAAATGTCTTCTTCTCTCTGCTAAACAAGAGCAAGGTTTCCCCGTGTCTGTGTCTCCAAGCCTTTACAGGAAGTCAAGTTTAGACTGAAAACCACAGGAAAATTTTCCTAGTGGCTTTTTTGGTTTGACTGGACGTCCAACTGCCTCAAGAGGCTGGAGCTTGTCAGCAAGTTTGGATCGGCTTTTCTTTCGCTGTCAGGGTGAAACCGTAAGTGGTCGCTGACAAATCAGTTGTGTGGAGATGACAAACACGCAGCAGAGGTGTTTTTCTGGCTTCACGTCGACTGCAGGACTGGGCAGACTGGCCCGAGCAGGAACACTCGTCCCACACAGGCCAGAGTGGCTGAGTGGGAAACGGTGCTGGCTCAGAGACCCAATCAGCCCCTGTGTGTTTTGGGTAATCACAGGGTTTGGTATTCCCAGCGCTGGGAGGGGCCATGTGGTCGAAACCGGCGTGCTGGAGCCTGTCTCTTGCTGAGGCCCGATACTCCTCCTCCTCCTCTTCGTCCTCCTCATCCCTTCTCCTCTCATTCACTCTCTCCTTGCTCCCTCCTCTGCCAGTGTCTGTGTCTCGACTTGTCCGAGCCAAACCGCTCCCTGTGAGGAATTCACCCTGTGTCTTCCTCCGCTCACCCTCTTTCATTTCCTCTTTGTCGCCGAACTCTCTTGGCCTTTTCTTTTTCGTTATTGTTTTAATTTAACACCCCCAAAACACTCCTCCGCCTTCCTCACCCTCCTTTTTTTTCTTTTTTTGTTGCTGCTTTCATGCCACATAATGGCTGTCATTGCATACCTATAAAGAAAAATAGCAGGGTTTACTTTACATTGTTTAGACTGACACACTACTACTAGAGTGTCGTGTGGATTTATGGATCGCAACGCTCTCCGTGCTGTCGCAAATGTGGCGTGCACATGCAAACTCAGAATATGCAGAAGGATGCATCAATGATAATATGTCCAAACTTGGAGCATGGACGTCGAGGAGGAAGGAAAATGTGCGGTAAATGTCAGAACGTGTGGATTTCCATCACACGTAGGAAGCAGAAAGAGGAGTAGAAGTAAGCGGCTATATTTATACGAGCGCCTGGTTATCCCACTCTGCAGTGTTACCCCACTTCCTGCCTCCAGTCCGCCACTTCCTCTTGTTGTGTGGCCACGTACATGCAGGCCTGCCAGGCCGTGTGTGTGTGTGTGTGTGGAACAGGGGTCTGCAACATTTAGGATGAAAAGAAAATTTAATCTGGAGCCGCAAAACCTATTATAAGATAATAACATGTATAAAGGTTTTTATACAGATATACTATAGCATTTACAGTTGATTTCTCATTGCTGTTTAGACTCAACCTCTTTAAAGTAGGGATGTCCTGATACCACTTTTTTGTGTCCGATACCGATATCGAAAACATGAGTATCTACCGATACAGATATTATCCCGATACAGTCATTTTAGACCATTTGAAGCTGTTAGTGACACATTTTTTGAGTCATTTCAAAGACATAATTCTCCAACTATGTCACAAATATTGTTCTCCTGAAAAGTAGAAATAAACAAAGTGTGTGCAAAATGAAGCATGCAATATACTGTACAGGAGTTTATGATTGTATCAGATTCTACATTTTATCTGTCTGATATCCGATACAGGGATTTTGACCAGTACCGATACTGATACCGATTCCCGTCCCTATTATAAAGTGGATAAGAAAAATAAAACACAGAATTATATAGACCAAATCCTTCCATTGTTTGTGGCGAATGAATGAAATGAAAAGCTCATGGATTTTATGTAGTTTTATGCTTCAGAAAACCTGCCTGGTATAGGTGTTATGGGATGGACAGGAACTCTAAATGTGCTACTTCTTCATGAATGAAGTAATGTGTACATGAAGAAGGCTCGCCGTATTTTCACACACGTGCAGTTATATTGCATTTTACTTAGACGCTCAACGTATTAAAACACTTTCATTTATCGCCACATGTGGCTCCAGAGCCGCAGGTTGCAGACCCCTAGTGTAGCAGGAAGTGAAACATGGAGTATGTTTGAAGATTGGTGTGTTGGTCATTTTATTGAGTTAAATGTTAAATCTGTATCATTAAGAGACTCCTGTTTAAACCTGTGTGTACCTAATTTGTGTATGTATTACCATGACCTGCAGCAAAAACTTGTTTATTATGTCTGAATTACATGAAGGGAAACACGCCGGTGTCATAGTGACATGCACGCTCATGTCTGCATGGACTGTGAAGATGCTTCTTTTGTGGATTTATAGCTTCGGTGATTTCAGAGTTGATGTGTTTTAGTGTCTAAAAGATGTGAGAGCCGATAAGAATGACGACTTTTCCTCGAGAGTGCAACGTAAACGTATAATTTGGATCTTTGTTATGTGTCGGACATACACGTCATATGTCTATAAATCTCAGCTTGGGACTGGAAAACATCTTTCTCACAGCAGTATCACTGATTTAAGAACTAGCAAATATTCACATTTAAGAGAGTAATTGTTAAATATCAAAGATATAAACGCATAAATATTGTTCATATTTAGCCGTGTAAAATATTCACAGTTGAGAAGATAAAATGGTTGTATTGAAAATGGACTGAAACTTGAATATTTACTGCATTAGTGAAATGGAGTCTGACCAATTTATCGACTAATTGTGTCGGCTAAACGTTAATGAAACACTTTTGTTTTCAACAGTTTCTGGTTTTACTACTTTGACAGTTGTGTTAAAGATGAAAATGCAAGTCATTTAGTCACGTTTTCAGTGTTTGTGTTCATAAATGAGTGTCTGTGACCCTGCAGTGATTGTGTGTTAAAGGCTTATTGATTGATAGACTTGGTTGATAGATTATTCTAATGCTGCCTTTTGCCATTTTTCTGAACTGCTACTTTAAGTGAGGAGGTCACAGGGTTCAGTTTTTATGAAGAGAAGTTTGATTGTGAACATGCAGCACATGACAAACTGAACCACAACAGACCTGACCTCTGAGGTGACGTGAAGATTCCTCCTCCTCCTCCTCCTCCTCCTCCTCCTCCTCCTCCTCGCTGCTCATGCCTGTTTGGTCAGGTGATTGTGTTTGACTGACAGATGTGGACTGGTGGGGCAGCAGGAAGGTGACAGTTCTCGCGTGTTCCTGTCAGCTGAGCTGGCCCGGGCTTATTTACTCAGCAGCAGGAATGAGATATTTAGAGAGCGGGTGGAAATCAGCCTTTTATTCTCTGAGCTCTGAGTTTGGATTCCCTACCTGATAAGAATGAGGTCAGCGCGAGCAGGAACCAGTGAATCCCCACATTCTCTACTGCCTTTGCGGCCCCTGTCTAGACACGGCCCTTCCTGATAGTGGACTCCCCCACAAGTGTGTTTGTGGACTGTTGTTTTAAATGTGGGTGACATGAAGGACTAACCTGGTCCTGAGCTGCATTCAGGACTCAGTGGAAAAAGCTTGTCATGTACACAACAGATGAAGGAGGCTGTCACTGATCAATTCATTTGCCTTTTGAAACAGTGTAATTAACAAAGGCTACAATTTAATTGTTTTAAAGAAGAAAAAATGCAAGACATAGACATCATGTTAGAAACTATTCAAAGTAGGGCTCCTCAATTATGGAAAAAATTATAATCATGATTATTTGGGTTAAAGTAAGACTTGTACTTGAAACAAATGGAAATTATTGCACATTTTAAACATGAAATTTTGAATGAACCTTTTGAATTTACCTTAAAATAATCCATCCTTCATCTACCGCTTTATCCTCCACCAGAGGGTCACGGGGGGGAGCAGTTCGCCAGTCCATCGCAGGGCCATAAAATAACCATAAGTTATTACATATATATCTTTATTCACGCTGTGTGTTTAACCCGTGTTTCCACTAAAATGCCTGTGTTGTATTTTTGCCAACAGTAAAAGCATTATTTTCAGAATAAAGTTGGCCCTCGTTCTTAATTTATTTTTCTCATCGTTTGGGGCCATAATCGTTATTGAAACACAAGTTTTGATTAATTTCATGCAGCCCTAATTCATATCTTCATGTTCTCATCCTTGCATTGGAATATAGTAGTATAGTGGTAATCATACGTGTGTTAGGTCTGGAAACTTAAGTATTGGTGCTAATCAATGGAAAATACAGTTTATCACTTTTTGAAAAGTCATTAGATCATAAATGTATACAAAATGTGTGACTTTTTGTCCGTCTCTGCATCTTGTACTTGTTTCTGTTGACCTCTGTGGTCTGGTTTTTATTTTATTCAACATTTTTCATCTAATCAAACAACAAAAATGTCTATAAAATCCATCTCAATCTCACTGAATCTCTCTTTTCTCTCTGTTTTCGTAGGCGAGGGGCCGGAGGGATGGTGTCTCCTCAGGTGGTGACAACCCTCGGCCGCCGATGGCGACCCGGCCGGGAAGGGAGGGGGTCAGCTTGGGCTGGAAAGGTCCCCGGACGCTGGTTCTCCATAAGAACTCCCAGGGTTTCGGTTTCACGCTACGCCACTTCATCGTTTACCCTCCAGAGTCTGCCCTGCACACCAACCTCAAGGTGAGACCTGTGTTTAAATGATGTACACGTGTTAAGAAAAGTCTGTCTTTTCATGTTAAGAGTTAGTGAAGGTTTTTTTTTTTAGAAGAAATACATTTGTGAAGCCCATGAAGAACATTCAAAACACTTCCATGCCCAGCAGACAGACTGAAAAACAAATTTCTCCTTAATTACTCACAAGCCGTTTTAGTCCCTGGTGGATTTGGAGATTGTTTCTGGTGTCATGGAACAAGCCTCAGAGAGAGTGTGTGATTATTGAGCTCTTTGAGGTGTGGGGGCAAACAGCTCCAGATGTGAAATTGAGGGATCTGGAGGCAGGAATGGGGTGAGCCAGCTAAAACAAGGCCTCTATTATTATTCCACCACCCCACCATCCAGCAGCTGCACACAGGAACACAGATTGAATGAGATCTGTTGTCTTAGCCTGGTACCACTCACTGGCACTCAGGCCGTACCAGGCTGGGTCCAGGACAATAGGCCCACTGCTGGCCTTTGGCCCCGGTTCTGTCCTCGTCTCCTCCTCGCCGAGCATCACATGATGTTTTTTGGACAAGCGGAGACACAGAGCTGCCCGTTCTTATCCAAATTACCCTCATAGTGTCCAATTATCAGAGGCCGACGGGGGGCATTGCCCAAATTGTTTTTAATGTGAAACAAAACATTCAAACCCCTCGACTGTGTGATCAGATTCCACCGTCATGTCTCACATTCATTCACATCACCTATCCTTGTTCTCTACAGCTTTGATACACTGAGGCTTGATTTTACCTCAATATTTTAATACATTTGAGGATGACCTTACAGACAGACAGTTTAGGGACTGGGAATATTAATCCATAAACCCTTTGGCGAGACACCTGATGAGCAAAATGACCATCTCGTATTAAAAAGTTCCTGTAAATGTGAGTCATGCCATTTAAAAAAAATCAATATTTGTCTTCAATTAGTCACAAATGAATTCCAGTCATTGTCATATATCGATTTTTTCATTCATTCATGCATCGAGGAACCAAAAACAAATAGTAAATGCAGTTGTTGTTGTTTGTTTTGCACATTCCATGATCAGAAAGGAGCAGGGAGCAAGTATATGACCATCGTTATGTCGAGAACTGCTCAGAAAATAACATTTGCGCACACAGTGATTCTAAAAGTATAAAGAATTTCTATTGTTTTTTTTTAAAAGATTGTAATTCTCCATTGTCTGTGCAGCTTATCCTTTATTATTCCTAAATGAATATCATGCATGTCGTTGGCCACATACTGTAGCTACAACACATTATTTGTGTTTGTCTCTGCTCTCGTGCTTACCTCTTAAATATCTACTCAATCTAAATGTAGATGTTACAATGTCTTGTGTTTGCAGAAATATGGAAAAGGTTTGTAGGTTTGTACATGTAAATGCCCACCAGCTCCATCAGTGTGCAGGTGTTGGCTCAGGTGTCGTACACTATTTCTCCTGCTTTGTCCTGGACGTTGGTCACTCGGCGAGTGTCCCCCCAGCTCGGAGCTCTATTCTGGGGTCAGCCACTCGCCTTTCTCTGCCTCTAAACCCCCCGCCATTGTCTACGGAGGCTGGAATGAGCTCACTCAGCGCAGCACAAAGCCTGGCGGCCGTCAGCCCATCGTGCCCCTAACCCCAAAATGTCCACTCAGCTTAGTACACCCTTGTGTGTGTGTGTGTGTGTGTGTGTGTGTTTTAGTGTGAGTGGGTAGTGATCATACACACTGAAACTCCACATCTACCATTTTCTCTCTGCAGATACCTGTGTGTGTGTGTGTTTGCATCATGACATCATGATCACCTGAAAGTCGCTCTCCAACATTACAGTAAAACGCTCATAAAAACAAACCTGCCTGTATGAGAACATTTGGCTCCAGCTGTCAAAGAACGCTGACATTATAGGGAAACTTGTTTTTTGAGGAAACTGGAATTCTCCTGCTGTGGTCTGATGTTAATTCAGGCTTTGTCACTCTAAACACCAGCCCTTAAAGTGACCCGAGAAATAAAGCTGGTGACTTTATTCATGTCAAAAAGTCAGACCCGGGTCCATTTCTGCTCTACATGTCAAAATAATTTAGATTTTAAATCTTATTGTGTTAAAAGTAAAACATTTTAAAGCTGGAAACTTTAAGTTTCCACAAAAGAAAGTCATGAAAGTCTTAAATCGAATTTCCTAAATATTTACGCGTAATTAAATGTTTTACTGTGTTTCTGCGATATCACAGTCTTGGTCCATCCATCCATTGTGCTAAAGCTTTTATGTTCGATGTTGTTATGTTTAGAATTATCAACGGGAAGCACAAACATACAACGTGGAAGTGAGCGTAAATAAACTTTACACTTTCTCATCCAAACCGAATATTTCTTGTTGATTGCAGACAATGTTGCCCGGTAGTTTGGGGAATGATGATGACATATCATATTAATTTTATGACTTATGCTTGTTACATTCAGCTGTTTGAAAGCTGCAAAAAACAAACAAACATGTAAAAACCCTGAGGACAGCACTACAGTATGAGCAAGATGTAAACCCTGAATCAGCATTATTTGAATTCTTGCCTGTTCGTGCAGTTGTTGTCTGACTGTGAAATGCTCCACCTAATTGAGAAGTTCTTGCTCTTGATTTTTTAAAAACATGATATTTTATTGACAGTTTTCTGTGCATTTTGTCTGCCTTCAAATCTCCATAAACCTTCCACACATCTGGGTGTCGATTTGCTACAACTTTTCCACTTCTGTTCAGAGTCTGTCGTGTTTCCTCCTGTTTCAAATCCAGACTACAGACTCCCAGTTGTGTTCATTAAGTGAAGTTGTGTTTAAGGTTGATTTGAATGGACTCGGCTGGAATTAAAAGCATTTATTCTGTCTGTTTGTGTCTTTGGCAGGATGAGGAGAACGGTAATGGAAAGGGTGAGTGTTGTCTGTGTCTCTCTCTCTCCTTCTCTTATTATTTCATTAAACAGTGGATTAAAGCCTTGCACAGAGGGACGACGATGACGTAATGAGCAGGCATCCCCACTTTCACTTCTGCTATGTGGCCTCTTTATGCCCCCTACAGGACATTGTGCCGCACTGCATCTTAAATTGTGAAATCCACGTGCACGTGCATTACATACAAGAACATAGACGATAAATATCACATATTTTAGTAACTATGAGCTCATGTGCACAAATCTTTGTGTATGTTTTTATAGTTTTGCTAAATTAATTCCCTGATCTTTTCTCCTTCATTCGTCTTTTTGTCTTCAGGGTACCAGAAAGGTCGACTGGAGCCGATGGACACCATATTTGTGAAGAACGTGAGGGAAAAGGGTCCGGCCCACCAGGCGGGCCTGTGCACAGGTAAAGGGAGCACGTGGTGTGGGAGCGTGAACGTCACTGATTTGACTTGGAAATGTGTTTGGCGAGCGCTCCGGTCATGTGATGTGTTCGTCAGTGTAATGATTTAAAATACAGAAGAACTAATATGACTAATGTGACTTTACTGGAGGTGAGAACTGAGCTGCTTTCATATGATGTGGATTTTTATTTGGTTATACAAGAACAAAGTTTAACAGTTTGTATGAATATGACGGAAAGAACAACATCAAAAAAATGTATTTATTTTTGCATCTCCTAAAAATACCAGAATATCAGCCATATAATAAAGTAAAATTAATCATCCACTGTTTTGGTCATCGATTAATCAGTTTGAGTGATTTTTAAAGGATTAAAATAAGTTTAGTGAACAAAACAAGACATTTGACATAATTTCCCAGTTTGAGAAACACTGATCCAGCATTTTCTGACGTTTTCTGGACCAAACCATTACTCGGTTAATGGAGGAAATAATCAGACTCATGAATCGATGGTGAAAATAATGGTTAGTTGCAGCCCTGCATGAATGTGCTGCTGAATACAATCCACTCCTGCCTGCTCAGACAAACCAAAACCAGTAGTGAGCGTGTTAAAATGCAAACTTATATATGCAAACACACACTTGGAGCACTTTGTGTGTGTTTCAGCTTACATTAGGTCACCATGGATACACAAACTCACCGTAGGTTTACTGTAGAATGACCTTTCTGACTTTAAAGATGTTTTTATTTCATTGTTTGGTCATTTTAATGTTAGAGGAAGCACATCTAAACATCTTAATACATATTAGTGGGAAACCGTTCCTAGAGTTGTTCATATGTTGTTAACTAACTTTGTTGTTTAAGTTTAAGTCAGTTTAAGTTCTATTACAGTGAATATTTAAATGAAGTGGAACCTAAAAAGATTTTGTCACATAACATCTTTGAGAAAAATCACAATAATGCATTTTCCCTAAATTGCTCATGTCATCTTTATTCCTTCGTCAACTGTAATGCCCGTTTATATATATATATTTTTTTTTTATTTTTTTTTTTTCTTAAATAGCTTAAGGTGGAGTACAATACAACCAAAAAATAACACAATATACTGTATGTCCCAATTGTAATCACAGTAAGTTCATGGCAACAGGTAAAAATGACATTTTGAATCAGTTTATTCTGTAGTGAGGCAGATTAAAGCCACAAGGATCAGATCAGCCACGACAGTCTTCTTCAATGACCTGACCTTCTACAGGTCATGGAGGTCATTAAGGGCAGTTCTGACAATATTTCTGCTCCTCTTCATCTACTTATTTTTAAGTGTGAGTGCTTCGTACCAAGATTTGATTAAATAAGACTAAAACGTTCTCATAAATCCACATAAAGTTATAAAGCCTGGGATCAAAACAGCTCAGTTGTTAAGATTCTTTTTACATCAGTATCTGTTAAGTTTCATGGTCCCAAAATGTGTTAAATGTCCCAACAAGTTTAAAAGTTACTGAGAGTATGTCCACTTAGTGTCTCTCTCTGGCCACACTTTTCAAACCATCGTCGTGACATGTCTGTGTTCTGCAGGGGATCGTCTGGTGAAAGTGAACGGTGAGAGTGTTTTAGGGAAGACGTACTCGCAGGTGATTGCCCTCATTCAGAACAGGTAAGACCGTCCTGCCTGTCAGCGCTCAGAGCCGCCAGTGTGTTGATTTACTCAACCAATCTGTTTGCTTTTGAGTTGACATACACCTAGTGTTAGTTTCAGCTGCTTTAAAGAAAAAGAAAGAAAAAGAAAAAGGAGTAGCCTCAAGCAATGTACACACACACACACACACACACACACACACACACACACACACCAGATATTTTTGTGACTGATGTTATAATATTTCACACTGTTTTTCACACTTACAACAGAAACTGTTTTTTTACATTAATATCTACATGCTTGATTACATTACCATATTGTAAGACCACATTTGGACAATCTGCATTCTCCATTAAGGGCTGTCTACTCTGGAACGCATTGCCAACCAGAATCAAATTATTATCAGAAATAAAGGTGTTTACAGCAGTGCTGGCTTAAAGAAAAACAGTTTTATATTATCAGTACTTTATTGTATTTTATATACTGTATCATATCATTTGACAATTGTTATTGTGTGTAATGTAGTTTAGCTTGTAGTTGTTATGTATATGCATTTACATTTTAGAATGTAGTTCTGTTTTAGTGTAGTTATAACGTGCTTGGTCATGTGTTATTATACTGTTCAAGAGTTGCAAACTAGCAAAAGCTATAAACTCTATGTGCAAGCACATCAGTTGCATTTTTTGTAATTGGAACTATGTTAACTGTATTGTACCTATTTAAAAACTATATTGAATGCAGACCAGCTGCACCTGCTGCACATCCCTTTAACACTTAAATAAATGAGTCAGCAGATTCATTCAGAATGTTATGATGAAACATTTGTCACCAACCACGAGGTGAGGAGTTTGTCAGCATGTGAATGTATCATTTTTCAGTGGAACGGTGCATTTTCCTCCTCTGTCTCTCCTTTGCTTAATTCCTCTCCTCCTCCCTTCAGTGAGAGTGTGCTGGAGCTGTCCATAATGCCCAAAGATGAAGACGTGCTTCAGTTGGTAAGTGTGAGTATGTTGATTTTTCATGCACCTTATTCTCAAAAAAACAAACAAAAAAACAACCTACATGCAAACACACTCGCACGAAGCAGATGTGCAAGCTCAGCGGGTATCGTCGTCTTGATTTACTTCAGGGCCGCTGTGGTGGCGGCGTTGTCTGCGGGGCGCTTGTTGTCAGAGTTGAAGCGCGGTTCAACTCAGTCACTGTCAAAGAATGTGGAGATTTTGATTGGATGGCTGCGCAGTGACTCAGAGTGTCTCTGCTCTGTGTTTACGTTGCAGCACTTATTCATTGCGAGCCGCTGGTATCTGACTGTTAAAGCTTACGCTCAAAGGAAGAAGACAAACAGAGAATCGCTCGCTCGCTCGTTCACACACACCCATGTACCGCGCAACACATTTTTCACGCTCCACAAGTTGCTCCATGCTCGCTCACATGATCAGACATGCATCGTCGCTCCTCCCCTCCCACTAACCTGGAGCAACACACAAAACTAGATCACCAGACGGCATCATGCATGCAGAAACATCATCAGCTCCTGCCAAAAAGAGCACAGAACCGGGTTCCCTATTTACATACACAGCAGTGGCTTAGCATGATAAACCCACTCCCCTGTCCTCCTCCTCCTCCCCTCTCTGCTACGTCTGTATCTGCTGCATTCCTGACATGACATCACCAGAGCTGCGCCTCCTTCCACACTCACACAGGGTGGAGTAAAGGCTGAGAATGAGAGGGAGGAGTGAGGGATTTTGTAAGGATCCGACAGAGGGGAAAAACAAGAGGTTCAACACAGATAAAAAAAAAAAAACTAAAAAAAAAAACCTCATGAAAGAAGGATTTAATTTTTCTGAGAAGAAGGATTAAAATCTGAAGGACAGCAGGCTTTAGCAGCAGCAGGAGTGTCCTGTCAGGGTTGGTGAGGGGGAAAAGTCTCCTGTCTTGTCCTTGTCTCTGTCTGTTTTTGATGAACACGAGCTTCACGCACAGGCTGAGGACAGCTTCTGGACTGTGGTGAGCGGCCCAGCTGATTTAGGTAAACCTTGACAAGTTTTCAAACTATCTGTGTAGTGGAACTTTTCAGTCGGGGAAAGGAAAGCACAAATAGGTTTGTTTCCAAGTTTGTTTTTGCTCGCCTGGTGTTACATAAGTGATGCTGTAAATGTGCGGCTGATTGACTGATTTACACGTAAAAGTGAGCTCTTTGCATTGGATTAACCTCTATATAAACTGTATATATCCTGCAACAGTGAGGACATATGTGTTTTCAAACGGTGGCTGTGCAGCGAGTGTTGTGGTTTTTGCTTCGGGCAGTTTGTGCATTTTTCCTGCTAGTTAGCTTGTGCTTGTGTTGAGAGCTGAAGCCTCGGGAAATAACTGTGTGCATTTGAAGTTGTATAATGTATGATTATGTACAGTATATGGAGTTGTAGATATGGTTCGTGTTGTTGTCAAGCTTGTTTACATCAAACGCACATTTCTGCTACACATAAATGCACTTTATACTGTTCTTCAGCCTTTCTTTCTGTCATTTCATGTTCCCTCTGTGTTTTTCCTTTTTTAAGGCGTACTCCCACGATGCCTACCTGACAGGCAACGAACCCTTCTCAGGGGGAGCTGAGAACCTCCCACCACCACCTCCCCTCTGCTACCCACGCACCAAGTCTACGCCCCCGTCTGGAGGCCCTCTATCTGCAGGCATGGGCCAGAACCAGCTGGATAACTGGAGTCGCTGGCCAGGCTCTTCCAGCCCCTCTTCACCCCTGGACAACCACTCCGCTGTGGGCAGCCCCGCCAGCTGGCAGGAGGGGCGTGCAGGAGAGCCAGGAGGTGTAGGTCACAGCAGTCCAGCCCACCGCACAGAGGAGATCCAGTATGGTATGACCAGCAAGCAACCTCAGGGCCAGACCAGGGGACGCTCCTACTCTTCCTCCTCGTCGTCAGGCGGCCCCTTGTCCAGCCCGCTTCAAGTCCACTATCCCAACCACCACGCTGTCAGTCCCCCTCAGGCTCCCCCACGAAAGTCCAGCTCAGCCTGGACCAGTCCTCCCCCGCCCCAGCTCAGCCACAGCCGCGACAACCGCTGCCAGCAGGCCCTCTCAGACTGGTACTACAGCCAGCAGCCTGAACACTCAGGACGCTGCATGCAGACACGACACCGCAGCTACTCTCAGGACCGACTCAGTGACAGGAGGCAGCAGCAGCAGCAGCAGCGGACGGGTGGCTGGCCTCACAGCGCCTCCCAGGATACTCTGCTGTTATTGCAGCAGTCAGGACCAGGACCACATGGAGAGCCCTGCTGGTCATATGGAGACTGGGATGTGGGCCCAGGGCGGGGACACTCGTCGTCTAATTATACCCGAACTCGTTCTGAAAACCTTCTGGCCCAGTACGATCGCCATGGCCGCTCGTTAGAGATGCTGGACCGAGCAGCCGCTGAACTGGTCCCGTCTCGGTTTGAGCGGCCTTCGTGGCAACAGCCTCCACAGCCACCCCCCAGGACTGATGCCTACCCAAGACCGGGGGGCCATCACAGTGTAACACAAGCTTCAGTGACGCCCCGGCACACACCGTCGCATTCTAAACACCTGCCACAGTCCCACACTCCGACCCACTCACAGCCCCAGGCCCAGCAGGCTGCCCCCCAGACCAGACGGCTTCCCTCTGGGCAGAGCATGGACGACCAGCCTGTGGGCTACCGCAGCTACAGCCCCTCTTTTTACCGCAAGACGGGACGCATCTTGCAGCAAGCACACTCTTTCAGGGACCCTTCATACTCTGGCCCTCACTTGAACTGGAACCCAACTCCTAAAACCAGCCCTCCAGAGGGCACAACGCCAGCCATCACCGCGTCTACGTCATCTCCACTTGCCTCAGCGACTCCCGAATCCCAGGACAGAGTGTACAGGCCCACAAACCACGAGAGGGAACGGGAGTCGGTGGAGGTGCAGGCAGAGGTCACGCAGGAAGTGGTGCTGAGGCAGAAACCTCCCACCGGGCGAAGGAACGCTCACGGGATGCGTCACCCTCACTATGTGCTGCCCATGGATGGGCTAGAACCCTCTTTGTTTTCCTCTGATCCCCAGGACTCAGCCTCCGCTCCTGGTTCCACAGGAGATGTAGCCCCGCGCAAACCAAACGGTAACCTCGCCCCGCTCCAAATAGAGGATGACTCTCTGGCCTCCATCCCCTTCATTGGTAAGTCTCCCGACAGATGCACCTCATCCTGAGTCTCCTCTCTTCACGTAATTCTCCTCGTGCAAACTCCGGATGACCTTAAGTTTGGCGAGTTTGTCGCCATTATAAAATGTAATCTAATATTTTTTAACTTTGGAGGAAATACAGAGCTGTTACTCAGACATATTTTGGGGGAAATGTGTGTGTTTTTGTAATGTCCTTCTTATCTTTGACTTTTTTTCACATGGAGTTTCCATTCTCTCACTGATTGTCTGTGTTGTTGGGAAACTCTGGTGTTTCCCTCAGTCGTACAGACGGTAGTTTTGATCAGTAGTTTTGATTGAATCATCAATGAACTAATCCCGCTCCCTGCCCCTGCTCTTTAAGGTCACCTCACTGTGCTGAGTCAGGTGGAGTCTGGCTTCCTGAAAGTGTGAGTGCGTGTGTGTTCTTGTATTTGTGATTCCGTGAGGACCAAAAATCGTGTAAACCCTACGGAGTGAGGACATTTTTGGGGATTAAGACCTGCTTTTAGGGTTAGGGTTAGGAATGGGTGAGAGTTGGGGGGTAAAGGTTAGGGTTAGGCACTAAATTGTTATGGGTAAGATTAGGTTTAGAGGCTCAGGAACGCATTACTATGAATGAAGCACGCATGTGTGTGTGTGTTTGGGTGTACAGGGCATTATGAGTCTGGTGTCTGTCTGTATTCATTTACATTTATTTGCATTATCATACTTGCCTGACAGGCTGTACACACGAATGGAGTTCTTTATTATTGTATAATGTCCAATTTCCCTGTAAAACACAGATTTTAACCATTCTTTTGACCAATCAGATGAAAAATTCACATAGCATTCCAAAGTTTTTCACAAAACATGTATTAAAATAATTAGACGTGAGCTTCTGTCGTCGCCTGTGGGCTCACACGATGCAGTTCTGTTGTCTTCTGTTGTGAGGTTAACATGTACAGTTATGGCCTACATATGTTGGTGTCAGTGGGCGGGAGCTGTGGTCATGTCCCAGCTTGTTCCCACTTCTGAGAAGACTTAAAGGCAAAGGGGCTCCTCAGGCGTCACCTCGGCTTGTACCACTTGACGTGGACAATGCTCAAAATAAAGGCAGACAGAGTTAGTGAAGCCACGACTGTGTCACCCCGTTACAGGCGGGAGGAAAACAACCACTGCTTCTGCAGATGAAGCTGAATAGACTGAAATAAGCTGAGTGGGCAGCTTTTGACCCAACTTGGAATGACCGTCGATATTTGAGCCAAGCCACGCTCGGCCTAAGAAAGTCTCCTTTTTAAAGAGAGAAAATCCAGTGTATCAGCAAACCAAATCAGTCTGTCTGTCAGAACGCATTCCTGCCTCATCCCTTCACCTGAATTAAATGAAGCCATGCAGTTGGAGCTGCAGGCCGGGACACGTATAATGGCCATAAACTGAAACTAGACTAGTTTCTCCCCATAGACAAAAAAGAAACAAGCGTTTCTCTGCTTTCTTTCTTTCTGGAACGCTGTATCTCTCTGACAGAGATGCTGATATGATCTGAGGCCGTTGCGATTTAATAGGCTGCCGTTCCTACTACGAGCACAGCAAACAACACGGCGTGTCGAGTCAGCAGTCAAACATGTTTCTGTGACGTCCCATACGGAGATGTTTGAAAGTGTCCTGACTTTCACGGATTATTTATTGTTTTTCTATTTTGGTAGCACATACGGAGTGAGTGAAACAGGAAGCGGCCTGTCGTCAGATGCAGTAATTCACTTTGTGCCCACGAAGAGACTTTCGACATGAATGTGAGCTGTAAATTGCCAGGAGGTTTTTGTGGTGGTCCTTGTGGGGAACAGTAGGGGCCCATACACTCGGCCTCTCCCTACAATGCCGCTATTGTGCTGCTCTCAGAGATGAAGGGGTTTGCGTGACTCTGTGGGTGTGAGTCTGTCTTAACTTGCTGGACCCTGAATATGACAGACCATGACCAAGACCCAGTGTTCTGGCTTCTGTCCTGCTTCGAATGGACTTTTTTTTGTCCCCTGTGGTGTGTCTTACAGGCAGAGGCTTTTTCTTTCCCAGTGGTGTTCTGGCTCTCAGCCTCATACTTTGTCACCCCCCCCCCCCCTTTCTTGCCTCTGTTCAGCAAAGTCTGCATATCTAAGCGTTGTGGTACCAACCAGAATGCAACCGTAGGACTGCCAGCTCGTGCCTGGTCGGATTTTTGTAGTTTTCTTCATAAAACTGAAGCTAATGATTCATGAATGAATTAGCTGAGGCTTTACAATTATCAGCAATTATCCAGATGATTTATCAAGTCATTGTAAAACACTGACCACATCCAGCTGCTCCATTATATAGCTAATACGCTTTATATTCATAATCATAAATTGAAGGAAAGAGCACAAATGAATTACCTAGTAAACAACATTAAATATTTATGTTATCGCAGTCGTGTTTGTTTATTGTATAATAAGGATTAGAAGGATTTTATATGCAAGACAAAAGGCGATATGAGATATAATGTATTCACACACTAAAAACAATTGAGTCTCTTTCATTCATGATGTCGGTCCGAAGCCATTTCCTTCCATTTTCTCACGTCATCTCTGAATGGTGAGCTTCACATGTAGACTGGGATGGACTCGGATGGCACTGGGAGTAACAGTATGGTGTAGTATGTTGCTCCCCTCTGCTGGTCTATCTGTGCCTCGTGGCTCTGAGCTCACTCTCTGGCTTCCTGTTAATGACGGCCTTTGTTAAACCCACAGTCTGACTATTTCTGGGCCGCGCTGTAAACAGGCAGATTCCTCGTCCCAGATAGGGAATGTTTTCTGCCTTATGTTGGACACAAGTGTGCACAGGAGGGACGGATAGAGCCGTATGAATGAACGCCTGAAGGGAAGTGCAGACAGAAAGCAGAGGAACGTGAGCAGCAGTGTTCATGTATTGTAACAGATGCAGGGATGGAGAGCTGAGGAGCGAGCAAACGGCAGTGAGATTAAAACTGAAAACACACAGAAAGGATTTGCAAAAAAGAAAAAAGACCATGTGGTGGACTGTGTGGGTGGATCTCAGACTCAGAATGAGGCGCTGCTGCCCTCTGTTGTTTCCACACGGTCTAAACCTCACAGCATCTCAGCCCTGACAGACAGTGGAAAATCTGTGTTCTGCTCAGACAGTGTCTCTGTGTCAGTGTGCGGATGTGTGCAAGCGTTGTGCTTTCACATCCTTTTTTTTACATCAAGTAAAACTGTTACAGACTCGTGCGACTGATAAAAAAAACAAGACCCTGCATTATGTCTTTGTCTTCTTGAATAATGATTCTGCATTTAAAAACACACACATTTCCCTGCACTGAATTACCATCAGTGCTCCATTTTCTTCTTCTTCTTCTTGTTGTTTTGTGACAGTATCCGTTTACAACACATGTATTATCTGTAGTTTTTATAAAGAAATGAAACCTGGAACCAGTAAATCCTTGTCAAAGACCGCAATAGTTCTTCCTATGGCGATGAGACACACAGGTAATATATTATATGACTAAACTCTCTGCTTATTTTGCCTGTGTGATTTTATTCTTAGTAAAACTATAGTCAGTTTGCAATTACACTCCTTCTTTGATGAATGACAGCTATAAAGGTTCTAGTTTCATTCTTTTAGGATTCACAAACAACCAGAGATGTTGATGTCTGTGGTTTTTTTCTTTTGTGTCTCGCGCCACTGGAATCTACAATTGCCTCCGCTAAGGATGTGGCTGTTGCTTGTGTTAATTTTGATGGAATTTAAATATGAGGTTAAAGAAGTGGATGTTGTGAAATGCATTGTTCAGTATCTCCGATGGTAACCCTGTGGTTCCACTCCCTTATAAAAAAACAACAACTACTCTCCTCGCCTTACCTTGTCCTAATCTGACCCCGTGCCAATTTCCTTTCCCTCCTCTTCTCCTCTGACCCCTTTTTCTCTAACACCTAACTCAATCCTCCTTTCTTTTCTCCTCCTCCTCCTCTTCATTGTTCCTCTCCTTCTTCCCTCTACTACCTGCTTCCCTCCATCCTCCCACAGATGAGCCCACCAGCCCCGGCGCTGATTTGCGCGCCCGCCATGTGCCGGCGTCCTCTGTGGTGTCCAGCGGCATGAGTTCAGCGCCCGCCGTTGTCACAAGCCCCGCCTCCCCCACCTTCACCTTTCCCCTCACTAGGCTCTTCTCACACGACTGCAGTGAGTGCCCCCTCCTTCCCTGGTTCCCTTACTCCCCACTGCATGCAGCCAGAAAATATCAGATTTCTTTTCATGTATATCTGCCATGAATGTACCATAGATTAGGAGCGCGTAGAGAATCACGTAGAGCTAACATGATGCTGGTCTGTGGGCTGAGATTATTTTGGCCTTAAGATGCTGAACTTTGTCAAAACAATGCAAGAGCCTTTTTCAGTGTTGACATTTTGACATGTTTTAGCAGGAAAAGCACAAGTGTAACTGAAAACCATTGAAAACGTTTCCCCTTTAGTAGTTTGGTCTTGTATAAAGTACCTGAAAGGGATACTTGAGTAAAAGTGAAAGTAAAGGAAGTAAAGTTTTTTCTGATCTAAAATGTGAGGAGTTAGGATTGAGCCATGGTAGCGCAGTGATAGGACAGGTTGTGGGTTCAATTCCTCGCTCTGCTAGTCTATAATGTGTCCTTGAGCGAGACACTTAACCCCATGTTGAAGCGAGTAAATGGCGAAACTGTAGTGTAAAGACTAGAAAAGCTCAATATAAATATAGACCGTTACCAACGCTTCTTCTTCGGATTTTATTTGGTAGAAACGAGTAACAGATAGTTAGAGGAGTAAAAGTTGCTAGAAATACAAATAACAAAGTGTTGTACTCAAGTACTGTAATGAAGTATTTGTACTTTGTTACATTACAGTACTGTGTTTAGTTTGTGTCAGTACCTAAATGGAACTCAGCCGTCATTCACTTGTGCTTCTCGAAACGACTGCAACCTTTCAAAAATGTCCGCCATGAAATAAAGGCACTTAATTAATAACGGTGTCCCAAATCTCGGGCTGGATCCTCCAGAGTGTGCGTCTGTCGTCCGGATGCGTCGCAGTCACTGCAGCGATGCAGACGGTTTCCATTTCAAGTGGATTGGTCGGCTCCTTTGAAAGCGTTTGCCATACCCCAGAATTCTTTGTGTGCCAGTGGAAGAATTAGTGAAGTTCTCTCTGGGTTAAGACTGTCTCAGGAGGATCCAGCCCACAGATTAGGACGCAGCTAATGTCTTTCAAGTCTCCCTTTGTCATTTCAGCCTACTTCTCTTTCAGACTTTATGCACTGCTATAGAAGATTTGCATGTTGGTCGCATGTTTGATAAGCGTGTTAAAAAAAAAACGTGTTTGGTTCTTTTGTATCCAGCTGTGCATGAAAAGTCAGTGAGTGTTAAATGACTTTAACTCTCCGACTTGCATGATCTGCATGTCACTCAGTCACAGAGATTATATCTGCATGCCAGTGGTGAGAAAAATAATCTAACCCACCCCTGAGCTCACACCTCCAGCGTCCACCCTCACTACATCACTGACCTCTCACAACTCCACCCCCCCCCCCCAACGTCCACCACCTCCTCCTGCTTCCTCACTCAATATTCCCCATCTCCTAATCCAACACCATCCACTGTGGTGATTGGCATTACATCAACACTCTGTCTTTCTCTCTGTCTGTCTCTTTGTCTTTTATTTTTTTTTCTCTCTCCATCTCCGTTCATTCATCCTCTCACCGAGCAGGCAGTATTAAATCGAGTCGCCGTTCCTCCTATGTTCTAGCCATCACCACCGAGCGTTCCAAGTCGTGCGACGAAGGACTCAACACGTTCAGGGAGGAAGGACGCGTCTTCTCGTGAGTGCTTTATGCAAAGAGACAACTCTGACAACAGTTAAATACCTTTAAGTGCACAGTGCGGGGCCTTCATTTTGACACGGGTGTTGTTCTCTCCACAGGAGGTTACCAAAGAGAGTGAAGAGCTTCTTCACAGACGGGGTGAGTTCTTCACCTTTGGTCGTCATTTTAACACAAACATGTTCTTTTTCACTACTTTGTGTGTGTCCCTTTTCCATGGCATGGATTTCCCAGGGTTACTGAGCTTTTTTTTTTACTTAAGTATCTGAAGAGTTAAGGGGGAACTTCAACAAATAACATGTCCCTGTGCACCTTTGCATAGAACACAGGAGGACAGGTCAGGGGGCAGTAGTCCACCTACACCTGGAGGACAAGGGACACTCATTTAAGGACAGCAATGTACACACCTATATAAAAAAAAAAACACCTAAAACAAGCGATCCATGTAAATGCTGCCAGAGTGTTTCAGTGTCGGTTGCAGTTACAAGATGAGGAGTTTTTTTACTCTCATTTTACATCGTTCACCAGCTGCTGCCTAAAATATGCGAGAATAAATTGGCTCAGTAATGTCACTAATGTTGTAAAAACACAGCAAGCGTTTAGAATCAAGACCCTTGGAGTCTGAATCACGCGGCAGCAGTAAAAGTGCGTTTAATTTGACTTTTTATTTGTGAAAGGAGAAATTTTATATCTCATATCCTGTCACCCGTTACCCTCCCCTACCCAACCAAGTCAGATTCCTGTCCCAGCACTCACAACGACAAATAGTTGTAAATGTGACAGACTGTCATTATGAGTCAGGTTTTTTTGTTTTTTTTAACGTTTTCTTGTGCTGTGTTTCAGTCACTGGAAAACCTTGGGACGGCAGAGGAGGTTCGATCCAAACGCCATTCCACCTCCGAGCTGGGAACCATCGTTTACAGCGACGTACGCAGAGAGGGATGGCTGCACTTCAAACAGATCCTCACAGAGAAGGGCAAAGTAAGCAGAATGAGTCAGACAGTGAGAGAGTGAGACCTGGAGTGAATGAAAAGTGAACATTCTCGCATTAATCCTTTCATGTTTGCTTCACAGAAGGTGGGCAGCGGCATGCGTCCTTGGAAGCGAGTCTTTTCGGTGCTTCGCTCCCATTCGCTGTTCCTCTACAAGGACAAGAGGGAGGCGGTGCTTCGCGGGGCCACCGTCGGTGGCTCGGCAGAGGACGAGCAGCCAATCAGCATCCGCGGCTGCCTTGTGGACATCGCCTATAGCGAGACCAAACGGAAGCACGCCCTGCGACTCACCACCCAGGACTTCTGTGAGTACCTGCTGCAGGCGGAGGACCGGGAGGACATGCTGGACTGGATAGAGGTCATCAGGGAGAACAGCAAGACAGACAGCGAGGTCAGAGGTCACACCCGTACCGGACATGTAACTTTGTTTTTCAATCAGAAAAGAGAAACTCTCAGAATCACAATGTTCATTTGTTTGACTGCTGCAGGAACTTGGCTTCTCCAGACAGGCCCTCATCAATAAGAAACTGAATGATTACAGGAAACAAAGGTGAGTCACCTGGTCATGAATCATTCCACTAAAGTGCAATAAAGCAACTCTTTACCACATAATAGATGTTGTTATGGCTGACACCTCGGATTAAAAGAAAAAAACGACTCTCTGTCTCCCCCTGCAGTCCAACAGGAAGCAAGCCCGACTCCTCTCCCAGGCTGTCCCGCATGAAGCCTCCCTTCCTGCACGCCAACGCCGCTGCAGCGCCACGCTCCCCTAAACCAGAGGGCAAAGGTCAGTGTCAGGGGCAGACACTGGAATTATGTGCTGAATCTTTAAATTTTTGTCTCAAAAAAGGAAAAAGAGGATCTGTTAGATTAAATCTTCTGACCGTTCTCTCTTAATCTGACACTTCAGATCGTGTTAAGGAAAACGCACACTTGTGTTAATAAAAGCACTAATCAAATAAACTCTGAAGTAATTAAACTCCACATTCAAGTGGGTCCCCAAGAGTCCCCAAGAGTAAGTTACAAATAAAAAAATAAATGAATAAAACAGGAGAAAGAGACCCAAGAAATGATCTATTTCACATTTGTTCCACACTAGCTCAAATATCATTTAACAGCTGTAGGTAGAATATTAAGAGTCATCTCTTTGGACTTTAGTTGAACATTTGTCCTTGTTGGTTCTGTTCTCAGAGGAGAGCAGCCCGCCCAAGTCTCCGTGGGGAATCAACATCATGAAGAAGTCAAAGAAGGCCGGGCCCAAAGCTTTTGGTGTGAGGCTGGAGGATTGTCAGCCTGGTGTAAAGAACAAGGTCAGTCACACTAATGAACGAAGGCTTAATGTCGGTATTTTACCGAAGGTTAAATTCTGACATTTATGATTTCTGTGTGCTCAGTTCATCCCGTTGATCGTGGAGATCTGCTGTGGTCTGGTGGAGGAGATGGGTCTGGAATACACCGGGATCTACAGGGTTCCCGGGAATAACGCCATGGTGTCGATGCTTCAGGAGCAGCTGAACAAGGGAGTGGACATCAACCCTGCGGAGGAGGTGAGCGAGGACAACTGCACATTGACTCTCACACGACATGCAGACTAAGGAACGATTTGTTTTTAAACACTCCAATCCCCTGACTCTTCTCTGTGTTTTTCTGGTCATCAGAAGTGGCAGGACCTCAACGTCGTCAGCAGTTTACTGAAATCCTTCTTCAGGAAACTTCCTGAGCCGCTTTTTACCAACGGTGAGTGCACACACGTGACGTCGTGAGGCCACATGCTGCCTCTTTCATTCAAGTCTTACCTGACTTATGAAGTATATTGACCTTTTTAATGCCTTTACAGACAAGTACAACGACTTCATTGATGCCAATCGGATGGAAAGTGCGTCGGAGCGGTTAAAGACCATGAATAAATTGGTACGCGTTTGTTTCTCTTACCCGTGTGATTAAATATTAGTGCGTCAGTATTGTCATCCCTCATGTTTCTCTTTCACACGTAGATCCGAGACCTGCCTGATCATTATTACCACACACTGAAGTTCCTGGTTGGTCACCTGAAGACTGTAGCAGACAGCTCGGATAAAAACAAGGTGCGTTTTAAAGGAAAAAAGCCCTGTAAATGTAAATAAAAAGTGTTACACTGGATCTCTGTGTGACACTGTGTGATATGTGAATGTCTCGTGTCTTCACTCGTGCAGATGGAGCCTCGTAACCTGGCGTTGGTGTTTGGTCCAACTCTGGTCCGGACGTCAGAGGACAACATGAAAGACATGGTCACACACATGCCTGACCGCTACAAGATAGTAGAGACACTCATCCAACATGTGAGCGCGAGAGAGAGAGACACACACACACACACACTCATGCTTAAAGTTACAAAAAGACTCATTATTATTTTCATGCTGAACTTTTTCCTCTCTGTCACGTTTGTAGTACATCTGGTTTTTCACTGATGAGCTAGACAAGGATGAAAAGGTAAATTTGTATTTAATATTGTTGTTTTACACCACACATAACCTAAGGGTTTATTTCTTTAAGTAGAACTACAACAAACTGTCGTAAACGTTAAAACACGTTGATCAGTGTTTGTCAAACCTGGAAATGATGTCTTGTTTTGTCCCCAAACCAAAATGAATCAGTTTTTAATTGTTTCTTTGTTCTTTGGAGCAAAGAAACCAGAAAATATTCATATTTAAGAAGCTAAAACAATCAGAAATCTTGTTTCATTAACGAAAAAAGCTTCAAACCGATTAATCAATTATCGAAATAGTCGACGATTACTTTAGTAATCAATTAATAGAGTCATTGTTTCAGCTCTAAATAAAAGTAACATAGTATATATGTAAAATGATAGACCTGAGTTTAACTGAGAATATGTTAAAGAAGGTGTGAAATGGTGAGAATATGGATATTATGGGCTATAGCGGGACAAAATGCAGAAACTGAAAGAAAAGAAGACATTTAAATAGAAGCTAAAACTACAGAAATATAATTGTAACAAAATGACTCAGCTGCTCAGTCTTGATATAAGCCAGTTCTTCTTCATTTACAGTCATTTTTATTTTTATGGGTAATGCAGCCTTGCTTTTAACGACGATAACTCCCAGGAAATTGGTAAAATGATATAAAAAAATTAAAAAAAGACTCACAGCCGTGACAAGTGAGTCACAATGGCTGCAACCAAGATGAATAAAATATGTGTTTTATTGCCGTTTATATAAATACTAACGTGCTGAGTAATTATCGTCGGCGCAGTCATGACTGTCATTGTACTAATTACAAGGAAAGATGCATTGGACACTTAAGATCTAACCCTCTCACACACACACACACACACACACAGTGCAGTGATTATACTTAATGGCTGATGAACCACTTTTACAGAGGTGACATTTTGTCATGGTTTGAATTTGACCTTAAAGTTTTTCCTTTATGACTGAGAGCATAGATATAGATGAAAACTGTTGTATTATATATTTAATAGCAATAACTCTAGAGCTGTTGGACATTAATTGGTGATAATTAATTCAGTTCTCTCTCGAGTTTTCTGTTCTGCGGAATCGTTTTGTGTTTTCTTGGTTTATCGAATGTCTTTTGTTAAATTGCGTCCGTTGCTTCCAGACACCGGTGGACACAGAAGATGTACAGCCTGCCCCCAACATCGACCACCTGCTGTCCAACATCGGCAGGACCGCTCTGCTCGGGGAGGCCTCAGGTGAGGGCACCGCTGAAATCCACAACCACCTTAAATACATGTTGCTTTCAGTTTCCTGGAAATAAGAAATCCCCTTTAAAGTGCGTCATTAGTACAATCAGTGTGCTCCAGTGAAGTGAGACCAAGTTTGTTCTTCTTTGCTCTTCTTTTTTCCTTTTTCTTTTTAAAAAGACACTTTTATCTAATGTCAGTGAGAGATGAGTGACTTTTTTGGTCAATAATCAGGTTCTGTGACTAGACACGAGTTATTACTTGAAATTGAGCTCTTTTTTCTTAATAACATGTTGTGAACAAGACCGCCTCCTGAGTGTTGACAGCGTTGGCATGAAAGTCAGGCGAGAGCATTCCACACTTGATTGGAATTCCTTGTTGTCCCACTTTGAAAGCAGAATTCCCCACTTTCCAGCAGAACTGGAGCGCGGTGTAAAAAAATGAAGCCCTAGCCGTGTGTGTGTATGTGTGTGTGTGTGTGTTTCGATAGCATGCCCGTACTTCTATCTCTTTTCTGCTGACCTCTTTTTTTTCCCCCACCTCCTCGTTGCTCATCTTTCACTTTCTCTGTACGTTTGTGCATTTCCTTCTTTTCTTAGCTGAGCCTGTGGAGCAGCCACTGCGGTAGGACGGAAACTCCCCTGGCATTATGTGTGTGTGTGTGCGTGTGTGCGTGTGTGTGTGTGTGAAACCAAGTCAGAGCATCATATTGTGAAAATGAAATAAGTAAAAGAGTAAGTATGTGATAGTGTGAATAAGCTTCAGAGGGAATGTTAGGGGTGGTGATGGTTTGTGTGTCCGTGGTCCCTCCTCCTGTGTCTCCCTCTCAGTGTCTGTGTGGACATGTCACTGTGGTGTCTCTCCCCCAGTCTGACTAATGAATTAACAGATGACTGGATGCCGCTTGTTAAAGCTTGAGTGCAAACTGTGTTCTGTCACTGAGAGCCAAATCCCTCACTGGTGGCCTGTCGTTACTGTCGTAACCGTCAGTCATCACGCTGTAATAGTTGGGCCCCGCCCATTCTTCAGGTCCCACCCTCATGTCTCGCTTAAAAGCTCTAGTATCCCAGTGACATCAAACTTAACTTAAGTAGAGGTCAGGCAACGTGAGCTTAAAATGATATAACAATATTCCGTCATGATATTGCAGTGTCAATATCTGTGATGATATACAGTATATCGTGGACTTTCAAAATAAAAGTGTTTGTTGACGTATGATATGGAACAATGTATAGTTAACGCATGTGCCCCGCGTGCTGCAAGTTTGAGACTGCATGCATTAAATGATCTCGACTAAATAAAGTAAAATACTGTTATTTAAAAAAACAGGTAGACAGTAGTTTAAGTTTAAGTTTGAGACTTAACTCTCTGGCCTAAAAAATGTCTGCAGAAGTTCACAGTGTTCAAAGTCTCTGATATAAACTAAAAAAGTAGAAAATACTCGTATTACATACATATTATTATATACATATAGTATTTGGTTTAACAAAAATCCCCAATTGCTGATTTTCTAATGTACCCAAATCTGATTGGTGGTAGATTTGCATAGAGATTATTCTCTGAAAAGCTGTTTTTCCTTCATGTGTAGACACAGTATACAATATTCCCATCGCTAGTTAGGCACCGATGCTCAGCTGTGTTTCAGAAAAACTAAAGGCTTTTTCTGGAGTTTAATGCAACAGTGTATGTGATACAAAGGGAAAAAGGAATAACCCAGCATCTGTAATAAACTGCCTTGATTTACTATTAATGTAGCCGGCACATGAGAAACGACTCCCACCACATCCCCCTGTGAAACATCAACCCTCTCCCACGTCTCTTGGTTTCTCACCAGATTGTGATCGTGAAGCTTTTGTCCCGCGTGTGTGTGTGTGTGTGTACGTCTGTGTTTGTGAGGGCACTGCCCTTCTCTTTCACGCTGTTGATTATTTCTTGCTTTTCACGCCTTCCAACGCTTCCTCTTTCACTGGTCGATGTCATCGGTGCTTGCAGTGATATCATCAGTGTCAGTGTGTGCCCTGGTTTCCTAATGCAGACCCCCCACCCCCCCCAAAAAAAATCACAAATACCTGCTTCACCAAATCATTGTTTCTCTTTCACATCCTCACACCAGTGTCTTTGTCCGTCAGTGGTTGAGGACACAGAGGAAGAAAGAAAAGAAAAAGTCAAATTTAATAGAGTAAATTGTCTTTTTATTAACTGTTGCACTTTGTATTTCACAACAGAAACACCCAGGTGTGTTGTGACTCTAGTCGCACCTGAATCAGTGATGTCACTGCAGGTGTTTATAGTGAATTTGCCCTTTTCAAAAAAGTGATTTTTTTGTTTTTACACTATCTGCCTCTGTGTCCTTCACCGTGACTGTTTGGACATTTTGTGAATTCTTTGTATTTGACCCTCTTGTGTCATGTTCCACAGACTCAACCAACAGTGACTCAGCCAAATCAAAGGTAACGTCCCCTTGTCGATTCACTCTGGCGTTCAGCGCATCTCAAATAATCCCTCGACAACAACACTGTAAATCATGAGATTATGTCACAATAACAGTTCATTCTCCCTCTTTCAGGGGTCATGGGGGTCAAAGAAGGACCTCACAGCGAAGGACTTCCTAGCTCTGTCCATCATGTCCGCCGTGACGGGACGCAAGCGCAGAAAGCGCCATAACGGCCGCCGCGTGGGCAGCAGCACCGACGACGACTCTGAGCACGAGCCGATCAAAGTCGGGCATCTAGGGGCCGAGGAGGAAGAGGAGGAGGAGGAGTCGCCCGTGGGGGACACTGCTCCTCGTGCGGAGGGAGAGGAGGATGACGACGAAGAGGAAGAGGAAGAAGAAGAAGAAGACGAGGAAGTGGTAGAAAGTGGCGAGAAAGAGGAGGAAGAACAGGAGGTGGCTACAGTTATTCCCAGTGGGCCGTGCTCTAAAGAGGAAGAGGAGGTGGGAGAGAGACAGACAGCGATCATGCTGCAGGAGGAAGAGGCACGGGTGGCAGTAAAGGGGCCACCGTGGCGGGCACCAGAGGATGCACGCTCTATTGTCTCTGGTTACTCCACCCTCTCCACGTTAGGGCGCAGCCTGGGCTCAGAGGGGAGGGGGGACGACGCGGACGACGAACACAGCGAGCTGGTGAGCGAGACGGACAATGAGAGCGGCTTTGCTTCGCGCTCCGTCACTCAGGAGAGACCCAGTAAAAACCCGACCACACCCACGAGCACACAGCCACCGGCGGCGGTGGCGGCTCAACGCAGCTTCCTCTACACACACTACAAACCCCCGGTCCTCTCACCCACAAACCTGCTCGCCCCGCCCACGCCCCTCACACACACTCCAGACTCTGCGGAGAGGAATGAAGGAGGAGCGCGCTCCACCACGCCCTCGTCCTCCTCCTTCTCCTCCTCCTCCACCACTCACAGACTGCACTCGCGGCCTTCCTTTAACTCCCACAAACTGATCCAGTGTGACACTCTGGCGAGGAAGAAGCTTAAGTCAGAAAAGGCCAAGGCTCGCTCTCTGGACCTGCTGGAGCTGTCTGAGACCACAGCGCACCGTGACGGGCCGTGCTCCGGCTCAGAAGACACACCCAGAGTGAGGCGAGACACTTCCAGAACCAACCCTTCCTCAGGCAGCAGTCAGGAGAGCCTCCGCCTGGCTCGGCTCAATCCTTCCTTGCCACCCAGCGAGGCCTCTTCCTTCACTCCGACCGGTCCAGGAGGCAGATCTCTGGCCGAGCAGGTCCGCGCTCGTCTACTCGGCTCGGCCGACGACCTGCGCAGCGTGGGGCTGCGGAAACCTCTGTCGCCTGAGACGCGAAGGAAGAGGCGGGCCTGGCGCAGACACACCGTGGTGGCCTCCCCGACCGAGACGTCCGACAAGAAAGCCCCAATGATTGTCAGAGATTTCCCCTTGTCTCCTATCAGTCAGAACCAGGTGAAAACACAAGGGCTGCCCCGGGACGCGGACGCTCTCGAACATGGACCGGCCGCGCGCCAGGTACCCACATCGAGATTCCACCAGTATCTGTGATTCCTGTCAGCTGACCCCAGGCCTCTTGTTCCAGCAGAGCTGCTGACTCCCTGCAGGTCATTAAACCAGCAGCAGTGTAAACAGAGAGTTGTGGTTAGTTGCCAGGAGCAACTCAGCGTACCAGTGAGCAGCCCACCTTTCTCTTTTTGATAAGCTCCGTTTGCATGGCGAGGGGCATTCCATTGTTGCCAAAGCTTTTCTTTTTCCGTTTTTCTTTCCTATACGTGTGCTTTTATAGAAATAATACAAGACAGAGACACAAACAGACCTCATCACACTCAATGTTACAGCCAAGAAATGATCTACTGAGTAATAACTGAGCATCCTTCCTGTTGTCGTCTCTCTCTCTCTTTCTCTCTCTCCCTCTCTCCCCCTCTCCAGTCTGGCTCAGCAACGACATCAATAAATCACAGGGTTAAATCCCTTCAAGTGAGCAGAGAAGGGTTTTCTGAAATTCAGCCTTCCTCTGGATCTTGAGAGAATGGTGCTTTTTTTTAAAAAGTGGAATTCCAAACGTTCCTCCAAACAAACACGAGTGAGCCAAATGAGTCAGACTGTTACAATTTGAAAAAGAAAAAATAATAATAATTGTAAAATTAAAACTATTTCAAGAGGGAGATTCCTCGTTCAATTTTTATATCAGTCTTCCTAATGTTATTGCTCCTCAGACCACAGACACTGTCAATCTCTGAACAATAGATTACGTTAGATAACAAAGACAAAACACACTCGTCTCTCTCTACTTGTTAATAATGTTTTATGTGTTTTTAGCGCAAACAATATTCGTGACCATGTCTGAGCGTGCAGGTGTTTGTGTTGAACAATTTTGTAACATTTGTACAAAGCCTTGTTAAGTTAACCCTGTAAATATTAATATTATGTTATCAAATTTTGTTTTCACTTTTTTTTTTAATTCTTTTTTATGGTTTACAAAAAAGTGCGTACGTGTGCACAGTCATTTCTTTCAAGATGTTACTTGAAATTTTTCCTTTTAATATATTTTTTGTTTTGTTTTGTTTTATATGCTCTCTATATATTATATATATATTTTATATTAAAGTAAAAAAAAGGTATGTTTATTGTGATTTCACCATTTGGGTGTACCTGTTCAAAGGAGACGAGTTAAAACACGACTAAGCCTGTTTCATATTTCCTCGTAGATGGCCTTTTCTCTTCGATTCTCACCACTGTGCAGGAGACTCTTATCTCGCGAGATAAAGTCTTCTAAATTTCCATTATCTGGTGACTATATATTCAGCAGTGTTGCATCAACATGTAGCAAGATAGAAAGAAACGTGATCGGGTGTTTGTTCCATGCTATTGGACGGTTTGAGCCGGCAGCTCAGAGCCACACTGGGGTCGCTGACCTCGTGATTTGTTTGTTGCTCACGTCTTGAGTGCTGCCTTCACACGTCTGCTCACACACTCACTGAGACAAAGTACATCACTTTTTGTTAGAATAGACGGAGACGAAGCCTGGCGGTGTTTAATAGACTGTTAAAATATGGCCTTGTGCATACAAACGGCTGCATTTTCCCCACAGCCCCTGCAATGGCTCATCTGTCTGAACACTTATTACCTTAAGGTTACACTGCGGCCCCAGTAAATCAGTAAATGTTACCCGACTGTGGAAATGTTTCATTTGAGGAGATGAAACACAGAACATCTGCTTGCAAATGTCAGTTAGCCATCAGAAAATAACACAACCAGGAAGTGCAGCTTCCAAAACCACGACCAGGAGACAAAGTCAAGTGAAAAAATAATAATAACGATAATAATGAATGATGAGTTACGCTCTTGTCTTACCTCAAGATTTTTTCTACAAGTGCCTGATTTCTGGAAAGTCTTTTCGTTCAGCAGTGCCACGCTCGCGTCTTATCTTTCCGTTTTCCTTTTGTCCGTTTCTGGGTCTCCTTTCTCCTCTCCTGTGGTCGATGGTAGAACTAAGGCACTGTCCCAAAGATGTGTACATCAAATACAAGTGGTCTGAGAGTAAAATAAAAAAATAAAAAAAGCACACTTCAAGCCAAGGACATGCACTCCTGTCTATGCACTCTCTTTGTCTTTAACACAGGCATTAACAGCTATTACTGATGCTGCTCGGTGAGAATATGCATAGTATCCTCTCAGCTGCTTCTTCTCAACAAACTGAGACTGTGTCGCTTTGCCTATTGATCCACGGTGTGTGAATATGGTACACGTAACAAGCCCCGACCCTAAGTCTGCATCGGGTCACGCCAGACAACATCCCAATTTCCGAAAAAGGTGAACCAACAGCCCACCTCGTCAGCGGCTGTGGCGTGTGTTGTCTGAAATGTGATAAACCTAAAAATGTCTTCTTCTTGTATTTTAAAGAAAATATCCTTCTTTTGTACATACAACCTTAATATGTAACATATTGTATTGTGTACATTTGGAATTGCTTTTTGAGTATAAACTAATATGAAAATTGACTGGACTTAAAGGTTGTCCACCTGAAAAACCATTTCCCCTCATGGCTGTGCTTTAAAGCAAGGTTATATGATGTACAGTAAATAAACAGAACTATGTTTAAAAGAAATTCTTCACGTCTGCCTGTGTGTGTTTGTTTGAAATTGTGGGATTTGAGAAGAGGCTCTTACAGGGAGTAATGGCGACCTCTAGAGGCTGCATATGAATATGGTCAATCCAGGCCCTCTGGGCCTGACTCAAATAAAGGAAACTTCATCTATAAACTATAAAGGCTCTACCTTTGAACTCACTTAGGTATTTGACACATCTGCACTCTTGTCATTCACTCTCTGAATTTATGAGTGACTTAAACCAATCTTTATGACTGAATATTGAGCTTGGATAATTGTCATTTGAAGCAGAATACCCTTTAACCTTTGAAATGACTAACACATCTTTTGTTCTTTGTAAATAAACCCGCGTCTGATTTCTCATTCCTTACAATCCTCAACAGATTTAACTCAAGAGTGAGTTAACCTTCATAAAGAGCATCTCCCTTCACGTCCCATCCCCCATATACCACTGGCTTCAGTCTGTGCTCTTCCAGTTCAGAGCCCTTTAATGCCTTCAGTCTGGCGTTTTTCCTCACGGGAGATGATTTGTATGATGATGATGAGACACCCCAAAACTTTTAAAAACACTTTGAAATTATTTTTTATGGTTTTAATCAATCCCACTTAAATGTTACATGTGAATTTATTTAAGCGTTTTTACTATGACACAAAATTTATTCACAGCATGTTTTTCAACATGTCACAATGAAAAGAGCTAGAGCAGCTAGAAGCGACCAGACTTCACAACACATGACAAATATGAGCAGAATGTCAACATTTTATTTGAACTTATGTCAACAACACACAACTGTTAAAATGTTCACTCCTTCTTTGCAAGGTGGCCCAATTAGCTGTCATTTGTAATTCAGTTTGTTTTTGAAGGTGGACAACATACAACGTTTTTTCTTCATTTAAAAATGAAACAGTAGATGTAAATGGATTCACTACTTAGTCGACCAGGGAAATCAACAAAATATTTTCGTGTTGTCAAATACAATCTCTTTATAAAAAAAAAGAATCTTGTTATTGAAGTATTTACATTTTTTTTTCTTGAAAAAAAATTACAGGACACCCTTGCAGTCCAAATAGAAAACAAAGTATTGCATTGTAATGCAAACACTAAATTGTCCAAATGACAAAGTGATTACAGAAAACTGATGACAACTAAAAAAATGCAGCAGTCCAAAGTTATTACCTCTTTCAAAAAAGGGCTGTCCCTGTTTGACTAGTGTCCTTTTAGTTGGTAGCGACCTGGGCCCTGTCCTTGTTCGGCTGGTTCTGCAGAAGGAGCTCCGTGTTTTGGGCCCTCAGTCTCTCCAGTTCCCTCTCCAGCTCTCGGAGCCGGACAAGGGAGCTCTCCACGGTCACGCCCCCGGGCTCCACGGCGCGCCTTAGCCGGTTGTTCTCCTCCTCCAGGCGGGACATGCACTTCTCCAGCTCCAGGTACTCCTGCACCAGCTCCTGCTTGGTCATATTCTGCAGACTCTCCACATGGTACATCTCGTAGGTCTCGGAAAAGTCTCTCTGGAGAAACTCCCCACCTGCGTTCCCGGGCCTCCCGATGCCGTCGCTCCCTCCGCCGCTGCCATCATCATCATCCTCCTCCTCGTTATCGAAGAGTTCCTCCTCGCTGCCGGTGTCCTCCATGCGAACACCGACACCCGAGGTCCGTCTGATCCCGGTCTCGGTGTTAAGGTCGGGCTCCTCTCGGTCGTGCTCATCCATCAGGAACTGTGTGGTGTTGTAGGGAGCCACCGGGAGCCCTTTGGCAAACATCTCCTCTCTCAGCCGGGAAGCCCTGGCTGTCTCTTTCTCCTCCAGGACTTTCCTTTCCTCCCAGGAAAGTTTGTAGTACGGCTTCCAGTTGCGCCTCTTCCTGTTGGTCCTGCGCCGATGCCTCTTCTTACCCAGGCGCGCGTCCAAGCCAGTGTCGGAGTCGACGTGCCCCTGGCTCAAAGTGTCCTCCTGCGGTGGTGTGTCTTCGCCGCCTTTACCTTGTGAGGTGAGATTGTCGTGAACACTCGATTTCTGGTGATCCTGGGCTGTGAGCTCGTTTCCGGCTGTTACGGCAGGGCACACCTCCCTGTGACCGCCTTTCATTTGCCATAACTTGTCAGTGTTGACATCCTCGCAGCTCTCCGCCCGCCGCTGCTGCTGCTGCTGCTGCCGCTTGTGCTCTCTATGTCGCCCCCTGTCGCCGTTCACGGGTCCAGCACGGTTGCTGACTGGGAGATGCTCCAGAGCTTCCCCGCTGCTCCCACCTGATGGGCAGTCTGAAGTTTTCAGGTGACGGGTCTCGTCCACTGGTTCTGTCATCTTGCTGATCCACTCTGATGCCTCGTATTTAACGCATTGTTCGGACTGTGCTAATGATTTCGAATTTTGAGCTTCAAAGTTATTCAAATGACGTTAAAGTCAATGTGCACAAAAAATATACTTATTCCAGAATAAGTCGGAGTCACTAAAGATAGTTTAAATGGTGACGGTTGAAAAACTAACTTTCGTAAAGGAAGGGTAAACTTCCGAACAGTACACACTTGTTACTCCTCCAAGAGGTTTGTCAGAGCAACTGTCGCTAACTACCATTAACTGTTTCGCTGCTGTCAAAAGAGCCGTTAACTCGCAGACTACGTTCCGCCCTCACATCAGTGTCCAGTGTGCTACTGAAGAAGACCGAGCTCGTGTTTATATAGTAGCTCCGCCTATGCGCCGTGCGCATGCTGCTAGTAGTAACACCCGCTGCCTTGTGGGATATGCTGTTTTGGTGTTGTTCAAATGCTGGCGGTGAGCACCAAAGCAAACTACAAAGTCCACAACGCTGCCATGAATGACAGGCGTTTCGTCAAATCAAAAGACAGAATCTTGAGCCGGATAGAGCCCGCCCCTCTCTTCGTTCATTGGACAAAAGGGCAAATTTGCTGTTGCTAAGCTTAAACTTTTTTCTTATTGGAGAGTGCAGTTGTCAATCAGAAGTACGTCACCCACACCAAGAAAGCAGTCCCGAGCGTTTCTATGGGAGCTACCATTTACAAATAAAGGAGGCTCATGTAAAAGTCACCAAATACAAGTCGATCAAAGTTCTTTCGAATTCAGTTTTTTTAAGTCCAACGTATATTAATGTATTTTTTGATAATGATCGTAAATGGTCCCTTTACTTATGTACCCACACAATATAACGCTGAATGGTCGCTACACGGAAATCCCTCCTTTATTTTTGACCGAAATGAGCAAAACCTCTTGCGGAATCTAGTCCGCTTTGTATAATCTCTTAGGAAAATCGTCGAATACAGCTTTCTTTCTGAACGTAATTGATTTTATCCGATGTGCCGCAGAAATGCGTGGTTTTTGTGCAAGTTTGGTGATTAAACGTTTCGATATAAAGATCCCGTGTGTTGTGCGGAGTGATACGCTGTGGGGGCAGTGGCTGGGAGAACTCTGGATTCAGCGTAAACAAACGACATTTACAGTGAAGCCGCCGCCGAGTGCACATCTCCGAAACCCTCGTTGTAGAAAGGGTGGGTCAGGCGTTCTCACACTCGCTCAACCAGCCTGCTGCCAGTGGATGGAGTGGTTTAGATAATTTCCGACTATTTATTCCACTCGTGTACTCCGTGTGCAGTGTTAGTTCTTCACTGTCGTGTCAACGGCTAATGATAAGCTAAATAGCTAACGTTAGCCGCACGTTAACGTCAGTTAGCGTATGAGCGCTTCTGTGATACAGCTGCTTTACGGAACACTGCAACATATCATAAAGTGTAAAGCCACACGCACAATAACGAAAAGAAAAAATAATAATTTTGAACACAATGAAAACTATTGTCTTGGGGCCACCAAAATGTCACACATAGACTATAAAGCTAGGATAATGCTAACAAGTGTACGCCACGGTAGAATCTGATAAAGTTAATAAACAAAGAAAAGTCGACACGTTTCCACTGTAATGTACCCGTTATGCACGTGAAGATATAGCTGCGAATACAACAAAGTCAATACGTAACCAAAACCAACAACTACATGTATTACCAACGTGAGCTAAATGCTAACTAGGCCCGTGTGCTTTACTGGATCAGCGTAATTGCTGGCGATGAGCGCTTATCTAGAGACATTTCGATTCCAAAATTACGATTAATGTTAGCGCTTGTATTACGACTTCTTTGTTATAACAATGTGGGTCACATTTTTTTTTTAAAGAAATGCTCTTGGTTTAGAAACAGGCGTTATTTGTATTAGCTCAGAATGTGAAACCCTCAAGGAACTATTCCAGTTTCAGGAAGTAGACAGTCCCCTTGATCTTACAAGGCAGTTCTGAAGCTTTTAGTCAGTTTATTGCTGGTTTCTCAAATCTACTTTTGTTTACACACAAGATTAACAATCTTGTCAAAGGTTTTTCCTCACATTTTTAATAACCAGTTTGTGAAAAAAAGTGCTGATAGAAATATGGTTTTAAAATATATATGACACAAAGTTATTTATTTAATAGTATTATTATTACCATTATTATCTTGTACTGCACACATTATCATACACAGAAGAACTGTTTGGAAAGAAAAGGAAAAGAGGAAGTCAATACACTGACTTCATCTTTAATTGTGTGCTTACTTCCCCCACAATTTCACCCAGCTCTGTGCATGGTGGTAGACATGGCTTGTTCAGTGTATGACCTCTTATGGTGGGCGACTGGTCTGGTCTCCTTACATTTGCTCGTAAAGACCAGGAATCCAGTGACTTTAAACAACACAGGTCCACTGTTTCTACTAATAGAAGCAGACAGAGCTTCAGGTCTGGCAAATAGGCAAGCTAAGCTGTGAGTCCTCTGAGGAAGCGCTTATATGTTCCAGTTAATATGATACCTAATGACTACAGAGATTGAGAAATGACACCAAGTGTTTGCATCTTCTTGAATTAAAGCACAGTGCAGCTACAGAGGCAAAGCTGTTCCTGCATAGATCACACAGCTTGTGCAGGATTAACAGGCATGACTTAATCTCCCACCCTGTCTAACATGGTTGTTGCTGCTATTGAGAAAAGATGACCGTTATTGTTTTAGGCCTACATGTGGCCTTGAAGTGTGAATTCAAAGCATTGGCTGTTATCCATCCCAGCACAGGAGGGCTGTGCTTTTTCGATTTTCATAAAGACAGCAGGTCCACATCAGTATGTGATACAGTGAGGCCAGCACCAGAATGACCAGCAACAATAAATGACTTGGGTGAAAGTAATGTATTGCTTTAAGCACACTCCACCCACCCAACCAAACCTGTTTGTTTGAGTGTGTGTGCTCACAATCCCACATGTCATGTGGATACCTCTGGATCAGGGATGATCACATTTTATTCCCTCCATGACAGGCCCAGCTCCAGACCACCCGGTCCTACTCTCCTTTCTGTTATAACTCCATTACTAGGACTTAATTAAGTTTCCAACCAGTGATCTCTGGCAGTGTGGCCACCTCTCCATGTAGCCACAAAATGATTTTAGACAAAAGTTTATCTTCCACTCAGCAAAGCACCATTTAGATCCGTACATCTGGGTGCAGAGGGTGGATTTGATATTACCGAACTGATTGTTATTGTTGTTAAGTCTGTGGCAGTTACTTCAAACGACCATCAGGGGTCGCTGGTCCCTCATTCATTGGAAATCAATAGGGTTTGGGGGGGGGGTTTCTCCTGTAAAGTGCAGGCGTTTTTCTACCTCTTGCTTTGTGACCAGTACTTACTTAGTAATTAAAATGTACTGTTATTGTACTAAAGAGGTACTGTTATCCAAATAGGTCACTTTCTTTTCTTTTTTCATTTTTTTTCGAAACAGTCATAGGCTCAGTGACCAACAAGTGTTTTTCACCTCAATTAGATGAATAGAGGTAACCTGGTCCTATGACAGACAGATCTGGCACCCCATGGCCTTCCAGCAATGGACGTCAATGTGCAGTCAACAGACCCATGTAAGTGCAGAAAGTAACCTGATCACTCGTTCCTTTTCACCTCCACTCAGTTTTTCCCTCATATGGTGGGAATCAACTTTTGTTGGATATTACCCTGTAGAATAAAATGGCTATGTACTTCTATTTCTTGTAGCACCACCAAATTCAGCACATTTGAAGTGTATAAATATGAGTCCAATCAGTTTGTTTTCTAGAAGTGGCTGCTGATATTGAACGTGTGAATGCAGGAGTACTTGACCATCCTTGGTTCATGTGATTCATGTGATTCAGTTTGCTGGAGCAGGAGGAGGAGGAGATGAGGGCGCGTCAAGTGCGCGCCTGCTTTGGAGTCCAATTACGTACAGGCACGGAGAGCAGAGTCTGGTGGGGACTTTTTTCACGTGTAAAAAAAGAAAAGAAAGGATAACAGTTCGGAGCGCTGCTGGACCCTATCTCTCCCCCTCTCCCTCTCTCTCTCTCTCTCTCTCTCTCTCGATGTGCACAAATCCGCGTTGGTGTGCGGACACCTGCACCCACAGGCTGCGAGCTTTTCCACGAGTCGCCGCGGCAAGCCTCGAGCACTAAGTTCGCATCCCGCAGTTTTCTGCTGGAGTTTCCACAAGTTACAATCATGTTGGGCAGCGGCAAATCACCATCCACCAGTCCCAGGGAGCAGAAGAAGAAAGCGGCTGAGAAGACGGCGGACCCCATCAGGAGGCTCGGTAAGGAATCCTGCAAACTCTTGTCCGCTCGTCAACAAAGTTAACAATCGGAAGCCTCAGATAGAAACACCACGCTGTTTGTGCGTGTAGATGTATTACTGGCGATTGAGAATACGTGTGTTTTCCTCATGGTTTTGTTGTCATATGAACACATGAGAGTCCTCTGGGAATATTACTCGCACCTATTTATCCTGTTTATTACACTGCTGCTTTGATATTTACATACACATTTGGCAAGTTGGGACGATTCCAGAACATATACAATATCAGTGAAATAGTTGATTTTCTACACGTTGACTTTTCCTTTTCTATACATCACTTATTAAAGTAGCAGCCTTTCAAAACACATGATTCTAACTTTTCCCATTTTCCATAGTTACTCTGTATTTTTTAATCTCATAATGCGTGTGAAGGAGTTCACGGCAGCTGTCGTTTAATGATAGGGTCGGTTGGTAATTTCCAGAAAATGACAGCTCACACATTGACACACCAATCTGAAGTGGACTGTACGTGTGTATGTGGGAGTACATGGGGTGATCATGTGTTTATGAAGAGCTGAATTGCTCCCTGACCCACTGGTGTGATTCAGGCGCCACAGTCCACCATTACCACCCCATTGCTGCCCACTCTCTCTCAGTCCAGCACTGATTGAGTGCCCGCCCCTTCACACAAGCCCACTCAAGCAATGGTCACAACTCACCCGAAATAGACACCTGCTGAGCAGCAACACAGCACCTGTCAGGATCTACTGAATAGACCCCTGGATGTCTGAAAATATGGGCTGCTGTTGATGCCATGCATGCCATTTGACCTACTTAACACAAGTGTTATATGTCATTCCAGGCAGTAATTTTTTTTTACAAAATAAACCAAAGAGTAAATGCATTTTATAATCAGAGCTGGGATTTTTAAGTGAAATGACGATAATGTGATTAAATAATCTTTTTTTTTTAAATCAGCGATGCAAAAATGACTTGTTATAAGAGGAACATTACCAGAAGTAACACAACTGATGGCATGTTTATACAAATATCAACTGTCTATTACTGAGAACATGATATTTCTCAATCAAAACAAAACAAAACAACCTTAGGCCATGTAGAAAGAGGCGGAGCCAGAAGACTGGTGTGTTGTCAAAGGAGAGTTAAAGCTGAAACAAATAGTCTCCAACTATCACTTAACGGGGTACATTGTTATATAGATTCAACAAACATTTAATGTAAACAATTAAATCATGACCTCATAATCTGACAATGAAGAAAAACACAAGTCTCATGTTACGAGGGGAAGCTTGACATTTGTCACATTGCTCTGCACCAACCATCTGTAAAATCTCCCTCTATAGCTCCTGCTCCAAAGCAACTCAAATTCAGGGTCAGAAGGTTATCTCATGACTGGTTAACTGGGAGAAAAGGTCACCGTGCAAGAAAGGAGTTAAAATGTTAAACTTGAAAATAGCAAAACCAAGTGGAATGGAAGCAGATTAAGACTTAAAGTTACAGTAGATCGTTTACACATAGATGGTCACAAGAGATCACAAGGTGTGGGGTCCTTGCTTTTTTTCAAGACAATTGCTCTGAATGTCCGAGGCTTTTCAAGGTCAAGTACGTACGCATAAATCAGTAAAACATTTAAAATACTTACATATAAACATGTAAGTCTGACTGGAATTGTACTATATCGAATTTCTCATAGTCGGACTAACACACCCAGATATTTTGACTGGGAGTTGAGCTGCTAATGCACCTTCAGTTGGACCAGAGTCGGACTCAAGCCAGCCTGGGCGTTCTGTGCATGCTAACACCAGACATATTTTATGCTTTGTCAAATTTTAGAATTTCATATTTTTAAGTAAATGAATGGCCGAAAGATAACAACTAGCTGAATGCTAAACCCAAAACTACACCCATTTATACTCTACACAAAAAAGAGAAACTGTGGGGGGCAGTATAGAGTCAATGGTCCAATCAGTCGAGAAAATGACAAAGAACATCTCTGCGGGCATTTAAAAATAGCAGAAAGATTCTGCATAGCACCCCACATGCTAACAACTAGCTGCATGCTAAACCCAAAACTGCACCCATTTATACTGTGGGAAAATGAGAAAGAATAATCTATACGGCCATTTAAAAATGTCAGAAAGTTTCAAGGAGTCGCAGCGTACATACAGAAATATTGACAATGCAGTTTGTCATCAATCTTCCTCATCGGCAACACCAACAATAGTATTCCCCATTAATGGATTTAGTGGTCTTAAATTCCACTGCAGCATATCCATAATTTCTTTTTAAACCTACAACATAATCACTTTATGGAATTAAAAGTAACTGTCATAATGTGTTGCCGATTTTCCCTACTGAAACAGAATATTGTTGTTTATTTTGGCTTTGATCAAACAAAAATCCTGCTCCCCAGATTAAATCCATGAGAGCTGGACTCACAGCAGTGTGAGTGCAGAGATCCAGTTCTCGGCATTGACGCAGACTATGTTGAAACTCTTACACTATGCGTACGCTTATTCATATTTACTGGTGCTCTAAATTACGAAACTGTATCTTTGTGCCTGTAATGCACAGCTGTCATCGCTATTTTGGATACTGCATAATGAAGCAAGTGAGGTCACTACCCCTGACCCCGAAAGCCATGTCGTCACAAATCAGTGAAGTGGCCTTCAACATACATGTACTGCAGCCTTTTAATCCTCACATCAAATGAAAACAGCACATAGTTCTGCCTTAGAGAGTCAAATCATGTGAGTTCAAAGGTCTTGTGTCATGTGGTGTCACAGGACTATTGTCTTGAACAAACTATTGTTTGTTCAAACATGTCGCATGTAGTGTATTTTTTCCCCCCAGAGAAAATTGTGGCCTGTGAGGTCTGTCAGGTCAGGTTACCCTTGAGTTTTTTTGGAGTTTGGACATGTTCATAGATTACACCGACAGATTTAAGGGATTTGCAATCGACTGTTTTGCTAACTCTTGAGTTTTTATTGCATGCACATGTACCTCCCACACAGCTTTACAAGAAAGTCGATGTTTACATAAAACCAGATCCAGTTTTTAATTTAGACATTACCACAATGGGCCAAAATAACAAACAAAACCCCCCAGATTAAATCATAATGTTCTGATGACTTTCCCTGTAATTTAACGAAAAACAATTATCAAATGTAATGGAGTATATGCTTCTACTTTTTTGTGTTTTTAAAAAATAAGTTGGATCATTTCGCGTCATTACCGTGCGTTATGGTTATTTTTCAGTTTGACAATCGGAGGCTGATTTGTTTTGTTGTCCAATGGGCTTTTTTAAGGACGGCCATTTCGACCGGTTACAGTGGGAAAAGCACAGGCGTAAATTATCAAATGAAAGATGGCTGAGTTCCATTTAGCTTCCTCGATTTCAGGGTGCATGTTGACTCACTGTCACACTCTCCTTCATTTACATGAAGTGAACAGTGCCAGCGTTAATGTGATCCACAGCACCTGTGCTTTTCCTGCTAAGACATTGTCAAGATGGCTGCTGTGAAACAGGTAATCACTACATTACTAAATCGACATTTGTATACTTGTGATTTTGAGACAGGCTTGAAGGAATAATGAATATTTGATACCAATATTAGACTCATTTCAGCAACTAAATGAATTAACAACAAAAAGAGCATGCAGTCTATGATTATAATCAATGCTCTATGATAGGAAAGTGCTACTAACCCGAAGACTCACAAACGTCTTACCACACAGCTCATACAGTCTGGTTTCCTGCTGCACATGTATTTCCTCGATTTTTTAGGAGGAAGAAGAAGAATCCCTGCAACCAAATATCAAGTCAGATGTCATTTCTAAAACAGAGTCACTTATAGAATTTGGTGAAAATCCAAATGTCAAATGTCAAAATTCACTTCCATAGTTACTATTATTTCACATTCCAGATAAGGTTGTGATATAAATCCTTGTTGTAATTACCTCTCTCTAAGTTGTTAATCTTGCTTCTTAATGACTATATGAATGATGTATCATCATATTTCAATTTGAAAGAAAAAGAACTAAGAGCTGCATGATGTTTTTTAACTGAAAAGAAAGATATGACACACCACTAAGAGTTCCAACTCCAAAGTGTGTTTTTTTAGAGAGTGGAATGTCATCGTTTTTGATCCAGACTTGATCCAGCCTGGGCTGCCCTACTTGCCATATGACCTGTCTGCTGTGGACAGCTGTGGGACAGAACTGAGAAACTTTAATTGGTCTGTCACCTACATCAGCAACACTTTAACTGGTCTATCTTTATGCAAGTGTATAACCTTGCTTGCCGGCTCTCATGACAGTTGTTTGGCTGAGGGAAATGTGAACCCTGCTCCAAGAGGAGCTGGTATGTGGCCCTGCGTGAAGAGAACTCACGCACACACAATCTCTTAGTGACCAGCTGATTTGGTTATTTTCTTTTCGGATCTTCCTTTCAGCTTGAAAACTCCCCCGCTGCTTGAATGTGTCAATATACCCAGAGAAAATAAGCAATTCATACAAGCAGAATGTATTTATTTTTGTCGATCACTGAAATTTTAGCCATGCTCAAAGTTGCAGAAGAAATACAAACCTAACCTATGCTGCCTTGAGACCAGTTGCTCGACATGTAGCCCAATTCCAGTAGCTACCTGGGTCTTAGATTTGTTTCAGGGGTTTTGTATAAAATATTACACAATCATTCATCGTTCCCACACATGAAGAGCCATAGTAACTTTTGGGATTTCTTGCATCGTAATGTGGTTCATGTGAAATCACGTCCCATCCAGACTAGGGACGGAATCGGTATCGGTCAGTATCGGTTCCATAAAGGTCAAAATCACTGGACCGGATATCAGACAGATAAAAATGTAGAATATGATACAATCCAAAAATCTTATATATAGTCATGTTTGGGAGACAAATATTTGTTACACAGTTAAAGAATTATGTCTTTGAAATGACTCACCGCAAATATTTAGCTTCATAGTTCATAAATGGTCTAAAATGACTGATCGGAATAATATCGGTATCAGTAGATACTCAAGTGTTTTAAAATGGTATTGGTATCAGACAAAAAAAGGGGGTATTGTCCCACCCCTAATCCAGACTGTAGCATTTGGGTGTCCCTCAATTTGTTTTTTATAAAATTCTACCTGTCCAATTTAACCCCAAATGAATTCAGTTGCATTGAGATGGTGAACATGGCTTACATATAGCAGCTTGTTTACACCGGCATAAGAATTTGTCTATGCCACACACACACACACAGCCTATCAGCACATACTGTAGCTGCACACTCTTGCTTGAGCTGTCTTTCCTCTCTAAGGTTAAGATGTTCCCCCCTCTGTGCTGTGTTGAAACAATTGCTTTAGAATACATTAGTGTGTGGTTGCTAGCTCACTGGCATGCAGGGCTCTGACCATGTGATGCAGTGGATGTCAACCAGATTTCCTCCAGGACGTGATGAAAAGAAAACATAGTGCATATCTCCACCCCAAAGAATTATAGACACCCCCCCTCATTTACACCGTTATGAAGAGGCTCGGGAGCATGCAATGTATCAAAATGTGCTTCTGCTTTAATGCCCTACTGTTGCCCGCACATGCAGACTTATACTCAATTGTTCTGCCCCAGTTAGGAATTAAAACGATGCAGGTAGGTAGTAGAGCAAGAATGTCATCAGGGGTGGAGAAGTGGGTTGAGTCACAGGCGGTTAAGGCAGTTTGGGCAGCTTAGCGTGGCCAATGACCTGCCATTAATCAGGTCCTTGTGCTCAGCTTGTGGGAATGGCCTGTATGTGGTAACAGCTTGGAAAAACACAGTTGTTATGGATGGAGGGCCGGTGGTGGTGTGGGGGGGTGGGGGGTTGAGGGGTTCTTTTGTGTACGACCCTGATGGGGAGAAAGTCTCCCTGCTGAACCCAGTTTGTTTCTAGTTGAGAGGGGGATGAAGTTGAAAGCAGTTTCTATTGTGCAGTTGCGATGGGGCCCTCTGAGTAACTATGTCAGCCATTTGGCACCGACTGTATGTTAAACTAACTGTGATTGAGGGGAAAAGAGGATGAAAGTATTCCAACGGTGCCTGCACAAGTCTTTAGAGGTGAGCAGTGGAAGAGTAATTTCACAAAAAGTTCAGACCGTTCCCTTCAAACGTCTCCAGGAGAGGCCCAATTCATCCCTTTCAAATCAAGCAATTAAATGTAGCTGAATGTCCTTTATTAGCAAGCTGTAATTGCATTATTTTGTCGTGAGCTTCAAACCAGTTTACTGTAACGTGGATTCTTTAAATACTCAATTGTGTGCATTTTGCAAGCCAATTTAGAGCCCAAATACTTATCAGTATTTTTCAAACCTGTTATTTTGAAATTATGCAAACAATCTCTCCCCTATGGAATTAGGCTGGTGATCATCAGTTAATGTCTTCATCTCCACTAAAAAGTCTTATCCTATCACATTAAAAACTGGCCAAAAATGCCTAAAATCCAAAACAAAATAAAGATCTAGGTGCATAAGTTAGTGTAGGAAACAAAACAAATAATATAATGTTCATTAAAAGAACTGAATTTTAACATAGCAATAACAACTTTTCATATAAATGTTTTCTACCTCTTTGTATTTTGTAATGTTGGCCAGACAAAAATAAGTAATTTGAAGACACACTAGCCTTTAGGAAATTGTGACTATATGATAAGAAAAGAATTGTTTGCTTAAGTGATAATTTAAAATGCTTCTGTAAAAGGCCATAGACACCACAATGAATCTTACATTAACAAGAAAAGTTGTATCTTTCTCACACAGGTTTGCTGTTGTGACATACGTAGTTTTAACATGCACAATGTCCACACAGTATTGGATTGCACCATGAACCTTTGGAATTGGAGCCACAGAAACAGATGTGTAAACTGTCTTTTGTCCAAGAATAACAACAGCTTTAGAATAGAGCAGCAAGTGATTCATCTGCCAATCACTTTAACATTATTCCATAAATGGTTTGGATCAATAAAATACAGGGAGGTAAAAAAAATCCATTTGGACTCTTGGTGTTCTCCAATAAAAACATACTGTATTTAGAGTGCAAGAATATTAAAAAAAGAATTGGGATACAGAACTTTAAGACTTCAATCAGTTTACCTGATGACCAAATGACATTTGACATTTCCACATTTCATGTGGAAATGGCTCTGGTTTGGTTCCTTACGCCTTCTTGCTCTGTCACGTCTCCTCTTCATGTCCACCTTTCGCGCCACATGACCTTGAGCCTTCCCTGCGATTCTTTTGACGCCAAGACATTTCTAACCTTGTCCAGTAGCGTTAGCCCTGTAGCGACCATCGTAGCATTTTCATCTCCTCAGTTTCTAACTTCCATGACTCGAACTTTCTTTGTCCTGACTCATCATTGGTGTAAGTTTGGCAGTGCTTTTTTTTAATGCTTGCTTGCCTGGCTAACAGCAACCAAAAGTACCACTTTTTTTGGGGTGGCGGAGGTCGATCGGTTTGCGCCACCGTTCAACCCCGTTTGGTACCTCCACGTTTTCGTCTCTCACCACGATTGGGGCGTCCCCCAGGATAGCTTTACGTCCTTCTGGACCATTGTTTTCTTACACCTCCTACTAAATTAAACATATTTGTTTGTCTCTGTATGTTGACCCTGTGCAGGATGCATCGTGGCCTCATGGATAATGGCTGTACTGGATGTTTCTTTTACGAAAATACATTTAGTTTTTCGATCATTTTACAAGACAAAGAACAGATCCTACAGTACATTATAGTACCTTGTTCTTGTCTCTATGTTACAGTGAATCTGCACAACTCAGCCTTAATAGACTGTATTGTTCATTCCCCATGTCTGTTGGGAATGAACCTTGTTCTTGTGCTTTCATCCTTTATTTTCACCTGCAACAAGCCCTGACCCTTTCAGTGTTCACAACACATGAAGCTGCATGCCTCCATTCCATCGCTCAACATTTTTCTAAGCAACTGTGTGTGTCAAAGTCATTCTTGAATATATTTCCATCCATGGTAACATCTGGGGAGAAGTAGAACGAGCAACGCAGGCATACAGACAGTGTGTAATTGCTATAACGGCCCCAGTTCCTGCTGTCTGTTGGCCTGCTGTTGTCCCATGGGAGAGATTAACTTCCAAATTATCATTTCTAAATTACACTGCGTTGTAATTCATTTTCTAGACATTAAAACGTAGTCACTTTTCAAGACAATCCCTGTCGACGAAATCATTTTCTCTGAGGATTGTATATAAAACAAAACCCCAGGTTTTGGGTATAAGCAGAGAAGTGTTGACTACACACATGAGGTAAGATTGACGGATACAGTCATTAAGGATTGTTTTTCAGGGCAACGTTACTGTTGAATAAGAGTTAGTCATTTTTTTCAAAGAAGTAACACCCACTCCTGAGATTAGGGAGAGAAAACAGCAATAATGATATTTGGTGATGTGGTATTTAAATAAATCAGACCTGACTCACAGCACACAGAAAGATAGAAAAACAAGGAAAATTATGATGATGCTGTTCCACTATCATATTCTTACTTGGATGTTTTAGGAAATGTGTGATCTTTAGAATCCTTCACTCCTGATTTTCAAAGGAATCCTACAATGTTTATTTTATGATCCAAACTTCCAACATTGTCACAGCATTGATAGTTGGTAAACATGTGTAGTTATAGATTTGTGTTGAACCTCGTATGACTCATGCAAAGCAAGTTTTGCTTGTCAGTATACAATAAAACAAAGTCGCACCAGGGAAACTCCTGTGACGCAGTAAAACTGAATCACATGATTGTTTTTCTTATTACATTGTATTACATCCTGCTTGTTTTCCTCCAGGGCTCCTGGAAAATGAGGACGTACACATGATGATGCAGGGCTCCAGCATGGTGAAAATCCGCTCAGCGCGGTGGCAGAAGAGTCGAAACCTGCGGCTTCTGGAGGACGGACTCACCGTGTGGTGTGAGTCCACCAAGAGCTCCCGCAAAGCAAAAGCCCAGCAGACATGTAAGTGTGACATAAATGTGTTTGTTATTATGTTTCCATAATGAAAACAGAAGACACGTAAGCTTTACTGCGAAACCTGAGGCACAGACTTATCTGTCGACTCAATCATTCACTGAATGTTGTTGTTTGTTTTGCTGCCAGCAAACCCCAGGTTTAATGCTATACGTTACCAGTCATACATTTGATTGTCTTTTATATTCTTTCATATCTCACTTTTTTGTATTTCTGTCTGTTGTTTTAATTATTTGGACTTTGAATCTGGCAATACAAAGTGAACTGAACCAACTATCAGATCAGTAGAAAGGGTTTTGGTTAGCAAGATACCTATCTACAGACCAACAACAGACCAATGCAGACTGGAATGTGCAAACATTCAGTCCAGTTATTGTTGAGCTGTTTTATCCTGGCTCTAACTCGTGCACTTCTCTCCACTCTGCCTTGTTTCCATGTGAGTGAGGAGCAGAATCATTTTTCAACAGTTTTTTTGTACCAAAACAAATTCCAATACTTAGTAGATGTAGATATAATGTGTTGGGCAACATCTCCTGTACGAAAAGGATTTAAGTTGGCATCAGCTCAGTATAATGAGTCTATTTTCAGCAACGTGCAGAAACAGAAAGTGAAATCTGAAGTTTCATCCACCTGTTAATTCTTTTCAAGAGGGAAGGAAAATTGGAAATGCATAGCAGAAAAAAAAGAAGTGGATGAAATAAAAGTATTTTTTAGGAAACAGAAACTTAATTTGATACACTTGAGATCAGGACCCACCCATTATGTTTAATTATTAATTTGCAGCTATAAATCTACTTATTTCTCATCTGCTTAAAATTAGATCATATTACAGGTATAATAAAACAGAGACGTTATATATGATGGGGTGATTGTTCATGTTAAAAAGAGTATAAATCCTGGAAATAGGTTTAAAGGAACAAATAAGCTGCTTCAATCTCAGTAGAGGCTTTTTACTGCCTCATATTTCCTCTGTTGACACAGCAAAGGTATGTAAATAGGAGGGAGTAGTCACAGGTTATTGCCATCTACCCTTGTGCAAGGGCATTTATTAATGTTGAATATATGTTTTTTTTTCATATTTGGAGCCAAATATTCTGTGGTGTTGAAGATGTATTGCTATAGGGCTTAAGGTGGGGATGTGTCAGGTGACATGGATGATATCGTTCCTTTCCAGCCTCTGTTGTTTTCTTCTTTGTTGGCTAACCTTTATAGCTCTCCTGCCTCCTCTCTGTTTGTGCTCTCTCTCCTGATGTTGAAATGCACTTTAATGCTAACCTCCAGTGGCCACAAAACAGTGGCTGGGTGGGCACGGCAGGTTTATGGGTCAGTGGGTGGTGAAGAACTCTGCATCCATGCCAGAAATAGACACACAGTAGTCGCAGTTGCAGTGTGTTACATTTTTCACAGTGATGACGACAAGTGATTTGAGGGCAGTGTGAGTACATCTACAAACACTGATAATGCCTCAGTGGACAAGCTGCTGAGCTGATCTGTGTCTCTTTGTGTGAGTTCTGAATGGAGTCTTGGCTGAGCTCCTCTTTTCCAAGCTCCAGGCTTTTCTCCACATCCAGTGAGATCTGTGTGTGATCTCACTTTGCATCATTTAGCACTATTTTGATTTTCTTCTCTGCATGTAACACACACACACATGTCACTTTTGTCACGTCTCTGGGATGACCATAGAGGAGGAATGTGGAGTCATTTTTGAAGAGGTGGATAACAGAGGCTTTTGCGACCTCCAGCAAGAGAATGAGTCTATTGTCAGCACTTTATTGCACAACTGAGTGAAGCCTTGTCTGCTTGTTTGCTTTTGGCCTGTAAATCTTCTGATACTTTTGTCTTGTAATAGGAATATGATATACAGTTCAAGTAAAGAGTAAAGAGTAAATTCTAAGTACGAATCAAATGGCAACCGGTCATGACGTAACACGTAACAATCTGAACTCCCATTTTGAAACCTCTAGATTCTGCACTCACACATGATGTGCTCTTTCCTCTAAATGGGGACATCATTTACAAAAGTAACACCATCTTCTATTGAGAAAGAGCTGAAACTAGCAATTGAGACCATTAACTCCTCGGGAAAATGTTTACTGACATTAAGGGATATTCAAACCAAGGTTGTTTTGGGTTGTTTTTGAGGAGTCTACCTGGTGGATATTCAATATATTCTTTATATTTTTACTTTTTTAGCTTCACCTAACAAACCCGAAGAAATATTTGCCTGTATTTGTATCCAGCAAATATTTGACATTTCTGCTTGAGAAATCATTTCAGGAGTTTCCAGTTTTTATTTTACTTAATCGCCAGCCTCAGAGTTGTTTACTTATAATAAGCAAATGATAGCATGCTAACACACAAAGCTAATATACACATACCAGCAGAAATACCCAAAATAAATAGGTTACTCAACATTTCTATCATTAAATGTTTTATTTATTTATTTATTTATTTTTGGCATTGAAATAGGAAAATAATGTCTCCTGTAGGAACAAGACACTAGAGCTGAACCAGCTCTGTGTCAACAGCTGCTGCAGTGATCATAAAATGCTTTCCACAGATAAAATCACAAGACAGAGAGCTGTATGATTTGTTGTGCTTGTCAAGTAAAGTAGCTTTGATAAAGCCAAAGCATCCCACGGATGGAACTCTGTGATTTATCAAATCTACACGTTAGCATTGCCACATTGTGTGCTTGCTAATATTAGCATTTACTACATCCTATTGCCTCATATAGCCACTAGAATGTCTTTGGACTCTTTAGCCTTGTTTTATTTGAAATATCATAAAAGGTGATGCTCCATATAGGACTCATTCAGTCACCACTTTGAGAGAATAATGTAAGGATGTCCAGCTTTCACTCCTTTTATCAGTTTATGTGCTGTAAAGGAGATGCTGATATGACTATTGACTACCACGTTAGCCTAAATAGGCCGCTACCTCCTTGACTCTTATGCTGGTGCCCTCTTCAACAATTTTTTTTTTCTTACATTTATTTATTTTGCTCAATTAAGAAAATGTATCTGCGTGAGTGGGCAAAATATTATATTAATTTCACAACAGAAGACTTGTTTGGCACAGGGAAAAACACATATATATCGGTATTGGCCAAAGCACTCCCTATATATCGGATATCGCAAAAAGTCCAATAATGTGCATGCCTAGCATAAATGACTAAAGGTGCTTAAGTGTGAATAATTCTGAGATTAATTGAAAGAACAATTACCTGAATACATTTTAAGGATGTTTTAGAAAAATATAAATTAAATGCAAATAAATTCCACATAAGTACCTAAGAGTCATTATACTGCAGGTTAAGATTATCATGGAATAAGAGCTCTTGTATCTTAATGAGACCTTCCTGGCTTAATAAAGGATAAATAAATAAAATGCTGACGTCTTTGTATACGTGTAGTTAAACTGTCACATTGCTATGTCACTCTGCATGGTGGGATTAATGATTCCCTAAAAACACTCCACACTTGACCTTTAGCTGTCGTGCTCTGTGTTGTTGTCCTGCCAGGCCTGTGTTTACTTAAACATTATTAGCCTAAACTCGTCTTCCTTTCTTTCCCTTCTGGCAGTTGCAGTGACAGAGGTGGAGTGTGTCCGTGAAGGCTGCCAGTCGGAGAACCTGAGGCGTGTGTCTGCGTCAGTGCCTGAGACCCGGTGCTTCACAGTGGTCTTCAGAGGACCCAGGAAGAGCCTGGACCTGCTGTGCACCTGCGAGGATGAAGCCCAGCGCTGGGTGCGGGGGCTCCGTACTTTAAAGGAGCGAGTGGCCAACATGACTCAGAAGGAAAAACTAGACCAATATCCTACCCAATTTCCAATAAGCTACAATAAATATAGTCCAGCTGAGGCAGCACTGCTGTGCTGACTGACTGCTGTCACATGTGCTACTTCATGTCCACAGCATAGCTAAGGTGAGAAGTAATGACTAGATAGAACAGCTCTGTCTAAATATAGTAAGACTATTACTGTTAATTACAATCCCTCATGACCAGGGGTTAATATAAGTATCAGGCAGTGTATAACATTAAGATTATCTCCTGTCCTTATTTCTCTCTCTCTCATTTCCCCTTGACACACTTTAGTTTTGTGAACATATACACAAGTATATCATCAGGGATGTTATCATCTCAATGTTGTCTTGTTATCTTGTTTATAAAGTTCCAGACTGTTAACTTTCAGTAGCCTAGAGGTTTATCATACTCTGTGTCTTTTTCTCTTTTGCACAATTGCAGATGAAACGAGCCTCTTGTTGCTATTTAGTCTTTTTTTTACATTTACATCACATAATATTAAATTGGCGGATGTTTCTGTCCCAAGGGACATATTGTCATTGCATACTACTTGCAAAAAACACTTACTTTCCATTTAATCTGTAAATGCACCTTTACCTTTTTCAAGCAACCCACACAGAGTCTGTTCTGTGACGCAGCAATAACAAAACACTCAATGGCAATTTGGTTATCACACATCGGCATTGACATATAGTAGATTGTGACTTTTATTCGCATTTTGATGCGTCAGCTGGAACGTTCAATGGCTGAAATCCTATTGTGGAAAGAGTGCGTTACTGTGAGCTTTGATCTGTAACATTGTTGTCTTACAATTGACAGTTTTTGATGATCAAAACTGGAGTATTCCTAGTATTTACTTAGTATTCATCCTTATCAAATCCTGGTACTGTAGTACTTCCGAATAACTATAAACAGACATTTATAAAAGCTAAAAGCACAGATATGAATGATAAAAAGAAAGATTGCTGAGTTACATTTAGCTGTTTCAGGGTCTTGGTATCGTGAATGCTGGCTCAACTGTTGTTGTCATGTCATACTGGGATACCTAAAATGAACAGGATGTATTCCTTAACTCTCTACACTTGGATCCGAGGCTACCTGAGGCGAGCAGATCAGAACCAAGACGGCAAGATGAGCTACGACGAAGTCAAGCGGCTGCTGCAGATGATCAACATTGACCTGAGTGAGCATTACGCCCGCTGTCTATTCAAGGTCAGCGTCATGTGTTTTTTTTTTTTTTTTTTGTTTTTTGTGCCTATACAAAATCAATAGAGTCAATACTGTACAATTCATATGAGTTGAATTCTGAAGGCACAGGGATGCAGAGATGGTGATGTTTCTGCCAGTTAGGGTTGTATCACGCTGACTCTTGAGTACTGAGTCTGTGTTAGATTACCAAACCAGCAGCAGGCCAACCACCACCTCCTCCACATCCGATTCCCCTCTGTTATCTTCCCCGCAACAAATCATGAGCCAGTTATTTCTTTATTGTTGGGGATTACAGCCTGCTATGTCCCTCAGCTCTCTATTACAGCTGAGTCGTTAGTTTTCATGCTCCTTCCTGATGCAGTTTCCAATAGTTACCCTCTTCAGAGAACCATATTTCTTAATGCGAGTGTGCACAGATGGATTGAATTATTATGGAGAAGCTTCTCCCACAAGGAATTGTAAGCACTCCCAAAATAAAAAGGCACTGTGTTTGTCTTTCTCTCTGCGTGTTTGACTGTTTGTCTTTTTTAACGCCTCCCTCTTCCCTACGTCCCAGAGGTGTGACCGGTCCGGTGATGGCCGTCTGGATCATATAGAGATTGAGGAGTTCTGCAGGGAGCTCCTGCGACGGCCCGAGTTAGATGCCGTGTTCAGACACTATTCAAGTAACGGTTGCGTGCTCTCCACTGCTGAACTGCGTGACTTCCTGGGAGACCAGAGTGAGGACGCTTCGTTGAATCATGCTCAGAGTCTCATCCTCACCTATGAGCTCAATGACTGGGGTAGGTCTTGAGAGCATTCATTAAGAGATTTAAAACAATATTTTCCTAAAATAAATACTGTCATTACCTCTTCTCCCACGGGCTCTTAATGGACAAAATAGTGATTTAGGCTTTCACAATGAAGGTTTTTACTTTTCATAACATCAAGGCGGCATCCGCTGCTGCCAAAAAAGTGATTTACTTAATCTTTCCAGCAGTGACAGTGGTTAAATTAAAAGAACAAAATAATAACTGCCATAGCTGAAGTAAGAAAAAACACACTTAATGTCTTAAGTGAACCAAAAAAGCTTTTAAATTTTAAGGATAAAATAATATGATTACTGAGAGAGAAAAAATGTTTTAACTTATATTAAAGGTTCAGTGTGTAAGAATGGGCCACACGGCGGTTAGTGGCGAGCATTGGCGCTTCGCATTCTCTCAGGTACTCTCTATAGTTCTGTCACTTTGTCCCACAGTCCAAAAACATGACCATAGGTGTGAATGTGAGAGTGAATGGTTGTTTGTCACTGTGTGTTTGCAATGGACTGGTGACGTGTCAAAAGGTGCACCCCGCCTTTCACCCTGTGTCAGCTGAGACTGGCTCCAGACAATGGGATCAGGAGTGTCTTAAGAATGAGTGACATCTAGTGGTGAGACTATAGATTGCAACTAATGGTCTCCTCCACGTACCCCTACTTTTTTCCTAGTGCATCAGGGAACTGTGGCCTTCACATACCGGACAGGATGTCGTTCCTTTTTAATTTATGCAATTTTTAAACACTTTTTACATGCTGTTTTTTTTTTTTATCTGTTCACACTGCTGTAGAAACATGGCAGCACAAGGTGGCTGCCTCAATATAGCAAGGCCCTTGCCTAGGCTTACTCCAAGTCCACGAAAAACCAAACTATTTTTATTTTAAAGCAATTATACACTTTTAGAAAGTATTCTTTTTAAACCGTCCTTAGATTTAGGTAATAAATATTCAACAAAACCTACATTTTTAGGTGCAAGACATTCAAGACATTTCACAACTTTCTGTTAGACCTTGAAGTTACGAGAGAGATTTAGCACAAACTCTTCCATCTATTCTATATTTCATCGTCCTATATTTTATTTGAGTTGTGGCAAAACACATGGTAGATTATCTCAAGGCCCTAGAGACATAACTACAGCACAAGCTTAATCAAATAGATGGTGCATTTTTGTTGCTTATTCTATTTGTGTAGTTTTGTTTTTTTGTGGATGTTGCTGTACAGCACTTTGGCCAATTGCATTGCTTTTAAAAATGCGGTATTAATAAAATGTGATTAACTGGATTGGAAAGAGTGAAGCTTAAGTGTAGAGAGTGTGTGCGGCTGCCTCTTGAACCCAAACAAACGGGGACGAGAGCTGGTTGCTGAAGCATTTTGCTGGTAAACCTGCTCAAAGACAAGTCACCTGAAGCAAAACCATCTATTGCAGCTCAGAAGAACCAGTTCATGACCCAGAATGGTTTCACCATGTACATGCTGTCATCGGAGAACGATGTGTTTAACCCTGACCATACCAGAGTCTATCAGGACATGAGCCGCCCCCTGGCCCACTACTTCATCTCCTCCTCGCACAATACTTACCTAACCAAGGATCAAGTCACCAGCACCAGCAGCACGGAGCCGTACATCAGGTATTTTGACACCGACCGCTCCGTCACCATCAATCACCAACAGCATTCATGTCGTCTCATTCTGCCGAGAAGCCTTCTCACAATGATTGCCCAGTGGTGCAATATAAATGTGTGTATGTCCCTGTCAGGGCTTTGAATCAGGGCTGTCGCTGTGTGGAGCTGGACTGCTGGGATGGAGACAAAGGTGAACCTGTAATCTACCACGGCCACACCCTCACCTCCAAAGTGCCCTTTAAGGAGGTCATTGAAACCATCGCCCAGTATGCCTTCAAAGTAAGAGAATCTTGATTTATCTTTATCTTCATCCTCAGCTGTGACAGTGTGCATGCTGCTGCTCCTCACCTCGAATAAATTCCAGCAAATTCAGTGCAGATTCCTGACTTTTTGATTTCACCGCCTACCTCACATTTAATGGTTACATTCTTGGTTCCTGGGCAACTCTGTGGTATTTTGATTTTGACATGCTACAGTATATATTATACGGTTTGGTCCTGCCTTGCTATTGTGTGATCTAATTGCATTTTTATGTCTCAGCATAACAGTTTGTGTCTGTGTGTCTCCCTGCAGGCGTCCCCATACCCTCTAATTCTATCCTTAGAGAACCACTGTTCCGTGGAGCAGCAGGCTGTGATGGCTAAACACCTCCGCACCATCCTCGGCAGCAAACTGCTCACAAAGCCCCTCAGTGACAGCCCCCTGAAAGAGCTGCCTTCTCCTGAGGTACAAAGCACACACACACATACAGATGAGTCCATTTTCCAAGACCTCTGGTTATCTGGTTTTCTAATGGAGTAATTTGTCCCAACATCCTTGGCTGCAGGAGCTGAAGTGCCGTATTCTGGTAAAGGGGAAGAAGCAGATTCCTCACCTGGGCCAGTTGGACAAGACAGGCAGCAGTGCCAGCTTCTCCTCAAGCTCCGAAGACGAACTAGCGATGGGCAATAAGAACACACCCAAGAGGGATCCTGCAAGGGTCAGTTTAAGCAAAAACACATCTTTTAAAGTCCAGCGTGTGACAATTAGTGACATCTAATGGTGAGACCGTGTACTGTATGGAGTATTGACAGAGAACTTTGGTAAACACTCTTTCACATCTCTCTCCTGTTTCCTCCGTGCATCGGGTTTATATGAGCAGAGCTTCATTAGTGCAGTAAACTTCAAGATATATTACCTGTGTTTCGGCTTTTTTCATTTGAGCTGATTTATAGATAATGAAGACCTCCACAAAACACGGCCCTTGTGTGTTATGTGCCTTAAATATAAATAAAAGGCTTATTCTAAAGAACCTATACAAACTTTTTTATGTTTTGTTGCTTATCAACCAATTTTCTTCTATGTTTTCATTTGTCCCTCGCAGGTCTGTTCTAAACTGAGCCCCGAGCTTTCAGAGCTGGTGGTGTATTGCAGGAGTGTTCCCTTCTGTGGGTTTGAAAATACAGCGGAAAAGGCGCCAGATGAAATGTCCTCCTTCTCTGAAAGTGATGCCCTCAGGCTCATCAAAGACTATGGTGTGAAAGTAGCAATAATTGCATCCTGACATTACAGAAAGAAAGTTAAAAAGATTCCATGTTATTGCTTTGCTGCAGCTGATTCTACAGAAAATATGATCAGCCTTCAGTGGATCATGGCATGTGTTTTTCTTTCTGTTTTCATTTGAAGGAAAGTTTTTTGTTCGACACAACAGCAGGCAGCTGAGCCGGATCTATCCCTCCGGCCAGCGCCTCCAATCATCCAACTATGATCCCCAGGAAATGTGGAACGGTGGATGCCAGATGGGTTAGTGCGCCACTGTAGAAGCATGATGGCAGTTAATGAAATCAATTCATTTGACAAACATTATGCAGTCAGAATGGGCCTAAGAAATGCTATACTGGCTTATATTTCTATAAATTACTGCCAAATCAAAACGCATTAATGTCACTCATTCATTGGCTGGGATTCAAAGTAGCCGTGTTACTGACTCCGCCCTCCTCTTGTTGCTGTGCAGTGGCTCTGAACTTCCAGACAGCAGGGGAGCAGATGGACCTGAACCAGGGTCGCTTCCTACCCAACGGTCGTTGTGGATACATCCTCAAACCCAGCTTCATGTGCACCCCCACATCCAACTTTAACCCAGAGAACACAGGAGGAGGCCCCGGTCACATCCCCACCCAACTGATTATACGAGTCAGTGGTAACCTATTCAGTGTCACAGTGACAAACAGCATTTTAATGGATTTATATTCATTTATTGTTACTTGTATGTGATAAATCATGGGTGACAGAACAAGAGTTTTAGGTTTATTGATGTCATACAATGCATTTTTGAAAGAGTGAAGCCCTTTGCAAATACAAAGCACAAACTGACTGAGTTGATGTTGCTTGTCAGATAATATCCGCACAGCAGCTGCCAAAAATCAACACAGAAAAGGCGAGTTCCATTGTGGATCCACAAGTGTGGGTGGAAATTCATGGGGCGGCTATCGATAATGCAAGAAACAAAACGCAACGCATCGACAACAATGGTAATTCTGAGATTTAGTTGTTTGGATGTTTTGTTTTGTATTTCTTACCTTTTATCCTTCATGCATACTTAAAATTAAATGCTGTGTAAAGGTATTCATTGTTTTTGTTAGCATGTGGAGGCAGGAGGCAATGCATAACATCCTTAAGCTTCTTTATACCTCAGGCTGCGCAGTACACATTTATTATTGACATATTATTGTCAGAGCTTTCCTGTTTCTGTGTTTGCGTGGAAGGTATAGTACGAGTCCATCTATTTACAGCTCTTGTGTGCCCTCTACAGGTTTCAACCCAAGGTGGGACTGCACACTGAGCTTTCAGCTGCAAGTCCCTGAACTTGCCCTGGTGCGGTTTGTGGTGGAGGATCACGACCACACGGCAAAAAATGACTTTGTGGGACAGTACACCTTACCTTTCACAAGTCTCCGCACAGGTGCTCATGGAATTCCGTTAGATCCATGTTTTACACAACCATCACTGCTTTTGTGTAACGTGTGCACTGTAATCTCTTTCTTCTCAGGTTATCGACATGTTCACTTGTTCAAGGCGGACGGCTCCAGCCTGTCGCCTGCCACACTCTTTGTCCACATCAAAGTGAAACGCAGAGGAGTTCCCGTCAAAACTGTGTCAGAGCGAGTGGCCATTGCCAAAGGCAAAGTGTGACGTGCATCCGAACAAAAGCGTTCTGATTATTAGGAGCGAGAGATTAATGCTCCATTTCTCAGTCCATACCTCAAGTGGTCCAATTCCCAATGCAGAAAGAAAAGGTTGTTTATCTGAGCTGAAGAAGCATGAACTGCCTCAAACTGGATAATTATTCCATTTTACACAGTGGGTGTATCTGGTCATGTCAGTGCTCAAGAAACACAGCACTGATGGTTCATGAATATGAGACTCTTACAAGAATGGCATAAATGTTTTTGACTCTATGTAGGAGGTTAAACCGAACAGTATACGTTGGACAGACTGAAAGAGGTTTTTCCATCTTCAGTCATCTGTATTTTTTGACCTGACAAACACTTTAACATGTTTATACTTAATAACTTATTAAAGCATAGTTCCAAAAAAAGTAGTACTAACTTAAAGAAATCTAAGGACTACTAACTGTGTTTAACAGAAACGACAATTATTGTTTTATAAACTATTGTTTGAGATAACTGATTTAATGATATGTCCATGATTTGAGTGTATACTATAGTCCATGAAAGTTGAGCATACTCAATGTCCTATAGTTAGTCTTACTTTTGCTTTCTCTCAGGAGGAAGACTTTTATTTTTTCAGACAAATGACAGAATATTTCCACATCTTACAAAGGAACTTGAAAAACAAACAGTATTAACGTGCAGATGTGCTTATGTTTACTTATGCTCTTAAAATGTCCACTCATTGTATTTGCTTCAGCAGTATTTCACAAGTGCTTCAGTCAAATTGGGTTTGACTTCTTCTCTTTGTATTGTTTCTGTTTTTGTTATTATGTCAATTTTTGCAATTATTTTCTAATCTAGTAAATTAGAACTCTAATCTCAGTGCAGCAATCCAATACGTAAAATGCCTTGGTAATTAAAAGGTGCTGCACATTAATTACTGTAATGACAGTATATATAATATATGGTCAGACGTGTTTCAATAATAATACTACTTTGTAACAAATGGTGCTTAAAGAGCTTACGTCATGTGAGAGGCAGTTTTTATACTGTGTACAAGAGAAAGTACTGTTTTCATAAAAGGACTAATTACACATCACTGTGTGAGACCTTTTTTTGTTTATACGTACACTTTAAACAGAGATTAACTGTAGATGTGAGTGTGCGTGCATGTGTTTCTGTAGTTGATAGTTGGTGATGGTAAGTAGTCTGTAGTAGGCTGTGAGGACACATTTTTATTCAAACCTATCTTTGTGAGAACATTTTGACCTTGTAAGGACATTTTGGCTGGTCATGGCCTTTTGAAGTTAGGGTTGGGTATTTAGTTGTGGTTAAGAAGGGGCTAGGGAATTAATTATGTCTTTGTTTATGATTTTGTGTCCTCACGAAGAATGCTGTACAACAATTTGTGTCTCTTTAGGACCCTTTGTGGTATAAACATTGACGAAAGCCTCGTCCCAATGATGCCCAACCTCATTTCTGAGGCTCTGATTAAGATCAGGTAATTTTTTGTTGTCTAAACAAATAAAGGTCAATGCAGTGTCCCCACAAAATTAGCCATGCATATATGCATGTGTAACGTATGGTAGTATGTGCTGTTATGTATAAAATGCTGAATTAATAAACCATTACTTAAAAGTTACCCTTAAGACATGATACTTCACTCCGTGTAAATATTACACCAGTATTAATGGTCCATTACGATCACGTCACCCTGTTCTATACAGTAGCCTCTAAGTACCACCAGAGGAAGGCCGTGTGCCACTGGTGTTACACGTACCACAGTTTGAGAACCAGTCCAGTGTATGAGAATAAGTCACTTCTGATGGTTAGACTGAAAATTGCTGCTGTAGAAAATGAGAGGAGATGGAAGCATGGTTCCAAAAAAGGCTTATTCTGAGACTAAGGCCAATTGTATTGTTCTTTTTTAAATTGATTATACACTTTTAAAAGCATACTCATTGTATCATATTCCATTTCAATTACACACTGAACAACATGATGCATGTCCAGCCCTCACGCTTCCAATCAAACTGTCCAAATGCTTGTAGGCCTTTCAAATGCACATCACATGGCTCTTGCACATGTGACCTTTGTGCGCTTTAATACCTATGAAAGACTTTTATCTACCTTTAAACTTCCTTAACAAAAAAAAAAAAAATCAAGTGAATTCTACACTGTTGAGTACTGGGGTCGTTAAATTAAGGACTGAAGTTTGAACTTAAATCGTCCCTGCAGCGCTGTGAACATGTTTGAACTGTAAATACACGGAGAGCGTCTGAGAGAGAAAGAGGCGGACAGATGAGAGCCAATAACACCGAGGCGGGTTTAAAGGCGTCGACAACACGCGGTGGCTTCATCACTTCCTGGATGAAGATGGCGGATGAGAATGAGACAGCACCGATGCCGGAGAGTCCAGATGTAGAGGACCACGGACATTGCAGCGACTGTGAGAATGAAGAGCACCAGTCTGACGACGGGTAAGATGACACGCTTCGTGCTGCGGCGATGTAAAAGTCAACCTGTGGTAGTTTAGTCCAGCAAAGCGGCTGTAAAGTAAAGTCACGCAATGCATACGGGGATGGACAGCTAACGACGGTACCGAGGTGTCCCGCCCACTTGAGTTTGCCCTATTGGCCGGGAGCCACAGTCACTCATCTGTTCTGTGTTGTGATTGGCTGGGAGTGAGTTTTATTGCCAGTGTGGGTGTGGTTTACTTGCGCCGTGCTTTAGCACCGATAGCAAGGCGTATGATGGGGGTTGGAAAGACCTTATGACATTTAACATTTACTGGCACTTTAAGAGCTTGGTGTTAAAAAGTCCAATCTTTTTGATCATGTCGACGTTTTTGTTGATATCCCTCGCACGCCGTTGCTGGGGCAAGACATGGCAATCGCGATTGACACGAGCTAGGCTAGGATTTAGCTTCTGTGCTATCATAGCTGTCAAAACGCTATTGTCTGTGCTTTGATTTCGGGGCAAACACGAGCCATGTAAAAGTGAAACAAGCCTCGTCCGCGTGTTGTTACACATGTATTACAGTTGGGATGTCTGTCTTTCAAAGTGGGGTGTCTGGAAAGCGTGTTATTTTACAGTTTAATCTCAGAAATGTGACGTGATTATAATCACCACGGCTCCGAGTGGCTCTCACTGAGAACTGAAAACTACCTTGCCCGGTACAGGCTTTTGTCAATGTTTACCAATGAGTTGAAGTTTGCTAATATTAAGGCGTGTCCTGCGGATTTTGTGGGATCAAATGAGGAGCGAAAGTGTTGCTTAAATACTGCATTGCAAGCCTTTCTGGCTTGTGCCCAGACATGGGACGATGGGAGAATTCTCTGTGCTTATCACCATGTTATGAAACGGGAAGTCTTCATTTCAATTGAATGTCAATGTTAATGTCCCTCTGCTATTATTGGAGCTTGAACTGAAACCGCAACTGGGAGAAATATTAACCCCTTGGTTGGATATTTCCCTCATAACCTGGTTTAAAATGAGTTTGGAACCAAGGAGCCACTGGGCGGCCTATGACCTGAGTTTCACGCCATCTAGACTGGATGCAACTTTTAAAAAAATGGCAGGACCAAGATCTCAATATGCATTTACTTTAAGCCTTTAAGCATTGAGGGAGCAGTATGGTTTGTGGGACGACTGAGACATGACACTGATAAAACAGAATAGATGGAAAAACTAATATCTTCAGCCTGCAGAGCTGATACAGGCCTCAAAACCATTTCAAAATTATATCAGGGCCTTCTCATGGGATGAAAGTTAAGAAAAAAGAAAAGGAAACCTTCATTAGGTTTGAATCCGTCAGCTTACGTTTACAGAGGAAACTGATTAAATAATGATACAAACAAATATAGATTGTTAGAAATTATGAGCCACTGGAGTGACTGGAAAGCTTCAAATAAATGTCCCTTTTGAATTAATATTATATTATTTTGGCACTTCAAAATAAATCACCAGGACTGTATGTTGGCAAGTGTCTGACATTAATAATTATTTCCCCGATTTACAATTCTATTGATACTCATCATCTATAGCAGCCACTTGACTATCCTGTAAGGGAGATGCACATATTGATAGGGTGGCTGCATTATTGAAGTTAATATTAAAACCAGATAGATTTTTCAAACATGGCTCATTCCTCTTGAATGTCCATTCATTTACTTAATTTCATCTGTGTTTAAACACAACATAGTTTTTAATGCTTAAAAACAGATCTGGTTATGAGAGTCATGTTAAGACTGTTGTACTCATCTTAAAGTTCCAGGCACCTAAAGAAGTGAACTAATTTAGTGTTTCTTTAGAAAACGCACACAAAAATGAACCGACCACCGCTTAAAGGTAAAAGTCTTAACCCCATTTTATCTGAGCTTCACTGTTTTTTGTAAACGACAACATATTCCCCTCTTTCACACACAGAAACAAAGAAGTGTTCGACCTGTTAACTGGTCTACTCTGCTGAAATGGAAGCCCGTAGAAACAAAAACTATTGAACGCTTTGTTGTCCATTGTCCCAGTCTGTCACTGACCCCCTGTACATACACATGTCCACACCGTGTAGAAGCCACACAACCTTCTTCCACGGGTCATGTGATTCACCATCTGTGCTGGTGTTGCACTTATAGTTCTCTGCCTCTCTTGGGCACTAATGGGATTATCCTCTGTAAGTATTCACGGGCAAGAAGATTGGATAGGTGGTGGGGATGTGTGGCTCCTTAGGTTTAAACTGATCAGGAAAGAGGGTTATGACATGGAGGGTTCGGGGAGGGGGTTACGCTTGCTAGACTGCACTCTAATGTCCCGATGACGACTAATGTCCATATTTTATTGATTATGTCTGTCCTACACATTAATATCATACCTTTTCTATGTCGTTATAGTTTTTGTTTTTTTTAATCATAACCTAGGTAAACAAACTGTGTTTAACTGTCACTGGAAAAATGTATTGATTTCTTTTTTCAATAGTAGCTACTGTGAGCTCAACTACAACAAACCAAGACTTTCTTTCTCTCCTGAAATGAAATGGTGTTTGAAATAATTAGAACAGTTAATATTTTAGTTTACACTAAAATCTTGCACTTAAATAGTAATACACGATAAATTTATTTAAAGCTAAAAGAAGTTAATGAACAGAAAATGTATCAACTGCCGTCTGATTTGTCATCTTTATTTGACTTATGTGGTGGTGTGTTTTGCAGGTCTTTTGTTTTGTGCTTTGTTTGTTGGTCAGACAGACAAAAGCTGAACTCTGGGAAGCTGTGAACACTGAGAGTGTCAAATAAAATATTATAAAATAATGGAATCTTAAATGATTGTGTCAAACTATACATGTGTTTCCTGTGTTTTACTGAAGTGTTTTAGAACTGCTTTAATTAAAATCCACTTTAGGAACAAGGTATGTTTTTAAAAAATGTTATACTTGGAGAAGTGTTTTATAAAGCAGCTTTAATCACCCTTGCTATTGCTCTGTAAGTGTATTAAAAAAACCTATTGTAGAGGCTGTGGCTTTTCTCTGGGATGGCAGATGAACACAGATGCCTTCTATTTCTGTCCTTTTTCAGTGAAAGGGGTCTGGCTGACGACACTGGTGCCAAGAAGAAGAAGAAGAGGCAGAAAAAGAAGAAGAAATCTGGTGCCACAGAAGCAGCTCAGGACACCCTTGCCAAGGTATATATGTTTTTGATTTTTGTGTTAAATGATCTGCTCATCCAAATTACATCTGTAAAGATGGGATTTACTGAAGTTTGAGGAACATTTGTTTCAGTGCTACTACAGGGTTGAATTAACTCTTCTTTACTTTGCAAACAGGTGAATTCATTGCCAGCTGATAAGCTACAGGAGATCCAAAAGGCTATTGAACTGTTCTCCGTCGGCCAAGGCCCTGCCAAAACCATGGAAGAGGCAAGTCGGAGGAGTTACCAGTTTTGGGATACACAACCTGTGCCCAAGCTAGGTATGTCATTAGTCATATCTCAAAGCTCTTATACAACTAAGTGGGTGTTGGACTGGTATGTTTCTGACATTTTCTTGTTTTCCTTCAGGGGAGACGGTGACGTCACACGGATGCATTGAGCCGGATAAAGACCAAATCCGAGAGGAGCCCTACAGCCTTCCACAGGGCTTCAGCTGGGACACCCTTGACCTGGGAGATCCTGCTGTGGTAAGGAAGTGTATATAAAAAACACTTGTATCAGAAATGCACATATGGCATTTATTTTGAACAATTCTAGTTCCTTTTTTTTGTTTAAAAACTAGTCTGTAGAATGACCCCTGAGGTTGATAAGGCAGTTTCAGTATGTATATTTTATGAATCTGGAATTGGCAGATATGCTCTTTATTCATTTACCTTTTTCTCCTCCTAAACCAGCTCAAAGAACTGTACACTCTTCTCAACGAGAACTATGTGGAAGATGATGACAACATGTTCAGATTTGACTACTCGCCTGACTTCCTGCTCTGGTAATTCATGTCACATCTCTGATATTTTTGATTTTTACACCTGAGAAGGATGCTGAATTGAATTGTTCAATGTGTGGAATATTGAAGAGTTAATATTGTGCTTTGTGGCATTTTTTTTTTATGAAGCACTCTGTGGGTTGATCTGTTGCATTGGACTGATTTATGTCTCTTTCAGGGCCTTGCGGCCCCCTGGCTGGCTGTCCCAGTGGCACTGTGGCGTGAGGGTTAACTCCAACCAGAAGCTGGTGGGCTTTATCAGTGCCATTCCTGCTAATATCCGCATCTATGACGCGTAAGCCAATAACAGTGTCCAAAGAAATGTAACAGCAAAATATTGTGGTGGTGAGAGTTTGTTGATTTACTCATGATTTTGTGTGGGTTTTTTTGTTTTCTTCATAGAGAAAAGAAAATGGTCGAGATCAATTTCCTCTGTGTCCACAAGAAGCTTCGCTCCAAGCGAGTCGCTCCGGTTCTGATCAGAGAGATCACCAGACGGGTCAACCTGCAGGGCATCTTTCAGGCGGTGTACACTGCTGGAGTGGTACTGCCCAAACCTGTAGGCACATGCAGGTAGGTCTAACAGAGTTGTGCACTTTGCGTTTCATCTTGTTGCGTTATTGGTTAAAGCTTATTCAATATAATTTCTTTGCATAGGTACTGGCATCGTTCTCTGAACCCACGCAAACTAATCGAGGTGAAGTTCTCTCACCTGAGCAGGAACATGACTATGCAGCGCACCATGAAGTTGTACCGCCTCCCTGAGGTTGGTGAAAATGCAGATAGACTAAATCTGTCCTCCTCCAACAAGTCTTAATCCACATCTATGCCTTCTCCCTCAGGCTCCGAAGACATCGGGCCTGCGGCCAATGACCAAGAAGGATGTGCCTCTTGTGCATCGCCTCCTCCGCGAGTACCTGAACCTGTTCAGCCTGGTTCCTGTAATGAGCCAGGAAGAGGTGGAACACTGGCTTCTGCCCCAGGAGAACATTATTGACACTTATGTGGTGGAGGTAAAAAAAAAAAACCCAACAACTTTTATGACACATTCTTTCCTTCTATCATGTTGTCCACAGCAGTAGGTTTCATAAAGTGTGTGCTCTCTTGACAGAACAATGGCAAACTGACAGATATTGTGAGTTTTTACACATTGCCCTCTACCATCATGAATCACCCGGTGCACCGCAGTCTAAAGGCAGCGTACTCCTTCTACAACGTGCACACCACCACCCCACTGCTCGACCTGATGTCTGACGCCCTCATCTTGGCCAAATCGGTGCGTTTCTCTTCAGCCCATGCACGCTTGTTCTGTTAAAGCTGCTGATTAAACCTTTCCGCTCCTCATGACTTAGTAAGGTGAAAACAATGTACAAAGAAAACCTTAAGTACTAAGGAAGTAACCCAGGTTCCCTGAAACATGAGTTAGGTCATGTTGGAATATGGGCTCAGAAAGCTCTGAAGGCTAAACTGAATTGTGTGTGTGTGTGTGTGTGTGCGCTTTAAAGTTAACTGAATTGATTGCATCTTTCTTCTCACTTTTTCTTATCCAGAAAGGGTTTGATGTCTTCAATGCACTGGATCTAATGGAAAACAAGACTTTCTTGGAGAAGCTAAAGTTCGGCATTGGTGACGGGAACCTCCAGTATTATCTGTACAATTGGAAGTGTCCCAGTATGGGGTCAGAAAAGGTAAATGTTCTTTTTATGAGGGCAATTCCATCTATTACTGTCAGTGATTTGTGGCTCTTCTCCTTCACCATCTTCCTCTCCTGGTTGAGCAGGTGTAGATGTGCCAACTCTACGCCCTAGTAACACTGCATTATAGCTGCGGTTGAAATTACAAATGTTAAATCAACAGAGTTTGTTGTTTGTTTTTCCTTTGACGGCATGAACTGAAATAACGTTGAGAACAGTAGGCAGTCGCCTTGCAATTCTCTATGTGGATTAAACCCTGACATGAGCCAGTTGCTAGTTGCTAGATGGAGTAAAAGCAGAGAGAAGGAAAGAATGATAGCATGTTGCGTCAGGGAGATGAGGAGTGTGACCGGTACGCCAACAGCGAACAACGACATTGACCACAACAGACAGTGGAGGACATCCAGCTGCTCAGTTTTTTTTCTGCTTGGTTTGTGGCTGTCAAGATTTGTATGAGAACAGACTGCAGGTGTTGAAGAAACAACGGTCGCAAGGGAGTGATGCTCTTCTGTCAGTTGACTGTCGTGGGTCTACCAATCCTCTGGTACCCCAAGGGAAGGGTACTGAAAAATGGAACGTTTGGGGCCAGTTATTTTGGTACTATTCCTATTGGAAAAGAAAAAATATAGGGTCTGTGTCAGGAGGATGGGGAAAAGTATGACCTTTTAGAGTCAATGAGGCTCATTTGTTGGTTAATCCATCTTTTTATTGCCATATATTGTCAAGTTTGATAAATAATCTCGGGTGTGTTGTTTTCTGTTGAAACTACTTTCCTCACAGCTCGTGCTTCTTTCTTCTCAGGTTGGGTTGGTGCTGCAGTGACCTCCCTCTACGTCATAAATGAGTGTCACCAACACACCAGGAGACCACACCACCATCGCACTGACCACCTGACGGATGGACTGATGACTTCCTGCTCCAGGAAAGGAAAGACCCACCGCCCATTTTTACTTTTTGACCTTTTGAACTTTGAAACCTGCACTACCGCTGCCAGGCGTGGAGATGAGAAGAGTCCCCAGCTCTTTCTCCTGCCTCAGTCACATGGACCTTAAGCCATTGTAGTTGCCATCGCAAAACAACTGTGTCGCATCTGAAAGCTGTCTTGACTGTACCAAACACATACACACAGGAGAACAGTCGCACAGATTACTCTGTGCCAACACTCACATTGGGCATTCTTTCAAACTGTTCAATAATTGTAAATAATTGTCGGAACAAAATTGCGGATTATGCCCCAACATATACAGATGAGAACCTGTGGTTTTTATTTTATTCTAAATGTTATGTGCTTTTCTTTTTTCTGCAACTAAAACACATCTGCCATTCTTCAGGTTTTAGAGATTAAAGCAAATGATCAGAAAATATTTTAAGGTGGGAAAGGCTCAAAAAGATGAGGTAATAAATACCAAATGTGACACCGGATAAGGGCTTCTGCTAAGATTTCTCTCATGTCCTTTTTTATTAGTTATTATTTCTCATCTAACTGTTCCATCAGTCATTCTAAAGATGTCCCACTCTGCTTGAAGACGTGTGTCCCAGAACTGGTGCGTGTCATCCAGAGGTTTTCTCATCTGTATTAACTTTCATGAACTTACTGCACTAACTAAGAAGATGCAGGAGAAAGAAACTGACTAATAATAACAAACCAACAAACCAAGGAGAATAATCTGAATCGTTTTTGGTTGAGCTTTGACTGCTACAGAGAGGTGGAAAGACATTTTTGATAGTGTTTAATCAACATGTGTTATGAGCAGGAATCGGATTTAGCTTTGTCCCAGTTACAATGTTAACCCGGAGTCATTTCAATTTTGATGCCTATTCTCAATGTTTCAAGGGCTTGGGTCAAAATAGGAAACTGAAAATACTTGACAGTGATTTTTTTTTTGGAAGTCTAAAAAAAATAAATAATAATCAAATAATAATATAGATAGACATACCCAAAAGGAAAGTGTCAAACTCCCGGGGGACAGGTTTATATGTACATTTTAAGCACTGTGTCAGATTTTTTGCTTGATAAAGGCTTAATCAAACATGTCTTTGTCTCATTTAATAAAAGGATCTTATACTATTTATTAGGACACATTCAGAAAGTGACGACAAGCACGCGGTTTTATGAGCAGACATTTGAAATTTGAGTCTTGCGGGTTATAAGCTGATTACGCTGTTTCCATCGGTTCTAATTTGACTTTTCTTGGTGGGTGTTGTAGCTGGGCCTGTGGCGATGATGCTGATGATGACAACAAAGTGTTTCCTGTGCGAGTTGTTGGTTCTATTCTGCGAACATATGTGAAAATGAATGAATACATAAATAAATGAATAAATAATGGGTCTCGTGGCATTGCAGGAAACAAATGTGAACATGCAGGTGATTTTTCTTTTTTTGAGCAAAGGAGAAAAAGGAAAAAAATAAAATTTAGAAGTCAACTGTGAGGTTTTTGTGTGTTCTTGCTGGAGGGAGGCGATCAAGTCGGACGAAATGTAACCTTTAAATCAGGCCACACAAGAGTAGTGGTTCTGGGATTATTCCCATAAGTCAAATACTGTTGGTTGAAAATTTTAACTTGAATATTTGTTTTCATGAGACAAACTAAATAAACATTAGCCTGGTGTTATAGTCATTAGTCATATCCGCAAATCCAGTGTGTTTGCCGATATCTGGTAATATATTTTAAATCCAGTTTTTTTTGCTCTATTCTTCTGTAAAGTGTCCTTGAGAGTTCTTCAAGGCTCTTGTAAATTACATGTATTAGTATTATTGTTATTATATATATACATATTTTTTTCAATTACATTATTTTTAAGTGTAAATCACAGTAGGTGCATGTGATGCGTTGATTAGTCCAACCGCGTCTCAGTGCTGCCTCTGATTGGCTGACGCGACGAGCTGCTGGTGACGTAGGCGGGCCTTGATGCGGAAGAGACGACAGTCGTCTGTCGTGTTTAGTTAGTGTTTGACACATCTGTCCCCGCACTCCCGCTGTCGTTGTCCTCGCTGCGACACAATGTGGCTCAGCGTCGCGCTCGTCTTTGTCGTCGTGGTCATATTTATATTAAAGTATGTCCTTAGCGGCTCTGGACCGAACCCATTTGAAAAGGACACGCGTGAACCGCTGAAGAAGATGGTCCTCGACAAGAAAGAGAAAAACAAAGTGCTCAAACAAGGTGAGTTCGACTTTTTCAGCTGCACGAACTTGTTCCTATTTAAGTTAAACCCACTCCACTCCTCATTTCACACGTGTGCCTATTGCATAATTGTCTAGGGGAAATGTCAACGAATATGGCTGCAGGATTTTGTACATTTCACACTGTTACACACACACACGCACACACCTACGACTACAGTCTGTCTTGTATAAAGTACATAAAAGTGATACTTGAGTAAAAGTACAAGTATGTCACCAGAAAATGACTTTGGTAGAAGTTGAAGTTACTTTTTTATAATGTTACTTATGTAAAAGTCTTAAAGTATATGACATTTACTGTACTTAAGTATCAAAAGTAATTTTCTCATATGAAATGTACTTAAATTTTACAAGTAAAAGTATTTAAAAAAACGAGGAGTTAGGATTGAGCCATGGCAGTACAGTGGTAAGGCAAATTGTCTTTCAACTGGAAAGTTTTCAGTTCAATTTCTGGCTCTGCTAGTCTGTATGTGTCCTTGAGCAAGACACTTAACCTGTAGTGTAAAGCAGCTCATGAAGACTAGATAAGCTCTATATAAATACAGACCATTAGAAACTCTTATTATTATTATTATTATTATTGTATTGGGTAGTAATGAGTAACAAAGATAGTTAGAGGAAATGAAGTGGAGTAAAAGTTGCTAGAAGTATAAATAACAAAGTACAGATGTGTGAGTTTTGTACTTAAGTACAGTAACAATGTATTTGTACTTTGTTACATTATTTGGCAAACAATTTGACAAACAATTTGTTACAATTGTTACAATACACATTTAATGAAAAGAAAAAATCAAGCTAAAGTTAAAATTATAATTCTAGTATAATTCTTTCAAGATGAGGAGTTTCTTTGTTAAGTGAGTCAGGGGATGTAGACAATAATCCTAATGAAGAATTTGGGCCAATACAGTCAAAGTATTTATAGATACACAGGACTCAGGCTGCAACTAATGATTGTTTTCATCATCAATTAATGTCGATTATTTTATTGATTAATCAGGTCATCGCTTAGTCTATAAAAAATGTCCTCAAATGTCTTGTTTTCTCCACAAACCAAAGGTGATTCTGTTTTAATGATTTCTTTGTTACATGGAGCAAAGAAAACAGAAAATATTAACATTTAAGATGGTGAAAAACCTGTTTTTAATTATTAACTAATTTAATTAAACACTTAAACTGGTTATGTAAATAGCTAATTTAGTAATCGATTTAAGAATAATTTAAACCACTTAATAACACCTGCTTCTGTTGTGTTCAGAGCTGTTATTTGAGTTAATGTTGTCTGTCTATCATTTTGATCCAGTCTGGTCATTCTCCTCTGACCTCCGGCATTTTCAGGGCATTTTTGCCCAGGCTAACGGCCACTCATTGGATATTTTCCCAGAACATCAGCCATTTTTGAAATACTCACCAAATACCAACAAACCTTCTGATGCTCTGTTTGAACTTCAGCAGGTCGTCCTAACCTTGTCTTCATGATTGAATGAATAAATGCATTCCGCTGCTGCCATGTGAGAGAACTAAGATGTGTTATGATGCCTGACTCTAGGGACAAAAAAAAAAGTACATTGCCAAAAATATCAGTTACAGCCCACCACAGTTGTTGTTGTTGTTTCTCATTATAAATCACAGAGAGATTAGCTGCAGCTCCCTTACATTGAGGTAATTCTTACTTTATGTGTTAAATGTGTTTGTTGACCTTTAGGCCAAATTCCTGTAGTGGTATAATTCAAAAGTTACATTACTGGATCTCAAAAAAGACTATTGCACTATCGCTGAAATGTCACCCAGATATTTTGTAACACTTCACCCATTTCCTTTTATTTTTTTCCTGTTTTTATTGCACTATAAAAACAAATCCTATCGCTGTTTTATCTCATGTCCAGAACTGGTGTTTCTTTGGTGTTGTTATGCCTTTCCTATTGTGTCTCTATTGTGATCCTTTTGGGATTAATAAAGTATTTATTTGTCTATTTTAATCAAATTTGTGGTGAAAAAACTCTCTAAATCCTCATTTTGATTAAGACAGAGAAGATGGCAATAAATCCTGTCTTTCAATGTCAGATAAAAGACATTTATGTCATTATTATATAGTATGATTCCTCAAAGGAAAGAAAAACCGATGTGCCATTTTGTGCCAAAGCTGAGCTCTGGTTTGAACATTTGTCGCCTTTTTTCATCAGGATTTGTGGCCAGTAAAGTCCCAGACAACCTGGATGCCATCATCATCGGCAGTGGGATCGGCGGGCTCGGGCTCGGGGTGCTGCTGGCCAAAGTTGGAAAGAAAGTTCTGATTCTGGAGCAGCACGATCGGGCCGGGGGATGTTGTCACACATTCACTGAGAAGGGTTTTGAGTTTGATGTTGGTGAGAAGCACTTCTTGTCTCGTTTCAGCAAATATAGAAGATGCTGTTCTGGAATACAGGACTTTGGAAATACTGTATGTCTTAGATAAAGTAACAATTTGATTTCTTGGTTTATAATCACATAAAAAGTTCCCCTCCTTTCTCTTCTTCAGGAATCCACTACATCGGTGACCTGCTGGAACACAAGCCGTTCCGCTGCATGCTGGACCAGTTGACCAATGGACAGCTGCAGTGGGAGCCTCTGGAAAACCCCTTTGACCAAGTCGTTCTGGGACCTCCAGAAAACCGCCGCTGCTACCCCATCTACAGCGGCAGGAACCGCTTCCCAGACGAGCTGAAGAAGTGTTTCCCTGGAGAGGAGAAGGCCATTGATGAGTATATGAGGCTGGTTAAGGTAGGAGAATGTTGCACCTTTAAAATAAAAATAACACAACTGTTAATCAGAGGTTAGTCAAATACAAAGATTTGGATATGTGACCTTTATGATACTTAATATAACACTGCACCACTGCACTTTAGCACATAAAGGCCTCATTATCTAGATGTCTGTTGTTGTCACTGATCCCTCTCAAAGGTTCAAGGGTTGGTAAATCAACAGTATTACATAATTGTATCCAGACTTGGTTGCATCAGTTCCAGACGATGATGACACAAAGATAAGGAATGCCAGTTTCTTTAATAGTGTGGAAACATTTAAGTATAGCTTTTCATTTCAATCATCTCTGTGTAACTGCTATTTTTCCAGTTTTTGGTTCAAAACGCAGAGCAGCAGTGTTCACCCGTCTTCATCCGTGTGCTTTATCTCCAGAAAGCTGGCCGGGGCATTTGGTTCCTTGCTTTGTTGAAGCAATGTCCCGTCCCCATAGCTAAGCTGCTGGTCTACACTGGCCTGGTCAAACATCTCTCTTTCTTCTTTAAAATGGCACCACGCAGCCTGACAGAAGTGGTCAATGAACTGACGGAGAATAAAGACCTCCGGGCTGTTTTCTCCTACATCTTTGGCACCTACGGTAGGCCAGTTTTCTCTTTGTGTTTTCTGTGATCAAATAGCGATCGGATTGCGCTTCATGACAGGTAATTACACCTGGTATTGACATGCGTCTCTGATCCTGTTATCCTCCCTTACGTCACCTCCCTCTTCTGTGTGCTGCTATAGCAACAAAAACAACAGTATTCGTAGTAAGTTCCATTATTGTATGGATTCCTCTTTGCTTTTTCAAGCATGGGAAGAAGTTCTTAATAAGCGGAAACATGACAAAAGTTTTGTTGCCACTGACACGTTAGCTGTGCTCGGAGCCACCAAGTACCTCCGCTCCGCTCAGTCGTTGTGGGTTGATTGGAGACATTTAAACTTCTGGTCTGGACCACCTCCTGAAGTGGTTTTGCCAGATCTGCGCAGTCCGATTGCAATCCAATCACAGAAAAACACATTTTAAGGCCAGGTGTAAACGGGGCCTTTGACTTTGCTGCTCACAGTTGTTTTCCCCCCTCTCTGATCTGTAGGTAACATGCCCAAAGAAGCCAGTTTCTCTATGCACAGCCTGCTGGTCACTCATTACCTGAACGGTGCCTGGTACCCTAAAGGAGGAGCCAGTGAAATTGCCTACCACATGATCCCAATCATCGAGAAGGCTGGTGGTGCCGTGCTGGTTCGAGCTCCGGTGAACAGAATCTTGTTCAATGCTGCCAAGGAAGCCTGCGGTATGCGTTATACTTGTTTTCCCTGCTGATACACATTCGTAACATGCTGAAGGGAGATTCACTCTGTGTTTGCTTGCTCTTATGGTTTTAGGTGTGAGTGTCATGAAAGGTCAGGAGGAAATCCACATCCATGCCCCTATGGTCATCTCCAATGCTGGAATATTCAACACCTACCAGAAGCTGCTGCCGAAAGAGCTCCAGGCCATGCCAGGTAAGGAAGAAATCACTACTCTGTGTGTCTCTGTGTGTCTCTGTGTGTCTGTGTTTGTGTGTCTGTGTCTCTTTCTTTTATAAATTAATTCTTTATGAAATGTCAATGTTTCGAAGCTTTTTGCTGAGGTGTATTATTTGTTGTGTCTTGCAGCCATCCAGAAGCAGCTGGGTATGATGAAGAATGGTGAAGGTGGCCTGAGTGTGTTTTTGGGTCTGAATGGAACTAAGGAGGAGCTTGGCCTGAAAGCAGACAACTACTGGATCTTTACTGAGAACAACTTTGATGAACTGTACGTTGTGTTGAATCTTGCATCTGTTGCCTCTCATTATTTTTAGTTACATCAATGGGTACGGTGCAATGATTTGCTAATAACAGGAAAATATAGGTTTTTTTGTTGCACTTTTAGATTAAATTGTGTGAGAATTCAGCCACTGTTATGTTTCCATTTACAGGGTGGAGAATTACCTAAATGGAAATAGGGAAGAGTCTGCTAAAAACGTACCCCTGCTGTTTGTTGCCTCTCCATCAGCTAAAGATCCAACCTGGGAGGAAAGATCACCAGGTATAAGAACATGACATGCAGCAAGCTAAGCTCTGGATAAACCAGAATACAGATTCTCAGTTTAAAAAAGCTACATTGTGTTGTTTGGTCATTGTTTCCCTTCACATTAGGTAAGTCCACCTTGAGCCTGGTCAGCTTTGCCAGCTACAAATGGTTTGAGGAGTGGAAGGACGACAAAGTGACAAACAGAGGGGCCGACTACAAGGAGTTGAAACAGATTTTCATAAACTCTGTCCTGGAGGTGGTTATGGGCGTGTTCCCTAAAATAACCAGAGACAAGGTAAAGATTCAGGGTCATGACAAAATAATCACAATTAGACATTATATCATGTTTTTTTATTCTCCTTCTCTGCTTGAACATACATGTAGGCTATATGTATCCTCTTTACATACTTTATGATATTTTAATTGAATTATTTCATTTATTTTCTTTGAGCTTGTAAAACTACTTCTCCATAGAAAACTGCGCTGCAGGAACAGGCTGCCAGTGCTTTTTATTAATTAGTTAATTTATTATATAGGATTAAAAAGCCATTTTAGGTTGTGTCTAGTATGCAACATATGTAACAGTTAGTATTATTAAATATTAGTAATGCTATTAACAAATTGTGTATAATTATGATTTTTTTTGGCAAATACTGGCGATAGGCGGGGTACACCCTGGACAGTCCATCGCAGGGGCCTCAAAATAATGATGTTTTCAAATGTCTTGTTTTGTACACACACCAAATTGATTGTCTTAAAGATTTAGTCTTAATGATGAAGCAAAGAAACACGAAAAATATTCACTTTTTAAGCAGGCGAAAATATCTGACTATAATCATCTGATTATAAAATTACAAAATGAGTTGACATCCTTTTAGTTTTAGTTTAGTTGTGACTCAAATACACAATGCTCATGTGTGTTTTTGTAGATTGAATATGTTGATTGCGGAACCCCCATCACAAACACACACTACATTGGAGCCCCCAAAGGTGAAATCTACGGAGCGGATCATGGCATCGCCCGCTTCAGCCCTGAACTCAGCGCTACAGTGAGACCTCAGACTCCACTGAAGAACCTCTACCTGACAGGTCAGTCCATCCACAGTTTGCACTCTGATACCAACCCCTGACAGGATTGTGTCGTGTATGATTGCAGCTTCGGCACGTGTCATGTCTTTGCCTTACAGGCCAGGATGTGTTTCTCTGTGGTTTTGCTGGTGGTCTCGCTGGAGCCCTCACCTGTGGCTCAGCTATTCTCAACCGCAACCTCCATCTGGACGCCATCAGTCTGGCAAAGAAAAGAAAATTCCAGAGCGACAAATGTAAAAATGAGTAGCTACTTGTCAACATTCATAGCTTACTAACCAACTTTAAGCAGTAAACATTGAAATGCCCTGGTACAGAGAGTACTAAAGGAAAGTGTAATTAACCACTTTGACTTATACTGTGTTATGAAATATGCATAAATACACTCATTTCTTATTATTTGCACGGTTAAGTTATGATTTGGGTGTTAAGGTAAATGAGCTTTCAGACAACCTTTTTTATTTCATTTTATCAGTTATTGTTTGGTTTGCAATTTGTAACAAGTTTAAAAGAAAAATACTCAAAACAATAAATGCGATGCCACGTTATTTCTGGTGTACAATGCATATTTATTACTACAATATTATCACTTTCTCAACAGGTAACTTTACTGTCTTTTCTTGTTTTATTGGTTGATGATGGATCACATCCATCAAGGTCTGTTTTTACGAATTTACTGTTGAATTACTGCCTAACTATTTTGATAATCTAATCAAATTTTTCTAAACAAAAGTGCATTCTCTTTCTTTAGTAAATTAAATATATATGGATTGTCTATGGTTAAACACCAACCAATATTATTATTCTTATTTTATGAGTCAAATCAGAAAAAATAATAACAAGTAGTATTAGTGGCCGCAACACTAATTTATATTAATGTAAATTAAATCCTGCATGTTGTCTATGGTAAAGACCCATTTAATCTCCTCTTAACCCTTAACTGTTTATTTATTTTGTTTGTTTATTTTGTTTTTGTTCACTGGACTCCAAACAGGACGCCCCTCATTTTGTACCTGAACGCATCATCATGTGTTCACACACTCTGACATTAACGACAAGCAGCAGGTGAACACGTGAAAGAGGAGTGGACACAGTGGAAAAAATGTCAATTTTTTAGCTTTCTGATTAGTTCGCAGACAAAAGGGGTGTGATTTTCTCCGATATTGCTGTCAAACTGGCGGCAGGTCAGTGTCGACATCCGTCTGTAGACTAACGTAGAGGTAAGTGAAGGCGACACAAGCTAAAATTCAACACATTAACATTATTTAATTAACATATTTACAGTAATTACCTGTAGCTCATGACTTTAACAGGTGATAATTACCTGCTAGCTAACCTGAACACCGTATTAACCTCAAACCAGGTGACTGCAGGTTTATATATTATTATATATATCTAAAAACGGCATTTTTAAGTATTGTCATTCTAAAATGGACATGTTTGTGGACAATTGTGGTTAATTGACCCTCATTTTGGAAGAAAATGGACGCCTGCATTAAACCGTTGTGCTTCGAGCTGCTGTCAGAAGTAGGCGAAGGCTCCTACGCTAAAGTGTACAAAGCCAGAGAGGTGGGGGAGGAGCAGCGCCTCCTAGCGGTGAAGAAATTCAATTTCCACGCAAGCGCTTCAGACAATGGCATCCCCGCCTTCATCATCCGGGAGGTGTCGCTGCTGCGTAAGATGAAATCCTTCAACCATCCCAACATTATCAAGTAAGTTTCATGTCCACGCTATAACTGAATATTAGGCCTAAAACAATTACTTGATTACTAAGATTATACAAGATTAATCGGTTGTTTGAGTGTTTTCATTTTAAAGAATGTAAACATGTTTTCTGCTTTTTCAGCTTCTTAAATGTGAGTATTTTCATTGTGGACAAAACATAACATAACATTTTTGTGAATTGTGAAAATAATCATTATCTGGAGCCCCACTAAATATGAATAATGATGATGTGGTAAAAGTGGACCAGTTTAGTTTCCTCTGTAACTTCTGCGATCCCTCTTTGCTTTACAAAGAGCAAGTGGTGCAGTAAACACATTTTTTAAATCTTGTGTTCCCACTAGCCATGCAGCAGACTTCTGCTCAGCCTCCGTTCTTTTTCATGTTCTCTGTAGAACCAGTCGGTCCATGATGATAATCTGCAAAACCAGTCATTGCGCTACCGACTGGCATCAGAAAGTACACCTTCTGTAACATTTGTGTTGACCAATGCTTTCACTCCTATTTGACATTTGTGCTTGTAGCTCTGTTTTTTTATTAATTATATTTAAATGTGTTTGATAAAAATCAAAATTGGGTTTATTTACTCTTTGTTTTGCCACAACATGAAAGGTTTCGATTCAGCCTGTTTACGAACACATGACACCATTTTGAATCTTGCTACATTATTGTTTTTTATTTGTTCTGCTATGAGATGTATTGTTTTTTTTTTTTATTCAGGCTTTTGGATGCATCGGTTGAACCAGTGGGCCACAGCCTGGACCTGACACTGGTGTTAGAATACATCGACCAGGACCTGTCCACCTACCTCTCCAAGGTTCCTGCTGCTGGAATGAGTTCTGACTGTATTAAGGTGTGACCTGTCGTAGGCGAGCTGCCACGTGTATATGACTTTTTGTGATTGTGTCCCCAGAAATACAAGAAACCCAAGGTCCTGCTCTGTGTTGCTTTGTGTCGGTATTGTACAGAATGTGATGCTGCAGCTGCTGCAGGGTTTGGACTTCTTACACACTAACATGGTGCTGCACCGTGACCTGAAACCAGAAAATGTCCTGATCAGCAGCCGAGGAGAAGTTAAAATTGCTGACTTTGGAATGGCACGCATCTACACCTTCAATATTGCTCTCACTCCAGAGGTAAGTGAAGCAGTCGTGCTGAATGTAAACTGCTCATCATGCTTTTTAGTCTCATTGCAGTCATTCTCTGTGCGTCTGCCTGTGGTGAAAAATGTTCTTGTCACTCCTTTTAATCCCTGTTTTTGTGTTTTAATCTCTTTGCTCTCAGGTGGTGACACTCTGGTACAGAGCTCCCGAGGTGCTGCTGAGGTCTGTCTACATGTCCTCTGTGGACATGTGGAGTGCTGGCTGCATCTTTGCTGAGCTCTTCCTCTTGAGGTAAGGACAGCCGAGTGTGTCAGTGGCTATAGGAGAGTCTGGGTAGTTGGAAACAAATGAAGGCGACGACGTCATGTAGCATTTTGTTGTTTCCAACAGACCGCTGTTTCAGGCTTTTACAGAGGTGCAGCAGCTGCAAAAAATATTTGAGTGAGTATTTTCCTTCCTTTCTTCACACATAGTAAGCATTATTATCTATGCTGCTGATCTGTGTGTGTGTGTGTGTGTGTGTGTGTGTGTGTGTGTGTGTAAAGTGAGAGTTCCAATTTTGGAATGTGGTTATATGAGGTACGGACACATTGTCAAGATCTTTAACAGCTGACTGCTCTCTGCCACATTAGACTGGCAGGCATGGCCGCCAGCAAGGGTGCAAGGGAGTACTGATTTTAGTTCATTAGCAAAATGCTCACCTAATAAAAATCACACCCTAAGCTTTAGATTACCTGTTAAGCAGCCTTTTCCAAAGGGAAACTCAAGTCTGTGTCACTTTATAAACTTCACACTCCCCACACCAAAGTCCATAGAGAAATTCAGTGATTTTACATCAATGCAGGCAGGAGTTGATGATCCACTGCTGCCTCCATCACTAGGTTCAAATGTGTTATTACGTAACTTTTATATTTGAAAACCTTCTTTCAGAATTCACTGAGTGGCACAAACCAGCAACTCCCATTTCCCTGCAAGCAGATTTTCTCCATGGACTTTGGTGTGATTAAGCAATGAATATCATTTGAAGATAGAAAAAAAACTTAAAGCTGGCATTGATTTTTCCTAGGACAACCTTTTGTTGAGTGGGTTAAATCTGTTTTATCTGGTGTTACTATGGCAACCGTGTTTTCAATGAGAGGGATGCACATATAAGATGCTGGAAAAAAAAAGAACCCAAACTATTCTTTTAAATTCAGCCATAAATATGAGTGCTTTAGTCTTTTAGCCTTTGTTCATTTCAAATTATTCAGCAACTATGGATCTGTAATGCAATTAAAGGGTGTCCATCTGCTGCGAGACATTTGTTTTCACCTTTTATTTGTTATTAAATAAATGGATAATGTCAGAGTAGCTTTTATGTCCTGGTCTTTGTTGGTTAAACCATTTTTCCCCCAGGTTTATTGGTTTTCCTGGTGCTGAGGACTGGCCGACCGACAGCCCGTTCTCATACTCATTCAGCTGGGGACCAAAGGTTTCCCGCAACATGCCGCTGCACATCCTGGGCCCAGAGGAGAACGACCTGCTGGCTGTGAGCAGATTTGAAATGTTGCCATGCTTTTTTTTTTTGTTCCACACCTGGGGTTAGACACACACACACAGAGAGAAAGGGTGTCAGCATGTTGTAAATTAGCATGAAAAGCAAAGAGCAGCTATGGCCGAGTAAAGAATGATTACTGTACACTGTAGCATTGTGGACTATGAAATGATTAAGTGTTGGCAAAAGTCAGAGAATCAGTATATTAGAACGCTTCATCCTGAGGGAGACATAAATAGCACAAAACGTCATGTTAGGTCATGCAACAGCTGTCAAAATATTTGAATGTGCACCTCATGAAGGCGGTAGAGGTAAAGACAGCAGAAAGTCAGTAAGGGCGCTTTCACACCAGAACTCACACCCATCACTTTCACACTGCACTTTTGTTACCAGACCAAACTGCGTTGACAACGTCACACAGTTAAAACAGCTGGAATAAAAAAGGAAGACAAAAAAAATGCATGAGGAAGAAGAAAACCCGGCTCATCAATTGCCCAGGGACGAAAATCCCTCCCCTTCAACCGGCATGTTCACCGCAAAAACAAAAAAATGGAGCTGGTCTTGTTTTTACTTTGGTGTTCAAACCTTATTGGTTTTCACAAGAAGTTTCCCAGTACAAGCAGCAGGCGAGGCTGCATGCTACCCTCACTTTCTCTCTTTGGTTCCCTGGACAGTCCGAGACCCACGTTTTCAGGAGGGCGAGGAGAGTCCGCTTGTTTGGTCTGCACCAGAATTCTAATGAGTTTTCAAACCAAACGATGAGGAAACAAGGAAACAAAATCTGGTCCGTTTAAAGTGGACCAAACAGCTCTGGTGTGAAAGCGCCCTCAGACACACCCTCTGGGTGTCTGTAGAAATTCACCAAACAAAGTGATTTAACATAACTCATATAATGTTTCCTCACCTGCAGAAATGTTTGACATTCAGTCCCAGCAGCCGCATCTCAGCTGCTGAAGCTCTGGCTCATCCTTTCTTCACACGGCACTGAAGAAAACCTTCGCCACACTCACCAGTCTCATGCCATAACATCCATCGTTGTTCAGAGTTTTTGGACTGTTCGAAAAACATCATGAGGGTCTTCTGATTTTTGTGTAACACTCCCATGATCGACCATTTGTATTAACACTTTAATTTTTTATCGAACTGGCAAAACAATTCTTTATAATTTAAATTCCACAAGCCATTTCACAGTTAATGCTGCTTCTTTTTTTTTGTTGAACGTTACCTCGAAAAATTCTGTTTAAAAACACTATTATGAGGATTTGAACGTTGAGTTAGTTAATCTTGTTTCACCAAAGCTTTGACTTGTAAACACGGGAGGAAATTGCCTTCTTTTATTTAATTTTATGTTTTTGTTTGTTTTTCTGAAGAAAATTATGGTGCAATAACTGGAATAGGTCACACCTGTGTTTATGTTACATTTTTTGAGTTTGTTTTTTTTACCACTCAAGTTGCACTGTTCATTTGAGAAACATTTCTATAAACAATTGCCTCACAGATCAGTGCCTGCATTTCAGTACAACACCAGAAGTCTGTACTGTATGCTGCTATCAGCCTGCCCTTTGTAACTGCACAGTTTGAACAGATGGGGGCAGTGTGGAGATATTTCCTACACCGTTATGTGGAGGATAAATTGAAAACCACAAAGAAATAAAGGGTAAGTTCAACCAAATTCCCCCCCAAAAAACTGATAGTCCTAAGGCAATAACATAAATATTAATAATAATAAAAACAAGTTGAATAATAAAATATATTTAGCTATTTGGCTGATAATATGTTTGAACCATATGCCAAACAATGAGTTAACTATGTCTCTTAAATGATTGTATCACCCCAGGTCAAATATAATCCACATTAAATATGAAAATGTATGGAAACAGATCATGAACCACATTAACTACAAGGCCTGAGCCTGTGCCCTGGTTAATGTGGTGATACCACAGATGAGACTTGGCCTCGTTTCAGAAGCTTCTTATCTTCTTCTCATGTAAACTCACAGAGTGAACACAGCTCTACAGGAGCTGCGTCTCTCTTCTGCTGCTGCTGCTGCTGCTGCTTTTTTCACACACAGGGGAAGGGGCGTCCACGTTTGTCCATCTATTTATACTCTCGCCCCTTAATACGGAGAGCCCTCCGCTGTCCAGGGCCTGTCACTGTGACTACATTTGGAGCGACTGTCCATAGTCCAGTGGTTGAGGGACCGCCGGGCTGAGGACGAGCAGCGGCACCGCTCACGTCCACTTCTCATGCACGTAAGTATTCGCGTGACTTTTTTTGAATTATTTTATTGACTCAAATGACGTAATTTCATCTGTTTGGTTAAGTTAGTCCGGACGCATCGGTCCCTGAATGCGTCGCGCCTCGGTACTCGTTCTGTTCGAGCCGCTGAAGCTCGGGCGGTGCATTCTATAAGACCTGTTGAGTGTGTACTTTGTTAATCTTAAAAAAAAATAGATTTGATTTTAGTGTTGTCTCAAGTATCTAAAAGCAGAAACAGTTCAGTCTTCGTTTCTCAGGCCGAGTTTTACGCACGAATTACGCATGGATGAAACGTAAAGAACCCTGGATTGTTTTGTTCTCTTGTAGTAATCTAAATAGTTTTTTGTTCATTATAACTAACTGTCATATATTAAATCGACTGACAATGAAATACTTTCCCAGCTTTAAATCGGTTCTGTGCCATGAAATATTCTATGAATCTTCCTACTGTATTGATACGTGATGCATCACCTGTTGATGTGCTGCTGATGCGTGGGTTATGGTGCCTTAATGAGCTGAAAGCTGCTCTTTATCTCAGTGTCCTCCAACCACATATCTCTAATGTAGTTGTCCCGAGTCACAGTTACAGTGAGTCAGGACAGGTGTAATTGGTTGGAGGCTTATTCTTAGCCAGCCTTTTAATCTGGTTTCCTATGCTGCTTCTAGACTCCAGGGCCCTTGTGTTGAAGTGCGTCACATCCAACATGTTGGCACTTTTGAGTGAAGCCAAACTGTAAAGAAAATCAGGTTTAAATTGTGGTATTTTGTTGTGTTAGGACATCTCGGGCACAGGATTTAAATGCATTTTTAATCGATTCATTTTTTATCGCTTAATAGCATTTTTTGTGCCTTCTTTGAATATTTGTTGATCTCTGAGCTCCAGTCCTGCTCACTCATCCACAGCCTTTATTTCAGAGCCAGTGCCAACTAGTGTCTTTGGATTAGAAGCACATGATCCTTGTTTAGCCTTGATGGTTTCTCCCCTCTAATCGAAAATCCTCCAGTTCATCACATGACAATTGCTCTTGTGTGGCTGCTGTCGACTTTCACTTATTGCCTGTTCGGCAGGATGTGGGATTGTGGGATGCTTGAGCCTGTGCTCTCTGTGGGCCTGAGCAGGGAGGCAAACTGGATGGTTGTTTTTGTTTGAAGCACATGTACACGTTATGAAGTGCTGACACATCTATAGAGCAGATGAACATCTTACTCTTTCATCTCTGTGGCATGAGGAATGGAGGTTTTCACATTCCTGCCGACAACGTCTGAGAACGTGGCCTTCAGCCTGAACACAGATAGTTGAAGAATGTCACTGTGATGCTGTGTATTGTATTGTTCAGCACCTTGTACCTATTGATATGCAGGGATGCTTCTCTGATATCACAGCCTTGAGTATCTGCTGATACTGTTGCTTTATATTCTTATTTATGAAGTGTTTTCAGTCAGAAATGCAAATGTCACTCTCAAAATATATATATATAAAAAACACAACTTCTTTTTTTACCCAAGCAATGAATCCTTCACAATAAGAGTACGGCACACCTGTGGTAACTGTGGAATCCCCACAAAGACCCCACAGTACGTCCCCTCTGTTGTCTCAACTGTAGTTTTATATTTTTTAAACCACAAAGGTTTTGCATTCAGCTTCTAGCTATTAGGCTTTTTTAGAATAATTTTCCAGTGATTTTACTATTTGACTAATACAAACATCATACTGGCTCAAACCCACACATGGCACACCTACACTCCCTCTGTAGTAGCTGCCAAATCTGTCAAAATAAAACTAGAAGCTGCAGCTTTTACTTCACAAACTCTCCGTCCAGCAGCGCCGTTGCCTCCTGCAGCAGATCTATGTGGTGTGCTAAGTCAATGGCTCACGTCTCTTTGTTCTGCCTCCATTGTGTTTCCTGCGTCAGGAATGCTGACATGCACTCTCTGGGGGAACGCACACATATGCAAACATACATTTTAAGTTTGCACATATTTGGGAGCACACACATGCACATGAGCCGTTTGCCAGCCGAGCCGATGGTCAGCAGCTGTCTTTACATGCAATTTGGGCTCTATCAGTGCTATTTATATCTTGGGTTACAGCCTCTGGCTTTGTTAGTGTTGTTTATTCACCTCCTGGCAACCATGTAACCAACTAGGACTTTTTTTTCCTGCCTCACTACCAGGAACATGTGCTAGACCCAGAAATGTCAGAATACGTGTATTTAAATTCATTCAAAACCATAACTGGACACTTTGTTGACAACGCAAGCGTCATAACAGGCTGTGTTGCTCATTTGATGAATTACTTCCAGGGTTTGTGGAAATGAGGAGCAAAGCTGCCAATGTAGCACTGAAGGCCTGGATCCAGAGAGGAGCTGAGCTGCTGAGGTGTTGAGTTTCAGTGCAAGGGGAGATTCCTGCGTGGCACTGCAGGCTGGCACAGGTCATCTTACATGGTCTCAAGCATGAGAGAAGAGAGTCTTAAATGAAGACGCACTTTTAGCAACAAAAAGGTTAATATATAATGAGAGCATCAGCTCATCTGTGTTGTTTTGTCGTGTTTACTCCTGAAGGGCAGATGGATGATGTTCTGTGATGGTGACAAATGGACATGAATTACTTATTTTGTGTTTGTTTGTTTTTTTCATCTCACAGGAATAACCTCCCTCTCACTGATTGGTTTGCAGCCTCCGGTTGGTTGACCAAATGAGAACAGAAAAGACAGAGGTGTTTGGATCTGATGGAAACTGAATTTTACTGTCAAGACCGAACAACTCATCTGCTTCCCATTACCGACTCCTTTTAAGGAACATGGATGCCATGGAGAGCCCAGTCCTCGAGTCCAGATCAGAGCGGATTGCTCGCTATAAGGCCGAGAGGAGGCGAGAACTGGCGGAGCGATATGGAAATATGGATGAACTGCCTTCAAAATGGGTGAAGAGGGACGGGAAGGAGGCGCAGGACCCGAGAGTGCAAGCTCACAGTGGGACTATGAACTCAGACGGCCTCAGAGTTAACGGCAGGACACGAGGGGTTACGAATGGATTGGAGGCTCCTGCGGAATGCAACTACTTAGAAAGGTACGTCATGTCTGGAGTGAATGTTGACCTATTTAGCTTATTATTCTAGTGTAAATTTGTAAAAGAAAACAACGCTGAACACTTCCAGGTGCTGTTATAAAAGTCAGGTGAAGCCACACAGGATTTCTCTGATCAATAACCAAGTGATATTTCCTTTATGACACTTGTTAGTGTGTGATATTGCAGTGAAAAGAAGTACCCTGACAAACTGTGGATGTTATGACACCAAAACGCAACGTGTTGATGTCTACTCATTATATGTTGAGAGAACAATATATTAAATGAGGATTAAATGATAACATTAGTGCAAAATGTATACAAAGGTGTGTTAAACACAACTATGTGATCATTTATGTGAGCTCTTCTAATTTTAGACAAGTATTTCTTTATTTCTTTTCATTTTTGTAAAGATTTCCAAGCAAATCCCAGCTCTTTGTGTCACCCCGGCAGTATTGTTACTTTTTAAAGCGTAGTCATGGGCCTGTCACTGGCACCAGATCCTTGACTTTACCAGTTGCTCTGCAGCCTTTGTTGCTAATTAAAACTGAGAGGTCTAGATCAGTGGGTCTCAGCAGGGAGTTGTAAATCCAGCCTGTTTCTCCCCTTGCATGAGGGAGTGAGTTCTCTCCTTACTTGTGCCCCTGGGTGAGCATGGACACCCTTTCTACTCCAGAAACATTAAAACGTTAATCTTTGGAGAAGCAGAAACTCCTCAGCAATTAGTTGATGGAGAGTATTCCTGAACTCACGGTCCCCACTCCTGCACCCTCACCTCCTTCCCCTCACTCCTGCCCCCTCCAGGCAGGGTTCCCAGGGCTCTGCCAGCATGCTGAGCGGGGAGGGGCACCTCCTCCCTGGTGGACCCGATGTCACACAGCTCCACACTCGGGTTTCGGTAGGCCAGTTGAGAAGTGCCCTCCTGCAGCAGACGGGGAGCGGAGAACCGCCTGAGAAAGTGTAGGGTCACCTGCATGTGTGTGTGTGTGACTGTCACAGACATCAGACTCTGTACCTCTGTGATGATATTCATCTTCGCCTCAACATCCGCTTCCTTTTTCCTCCTTCTGCTCTCTCTCTCTCTCTCTCTCTCCGTGTGTGTGTGTGTGTGTGGACACTAGCTGCCCTGATCCTGGGCGAGCCACGTCCTCTCTGGACCTGGCTGTGAACCCAGGCTCTGAGGGCGGCCGACGACGCACCCGCCGTTACCTGCCTGGTGGGCCTGAGGGTGGTCGCAAGAACAGCGACCGCTTCAGGACGCAGCCAATCACAGCCAATGAGATGGAGGCGAGCAGCGGGTAGGGGCTGTTTGCTGTGGGTTTGGTACACGCTCTGCAGATGAGACATGTGGTGTTTGCAGTGATCTTTAACGTGCATGTCTGCTTACATTATTACAATCTGGTTTCCTGGCCTCCATTAAAGAGGATATATGCAAGATAATTAATGCAACAATAGATTTTTTATTCCAGTGAATGAAACGATCGTAACGGAATTGCAGTCAGGTTGGATTTTCTGTGACAATCTAAGGCCATGGTTCACAAACTGTGGTACGTGTACCACCAGTGGTACGCGAGAATCCTCTGGTGGTACTTGGAGGACAATCAGAAATACAGTTCTACTGTATCGGAGTGGAGCTGAGGAATTTTTCGCAGTGTGTGGACAATGAAACAAATAAGATCTTAATCTAATCTCACTATACCAGTGTGTGAAGTATATATGAGGAAGACGAGGATGATGAGAGATCTTATTGGGAATAAATCTGCCTAAATCCTGTGAAAAGTCTGTAGCAGATTTTGCTCGACCCATTTACACCACGGTATTTTAAGGTTGGTGATAATGGTGTTATGTTGAGAGCTCAATGGTACGTGGTACAAACAGTTTGGGAACCACTGGACTAAAGGATGTGACATAACGTGCACTCCCGCATGCCTCAGGGTAAGCATCGTCGGCCGACTTCCACCCAGCGCTGAGTATGAGCAGCCAGGGAACACACGACCAGAACAACACAGACTCCAACAGAATAATAGTAATCAAGCACATCGGCCAAAACAGGAAACTGACCAACGCAGAACAAAGGCTGGCTTTGGAGAACTGTTGCTGGGAGGTTTCTCCTGTAGCTGGAACGAACGTTTGGTCCATTTAAGCCTAAGGACACAGCAACAATGGTGCATTTGCATCTACAAAACCTTCATGACCTTCAGAAAGGTCACTTAAAGGTCAATGATTTTTTTTGTCCTTGAGTGAGGGAGCAACTGATAAGGGTAATTTTTGTTCTTGAGCTGGACTTAGTGTTGTCCTTTGACAATTTTAGATTTATTCTTTTGATTTGCTTTTGTTAATTTTGTGATAATTTTATATCATGTTTTTAATTTACTTAAACAGGGACAGTGCACACTGAGTGACATTGCCATGTGCCAGCATTTTTCATTTGTACTCCCTGGACGGATGTCATACTAAGAACAAAATATAAAATTCAAATGACAGAACTATTCATTACTCAAGTATGCAGAACAGTAATAACATAGATCGACATCTGATTACATTAAAACATGCATTATCTATCATTCAAAAACATCCATTATACAAGTTAGTTATGGTGAACTGTCTTGGCCTCGTCTCCTTTGAAAAAAAGACATATTGATCTTCATGATTTCCTGGTTAGCATCCCAACTTATTTCATGATCTCCAGTCTTTCACTTCCAGGAGAGTTTGTTTAGGTTCACACTGAACCTTTTTACATGAACCGCCTGTGGTTGACGTGGTTTGCATGTGTTTGTCGTGTGTCCCCGCGTTCCCACCATGTTGCTTTACCTAGAATGCAAATGTGCCACAGTGTCGTGATTGTTAGATGGAGCTGAAGCACAAAGACACGCACTGTGAGCTCAAAGCAGAATCTGGGGGGGAAAAAAGGGGACTCACCGGAGCTGAATATTAAAGTCCACATCAGCTCCGTGTTCATATTTCACCAGGTGACCTCATCTTTTACCTCTTTTTTTTTTCCATCTCTTCTAGGCTGGTGGATGCACAGGAGGAGGAGAACTGTAAAGGTAAAGCTCTTCTCACCTGGCGTGGATGGTGTTGTGTTCAGGGACCAACAGATTTTTCTGCTTTGCTTTGTTACACATAGGAAAATAATGTGACGGCAAAGAGAAACGTTACAAATTTGAAGTTTAGAGGTTGACAGTGAATCATTTTAATCATGTTTTCACGTGTCGGTGCACGCTCCATAAAAATATTTGGAGTGTTGCGTCCAACTTGCACAGTTGCTTCTATAAACTCGTTTAAGAGCCTGTGAATAAATCAGGTTGTATATTTAGGTTCACAATGTTTAATTGCAGTGATGACACATTTATGTCTCCACAAAACCCACGTGAGATTCAGCTGCCCTCTTACCCTCACCATAAAAAGATTACAAGCAGGACTGACAACCGCGGCCACGTAAAAAAACACTTTGGCTCCGTCAATCTGGCTTTTATAGCTTCTTTGTCTTCTTATTTACAGCCACATACCAGGAGATCTTTCCATTTTACACTGCATTAATTCCACAAATACAATATTAATTCATACTTTATGGGCGTGCCTGTGTGATTGAAGCATGTTTGTCTTTAAACATGCACGTTCAGCGCCTCCAGGGCAGAGACAGTGGTAGTTTCTCTGTATTCCAGGTTGTGCGATTGTCCACAGCCTCTCATGTTGGGACAATATTCAATCTAATTCCATTTAAAAGTGTTATTTGTCTCCATGGGCACATAGGACAGCTGTCAACAAACCACAAAACAAGGCAACTAAGTTCTAAGTTGAAAGTAGAATAAAAAATATTTGCATAAAGTGAAGATGGTTTGAGACAAGACACTATCAGAAATTAGATTAAGATGGAGCAAGAGATCAGGTCGGCAGAGGAACCTCCCACAGCCTTGTTATGATGAGTCTTTAAGTGTTCAACCATTAACACAGTGAATAAAGAGAAGGTGTGTTAGTGTGTGATCTGCCATTTGAATTTTAACTGTGATGTGTGCAGATCTGATTCAGATCTGATTCAGATCTCAGAAACAAACACGGTCTCTTCAGTCTGTAGAATAAGATGTGTATAGGTCAAGACAACAATTCATCTAAAATGATTTGCTTGGCTTTGACAAATATTATGTATATTCATTTTTCATAATTAGACATATTTGTCATATATTTCAATTGATTCGATATAAAAGTGTTGTTACTCCCTGAGGTAAAAGGCTAAAACTGTGCCCTTGTATTTATTTTAACCCTTGTGTCCTGATGATTTATGTCTTTCTCCTCTCGCAGTGGACGTGAAAACAGATGACAGAGCCAAAATGAGTGTCGCAGCCAAGATGTCTTTGTTTAAAGTACGTCTATGTTAGTCTGCACTGCAACAAGACTCAGGGTTGTTGCCGTTTGTGATGATGTGACCTGCTTCTTTTTCTCTGTTGAGTGACGTCTGTCCTAACACCTGCTGCCAAAAATGACTAATATGTTTTGGAGAAATAAGAGAATCATGTATTAGTTACACAATGGGTAGATGTACAGTGTTACAGCATTCATTTTGACATCTATAAATATGTATAGAAAAATATTGATTATTAAGATTGTATGTTATATTACAAAAGAGAAAAATACTATATACAGTGTAGACAGTGAGAATAATACTGTATGAGGGTCTTATTTACAGTGTAAACACTGTAGAGGATTATATATATGAGATTATAAGAATAAAAATGGTGGTATTGACCAATACTGGGTCATCATTGAGTTTTATGTGATCCACTAAGTGGTATAATTTGACATTACAGTTAAGTAACAATATGTTAATAGTATGCTAATATATTGACTATAATACAGTCTTATTTTGTAATGTTTTTTTCCATCATGTGAAAAAGTTTTGGAATCAAAATTTGTAATTGCCAGATTTTACCGTTGAAATTGACCCTCTCTGATGTTCCACACACTTTTCCCATGGCATTACTGAGCTATTACTTGTTGATTACTTCCTATAGAAACCATTAATATTACTTACAAAAAGATCGCCTGATTGTCACCGTACTGTGCTGTAAAGTGTTCCTGCATCACTGACACTCACACAGTGCTGAACACGCAGAACACAACCTGTTCATGACGACTGGCCGTCAAACAGGTGTTGTTTCTTTAGTATCACCGTTTGTTTTGACGCTTAAAACAAAGTGTGCGCTAATTAAATTTATTGTGCATATGTGTCTGCGTTTCTTTAACAACCAACAACCTGAAGATTGGACACTCTCCTCGTTGCAGTCGTCATTCCTACGTTTCACCTCCTGCACACTTTCAGTCACGATGCATCAGGTGAACATTTGTGTGGACGCTGTATTGCCAGTAACAACCGCAGCAGCTGTGTTATAATTAGCCTGCTGCTCTGTGGAGGCAGGGAAGCAGGGAGGGAGGTAACTGAAGCCGGCGCTGCTCTGGTTACACTGTGACCTGTTGGGCTGGCATTCAATCCATGTAGACCAAGACTCTCCACCTTAGAGCTAGCAGCTTTATTCACCAGCTATCTGACCCCCCCCCTCCCCTCTCCTCCCCTCCCTCTGTCCATACAAATAGAACAGGAGACATCAGGAGAGAGAGTTTTCACTGCCATTTTAGTGCTCGCTCTTATGACTTATTCAGAGTGGAGATGTAGGCCACAGTTCGACCCGAGTGTTGGGGTCACCTGTGCCAAATGCTTGTGTTTATTTTAACGTTTTCTCCTTTTCTGCTCTTCTGCAGGAGCTGGAGAAGTCTGCAGCCCCCGAGGCCTCGGCCTTCCTGAAGCCTCGGTCAGGCGGCGTCTGTCACGAGCGCAGGGGGCGGCGAGGCAACGACCACCGCTTCCTCACTCAGCCAATCACCTGTGAGGAAATGGTGGCTATCAGGTGGGCAGTTGGAAAAATCATCACACACGTCGTTCCAACGGTCAGACTTGATCACTTTGACCATCAATACAGTTTTTAGAAATGGCTTTTATTATCAGTAAAGCACTTAAGATTAAATGGATCTTTCATGTTAGGATGGGTAATAAATGAATTACTACAATAACTACAACAATATGCAATTCAGAATATCCAGTGTGTACAAAGCCGTATGTAAAATGTCTAGAATAGTTAATCTGACACTCACAGAAAAGTGAATATTTGCTTGACTGCAGTAAAATGAACTAATTTGGGAAATTGGGATAGTTTAAGCAAGGCTTCAGGTTTTGTTGGGGGTTAAATCTCACTCAAGGTTCCTGTAAGATTTATCTTTATTGCAAAAATATTATTGATACTGTTAAATGCACTATCAATGAATGGCTCAGACATTAACACATGTCTATAGAAGCATATTATTGGTTTAAATGGAAGGTGGTTGGATTATTTCATGGTTCTAATGCATTTGGGACTGACATTTATTTATTTATAAAGTAAAATTTTCTTTCATTATTCTATAATTACATGCTGTCAAACAAACGTTCCATTAATTATGTCATTTCAGGATTAGGATACAGCCAAAAGTGTCACAGAATAAGTTCAGAAGATGAAGAGATTCACAAAGCACCTTTTATCTTATCTTATCTTCACTCTTTCCCAGTGAAGATTTAAATATTAAAAGGAGAAACAAAACAGGATTTAGTGTCAGTTTTGCTTTGGATTTTTTTTGACCAAATGTCACTGATAGAGATAAATTTGTAGTTGACACTGACTAGTGTTCCAGTGCGCCTCCAAAGTGTCAAAAATGTTTATGTTAAAATGTTCAGTAATCACATTCAAGTTCATTGTTCATAACTTCTTATTTCCTTATCCTGTCCAATGCATCAGCTGCAGGTCATGTTGTTCCCACTTCAGGTGAAATAAAACGTTCTTTTCAGATTGAGATTAACATTGTCCTCTCAGGAGTAAACCCTGTTTAATATATTATGTAATGTGATATTTCTCTGCAGCGCCCCTAAACCAGCTCTTCCAGTGGAGTCCCAGTGTGAGCAGGTGGAGTCGGTGGACGAAGTCGATGAAAGCTGCAGGCTGAGCATGAGCGAGAAACTGGCCCTCTTTAATAATCTGTCTGTGCCGGGGAAGAAAGGGACCAGTCACACCGACGGGCCACCAGAGAGGCGAAGACAGAAGGGGGCCCGGTATCGCACGCAGCCCATTACTGTGGAGGAGGTCAACCTGGTATGTCAGAGGAACCAAGCTAATGTCTTTTTATTTCATATAATCTAGTAGATACCGACTTTCTTTATCTCTCTCACTCTTCATCAGCTTCAGAAAGGACCTGTACAGCTTCCTGCCTTCCCTTTGTCCTCTCATCTGTCCGACAGACAGCAGGCCTCGTCTGTCAACCTAAAACCCAGTGAGGTTCGTCTTTCTCAGCCCAGGCCTGACACGGAGTCCGGTCCTGGCTCTCAGGGTCACAACTCTGAACCTGGCTTAAGAGGAATCCTGAAGAAGAGTCGCACTGAGCGCTCGTCATGGAGCGGGACGGAGGGCGGTCACGCTGATGTGCCGCACAGCCATGAGAAGAACGGCGGAGGTTGTGGGGAAGAAGCAGTGATACACGGGAGGATGGAGGCAACGGAGAGGCGTCGAGAGAGAGGTGTGGAGGGGGGGGCCTCGCTGGCAGCTCCTCCCTGGAGGCAGAGAACTCGAAACAGGAGGGAAACCATCGCCTGTACGCCAGTAAGAGCCTCGTCAGAGCAGGATGCTCTTCAGGAGGAGAGAAAAGCACGGGAGCAGTTGGTCTCCTCTGTGGACTGCAGTTCAGACGTGAAGAGGAAAGTCCTGTAAGTAACAGAGTTTAAAGGTACAGTATGCAGAGTGTGTGCTGCTGCTCACTACCACTATAGTTTCAGATAATAAACTGACATCAGGGCCACACTCGGTCTGTCACATGACCTCAGACCCAAATGTGGTTCATATGATTCAAAGTTAGTACTACAGATGTCCAGGGTTTGTTTGTCAAAACAGTTATAACATTAGTTTTTTAAGTATGTAAGCCACGTACAACGTCTATACCCATGGTTCTCAAACTGTGGTACATGTTCCACCAGAGGTATGCAAGCTTTCTCTGGTGCTACTTGGAGGAAATACTGTTCTACTGTATAAACCAGGGTTTGTGATTGGAGTGGAGCTGAGGAATTTTGTGTAGAAAATTAAAACAAATGGCTAAAGAAAATAATAAACAGAATAATGGTTATTTCACTTTTGTTACTTTGGTGTTTATTCTCACTAAACTAGAATTTCTGCAGTGCCATGTCAGCTTCTGATACCTGTCTCCATTGTTGTTATTGGCTGGAGCAAAACAAACAAAACAGTAAAAACCAGCAGAGGGCAGTGTCTCTGCAGAATAAAACACCACCATACACTTCTCGACTCATCAAGGATGATTGAATGGGGTTTCATTTCGCATTAATCTATGCTTTGTTTCTTAGGAAAATGCTGCATTCTCTCTTACCCTTAAGTGGATGTAATGTAATCTAATACATTATGAACTATCAACGTGCTTTTATGAATGTAGTGTAATTTCAAAATATTGCATATATCAGTACAACAAAAATAAATGTTTGCTCTGTGTTCTTTTGTTTATGTTTCATCTACTACAATGTAATTGAAGAATCGATGAGGAAACCACAGCCATGGGACACGTGCAGGTCTCTTCTGAACTGCAGGAGATGACCAACAGCAGCAGTGGGAAGGTGAGAAACACCAACGGACTCCATCAGAACCTGTGCTGTCTGTACCGCGTCAGTTTTAGTTGCTCTACACGATTGTAGAGCAAACTAGATTGTAGAGAGAACTAAAAATTCATAAACTCGTGTTACAGTTTTTGTCTGTAATGTCAGCAAAGAGTCTGCAAATAAAAGTCAGTGTCACAGTTGGAGGTGATCAGGTTTTGCTGTGCCTGTGGTCAGTTTTGAGTATTTGTCATGCCGTCACTTGAAACCAGATAGAGCGTCTCTTAGCAACAGCACTCCGCTTTTGGTATGTGCTAAATGTTTAGATCAGTTTTGAGTTACTGTGGGGGGGGGGGGGAATATACGCAGGTCATTAGTGTTTATGGACTGAGACGAGTTTGAATGTGGAATGTAAACATCCCTGATTGTGTTGGTGGTTCAACGCTGACCCTTTCATGACCTTATCATATGTGTGTTCTACTCAAGTAAAACTACCACTATTTTTGTTAAATTTACAATTAGTACAAGTAAAAGTACTGATCTGAAAATGTACTCTTGTTAAAGTAAAAAAAAAGTACCTTGTTTTAAATGTACTTTGAGTAAAAGTTACGTAGTTACTTTTTTAGCAAGGTTGGGGTTCTTTCTTGTGACATGCAAAAAGGACAAGGGGACACAAATCCTACATTAATGTTTTTTAATTAAAGGAAAACCCTTTACAAATTAAACAGACAAAATAAAATATGTAAGAACATAATGTATCAGTCAACATGGGTCAAAGGTCACAAATGTTTCTCACTCAGGGCCAATTCTTTCCTCATCCTTCATTCACATGTCCTCATCATTCACTGCCAAATTCTCCGGTGCATGAATTTTTTATTTAAATTCAGACCAACATTAAGTGTCTGTTGTAATTTTATGCTTATTAATTTGTTTTGTGTTGTTGTTCTTTGTATCTGTGCCTTTTGTAGGAAGACACTGAAAACCTTTATTGTGACGGAATCAACCCTCAGTGTTGGGTGAGTCTTTAAATAACTGATTTGCCTTAATCTCAACCATCAAAACACTGATTTTATTTTTTATTTTTTATTTTTTTAAGCTTTAGCTTCTCTTTCCTAATTCCCCCTTCTCTCCCAGGAACCCGTCTTTGCCTCAGTCTTTTCTAGCTCGACACCCCAGTATATCATGTGTTTCAATCAGGTAACTGTGTGAGCCTGTGCATGGAACATTTTACTGCTTCGTTTTGCAGTGAAAAGGTTTTTTTGTCGTCGCACAGATTCAGGTGGATGTGATTTCTGCGGCAGATGTGTGAAGTTTCACTCGCGCTAACGAGTCAAATCTGAGACATCAGCAGCTCTCATTTCACAAGCTGCTGTGTTGTTTTTCATTGTGTTTCATCTGAGCTCTGACTTGTTACCATTCTCCCAGCATTTGTGGATACAAAACACATTTTCTTCCCCTGTTATTTCCCTTTTTGGAATCACAAAACATGTCACACGCCTGTATGAAAAGAGGCAGACTAGGTGTTTTGTAACAATTATCAGGAATTATGAAGTAGATGCAGATTTCTCACAGGTTTCTGTTGCTCTGATGGAAAAAAAAAAGTTTATATTCTCTATTAACTAAAAACATGAAATGGTTTTGTCATTTTAAATGTCTTTCAACACAAAAAGCAGTACATACTGCACATGGGAGCTAGTAATATCATTTTAAACTTATGTGCTAAAATCTGTACATTTTATAGTACATTATGTACATATTGTCCAATTTTGAGGTGTAAATGAGGAATTATGTTCAGGTTTGGGGTCCGTGAGTCCCTTTTTTGTGAGTGGAATATCGCAAGAACCTCTGAAGAGAATCCTTTCAAATGTGGCACAAATATTCACTTGGTTTAGAGGATTAACTGATTAAAGGAAAGGGTGAATGTGACATCACAAACAATTTCACTATTTGAATCCTAAATTTGGGGTTGACAAAAGTTCAAGGTTTAGTTTTTGTCTACTTTTAAATTATTTTAAATTCCATGTTTATGTTATGTAAACATAAGCAATTGTAGTTAAATAGCATGTGTGACCCTTCGTGTTCTTATTAATTGTTCCTAAATGTTCCTATTAAATTATTTGTGCATCCTATTTCTTCATATGGTTAATGCTTAACTGCTTTACGTGTCTGTGGAACCCACCTGCTTTCTGTTCTTTTTTTACCTCATCTTCAGACAAATTTGTCTTTCGAGGCACAAGAAGTCTCCTCCCCCACCAAGAACCCGACTCAGCCTCAGTGGAGACAAAAGGTAAGACATTTTTAGTGCTTTAATCTACTGAAAAGCTCACCTGCATCTTAAAAGTCACCTTTTTTGTTGGCTGATGAATGTTAAAGGCGTTGAGGATGATCTGTTTCAGGTGGACAAAGCTGAGGAGGTGAACGCACAGCAGGAAAGAGGAGAGGAGGAAACTGGACATGTGATGGAGAGAGGTGACTTTTAAATGTTTTGCTTTACTCTCTGCATCAATTTAAATTGCAATCTCACCGGGTTTGTGTCTCTGATTCCAGCCTTTACTGTGTTTACCACCTGTCAGGTCTCAGATCTCCAGAACTGGACGCGAATGTGACGTCTCCTAACGAGAAGCACTCAGTTGAAGCTCAGACATGTTCACACCAAGGTACAACCTGCATTATTGTAGTAACTCACACTTAAAGCCCCAACGTTGTTTGTTCTTTCTATAAATGGTTTGTTTTGTTGTTGTTTACCAGAGATGTCAGTGCAGTCTGTGATGGAATTTGAAGGTAAACAACACAAACAGATTGTGGTCCATGAATTTAAAAATACTCATTATTAAGTCTCATCATGTGTCCGTGTTCATCTGCTGCCAGCTCCATCGCAGGTGCAGGACGTGAAGGACGAGACGCCTGCGTGTGAATCCAGCACGACGTTTAACGGCGGTTTCTATAGCGATCAGCCGCCTCCATCAGCCTGTGCCTTCCCGCCCTGTGGGGACGGTGCAGCTACAGAGAGCGAGCAGGACCTGGGTGTCTTCTGCCAGACCAACACACCCATGTGAGACTTTTTTTAAACTCAGTTAAACTCTGAATTATTATTAGGTTAATTATTAAGCAGGCCCAAAAATAAAAAAATATTATCTTTTATTGTTTTATATGTAAATCACAGTAGGACATGATGATGATATGAATGTTGATAATATCAGATAAAATATAGGACATATTATCCATAAAAAGTTTAACAAGAACAGTTCATTTTATAGAGGTTTGATTGTGGAGTTGACAAAAACATGTGGTTTGGGTTTTTTCAGTATTTATTTTTATATATTCTTGCCATTTCAAAGTATCTGTTTATATATTATATAATCACCTTCTTTTTTTCTCTTCTCTTTTTTCTCTTTTGTGACAAATATTTTACCTTTACATTTGTTTGTCAACTAAAATTTTAATAATTTAATACATTTTAAAACAACAAAATTGTGTTTAATGTATTGCCAATAATAATCATTAACTTTTATTTATAATAACCAAGTCCATGCGTGTGAAAATGTGTGTGTGTGGGTGTGTGCAGGTATTACTAATGTTGTGGGGACCTATAACTGTTTACACAGTCACATTCCCACAACGTAAATGACTACATTTTTAGGTGGAGATATGTTTTAATGTTAGGTTGAGGTTAGGGTTAGAGTTAGGGTTAGGGTAAGGTTAGGTTCAGGGTTAGGATTAGGCCAGTAGTAATTGTGGTTAAGTCTCCAGGAAATGAATGTAAGTCAATGCAATGTCCCCTCAAGTCATGAATGTCCAACGTGTGTGTGTGTGTGTGTGTGCGCGTGCAGACTGACGTCAGCAGTAGCAGAACACAGGAGGTCGGTGCGTCCGTCCCGTCGTACTCAGGGTTCCAGAAATCCTCTGAGGGCGCTCGCTGCCAGAAACGACATCAGGCAGGACTTCATGGCAGACAGAGCTGCTGAGGAGAGAGCACAAGCTGAGAAGAGTGAGGGGACATTTTTGCATTTTAAAATCCTTCTATTGAACTTTAAAGCCCTTAGTAAGACTTAAGAAGTCCTTCTTATCTTTCTGATTGGCTTTTAACTATCAGCCCTGGAGAACCCTCAGGTTTTCCATCCATCCATCTAATTTTTACTTCACTCTTTTGTTACTTTTTTTTTTAGAAATTCTGCACATTTTCTGCAGAATTATTACTTTTGTATTGTTGAATGCATTATTACTGTGTTGTAAACCTACTACTATCACTCAAGTTCACTCAACCCGTGTTTGTGTTCCTTCCTACAGAGTGTAAGAACTCCTCTGCAGCCACATCAGAAAACTGCCTCCTCTCCTCAGATGCAGCTCAGATGTCTCACCCTCCCTTCAGCAGCCTGATGCTCATTCATATCAAAGGTCAGGAAAGATGTGATTTCTCGTGTGTGTGTGTGTGTGTGTGTGTGTGTGTATGATCTCTGTGTGTTCAGGCATTTAACGTTAAAAGCTGCCTTTGGTGACAGGACGGTGGCATGTGCAGGCTCGTCTGGTGGAGCCCTCGGTGCGCTCACTGAACAGTGGAGACTGCTTCCTGTTGGTCACTCCAGAGCACTGCGTGATGTGGAGCGGAGAGTTTGCCAGCGAGCAAGAGAAAGCCAAGGTACCAGCGAGACAAGGACGTTAATGTGATGGTTTTGCATTCAATTTCAAGCTATAGAGGGATAAGATGTGCAAATAGATATTTTATAGACATTTTTAAGAGTCATTTTTGGAGGCTTGAAATGTTTGCGATGTATTATGTCTTTATAAATTAAAGTCTCATTATATTGTGGTTGTACTGTACAAAACACAATGTAATGTATACAGTGATAAAATATGAGTTTGGAAGCCCCTAAAAAGCATAAAAAAACTGCACATTTTTAGCAATGTTTGCAGTTAAATACTGTAAAAAGGAAAACTGTATTTCTACTGTATGTTTCTATATACAGTATGTTTTATACATAGTAAAATGCAATTATTGCTCACAAATACAGCCGACATAAGGGATATTTCATTCTTGGATTCACACATACATTTAAAACAATTACAGGGTGACAAATAAGACAAGATTATTTTTATTATTTATTATTTATTAGTCCCGCAATGGGGACCTTTACAGTGTCACAGCAGCGAAGATAAAGGTAATAAATAATAATAATAAAAAAGAGAACATAATTGACATTAAGTTACTGGAATATATACAGTATGAGCTTGATATTTGCAGTATAAACAGGATTGAACATGAGATATCGTATATGTATATTGCTATATAATGTAGAATTTAATTATGAATCATCATCAGGTGTAACATCATAGTTTTAACTAGTATGTTACCATCCAGTCTCATAGTGTATGAGAACATTAGCATAAGAATCTTACAATCTATTGTTTTGCAGGGTTTGGAGCTGGCGTCGTTCATCCAGAGCCACAACGATCTCGGCTGTCACGCCTCGCAGGTCGTTCATCTGGAGGAGGGTCTGAACTCTGACGGCAGTGCGGCTGCAGAATTCTGGAACCTCCTGGGAGGAAGGACACAGTACAGAGGTCAGTGTCTTTACATATCATTCAAAAAAAAGAATAATAGTGCTTGTCCATCTATTAAACCAACAAAAGAGAAGGCAAAAACTACACATAGATCTGTTTTTTTTTCGTCTTCTTACGTGTTGTTGAGTCAAAGTTATGATTCATTTTATATTGCATATTTAAATAATAATTATTATAACAAACAGTTTTTCTTTTTTTTCATTAATTTAATTTTTTTTATTTTTGTTTGTAAAAATGAGCCAAACAAACTTTGAACTTTGACATATTTTCAAATTTCAGAAATTATTTCCAATTAAAAAAAAAATGTAATACCTTTTGCTCATAAAGTTTCATATATATAATAATATATAATATAAAATTTCATCAGATTGCCTATAGGTTGTGCGGAAAAAAAGGTTTTAAGACACTCTATATTGCACGTTCGTTCTTATAGCCTCTGTATATATACATTTTACCAAAGTAATGGAAAACAGCAGCCTAAATACTCGGTGTTCTAAGGGTTAATGTCTGCATCACCAGAAAAAGTCATGAAACTGTGAATCATGGTTTTCTGTTTCCAGGAGCTGGTGCACCAGAGGAGGATGAGCTGTATGAGCGCGGTATGGCAGAGTCCAACTGTGTGTACAGGCTGGTGGAGAACAGGCTGGTGCCTCATGAACAAGCCTGGGCCTCCATCCCCACCGTCTCCCTGCTGGGCTCCACGGAGGTCTGAGTTTCCCGTCTGATCCGTAGTGTTTCACAAAATGTAGGATCGTATTAAACTGCCTGTGTGTGTGTGTGTGTGCAGGCCCTGGTGTTTGATTTCGGCAGTGAGGTGTACCTGTGGCACGGACAGGATGTTCCCTGCAGCAGCAGAAACGTCGCTCTCCAGCTGACTCACCAGGTGTGGGCCGGCGCTTACGACTACAGCAACTGTCGAGTCAACCCACTGGATCCCACACAGTGTAACCCCGGCATACAGCTGTGAGTCCATGCTGCAGGCAAAGATACGAGTCAAGCTTTTAGCCTGTGCTTCACAAAAAAAACAACATATACCAGAGACGGAGAGTGAACTGAAAGTATCCTCCATATGCATCTGAAATCAACTGCTGAACACACTGTTACATTTGAATATTTTCTGCAGCTGGTTTTACTTTGATCAAGTGAATATAAACTTAAAAAAATAGCAAATGGTTTGACTTTTGTGGCCAATACACACGGTATTTCACAACAACTCATGTTTTCTGTAGTTATACTATACATTTTGTACATGTAAACATGTAAACACCCAAACATATGATATGGTATGCACCAATATAGTGTTAACAGCCCTAGATTCATACTCCATAAACAGTGTGTGTAGGAACAAGAGATAAATTCCTCTTCACCTAAACTAAGGCAGGTTGATATGATGGTGGATTCAGTCTCTAATGAAACATGTTGTAACCATTTCCACTGTAGATTTACTCGACATTATCATATTTGCATTGGGTCTCCTGTAAAACTAGTGTGGACGCTGACCTTTCTGCGTCTGTCCTCAGGAGAGGCGAGGGTCGTCCCAGCTGGGCGCTGTTCAGTGTCCTCACAGAGGACAATGAGACGGCTCTGTTCAGAGAGAAGTTCAAAGACTGGACGGACAGACGCACAGGCAGGACGGGAGCTGCTTCAGTGGACAACGATACACAGGTTCATCTCAAAATAAATCATATGTTGATATTGTCATATAGAGAGACAGAAATCTTTTTTTCTTTTTCATTATCAGAATCTACCATGATCAGCATCTCTTCTGTAGGACAAAGACATCTTTTTAGAGTTTAAAATAATACTACTTAAAGGTCCAGTGTATAAGAATTAGTGACAGTTAATGGTGCAACTGCAGATTGTAACAAACATAGAACTTCTACACTCATCCCTCTCTTTCCCAAGCATGTCAGGGATCTACAGTGGCCTTAGTGTACCAGCAATGATGTTGTTCTTCCTTGTTAACATTGTAAGCTTCTGTTACAAATATAAAATGCACACTCTGGCTGGTTTATTTGTTCAGGCTGCTGTAGAAACATAGCGGTGTAAGATAGTTTAAGCAGTCATACACTTATACAGACATTCTTTTCGGTAGTAACCCACCTAAATGTTACACTGGACATTTAATACAGAAGAAATGGAGGAAAACACCTCACTCTCTTATAATGAATGGATGATGACAATGTCTCCCCCTCCGTCTCTCTCTCTCTCTCTCTCTCTCTGTCTGTCTCCACAGTCTGTCCCAGCTCCAGCTCAGTCCGTCTCCCCAGCGTCAGACCTGCTCTCTCCCTGTGACGCTAAGGCCCTGGTGTCGGGTCAGTCGCTGAAAGGAGACGGCCTGGTCCATAATGTGCTGGGCGGGATCGACGTCCACAGAGGGTACGCCGTCCTCACGCTGGAGGGTGGACCTCGGATGGAGCTGGGAACGGTAGCGGTGGACACCTGGCACGTGCAGGAGTTTGACGACAGTGAAATTCCCGTGGCGAGCACGGGACAACTTCACGAGGGAGACGCCTACGTCGTCCGCTGGACGTACAGCGTCAGTGCTGCCGGTCTGTGTCATTCAGAACAACATTCTCAGGCTTCAAACGCCCTGTTTTTGGTTTCTTGTGATGTCAAATCCAATCAGTGGCCTCGTATGAAACTGGTGAAGACTTTTTTCTCTGTTTTGTGTTTCAGACGAGATGAACGGTTCAGATGAATGTAGCTCAGGTCCAACGCAAAAAGAAAACACCGCCTTCTTCCTGTGGCGCGGTCGTCATTCCAGCGCCAGTGGACGTGACACCGCTGCTTTCCTGTCGATTGGTATGAACAACCTGGAAGAGTCGCAGGTAAAAAACTATCGCTCACTCTTGTGATCATTTTACTCAAATAGATTCATGATTCAAAGAGTTCAAAGAGTTCAAAGAGTTAACTGTCACATGTGCAGTAAGAAAACAGATTTCTCTGTGCAATTAAAATATTTCTTTGCTGTCCACACAAATGCCGAGTTAAAAGTAAAAAGAAGCAGATAAATAGTTAAAATACATAAATAGTTAAAGTAATAAAAGAACACACAATAACGACAGTAGGAAATGCAATAGAAAGGAAATAGACATCTGTTATATGCAATGAAATCTAAGTATCTGATATGTACATATAATAGAAAAAAAAACACTGTTGAAATAAATTCACACACTCAACAAACTATCTTGCCATATTTAATGTTTGGAAATCTTTGTAAAGAATTTGGCAAAAGTGTTTTTGCAACCATCATGATTTAGGCTTGACAAGACGATTGTCCTGTGTATGTGATTGCTCTGCCACTAAGAACCTGGTTGCATATTTTGTGGCCTTAAAAATCTTGTTTTTTTACCTTTATAAAAATACCACTTTTCCCCTGAGGATTGTCATTTGTTTGTTGTGTGGTTGCAGGTGCTTGTACCTCAGGGGAAGGAGCCTCCTTGTTTCCTGCAGCTTTTCCAGGGAGGCCTGGTCATTCATAGGGGCAAACGCGAGGAAGACTCCACTAATGCAGGTACAGTCATCTCACCTTTTTTTATTTTTTCCTCGCTCTCTGCTTGTTTTACTTTTTAATGTTTTTTTTATTTGAACATGTTCTGCATTAATTGTGGCAGCGTGGCGTCTGTTCTGTGTGCGAGGGGAGCTGCCAGAGGAAGGATCGCTGTTAGAGGTGGACTGCTGCTGTGCAGGCCTGCGCTCCAGGGGCTCTGTTGTACTGCTGAACAGCCAGCAGGGGGTGCTGTACCTCTGGACTGGTTGTAAAGCCCAGGCAAGCACCAGAGAGGTCAGCAAGAGGGCAGTGGAGCGCATCTCGCAACTGTGAGTCACCAGTGTTGTCATGTAACGAAGTACAAAAATCATGTATCTGTACTTTACTTTGTTATTTGTATTTCTAACAACTTTTACTTTTACTCCAACACATTTCCTGTAACTATCTTTGTTACTTGTTACTACCAATTAAAATCAGAAGAAGAAGACATGGATTGAGTGTCTAGCTCAAAGACACATATAGACTAGCAGAATCAGAAATTGAACCCACAACCTTCCAGTTGAAAGACAAGTCATCCTACCACTTATCCACCATGGCTCAATCCTAACTCCTTACATTTTGAATACTTTTACGTTTACTTAAATTGCTTTTGGTACTAAAGTACAGTAAATGTCATATACTTTAAGACGTTTACTTAGGTAATATTAGAAAAAAATGACTTCAACTTCTACCAAAGTCATTTTCTGGTAAGATACTTATACTTTTATTCAAATATCCATTTACGGTACTTTATACAAGACTGTAAATCACATATACTTGATTAACTTTTAAAGGTTTTCTATGTTTGAGGTGTGTCTCTGTGTGCATCAGGTGTCCACCGGAGCTGGGACTCAGTAAAAGCTGTCCTGTGAAAGTGGAGGCGATAGAGGAGGGTTCAGAGCCGCCAGACTTCTGGACAGCACTGGGACAGATGGACAGGAAGGCCTATGACTGCATGCTGCAAGGTAGGAACCTTTCTTTCTTTCTTTCTTTCTTTCTTCCTTCCTTCCTTCCTTTCATCTCACCTCAGGACATTTTGTCTGTGTGTGTGTGTGTGTGTCTCCTGTCAGATCCAGGGAAGTATAACTTCACTCCTCGTCTCTTCCATCTGAGCGCCGCCTCTGGGAGATTTCAGGGGGAAGAGCTGCAGAGTCCATGTCGGCTGCCGGGGCTTGTGACGGCAATGCCGTTTGTCCAGGAGAGTCTGTACTCTGTCCCACAGCCAGGTGAGAGCAAACATGTTCGATATGTAACACACACACACACAAAAACTTGTTTCTTATTCTCTAACAGCTCCATATACTCAGATCTGTTGTTACACGATGTAAATACACACAGTACACGTTTTAATTTGCTGTAAATAACATTGAGCTTGAAGGTTTAAGCGACCATAACATTATAAAATATAAGTAAGAAATGTATACATTTACTTCCAAAAAGCCCAACATCTCACGGAGACATTAAAGTCAAACTTAACATGATAAACTAATTCAGGTCTCTGATGATTTAATGTCTGCTTTATCTTTCTATGTTCTCTGTTCTCTAAGTGAATTAAAAATGCAGAAAGAAGTTGTTTTCCGTGAGCTGCAGTCGCTTTAATCAGCTGATAAATTAAAGCCTAATTATTACTGCTTTGTGCTTTGTTCCTTGTCTGCATTGGGTCTAGTTTCCATCTGTCTGTTGTGTTTGTATTTATTGGCTTTCTGTGTTATTTGTCGTTTATGTTGTTGTCCAATGTATTGTCACACCCTGATTTCACGAATACAAACGTACCAAAAACTGCATTTAAATAAAAGATATAAAAATAAAATACAAAAAAAAACAACTGTATTTGTAAATTAAGTCAAATAAGCCTTGTTTCTGGAAAATGTTGCTTTTAAAAAATAAGCAACAAAAGGAAAAAATTATCTTGGCAAGCAAGTTTGGCACTACAAGGTATTAAGGATGTGTTAAATAGGTGAAATTCTAACATATATATTCTTAAAGTCAGCTTAATCAAGTAAAGGAAGATTCATTTTAAGTAAATATGTCTTACATGACAGAATGTAATGACAACTTTCTTAAATTCTGTCCAGTTTTGTCTAGTTTTTGGCCTGTTTTTCTTCATTTTATGGAGCATTACAGTCAGGAAGTGGCTACAGATTTACAAGCTAGTTTTAAGAATTCTGGCCAAGTAAAATTAGTTTTACCCCATTGTCAAAAAGAACATTTAAATCAATTTAAAGGTCTTCTGTGTTTCTCTTGTCCGTCCACCAGCCTTGTTCTTACTTGACAACCGTCTGGAGGTCTACCTGTGGCAGCGGGGTCAGCCTGAGCAGACTCAGAGCTCAGCGTTGGCCTGGAGCCGCTGGAACAGTGAGAGGAAGTGTGCCATGCAGACGGCGCTGCAGTACTGCAAAGGTATGAGGCAGGAGACGGAAGAAATACAGTAACAGTGTGTTTGCCAGTGCTCGGATGAATTTACAGAACCGCTGTTGTGCTCTGCGTCTCAGAGATGAACCCGAGACGTCCACCTCAGGCTTATCTCATCTTTGAGGGTTCTGAACCGCTCACCTTCACCAACGTCTTCCCTCACTGGGAGAGAAACCTGGGACCTCACACACAGGTACAACAACCAAACACACAATCAGCTGCTGTATGTAAGTGTGTATAAAACCTTCAAACTTTAACCCATCATTAATTTTTAGCCCTTATTACCTTTAACTTTATATTTACCCCTAAAAGAAAATAAAGATCTTCTTTTAACTTTTAACAGTTTTATTATTCTAATGTTGTTTTATCCTCGCTGCTTATCACCTTCTATTTCCATGTCAAGTCCTTTATGAATTATTATTATTATTATGTTTAGTTGTAAGAAAAGAATTAGTCCACATTCATTCACATTAAACACAGTGACAGTTTGTGGATTTGATTTAGATTAGGATCTAAATCCAACTTTCTGTTTGTAATCAGTTATTCTTATTTTTCTGGTGTTTGGAATACATTAAAAACAAAAACATTGCTTTCATTTTGCCTTCCAAAACACCCATAATTTGTTTTTAAATGAATGAGTCACATGCTGTGGTTACAAATTGAGAAGAAATGATGCATCTTACCCAATTAAGTAGTGACTTATTCTGCAATGCTTATCTAATATTTATTCATTTCTGTCTTGTAAATTCACTCAGTCGACCGATTATCTGTACTGACATGTTATTGGGTGTTTCCGATGATTATCAGGGCGACACAGACAGAGGAAAGCTGACCTTGGTGCAGGACGCCCTGGCCCAGCTCATGAGGACCCAGTACCCTCTGGAGGAGCTGCTGCAGAACCCTTTACCTGAAGGAGTGGACCCACAGCAGCTGGACATCTATCTGTCTGACCAGGACTTCCAGGTAAACTGACACAGCATCAGCATCAGCAGCATTGTGCAGTACTGTAATTCCACCAGCAGGTTGCAGTGTTCACCAGGTTTTTTTTTTTTTACAAATGAAATCATGACAACTTTAAATGTTTATAGTCATTTGCATGACAAAGTTTTATCTCAACCAAGCATTTATATTCTATTTTGTGATTTGATTATTTTTTCCTCCGTCAATAAATCACCACAATTATGTTTCAGACTGTTTTGGAAATGAAGAGAGATGAAGACACGCCTCCATTCTGAGCTGGAAGCTAATTGATCCGAGGAAAAGCAAAGGGTTGCTTTGCATGTGGAGGCAGACTGATGAGGACAACGCTGCTGCTGCTGCTGCGGCGGCCGACACTTACTCTTCCAGAGGAGAAGGAGACAAAAGGGTTTTTATCACCGTGTTGTTGCACAAAAGGACTAATCACAACATAATGAAAACAAGAAGGAAAAAAAAAATCCACTTTTATTTATGTCAGATTAGTATGATGTGTGGACTTTTTATCAGACATGGATTTCTCTGTAGCTTTTGTCCAGAGCTAAAGCAAAAAAACACATTTTCCTATGAAACTTCATTGTGTCTGTACAAAATCAGTGAGCGAAGAAAAAGACAAAAACAGTGCGTGGGAGTCAAAGGTCATCAGTAACAAACTGTGGAATAAGGATGAGAAAACAGGGGAGTGCTTATAAAAATATCAGTGCTAATAATAAACAAAGTAAACAAGAGAAAACTAAAAATAAAAGGCTTACCACTTTCAGGTTCTGATTTACTATTAAGTGCCGTTTTTTCTTCCTCACGTAAGGATTGTCACACTGTGACCACACAATATTTGCATTTTTAGACAGTTGTGGGTCACACGATGCGCTCATGTGTTCATTTGTCTGCCGGCCATTAGTTTACAAAGGTTTGTGCCATGTGTGGCGTAACCCTGAGCCCATGTGTTCACAGTGGCTGTGGGTAAATGCCTTATTAAGGCTCCACAGGGATTCACTAATAGTTATGCATGAGGGAACAGGAAGACATGCTCCAATAACATCCCTCTGGTCCAAAACAACACGCTCATTCTGCTTCACCTGAATCAACACGCTGTTCAAAACACGCTTGTAACATGGAAAAAAACACACACACGACAAACTGTGTCGGTACAAAGTTAATGACGGAAAAACATCACCTGTGCTAACAAATGATGCGCTTGTAGGTCACATGTAGATAAAACCACATTACATTTCATACCACGGTTTAAATGACAGAAAATGTGTTTATCAACTACTAAATTCATTGATGAATTGGTTTGATTTGTTTCAGTAAACTGATAATGTCTGTAAACAAAACAAGACATTTGAGGTCATCGTTGTTTTTTAAGGCTTTGGGGGACACTGAATTTTCAACAAATCAATTAACTGGTAAAATAATCCACTGATTAAGCTACGTTATTAGGACGCCTGCTTTTTTTTTTGACTTAATATCTTGCATAAATATTTAAAAAAAGGACATAACTCTACCGAGTAATTTGTTTTGATTATATAACTGAAACATTAATGTTACTAGAATTCTTTCTTGGTGAGAAACCAGTTCCATTTTAATGGCAGACTATGTTGTCACAGCAAAATTAAGGGATGAGCTGATACGATACTTAGTCTCTGTATTGTCTGATGCTTATTTCTTAGTCACACAGTTGGAGAATTATGTCTTTGAAATGGCTGTAGGTGGTAAATGTATCAGCACACACAGGCTTTGTATAAAATAACTGTGATTACATCTCTCAGTGTGCAGTTTGCAAGAAAAGATTAGAAGAAGACTCAGACTGATATTGATGTATCATCTGACATGAGTCTACATGTTCGGTAGATGCTCATGTCTTCTACTCTGGACCACAGTGCTCGGCTAACTCATACTGCTCGTATAATAACTTTCAACAGGAGGAGATACCAGATTGTCATTAATCATAATTCAATACAGTGATGACACACAAGCACATTAATCATCTGGAATGTGGGGAGAAAAAAAACACACAAAAACACAGATAATATGCTATAAATGTATCAGAGGGACATTTGTGAGCATCCACATGCCACGCAGACATGTCAGGTTAGCCTTTCACTGGTCCACTGAGTTGGAGCTCCCTGGCTAACTGGGTGTTATTTTCCCCAGAATGGATTAGCTGACTAAGCCTCCATGTGACTGAGCAGTGCAGGAGAGATTGGATTTAGGCTCACTGCTGGGTGATGGTGCACTCAAGAAGAAATTTCCAAAGGCCCTTTTCACTTGCAGGCAGCTTACATCTTTAGCAGAACAACTCCCACCCAAAAAAACATCTGTTGTTCCGCTACAGACAAAGGAAAACTCTGTTTGTGATGTGTCACATTTGCCTGTTGGTAATGAACTTACTCTTTAGTGAATAAGAGGTCATCTGTAGCCCTCATATGGTTAAAAAAAACTAAAGTTGTGTTCAAATGGAGAATGGAGTCCTTGAATCCACCACCAAGTCTGTTTACTCATCAGACTTCACTATTGCTTTGGACAAATATTTGCCTGTTGTCTATAAACAGAGTGCAGAAATGTAGAAAGGGAAAGCAGCTCAAGGACAAAACAGACCCGTTCTCATGGCCGTCTGTCTGCTGCTGTCAGTGTCAGCTCTAAATGGCCTGCTCTCTCTGTGCCTCAGCTCCAGGTATGCCTCGTTCCGGTTCAGAGGCCAGCGCCGCCTCACGCAAAACCACCATGTGGTCCTCGGCGGCAAGGAGCGACTGGTCGATCCAGTCCATGCTGCCCGTCATGTGACAGGCGTTGCGGGTGACCAGCACCAGGTGGCTGACTGAGAGGAGCAGAGCGTTGGCCCTGGAGAGAAGGGACGGGTTTGATTTAAGGCATAGAACGGGTAGTGCTGTAGATTTTAAATATAAACAAATGTCCTGTATCCTAATTAAGCTCCACACACACTCGTAGATAGAGGCGCCCATGATAGGTTTCAGTAGTGCTTGTCCCCGCCTGCCCCTGCTCTGCTGCTGTATACAAACAAACGCTCCCTCAGTCAGTCCCTCACATCGACAACAAAAACGACTAAAAGACACATACTGCAGCTTTAAATATATGAGCGATTGACAAACCTCATTGTTTTCCTAGCAGAGGAATTTAACAACCCTGTATTACGTAGTTTGTTTATCTTTTAGAGATTAAGGATTAATCATTTCCAGCTTCCTCCTGATTCCAGATCAATAAATGCAGCAGCGAGTCTTCGCTATTAATCCTCTCTAATGGTGGAGGAACAGATGTGATTACCTGGCATCAAGGAGGATCGGGTCCAGAGGAGGGTACATGGATCTGACCACATCATCCACCCTGTGTGACAGGACAGTGGAGGTGTGAGGGAGGAGGAGGAGGAGGAGGAGGAGGAGGAGGAGGAGGAGGAGGAAGCAGGTTAGCTCATGTCGTTGACACCGTGACAGAGACATGTGTTAAAGTGTGAGCATCACCTCGGGCTGATGCGTTTTGCCACAGTGATAATGTCACTGAGGCTGGCCGGCGCTTTAACCTTCGCCCCAGAGCCCATCGTCATGGCAACTAGCTTCTCCGTCAAAGTGTGGCAAATCTGCATGTGGACAAACAGTGTTTCGGTCCTGCAATGAAGTTAATCCATCACGATGACAAAATAATATACTTGTAAGTTGGAAATGCCTGAACTGTACCTTTAGGATGGAGATGCAGTGAGAGACCAGACCACTGTTGGAGAAACATAAGAGAATCAAACAATTACAATGTATGACATACAATAGTCTCACAGATAGAAGTAACATCAACTGGTGCCAAGACGTACGAGGCGTCTTCTATCCAGTCCTCGTTCTCCAGGATGGCTTCGATGTGCGGGTTTGTGATGACGACGTCTTCCAGCTCCAGCTCCGACGGTTCACTCTGAGTCTCCATGGCTCCGATCAGATCCACAGTGGGTCTGTGACACACCACGAGTCAGAGCAGAGGAAGGAAAATTAACTCCTGTGTCCGACTGTATGTAACACGTTTACTTATTATACACAGACTGGGAATTCCAGGTTACCTCGCGATACCATACATGGTCCACGCTGCCAATAATGTCATAATCAATATATTGCTTATAATGATACATCACGCTGTCTGTCAATCTGAAGAAAACAGACAGTGTGGCACAAAGTTAATAAAGTCCATGGAGCATCTCTTAACGTAGCTTTCTCTGCCATTATCCAGTGAGTGAAACTGGCAAGGACTGTACTTTAGAGCACCTTAATTTGTTCATTTAAATATCAATATTTGTCCCCACGTACTGATTATTGTATTGCATGAGGAAGGAAGACGATAAATTACCCAAAACGATATTTGACTCACCCCTAACAGACTAATAATACGATTTTTAAGTTAAGTTTCACCCTATAATGTTATATAATTTGGTAAAAACTTCATCTGTTTACAGAGATTCAAAAATGCCTGATACTGAATGGATAAACTCATGTGACAATAAGAGAAACCTACATGACTTCATTGTTTTTGTTTACTGCCATGACCTTATCTTTAATGTTTCCTTTCGAAACAGAGAAAATGAACTTCATTGATTACTGCCTGGTTACAAGGCCTACAACTAGCTATTATTATTATTTTCATCATCGATTAATCTGTCGATTCTTCGAGTAATTGCTTGGTCCATAAAATGCCAGAAAATGTTGATCAGTGTTTCTCAAACCTGGAAATGACGACATTCTCAAATGTCTTGTTTTGTCCACAAACTAAAATGATTGTGTTTTAATGATTTCTTTGTTAAATTGAGCAAATAAACCAGAAAATTCAGCTGAAAAATCAAAAAAACATTAAAAAAAACACTCTATTAATCGATTATCAAAATAGTTGACGATTAATTTAGTAACTGATTAATAATTGATTCATTGAGTAACTGTTCCAGTCCTACTATTGATTATTAGCAGCAGCTCAATAACTTTGATGAGGTCAATAAATGAAAACTCCTCTCTCCGACTCAAATTTCCAGTCTTTGTCTTGACTTACTGACCTTGAGTCAAAGTGGTACAGCAGATGATGAGGGTGGCAGTAGCGGTGTCTACACACCACCACCAGGGCGACGAAGGAGGCCAGGAAAATGGTGGCCAACACCCCAATGGCTACGATCACCACTGTCTCCATGGCGACCACAGCTCTCACATCGGCTGCAGGCGGCGAAACTCCTCGAAAAGGGAGAAGAGTACCAATCAGGGGCGGATGATTGTCCGAGCTCGATTATGGACGGGTCCTCATCTGCAGAGGAGAGAGTAAAAACGGGTGGTTTCAGTCTGATTGGGTGACATCGAACTGGAGAGGAGTGAAGATATCGCCGCACTTGAAGACATCACTTTGGGAGAAATTTCCCAAATTTGCATTTTTTAGGGTCTGCGTGGAGGAGAAATGCTATGAGCAGTGTTTGGTCCGTCTTTAAATACAGAACGACACACCTACACTACACACGTAATCTTTATCGGAGGACATAAAACTCTAAAGTGCACTTACCCTCGGTCTGCTCTAGAGACACACTCTTTCCTACACTCAGATAACCTCGCTCAACAACATACATATAACTTTGTGTTATAACTGCGTTTAAACACACAATCTCGACCTCTGCCACGAGCAAATCTCAAGAACAAAAACCCTGTGTGAACTCTGACCTCTTACACCTGCTGTTTAGTCCATGGCTGAGCCACTTTTGGATAAATCTGCCTCTCTTGTGTGTGTGAGTGTCAAGAATACAAGCTCCCTGCTCACTCTAGTCACTCATTAACCTGCCCTGCCCCATCTGACTGCTTGTGTGTAAAGGAAAGCTGTTATCGGATACTGTGACAGCTCTTGGAACGGAGTATAATTGATTTGTAATTAGACGTGACATTTTCAAAGCAGGGGAGGAATATCTCTGTGCCATTAAAGGCACAAATTACACACAGAGGAGCTGTACATCACTGCAAACCTGTATTTTTGCCCGGGCGATTATGTGAGATTCAGCCGTGGAATGCTGTAATTCTGTAATCAGATTAATGTGTGTTACACTCGCCTCGTATCATACAGGGATTTCTCCTGTTTCTCTCTCGCTCTCTCTCTCATGCCTGGGAGCTTTTGTAACTCGGCGTCTTTTCACGGGCTGTTGGTTTCCTCAAAGCTGTAAAAACCTCACGGCTAATAGGAAACACATAAAAGTAAACAATGTGATATTAGGGTGCAGAGAAAGTCCACAAGGCCACTCACTGTTCATCCAAACATCCTTTAGTGTGTGTCTGTAAGTGTGAGCTCATGATTATGAAAAAAAATATATCAAAATTTAAGGAAAAACTAAACACAAGTTGCCTCTAACTCTTAACACCCTGCAACTTTTTTTTTTTTCCAAATGTTTTTATTGAAAAACCGTATGATACTCACAATCAAAGAAATACAATGACCTTTTCCTTACCCTGCAACATTTTTTATGTAAAATGTCAAACTCCTGTTTTCTATTGGCTAAAGATAGAAATACTAAAGTAGTCGTCAACTATTTTTGATAAATGATTGTTCTGTTTTTATAATTAAAACAATCTTACTGAATTTTTAGCCTCCTAAATGTGAAAATTTTCTCGATTAATAATATGCAAAAATAATCATTAGCTGCTGTACACAACCATTGTTAATTAGACATTTTAACTTATTTTTGTTGGTTTTTATGTGTCTTATATTGTCTTGTGTGAGCTTTTTATTTATTCTGTGTTGATTTATTATTCTGTGCAGCACTTTGGTCCAAGTGTGGTTGTTAACAGTGCTTTATAAAAAAAGTTGGATAGGATTGGAGACATACTATACAGACAATACATTATATATATATAGATATATCTATATCTATATATATGTATAAAATAAACTTTATATGTGTGAGAGCAACTTACAGCAGCTCAGCAACCAGATCAAATAAATGAAATAAATACTGTAGAGAAGGTAAAAGGAAATATAATTAAATATAACTATAACTACAAATGTTTATTAGCTCTAGGTGTAAAAATATAAAAGTGGAACAAGTGATAAAAAAAACCAAGTCACTTTATTTGCACATGAAGGTAGACTTGTGTTGCAGTTTTGAGACTTGAAGCGTTATTACAAAATAAAAACACGGTCAAACTAAATGAAAAGAGCGAGATGATAAATGACAGAACCACTGGACCAACACTGGAGTAAAGTAATAACAACATATTTTATACAAAAGTGTGTCTGCTGAGGAGCAAATGTGTGTAAAATAATTAAAATAATTGATACAGACTGAAAAGTTAAACAGTGGTCGTTGTAAAGACACGTGAAGAAAACTCTGTGTTGTGTGTTAATCAGACAAATGAAAGAGTGTCTTCTTCCGGTGATGAAATATGAATAAGAACACACACAGAGAGAAATGCTCACTAATAACAGTTAACGCTTCCCTCTTCAGAAAATAACTTGAAAACCTGAAAACACGGACTCTACATACATGCAATTCACACTTTAAACGTTCACATGTCAAACCTAGAGCACTGTGAATGTGTTTTAGGTGACTTACCTGGACATTTTTGTTCTTTTTTGTCTGAATTCCTCTCAGGAGCCAAAGAAGTTTCCTCTGCCTCGGAAACGCGGAGCGCGGAGACGGCGCCGACATCTCCAAAACCTGGAGAACGCGCCGTGAACGCGCACAGAAGCAGTCCATTAGCTGTCTGTGAAAAAAAAAAAAAAACTCATTATCAACAAACTTTCCCAGCAGACACTCGGCCGCGCGCCTCGCCGCTGCTTGCTATGTCTGCGCACGGGCACGCGCTTCTCCTCCTCTCTACCACTGGAGAATTAATGGGCGCAAAGCGCGCCCGCGCTGCCACTTAAGCTAACGTTCAGTGTTAAGAACACGTGGTGGCGTAAAATAACCCAGGATGTGGTCATTAACGTAGGTAGGTTATTTCATGTAAACACACGTTTAAAGCCAATGGTTCATTTACTAATTTACCAATAAATGAATTCAAACCTTAAAGCGAAGTTTAGCCCTGAGGGAACGTTCTCGAAACGTTCGTTTTTTGGTTTGGTTTTAGCTAACCTTAGGAGAACATGGGCTAACGTTCTTGGAACATTTTGTGTTTTATACTCATCTTGTTTTAAAGTCACAGAGGTTTTTCTATATAGAAATATAGACCAACAAAACTATCGTACTTATCAGCAGATAAAAGACAGATTAAAAGAACAAAAAAGAAACAACTAGAAAGAGATTAGGAATAACACAGATATAAACAGATAGAAAACCACTGGAGAGTATGAGTAAGTCAAATAAAGTAAGTCAAATAAAATGACCAGGAAAGGAAATTATACCTTTACACAGGATAGAAAAGACCAAACAAACACATAACCAGCAAAGACGAAAATACTAACTACATGAAAATCATACAAAAAGACTAGGATGACAAAAATGACCAGACATACTAAATGATGATACACGGATAAAAATAAAACACAACAAATATGAAACTTAACACAAAGGGATACCAAATAACAAACAAATAGCTGAAAATCCAACAAAACAACTAGAACGAGTGAAAAACACATTGGCCATATACATACAAGAAAATAAAAACAAAACTAATAGAAAATATGCAAATGAATATAATCATGCTAGTATTAAAAACACTAGTTATAACTTCCTAATGGTACAAATGTGCATTTCTTTACCTTACGTGTCATTTAACTGAATATTTTTTGATTCTGACAATGCTCTTGTAGATGTCTGCTTTGTTTTTGGCTGTTTTCTAACATTTTGTTTATTTAAATTGTGGTGACATGGAAGTGAAACGGTCAATTTGCCTCAACATTTGTTAATATGTTCTGGAATTTGTAAAAATCGTTTCACATTTTGTACTAATGGGCAGGCCACTGTAGTAAATGAAACTGCAGATTGACTCACAGGATATTTTCGTTGCAGCCTTAGTTGGATTGGTTTAATTTAGTTTTACCACTGGGTGGCAGTAATGTGTAAGCTACAGCATTCTTGGCAACACTTTATTTGGACATGAGGAAGAAACAGTGTTTTGGTTTTTTTCTCTCCAAATGGGCAACACATTTTCCAAAGTTTCCACCTGACTGTTTGATGTTGCTCCACTGTGAGGACGTATATTAAGCAGCCATCACTCTGTCATTAGTGTTTTGGCAGGTTTGTCTTGCATCCTTAATCGCATCCAATGGATTGGATCATAAGAGAAATCTCCATCTGTTGTTAGGTTCTGGTGAACCTGTCTACCAGCTGCTGAGGCCTGCAGTCGACAGGAGGTAGGACATGATGCATGGTTTCCTTACAAGTCTCCTCACTCAAGTGTGCTTGTCAAAGGATGGAAATATCCTCGATGAAGGAGAAAGACTAAGCTAGTTCATTCAGATTACCGGGCTGACATGACCCAGATATTTTGTATAACGCCGTTTATTTTGTCAGGGAAATGCAATAATTAATTCGGATTTTCAAATCAGATTTGTGTCATGTTAAATTGTGGTCCTAGATCAGATATGTATCCAGTATGTGGCCAGTGAGAACAGTTGTATCAGAATCCATGTGTCTTTGTGCTGAATGTTGACGTCTTCCACGTGCAGCAAAAACATGGCAAAGTTCAATGCGATCATTTCTGACCTGTTACCCACTTCAATACTGTGTGGTCTCAGAATTTCACCTTTTGTGGTGTTTGTGGTGATTGGTGTAGTTTTAACTACTACACCAATCGCGTGGCCTGTGACAAATTTTGTTCTCCCAAGAAGAAGAAAATAAACAGCCCCAAACATGACTCAGCTACAATGCTTTTGCTGGTGTTTATTTACATGTTTACAGTAATGAGATATAGAGATTTTTTGTATTGTACCGGACTACATTTTTATCTTTTCGATATTTGATCCAGTGACTTTGACCTGTATCGGACTGATACTGATACTCATCCGTAGTTCTGCTTATCTGAAGTTAGCCTTAAACACTCAACAGAGATGGGAATAGATGCTCATCTGTGGTGTTTCAGACTGTCTGTTTTTGGCTGATTGATGTTCAGGGTGGAAGTGGTTTGGTTTATGGCCCCTGTGGTGTTTCGTGACATCTGCATGCTCTGTGCAGGCCACGGGGAAGAAGGGCATTCATTTTGTGTACATAGGAAAGAGGGTCTTCCTGTAACAGATGGGCTGTGGGTGGCCTTTGCGGAAGCTGTGGATCTGGAGCAGCTCTCTGATGATTGATCTATTGCTTGTTGTGCCTTAATCAGAGACAGTGGGAGACATTCTTCACTGTCACTTCTTGACAACACTCTTTGTGTTTGATGCTTGTTGCTGACAGGGTGGCAGGCTACACAAACATATTTCCCTCAGCCTTCCTGGCAGGTGTGGTTATTTAAGCGGAAAATCAATCAACTTTAGCAATTTCTTGCTGTGTTATGTCTTATTATTTTGATGATTAAATTTGATGCTGTCGTGAATACTTCAATATGAAAGCAACATTTTCAACCTATTCTCATACTTTGGTTGGTTTCATTCTCTCCATCATCTTCTGCTGCCTTCAGTCGAGACAGGAAAATGAGAATATGCTCGCTTGAAAGAGAAATACTTGCAAAGTCATTCAACTGTATACTGAAAAATATTACTGACCTGTCTGCTGGCAGAAGTGTTGTTGAAGCTCCCATATTGCTCTCTCTGTGGTCATCTTATGTGGTATGGGGGTGGTAAAGCTTCCCAGAATAAAGAAAAAAGGTGTTTGTTTTCTCTGTGTTTATCAGCACTGTGAAGCTGGAGGTGAACCACAACAACATGCATCAGCAGCAGAAAATTGGACAACTAGATAAAAATAATTGGTTCAAGGAAAAGGTAAGAACAAGTTTAAAATATTTTTTGCGTTGTAACATGGGACTGATTTGTTCAGCATCACCTGTCTTACATGGGCACTGTTAAACCTTGAGGTTTGACGTATCGATTTTGTTCATCTGCTTTGAGCTTGAATAAACACGTGTGGTTAGAAACTACATCAGAGATGGTTTTGTTTTTATTAATTGATTTCTTAATTATCCAGCGCCCTATGATTCAAGTGATGGTGTTGTGTGTGGTGTACAGGACTGAGTCATTGCTGAATTTGGTCATAAAAATAGCATTTACAAGTTAGGATAACACAAAAAGGTAAGTGATTATAACAGCTTCAACATTTAAATGATTCTTGGCCTAACCTGTAGTAATGGTCATGACCTTCATGTAATTTTGGACATATGTTGCAGAATTTTGTTTCCTTTCCTTTACACTAGTGCATCTTTTTGTTGCACAGTTAGTAGTTTTTGCACTAAACTGACTTATTCCTGCAGTAGAAGTTTTTTTGCCCACTTGGGGGCAGTAGAAACATGGGTGGGTCAAAATATTTGGTGATGTATCGTGGTCCTTCCTCATGCAATACGATAATCGATACATCAGGGCAAATATCAACATTTCAATTAATTAAGAGATGCTCCATCCACATTCAATACATAGACTTTATGCATTTTGTTTTGAATAAATAGAGAAATCAGTTAGACAGATATTGTGAGGTATCGCTATATGATTGTCTTGCAACATATTGATTATCACAGAAGTGTTGTATAATGATATTATTGGTATCATGGACCGTGTATCATGTACTGTTGACCAGAAACTGTATAGAAATAACAAGACATACGTTATTCCCCAGGTCTGGCAATGGAAGCCTAAGTGAAAGTGTCTGTAACCTGTATTCTATGTTGGTTTCAAAAAGAAATCTATTTGTATATAATCCGATAAGAAAACTACCCTGATTAAAATTTTCCTGAAGACTTTATCGTCTCAATTGCTATTTGCAGGTTCTTTTCAATACAGCATGATGTCCATTTTATAAACTGTGGTCCGATTTAGACTAAAATATACTGTATACGATAAAGCAGTATGTGCTTTAGGTCATTCCTATAGTCTGATATTGATCTACCTCACATTTTCTCCCCAGCTCCATCTTCTCATTCACATATTGCCTCTTTGGGTTTCAATAAACCAATATGGTGTAACATGATTGATATCACACTACTAATTTTAGCAACATTAGCATGTATCTAATGTTGTTTATGTTCACTCTAAGGCTAAATTTCACTCTTTAGTCTCTGTTTTTAGTCTCTACTAACTCCAGTCTAACTTTTAAGCTGCTAAAGTCTTACTTATGACCACCACATTTGTTCTTTCTGCTGTCTGGCGCTGAAGGGTAGTTTTTCAAATATATTTTTTCATTCTCTAAATGGCTGCCTGCTGCATCTGGAAAAACCTAAACTATAAACATCTATAATGCAGATTTAAGTGATATTTTGTTGTTGCACAATAAGTGACCACTGTCACATTGAGGTTGATGGAAATGTGAAATAATATTTGAAGCAAGTGCCTTCTTGGTCGAAAAAGGCAGAAAAATTTAATTTTGGCTCATGTAGATGAACGACAACAACTCCCAGAATGCACTGTGCTCGCTGCCCGAAGCAGACAGCACTAGTTTTGTAAACACACAGATCCCCGTGAGGAATTAAATATATAATAAATATAAAAATACAAAACAAAAAACTCGCCACCCGTGGCTGGGGACCAGTGCTCACCGCCACCCACGGCCGGTGCTCGCTGGGTTAGCAACGTTATTGAGGTTTGAAAATTGGAAAGAGAAAAACTGATTTTTTACAACTCAGTGGAAAACTGAGGGAGGGGAGCACAATTTAAAAAAAAATAAAAAATACTACTACTATTGTAGCAATACAAGGCCACATGCAAATCGTTTAAATATTCCTTTAAATATTCCCTCTAATTTGAGAACTCTGGTTTTCAGAAGGCTTTGCCTCTTGTAAAATGGTGTCTGAAAAAAAAAGAAGATAATTTTTGAAAATAGGTAAAGAATATTTTGCTGAGTCTATATACAAATGGACCTAACTTTTGAAAATCAAGTTTTTGGCATGTGATTTTTTTTTTTGATCAAATATGTAGCCGTGAAAGACTTGAGCAGAACAAATTCCGTCTGGGTACACCGTGTATCCAAGAATGTTTTGGCATGAGGTGACCAAAAAAATTAGAGGAGCAGAGGCAGTGTTCGAGGAGGGAACAAGAGGATGGAGACATCTGTTGTAATCAGCCGGTCCAGGTATTGCCTGACAAGACATTTCATTGTAAAGCTTTATGTGGAAGTGGAGGACAAATTGGAAAGTGTAAATACATGCACATTGTATCTAATGGCCTTGGTTGAACATTTCCCTAATGAAAAATATATTCATTAGTCTGTTTATTGTTGGCTTTGCTATATGGAACAACAGCACAGCAAACGGGATTCTTTTGTTTGACGATATCTTTAAGAACCTTGGTGCTCATGATGCTAACTATGAAGGACTAAACCATATTCATTGTATTTCATAATTGGATGTGTCTGAAAAGATTTATGAAACCCTGTATGGAACTTTCCACTTTCCACAAGTGCCCAGTATGATCTATTCTACTTTCAGGACCTTGTTTTATCAGACCTGTACTGTTTGTAAGGGTCTGAAGCCTTCAAAACATTTTACTCAGGCAATTTTCAGCGAAGAGCAGCTTGAACTCTAAAATAAAGTTTTTAAAAAATCAAAACAAGAGAGAGAGTTTTTCTGAATCCTCTCAGTTTTACCCCAGGGATCAACAATCCCTGCCGCTCCCAAGGCTTACATGGCTTCCTAATTTATAAGCAGCTGAGCTAAAATTGTGGGAAGCCCTCTGTGACTGAGCGCGATACAATGGGACTGGGTGGGGTGGGCTCAGATAAAGGGTGGAGACTCGGATGAGTATAGGACATAGAAAACGTCCTTGAGAATCAAAGAATTCCCAAGGCATTCAGCCAAAAGGCCGTGTTTCTTTATTTTCCTTGTCCTCATCTCCTTGGTGCTGCTGAAATCCTCTTGCTTGGCAAGCAAACAGAGGGAAAAAACAACAAACATTTTTCTTTTGTTCCTTTTGCTGAAGATTACAGGATGGTGGAGGCCAGTTCGGCTTTCAGCATGTGTGCAAGTATTTGTCTATTATTCATACATTTGATGGTAGCAGCCACTATTGATGGATCATTATATAGATATTCAGGTTAGTAGTTAGTTTATTGTAGTGACTGTGTGATGACTATATATTCTGCAGTGTTATTTTATTATGATGAGATTTACCCATCATCTTCTGCACTCTTCTTTTTATTATTTTTTATTATTGAACACACATCAATTTTGATTGATTGATTGATTGATTGATTGATTGATTGATTGATTGATTGATCAGGTCAGCCTCAGGGTCACATCATCCCAGGCCTGTCCAGTGACTCTGTAGTAACAGTGTAATAACCTTTCTCTTGGCCATTGTCTGTTCTCTTTTTGTAGCCTTTAAGTCTAAAACCATGGTTCTCAAACTGTGCTACGTGTACCACCAGGGATACGCAAGCTTCCTCTGGTGGTACTTGCAGGGAAAATTCGAAATACTGTATATACCAGAGTATGTGTTTGGAGTGGAACTGGGGGATTTTGAATGCGTAGAAAATGACACAAATAATGAAAATGAATAAATAAGTAAATAATAAGAATTAGAGTCACCTTATCTCTTGCTCCATCTTAATCTACACATCCTCACAGGAGGATGATGAGAAAGCAAATTTCTCGAAAGTCTGTTGCTGACTTTCCTCGACCTATTTACACCACTGTATTTTAACGTTGGGGATAATGGTTTTTACTTCCATAGCTCAATATTTTCTCAGGTGGTATAAAAAGTTTGTGAACCCCTGATCTAAAACATAAACAGAAATGGCACTGCACTGTAATTGTACCAACTGCTTGGTACAAGCCTCATTCACTGGTTTTTACAATTAAATTGCATACATGCGTTTAATTTGCTGCGATGCTTTAAAGATTGTTGCATATTCTACGGAGCGTGAATAATTGTAATGATTACCGTGCGTCATCTGTGTCTGCTCTTCTCACTGTCTACAATGAACAAGCTGAAATATACAGTTGTCAAACTGAACGTTAAAAACGGTCACTGATGAGTCGCATTCATTTGTTGTCCTGAAAAAAAACATAACGAGCACTTCTAAATAAATAACGGTCACTAGCGGTGCTTTTTTTGTGAAAACAGCTGCCCGCTGTGGCTGGAAATTACTGTGTGAAAGCAGTCAGGTAAATGATAGAGCTGTGGACAGGCCGCTTAACTATGAGCTGCAGATTAAGGTTCTGATTCTCTGTCAGTTTATCGCTCCAAGTGACCCTCTTACATTATTTTTGACATTTTCATATGGTGCCTTGTCATTATCCACCCTTCTCCTGGAGGCGCTACTGGAGAAATTATTACGGGTGAAACTTTCAGAGCTGAAGCTCAACTTACAGCAATTTAAATCTTCACTTTTATTACTCTGTGGGAAATACTGACACTGTTCCATTTAAAGGGATATTTATACACAGTGAAGCAGTCTAATAGTAGTGTTGTGTTAACACTAACTGAGTTAAATTTAACACAAATCCCGATTGTATCGTTTTCTAATCAGAATTGGTGTTAGCCTATATCAACACTTTAAGTGTTCCTTTTACACTGCAGAATGGACTGTGCTGAACAAGGAATTGAATGATCGAGCTTTCCCTTTTCAGGTTTTTACATGTGATGTTCCTAGATGTTATATTTTACAGTCGCTCTCGATGATTAGCGCCCAGTTACCAGCGACAGGGTGCAGCGATGGAATTCGTGGCCATAATTTGCTCAAATGTATCATGGGCCATAGGAATGAAGTGGATAAGACTATAGATAATAACTTAAGCCCTGTTTGGACAGGATTATATTTACAGGCGGGGTAAAAAGGTCCAGAAAAATTACCCCAAGTAATACTAATCCCATGCAAATAGACCGGGAGTAAATATGTGTGTAAATATTCCGTCACATCCTGTTTCAAGTATTTTTCTGCAGATTTTCAAGCATGAAGGTGCTTGTAGATGCTTTCAGTTTCACACTAGGCGGTCGGACAAATCTGTGGCAAACTTTGTGTTTTGTTTTGTTTTGATTTTTGAAGGCACGGGGGCTAAAAAGACATTAACTGTGGAAAAGGGAAAAATTCAGATACTCAGGTTACACAGGATTACCTCATGCTCAGTGTTTAAGGTAGTTAAGAGAGTCTGTTGACATTTTAGGATGCTAAAGGATGTCATAAGTCAATAAATATATTATATATACAGTATATTATATTTTTATTTGTTTAAAAACTGTATTTATATACCAAGAAAATAAGTTTATGTGGCTCTGTCATCAATGGAAAGATCGCCCCCTTTTTCTCTCTTCCTCTGTGAATGTTGTGAAGCTATAGTTGCAGCCACCATCTGTCAAGTCTGAAAAGAAAGTGCTGAAAATGTGTCTGTGTCTGTCCCGGTGGCTTAGTTGGCACCGGGTAACCAAACTGGCCTGGAGCCTTTTGTTGCAAGGACACTTTACTTCTCTGTCCCCTGCTGTCTCCTCCCTCCAATCAATGGTCACACAAAGACAAATACACAAACTGGCCAAAAAAAAGGAAAGGAAAAAAATCTATCTCTAATATTTTTGCTCAGTGCTCACTGTACAAGCCTGTGTACAAGCAGTGTTTCAGGTTTGGGGTTGATTCAGTTGGTCTGGTCTAGTGTGATCCAGAGTGGTCCAACTCTCATCACCAATACAAGATCTTGTTGAAAATTGAATTGATACATCTGTAGAGTTAAATAAATGTTGTGACATTGAATAAGCTTATCAAAGTGATTCCAAACACTGATTTTGAGTTTGTATGTGTGTGTTCTATTGTTATCTGTTGTTCTGTTGTCCATGTGGCCTTCTTGGAAAAATCAAGTTTTGGCGTGTCATATCTCCTCAGCTGTGTTCCTGACAAGAATCTGTATCCACAATTACCTTAGTGTTTGGTTAAAAGATTGAAATCAGTGATTGACCATGACTCATGTGGTGACGCTGTGAGTCGTCAGACTCGCTAATCAACCATGATTCAGTGAGTCCCGGGTAGAGAGGAGGTGTTGCGATTCTCCCTGATCATCTGATTCTATTGCTGGAGCCGCTTTCATTATATCACTCTGTTTTTGGTCGACTGCCCTGCTTTCAACCGAGACCAAACACGAAGCTCGGTCTTATTGAGCTGCTTGACAAGATACCCAGGTGGAAGTGATGATGTGTGTACGCAACCTCGCTCCACAGCGCTGATGAAATCCACTTTGTGGCCTATTGATCTGGCCTGTGGTTTGATAGATGCTGTCTTTAAAAATTCATTAGGTTGAGGCATGGGGGAGCCACAGAGCGGCAGGTTCTCCTGTAGGGCACATTTGTCTATGTTTACAGAACCGGGAACATTTAGCAGCAAGAGAGGAGTCCTGACAGGGCCACCCAGGGCCCAGTGAGTCACACTGTCACTCTGTACCACACACACAAACACATGCACACACTGCCCCACAAGGTTAGACAAGAAGCTAATGTTCTGCACATTCTTATGCACATACATATCCGTCTGTGGTTGTTATTGATTGCTCGCTGTGATCCTTTCCTCTGTGCTTATTGCTGGTTGACTTCGTGCGGCTGTGACGCCCTTGTTCTGCAGCGCCGCAAATCCGTCATCCTAACAGATGTAAAATACACACATTTTATTTAGAGGCAGTGGTTGTTCAATTATCTCCCACAGAGTTGAGTCATAAATCAGCTATAATGGGATTGAATGGGATATTATTAATAATGTATCTTGCCTCAAATGCCACTGATTTTATTTAAATGTTTTTTTAAACATGAAAATAACCACAGGATCAAGTTAAAATAGGGAAACTCGACAGTAATCACATGCATGCCAACCACAAACCATGAAAAACATGATATTATATTTCATTTATCTTAATTTCATTGAGGTGAATATCTTGTTGGGAGCTTGGATGTGTAGAAGCCTGCATATTTTCAAAAGTGTTTGTGAAAGAAACTAAGAAAAAACAATTGGAGAATGATGGTGTGAGTTGCCACTACACCTTTTCACCCCACTTGGTGGAGGTGAAGGAGAGGTGGGTGTAAAAGAGAATGGAAGAAACTTGCCCCACACTAGAACTAGAGGATAATTGGCCAGATTATGGTCCCGATATGGCCCTTCAAACAATTGTGGGTGTCTTCCGATCTGTCTTATCTGGCCTGACTCCCGTAGTGTAAGGGATTAACAGGCACACAAGTATTAAACATGTTTACAGCTGAGCAGTGATTGGGGCATGAGCAGAACCCCACAATAACCAGTGAGAGTGAGTTGACCGAGTTGGCCACACTGCAATGAGGATGAATGAAGACCGTCTCCCAAGCCTGGTGGATGGTAGAGAATGAGCCCAAACTTGTGGATTAATGGCAACAGTATTATTGCTAGATTCATGTGTCCTGCAAGACGTATCACAATTGAATGGAGACAGTCTGTCTCCATTTCTGAAGTTGCGTTAAATCACGCAAATTTCTCTAAGATCCTGAATCCCTGGACTCTCCACCCTGAATTCGTTTGAAACGCCAAGTATGTGGTCCTGAGTCTTCACTCTAGTCTCTGCTTTCTCAGGATAAAACCATTGAAAACAGTTACCAAGTTTGTCGTGCCTGTGGTCTCTCACACCTTTCAAATCAAGTCAGATTTGAAATTAACTTTTCTATACACCATCTACAAAACCTGCCATCTGCCAAATTTATTTATTTGTTTCATTTTTTTGGGACTCTGTACACATCAGATCTATCTGATCTTATGTAAAGTCTGTGGGATGACGTCTCAGTATTAATTCCTTGTGTCCTTCATGACTCTGCTGCGTGAAATCATGACGATACATCATGGAGGGACTATAGGACGTTTACCTAAATCAATGAATTGCTCTCTGGGCGAGTGTGTGTGTGTGTGTGTGTGTGTGTGTGTGTGTGTGTGTGTGTGTGTGTGTCTACACATATGTGTGTGTGTGTGTGTGTGTGTCTGCTTGTGTGGAGCACTGAGGTCTTCCATCAAATGGTGAGTCAATCACATGCTGTGGAAAATACCAGCCTTGATAAACAGGGCTATTAAGATGTGTCAATTAAGGCTGGTTAATTATAGCTGTGTTCTTCAATTAGTGCTGATTGGTGGCAGGTTCAGTCAATGCCTAATGGGGAACAATGGGTCAGCAGGATTGGAGCGCTTGTCATGATGACAAGTGAGGAGGAGAAGGGTGAATGACACGAGAGCCTATATTAGCTGCCGGGGATAAAGACGTAATGCCAACAGATGATGAAAGGACAGAGCAATGGAGACTGGAAAGGAAATTCTTTCGTCAAACCTAATCATCCTGTTACTGTAATTGCACTTGTAGTATCACACTGAAACCCTACACCCACTTGGGTTGTACTGGCACACACTGATGCCCTCAACACTCTCACTTCCACAGAAAAGCAGAGACTGAACAGAAGGCGATTCCTGCAGTGTCTGTGCTCGCCGCTCTCCCACACTGGACTCTGGGTCAGGTTGTATTCACCAGCAGAGTAGAGGGAAAGCCTCGGCTGCCAGGACAAAAAGGAAAAAAACAAAAAACGAAAACACTACAGAGCTTGTCGGCTTTTTGAAGCAGGGAAATTAGAATTTGTCTCTGCTGGAGCTTGCATCACCCCTGCTCCTCACCCACTCCCACGCTAGAGCGGGGAACAGTTCAGACACATCGTTCCACTCAGGCTTTGTCAGCAAAGACCAGCAAAGTCCAGCAAAGCCCACGCTTTGTTCTCCAATTGTGCGTGGATGTAGGACTGGTCATCATTTTTAACGTGGAGTTACAGCACAGTCGATGTGTAGATATTTATTTTTTGCTCCGCTGATATACTGTAGTGTACCACACATGCTCAGGTGATGAATATTCCTGCATGCGTTATGTGTGAGAAGTCGCCTGTGGTTAACATCAGCATAACACTGTGTTCATCCTCATGACTCAGTTGAATAAAACAGCACCTCTGGGTTCAGTTCAACTTCAAGACAGTAATGACTTCTATTTTCTGTAAATAGGAACGTGCATATCATACCCTCAAAAGACAACACAGGCATCCTCGAGGGAAAATATGGTGCATATGTATTATCACTGATTCTGTTGTTTGTGGAGAGGCCAGGATCTGAGGCAGTGGCGTCCCACGTGGGACTAGATCGGGATAATGACATTTGAGAATAATTCCAGTCTTGACTATAATCTAACTTTACGTTTCCTGTGTGCATCAATTTATTTTCCTGCAGGGGTTTTGCAGGCTTGAGACATGCTTTACCATCATATCTGTCTTTTGACAGATCACCATCAGAAAGATTAGATAATCCCAAAGTTTGAAATAATGTGAACACCACTCTGTTTTGAATACTGATATTAAACAAAAACAGAGATTCTTCACTTGCCGAGTTGTTTCCACTGGTGCTGCAATTGAGCTGTTTTTAAAGTTTTTTTTCTTTTTTTTTATTAATTTGTTGTTTAGCTCATGCACATGGGAATATATTTGACATTTTTATTTTTTATTTTTAAAAGAATACTTGGCCAAGACGGGGAAGCAAGCACAGATAAAAGCGCCAAGTTGTAGACATAAAAGACAAGAGACAACAAAAACAATCAAACATTTGAAGACTTTTAGGTTAATGACTACTGTAGTTCAAAACCAGTGGCATCTTTGGTAATCTGCCTCCAGTTCTCTCATTCTGAGTTAGTCAGATTAACACTTTAGCTTGATAATAGAACATGTTCACATCTGTTTTATGGATGGGCATTAGTATTTGATTATTTGATAAGTCACTCAGTTACTGTGACTATTCACAATTTATTAAAAAGACGCATAACAAATGTTTGGTGCATTTATTATCAAAAATAAACAAACAAAATAAAATGATATTACAAATAATATCATGTAAATCATGCTGTAAATCCTGCAGAAGTGATAAAAATGACCAGGGTCTGTGAATGCATCTTGTAATCGGTCGTTGCGCAAAACGTCTTGAACTTTGCATCACTTTTACTCAGTCTCATGTGCTGGAGTTCAAATTTTTAAATATAAGATGAATAATAACATTAAATATTTGAATAGCAATTTGTGTCCAACATTAATTTGTATACATTTCTGTGCAGATCATTGTGTAGTTGTTTCTGGATGTGATTTGAGATTAATTGCGGATGTTGTGAAATATCAAACCTGCATGTGCTTCACACAGAAGTGATGGGCAGAGGTGGGTGGCTGCCGTAAAGAAGTGCCCTGATAAATCACATCTGTTCTGGAGACGTGAGCACTGATGCTTGAACTGAAGCGTGACCAAGTATTGAGGGAAGAAGAGCTGATCAAAGGAGAAGAGAAGGGAGGCGGAAAATTGAAATTTAGCCTCGTAGCTCCTCATCCTCACACTCTTCCTCCACTTCACTCTGGTCGTTTTGTGTCCTTTTTGTCTCTTTACAGATAGGAAGTGACTCGGGCTACTTTTATGGTGCATGCATGAGTAATTTCATCTCTTCATACAGAGTGGTAGCTGAGGTGAACAGATGGAGCATCAGAGAGGGTTATATAATGATTGACCATCATTCCAGATTTCTGTTCACTTTTAGACACATGGTGTGAACTAAAAAAAACAAAAAAAGTGCATTATACACCTCACTAATTCATTCACAGCAGCGGCATGTTATTTTCATGTTCAATTTTAACACCTCTTTAATGATGCTGGCTCACGGCTCCATAGGGGAAACCCTTTAATATTGTCTATGAAGATGCCACCAGAGGTACAGGTAATGTTTCCTGGGATGTCGCGTTTACTCCATTCACTCTGTCACTGCTTTTGGCTGGCGTTGAATCCACAGCTTAATTACCATACGACAGGGCTCCCTGGGCTAGAACGCTTAAATTACCAGAATTAAACCTGCCTGTGGTGTCACATTAATTGTGCAGCAAACACTTGTCATTCTGAAAGATAATAAAAAACAGAACCTTTTTGAAACATAAAGAGAGTGGGAGTGTAGATGTAAAAGAGGGGGACTGTCTCTAAGGCTTTTATATACGTATATACCCACCAGAGTTAAGTGTTCTGAACTCTAATGGCGCCGCCGTGCTGTGAATTTCTAATCAGGTTGCCAACGACAAAGAGCCCAGTCTATTTGTGCTAACAGGTGAACTTCCTGTTTTCTCTCCTGCATTTAGACATTTAGCTCAGGGACAAAACATGTTGATCGTGAGCGTCAACATCGTGTGTTGTCTTTGTGATGCTGAACTTCCCATTATAAAAACAATCACGGTGATGTAATAAAATGTTAAATCAATTTAGGAGATTGAATTGTCCTGAATGTCCCTCTGTAGATGTGCAAATCCCACCTTTTTTTTTAACGGTTTTGTTTTGTTAATTTCCTTTTTGCAATAAAGCAATTGTCTTGATAAATGATCTGTCATTTATCTAGATATTGATAGTAGGAATGGGTCATGACTATCAGATAATCAATTAGTTGTTTTATTTTTAACCACTTTATTGTGTTCAGCATCAGATCAGACGAGAAGGGTCCATCTGCAAGACGTAAGACAGAGGTGGATCTCAGAGGCGGGACTCAGACTGTATATATGTGATCATGAGGCGTCTACGTAATGTATTGAGACACAATTGCAGTAGAATTTAGTTTTGTCACAGAATTTAGTTTTAAGATAATTTGAGGTGAGAGCTCCGCTTATGCGTTACCTCTAGAGCCGCATCTAACGATTATTTCCATAATCGATTAATCTGTCTATTAATTTCACGATTAATCGAGTAATCGTTTGGTCCATAAAATGTCAGAAAACGTAAAAAAAAACGTCGGTGTTCGTCAAACCTGGAAATGATGATTTTCTCAAATATCTTGTTTTGTCCACAAACCAAAATGATTCATATTTATAAGATTTCTTTGTAATATGGAGCAAAGTAGCAAAGAAAATATTCACATTTAAGAAGCTGAAACAATCAGCAATCTTGTTTTAATAATGAAAAAAGCATCAAACCGATTAATCAATTATTAAAATAGTTGATGATTAATTTAGTAATCGATTAATAGAGTAATTGTTTCAGCTCTAGTTACCTCAGCCTTTCCTACTAAAAGTAACCGCTGGCTCAGGAACTGATTTTTCACAGATTATTTGACTAATTAGATACGACTTTCGAATGGTGACTTTTGCAGAGAACGCCCAACCCTTATTGATATTCACAGATCAACTTTTATTTTTAGAGGGTACTTGATTAATCGGCCAATCATTTCAGCTCTGGGAACAATTTGAATTCTGAAATCTGATGTAGTAAAAGTAGATATAAAGCTGACACCAATATCCTACAAAACAGGTAGAGAACAATTGTGTTTTGAAATATCAGATTTTACACTCGAGAATTAGTTTGTTCCAGATGTGTGAAGCGCTTTGTGACAGCAGCGGGATACCGTATACCCATAGGGGGAGCAGAGATGGTCCATGTAATATGGAGTGTGTTGCATCCTTCATGGTGACTGTGTAGTGCTATAGTTTGTGCTGCGCGCTCAGCCGTGATAATTAAAAATACTCACCCTCCCTCGTCCCCCAGAGTGCTCGCTGTTTCCTTCACAACTAAAAGAACAACTCTGCATTACCCAACATCCAGACTCAGACACAGTGAGCTCTGCAAAACAGTTCTGCAAATCAGTAAAATGCACTTTAATTAAAAACTGGACAACTGTTATTATTATTATTATTATTATTATTATTATTATAATACACCCATGTCTTCTGTGCAGGGTCAACTCCTTTGGTCACTGGACGTTTTGTAAACTCCTGAGCAGAAGGAAAAACTCACTGAGCTTTTATTAAAGTGAGATTTTCTTTGTTATTACAGAGAAAAAAAACCCTGTCTAGCTTATTACTCTCCCTCCAACATAATTTGAAATGAAAGAAACTTTTGCTGTTGCAAAACAAATAATGTCAAGCTGCCTGTTTTTAATATTTGGCTGTGCAGTTTTCAGACAACAGACAACTAATCTAACACTGGAGCATCCTCATATGCAAACTTTTTTGGAACCAAAAAAGCCACGTGCGTCCTAATTTTTCTCTTCTCTGTTTGTCACGTTGATGGCTGAAATAATGTTTATGTTCCTGTATGTTCTAACATTTTAAAAAAGAACACATGATGTTACATGATGTTTTTTCCTCACTCGAGCTCACGTCCGTGTCTGTTTTCCTCATGTGGGGCCTCGACTGGGGCTGTTTCCAAATAAGAATGAATTTATACATTCCCCCTGGGAACAACAGATTACATTGGATTAAGTATCTTGTATCTTGTGACCTTGGAAGTGAGTGGAAGTTGAATGTTAGGTTTCATGCCTGTTACTGTGAGCTCCCGTTTACAGTGCATTGAATTAGTTAGTAGCCATATGTATTCAGCAAGTCTGTGTGCTGATATGGGAATGTGGCTGCTGCTCGTTTAAGTGGAAAAGAGTCTTTGGGGAAATGAAATCTAGTAGAATTCATTTTAATCTCAGCCGAAATGAGGATGTTTACGATGCGAGTTTTGCGACAGACACCGAAAGGAAGTGTTTGTGATGGAAAGAGGAAGACGAGGGAACAAAACATGACTGCAGCTTTTTCTCCTGAAGGACGGCAACGATCTGGACATTTACCTACAGACAACTTTACCCATCTGATGTCGTCTGCATGTTCTCATGTCAGTTACCAGATCTTCACAACAAATCTACACTTGTCAACTGTGAGAACAGGGCTGGGCGATTATACGATCACGATATATATATATATAACTTTTGTTTTTAACCTTGATATATTTAACCTTGATATAAAAACAAGATTCACTCGATCTTACTTCGACAGAACTCATTTCATCCACCTTTTTCACAGACAACCAGATCAGCCAATGAGAGAAACTGTGCTGTGAACCAGTCATGTGGCTGGACTAGCTGCAACCACGTCATGTTAGGTTGACGGGCCCCAGAGCAAGACAAGCGCGGGGAGGCACGTGTGGTAATGTTTTCATGACCAGCCATTAGTCAGAGCTAGGCAAAAGAGAAAATGATGACAAAAAATCCTAACGAAACCTCGAGTGACAGAAGAAGAAGACGTAGTGAGTCATATGTGCCTGTGGCTCTCCCTTTAAAGGTAACGTGATGTCTGCACCACAACAGCAAACCATAGTGTCTTCTCTGTCTACGATGAAAACGCTGATATCACACACACACAATCGCCGACTTTATTGCCAAAGACAGGGAGTAATAAGTACGATTGAAGTGGATGATAAAAGTAATTGACCCTCATTACCAACTCCCTGGCTGTGAATATTTCTCTCAGACAGTTCTTCCCCTGCTGCAGAGAGATAATTGAAGAAGAGCTGCGATTGGTCAAGTCACATGTGTGTTTGTTATGCTATTTAACATATTTTGAGCTCTACAAAGAAAAATATACAGCATGAAGGGAGTTTCTGATATTTATCTTTATTTAGAACTGATCAAATTTATTTTGTTTTCCATAAAACTTGAATCTTAGTTCATTTCCGTTTTATTTGTCTAAATTCATGTGAACTTGTAAAAAAATACACAATATTTAAACCATAATAACCTTTTCCCATCTTTACATTTCACTTCAGAGTAATAGTGTAAACTTTAAGCTTGAGAGAAATATTGATGTGGTTATATATCGATATCAAATAATATAAAAAAAAGTATTTTTTTTTCCATCTCACCCAGAACAATCAGTTCACATCCAATACATTTAGCAAATCATTTACAGTTACATTTTGTTAAAATAAACAATTCAATTCAGGAAGTTTACCAACACACATGAAGAAACATGTCTTATGCAGAGACAAACGTCAACATTTTATTTACAGTGTGCTGCTGCCATTTCATTTCCTAACTTTCTTTTTATGAGTAAGCAAATGTTGAAAATGATGGTATTCAACTCTCCCGGAGTGCTGGGATTTACAGTTTCAACAGCAAAAGGCAAAAAAACTCTTTTCAGAACTGTATCGTTATATCGCCAGGTGACAATTCAAAGAAGCAAAACCCCCAAAACAACATAAGGATCCTAATAAAGCTTCGGGCAAGAACAGCGTCAGTGCACCATGGCATTGATGCCAATCTTTGGGACTTGACTGGAAAGAGAGAAAAACACTTCCAAATAATATTCTCCCACCAGGTGTTGGTGTAGAGTGTTGTCTAACAAATTGGTCCAAAAACTCCCAGTTTCACAGGTGACTGTGAAAAACCACAGCTTATGGTCCACATCAATTTTACCCTCATGAAATCATTCAGGGATTATTTTTGCCCTAATGCAGACGTTGTTATAATATTAAATAATATATATACTGAATATTTAAGATTTTTCAATTAATTTGTCTGTTGATTCTGAATATAAAAAAACATTAAATAGTTTATGAAATGTTTGTGGTTAGGAGCTCCAGAGCTCCGGGCGTCAAACAATTCATACAGCTCTTGCATTTTTTTCTCTGGAGATTTGAAATGTATCTCACAGTCTTGATGGAGAAAACCTTCAGGTTTCTAAGGTTTGTGTTGCCAGTCGCAATTTCTAACAAAAACATCTTACACATGTTTTAAATTTAAATTTAAACAAAAGTTGCAGAGTAGAATTTCTGGGGAAAATAAGCAAATAACAAAAGCAAAAACAAACCTATCATGCTGAAAATCTAATTTCTTTCAAGCTTAAATATTTTTAGCTCACAGGGACAAAGGAGCTGCTGGTCTTCTGTTGCTTTGTTTGTTAAGTTTGTTATTCTTAAGGATTTCAAACATCTAAGTCACTAAACAAAGCATTTGAACTGATGGAGGCGCTGTGATGTAAAATCACAGATATTCTCTATGGATTTTCTCTGTTTTTCTCCATGGGGGTAGTGAGAGGTTTAAAAATCAACACAAACTTTCCTCAGTTTCCAGTTGAGAAACAGCAGCTAATGTATTTGTCAGATATATTGTACACATATGCAGGCATAGATTTTAGATGAGCCATTTGTTAAGTGGCTAAAGATTTTTTTTTTTGCCAGCCATGTTTTCAGGGACAGCATGTGTCCGTGTCTCTGGCTAATTCCTGGCACAGTGGGGCCTCCACAGCAAAGTTGACTAATGGCGCTTTTCCATTATTCAGTTCTAGCACTCTACTCGTTTTGTTGTTTGCTTTTCCAGTAGTACCTGGTACCTGGTGCTTTTTTTAGTACCTGCTCTGGCGAGGTTCCAAGTGAGTTGAGCAGATATTAAAATGGGACGTCAACAGACTGCCGGCCACTGACTGGGCAGAGAGTGTCCGGAAAATCCTGAAAACATGTGTTAATCTCCAACATTTAGCAAGGAAATTTCTAAAATCTCATTATTTAACAGAGGAGTCTGGTGTATTTAGCTACAGCACTGCTGAAAGTCAGCGATCGTGAGGCGAATCACAACCAGTTCAGCTGTTTTTCAGTTCAGTGACCATGTCAGACGGAGTCTGTGCTCCGGTCATGCAGGAAGTACTGAACTAATCTTTTTAATTAAGGGATTCTAATGATTCAGTACACCGAAAACAACTGCTTTGCTCCTCACTAGTTTACGTGTGTAGTATAAAACAACGCCACGGCAGCTTCGTGCAGTCGTGCTGGGTTGACCCTGCCCACGTTGAGGATATATATAGATATATCTATATATTTATATGGATAGATATATCTATCTATCTATCTATATATATAGAAAACAACCTGCCTGATACCAAATCGTCCAGTCATGCTAGAACTGTATAGTGTGTCAGTACCTCATGAGATCTGTCCCTTTAAACCATGTGAGGAACATCAGCTCTCTGCTGAGTGATTGGGTTAAACACAGTTTGGGCAATAAGACGAGTTAGACCATGACACACTGTTTGTTTTTGTTTATTATGTATTCTCTGCAGGTGCCAGGGATGACTGGACTGAAGAAGCAAATACACATATTGATGTTTACAAAATGTTTTTCTTTTTCCATAATGACTTTTCCAGTTTATTCCTCTTCTATGATTCAGCTCTGAAAAAAAATCAACACACACCAGCAGCCTTCCACTTTTCATATAATGGCAATTTATCGTCACAAAATACAGCCACATACACACACTCACAGACACAGACACTCGATAGACAAATACATAATGTAGTGTTTGTTCCCACAGTGATTCAAGCCATTCATGGTGACTCATGCTCGCCAGAGTAATGAGATGCCACATAAACAGGAAGAGAAATGTGTGCAGGCCTCTCAGCCTTCCTCAGGCTGATCCACACCTCTGCTCCACATTCTGCTCAACACGAATGCCTCAGCTCTCCAACTTAATGCATTTTTTTGGCGGGAACTAAGTGGTTGTGACACACACCTGAAGATACACATTAGCAGTCATTTTACATGTCGCGGCAGAAATTGTTTGTCCGATTCTGAATAGTTTGTGTCCCTCTCCTGTCCCTTTGATCTCCTCAGATCATCGGTGATGTCTCTCAGTGAGATTCTGCAGCAGCAGCTTGTCGGTCGTTGCTGGTTGAGAGGAAGCCTGCTGGAGAGCAGTGTGTTTTTCAGCTTTGAGTTTTAGCGAACGCGGCCTCTCTATTGTATGTGCCATTGACTGTAGGTGGGCTGTGTTAGAGATAAGAGGTTTGATCAGACCTGCCTTCCTTGCAGAGGGACGAGCGATCTGATTTAGCTGCAGCTTTTTCCTGGAAGAGCCATCTCTCCACTGGTGCGTCAAGGGTGAGAGGCCAGAGACTCAGGTGCATTGAGTCCAGTGAAGCAGAGAGGGGCTCTGTCTGTTTGACGGGAATTTACTACCTATGGCATGAATGTGTGTGCGTTATTTCCACCACTGTACTCTTTGAGGCAGAGCTGTGAGGCTTGGAAAGGTTTTTAAACGACTGCACCTGTGCCACTTACTGTTTGTCAGAAGAAGTGTTGTGGTTGTTGTGTTTGGCTCTCTATAGTCCAATCCAAGAGAGAAGGATTTTGATTCCAACGGGACTCCAACACTGTCAGTGTTTTGTTTCGTTCAAGCCGAGCCCAGAGACTCATAGGATACCCAAGGGTCTCCCAAGGGTCCATCGTGTGGAGTAGTAAAGTAGACAGATCATATGGTACCGGGTCATGGAGGGTTTCCAGTGTATTATTATTTTTTAAATGACTGTATCGGGTAATATCGAGTTTGGGATATCAGTATCGGACACAAGAAAGTGGTATTGTCCCATCCCTGATCAAGATGCACAAAAGTTACTTTATGAAACTGACTTAGATTTATTTGATTGAGATTTATATAATCTTAAGAAGTGAAAACGTCTACTTCAGAAATGTCACAGTGTTTGCACTTTGCAGGAGTTCCAGTTTTAGTAGTTTTAGCCTTTTCTGTTTCACATAAACCGTTTATTCGGGTTGGGCAGATGAACGAATCAGGCTGCAGCGTTACCAAAGGTTATCAGTACATTGCTGGCCCAATCCTTTTTTTTTGCGCATCAAAGTTTAACACACACGCACACACACAGACAGACACACAGTTTTTGCTCACTGTAGTTTAAAGTGTGGCTCCAAGTCTCAGATCTCTGCTCCCTATAAATCCTTAGATGATAGGACATTCAGATGTTTGCTGCACAAAGCTCTGCCAAAAATGTCACGACATTTAAATTGGGACACTGTTTAGTGATTATCAGGCAGTTCACACTGGGACCAGCAACACTTGGACATGTGCACTGCTGCACAGCTTTGCTGTGTGGTGAACAATGAGTTGAAACCCTCTAAACAGCCACTTCTGCTATTTGCTGTCCTGATTCCTTATGCCGGCGGGGACGTGGACAGAGGATTCTACTCACCCAACTGTGACACAGATGACTCCAGTTATGTTTGCAGATGTTTCAGAGAAAGCGCTCGTCCCAATCAGAGAACCGCAAGTTAGCTGTGAGCACAAACAAGCAGCTGTTTACAGTTCTTGTTTTTACAGCAGTAACTTGATTTGGAGTCCGCTCAGCATTATGCTTCACTGCTGTGTGTACCCACACAAATGTTTTTATCTCTTTCAACCATACCTAATTTTTGTCATTATGCATACCATATGTTTTAAATATGTTTACCGTAAATTTCGGCCTATTGAGCGCACCTGACTACAAGCCGCACCAGCTAAATTTTAAAAGAAAATACATTTTGTACATATATAGGCCGCACTTGAATATAAGCCGCAGGTTTTCATGTTGTAACCAGTAGCGGCGCCAGGATTCAATCTCTTATCAAAGGAGTTTGTTAATGAATGCATCAACTTTATGAATGGCGAGTGAGTGCGAGTGACTAGCACTGAATAATGCGTCGCGATCACGGATGCATCAGAGTGGGCCACGGACAAAAGTGGGCCCACCTGTAATGCCGCGTATGGTTGTAACATGAGATATTTACATAGAAAGACACTACACGGACGTTTTTCGTTGTTGTTTTTATTAAAACAAAGTAATTTAAACACGGGGTGAACATGCCTGCATGTTTAGAAAATAAAACAGCACCGACACGGCATCAACATGCCTGGTTAGAAAATAAACACTGCAACAACACGACAGTAACATGCCTGGTTTTTAAGTTGTGTGCTTAAACGTCCACTATGAAGACTTTGTCAAATGCATTTTCCGTTGTGTTTCTTTTTTTTACTTTACTGAAGTGATTGAATGCTTCCTCCTTCACTGATTCCAATAAATCATTTCAATTTGCAGCTTCTCATTGTTCTGCTGCAGAGTTGCTCAGCCAACATACTCGGCCTGTGTCTTATCTCGGGGGGTTTGAACGCTTTATCTTGTCATTGACGGATCGGATGACGATGAAAGCTATTAATGATGTAATAATATAAATCATATTCCTATATTCTTTGTAATTATTTGCATGACAATAAGAAACTCTTGTCAGTGTTCAGCTCCTCTTGGAGGGTGTCACAGTGTGACGGGTCTGAATGCCTCTCAGAGATCAACCTTGGCTTTGTTCTGTGGAGAAATGGAGGAAAACGGAGGAAGCAAGTTTCTGTGGCAGATGCCCGGCTGTCTCGCGTTGCCTCACATGGGATGTAACACATTTAGGATCCCCTGGGACTTGACAAATAAACAACATGTTCTCTACACACACAAACTACATCCCGCAGCACCAAGACTGGCTCCTTTTTTCCCCCCGTTATATTTTAAGCTTGATTCCTGTGGCGTCCTCCTTGTGCCACCTGAGGCAGATTATGCAGCACAGAGTGTTTCTTGCTGGCCCTTTGGACACAGTGAGTCTGCAGAAGCGTGCGAGTGGTGCCCACTCTGGTCTTTACATCCTGCTATCTGTTTTCCTGGTTCATGGTGAGGCTACCCTGACCAGCTGGTGGAGCTCGGTAGCTGCAGGCTGCATTGGCTCCCGATCAACTAGCGATGTCTGGCTTTTCTTGCTGGCCGACTCACTAAGGAGAGCTCTATGAGACAAAGATGTAAAGAGGAACTTCAGAAAGCACGGTGCTTTCAAAGGGAGAAAAACTGCAGAGCTAATTGCACTGTCTTGAGATACTTCAAAGAGAAACTTTATCTGACTTTATGTCACAAGTGATGTCAAGGCTGAAGCACTGCAGCTACACAGATGGCCACATAGAGTTGAATCCTGGCTGAAAACACCTTTTGAAGTTTTTAGGCTGAAAATAAACCTGAATGCACAATAGATTTTGTCTTCTCATGATTAAATGAACATGATCTTCCAGTTTTGAAAATACATGAAAAAGCAAAGCTAATCTAGCACTCCCTAAATAACTTTTTGACCATGAGCCATTCACAAATGCTGCTGTTCCTGCACCATGCAACGGTAAGGTTAAACCCTGGGTCAGGCTTGCGTTTCAACTGAGAACAGTACCTTTACTTGGTAGGTGGGACGTGGGCTGTGCTTAGTGTGACGATAAGGAACAGCGAGACAGGCAACAATGAAGGACTGCTGGGTTTATGGCTGTTTGTCTCAACAAGACGTCAAGCTTCGTTTGAGTATAGACTGTAGGCATTGAAGAAACATCAGCCGTAAGGGAGTTATGTTTTTCTGTCCCCCAATCAGTTGACTTTTGTGGGTGGAGCTGGTCTCGGTCCTCATGGACCGCACCATTTTACATCGGTACCGCAAAGGAAAGGTACTGAAGAATGAAACGGTTGGGGGCGGTTATTTTGGTACTTTTCTAATGGAAATGCAAAAAAATACGTACCCTACCGTTCCACTCGTTCAGCTCAAGTGTGCAGGATGCAGTCTGGATGTGTAACACTTGTTAAAAGACAGATATAGAACACATGACTTACAAAAGCATTGTAGAAATAAAAACATACAGATGTACTTCTGGAAGCCCCTTAACATCCATTTGCTAATCTTTTTGCAAAGAATATTTCCTGCAAACTTCCTCTGTTTGTTTGAAAATGAGAACAAAAACATTAAACCCGCTGACTGTATTCTCCTGCGTGCAGCGCTAATACCATATGTGTCCAGGCTCATCAGTGGCAGGTGCGTTGACGAAGTGTGAGAAACTAATCATAGTTGCTGACCTTTCCTAGTTCCATCATGCTGTGCGTGGTTAATCTCCACGCAGGCTGTTGTCAGGATACATGGGGCCAGACGTGGCAGCCTGTGGTCCAAAACTGTCTGTGATGGGGTCGGGTTAGTTCGTCCTGGATCTCTTGACGTTTCATGTCTTCCTGTTGCCCTGCTTCCGACGCAGTGCTATGGATTTGTCTTCTTGGGTTCACTGCCTCCAGAAACTCTATACAGCTCTGTGCTATAATCAACTATTGCTCGCTAGTTTTGTACAGTTGGGTGACCCCATGGAGTCTGCTGTCTAATTAGTTTATAAATTCAATGCATATTCTGTAGTAATGAAGTGCGTTTGGGTGCTTGTGTGCCAAGACAGGTAACTGACCCGCTCTTTAAAGGGAAAACAGCTGTCAGTAGGATTTATTTTTGTCAAATAGTATCATAACTTTGTTGGTTCCAGCTTATTTGATAAGACTATTAGGCTAAACATCAAGTCAAGGGGTGTCAAATTCAAATGACCTGTGGGGCAATGAGTCTGGTCAAGAGGGTCTAGAGAAAAAAAGTGGTGAAAAAAACATTTGTTCAGTTGTGGATGGGTGATATAAGCTTAGAATACACACTATTCTGCCATATCACAATTAACAGAACTTGTTTTGATGTGGAATGATGTATACTTCACAATAAAAACATATTCATGATGCAAAATAAATCCATTAACATCAAAAACAGACAATAATGTGATAGTTAAATCTGAATGTCTAATATATTTATTATTATATTCTATCACCTCACTGGAGGCTGTGCCTGTGTTTAAAGGAGGAGGAGGTCGCGGGCCATGATATTAAGTGGTGGGCCGAATGTAGTCGACTTTGACACCGCCAATCCAGTCTATGTCCACATGTGCTTCATCTGCCTCTGCGTCTCCTCGATGTTTGTACTTTGCAAATTCTCAGACAAACCCTTCATTCATCGTGTTTCATTTGGCTGTTCCCCTCACACGTTTGCATATCAGGCCTGTCACTACATGACGTGAGTGTCAGAAAGTTATGGAATGTGACCTTTTTCATTTCACACATCACTGTGTTTTACACTGAAAAGGACTTATCCTTATTCATATTCATCTTTTGTCACCGTATAGTGGAATACACCATGTGTTGCATTTATCTTGCTCTGTACTCCAATATCAGACTAGTTTTTATACTTTACATTGAATATGGGGCGGCGGTGGATCAGTGGCAGAGCGAGGTGTCTTTCAACTCAAAGGTTATGAGTAAGATTCCAGGCTCAGCTAGTCTACATACCCATGTGTGTATGAATTAGTATGAAAGATGAGTGATAGAAAATGTGCTGTATGAAAGTGTGAGTGAGTGAATGTAGTGTAGTTCTTTGAGTGGTCATCAAGACTAGAAAAGTGCTATATAAGCACAGACCATTTACCATATTTCATACTAGGTACAATTCTTGGTATCATTAGAGTCTCACTGTGTTATTATTATTTCATTTTCTGTGATTTAAATTTAAATTTTAAATATAAGTTAAAATCTTATGTACACCACATACCTTCCATTTCCACAAAAGAAATCATTACATTTTCATCCAACTCACAAAAAACACGTTATTTTCCTAAAACAAACGTCTTGTCTCTCATACTTGTTGAATTAAATAAACAAAGTTCATAAATAATTTACACTAAGATAAATACTTAAATTATTAGATAATTATTCATGGATGATTATATTAGATTTACTTTATATCTTTGATCGTGCATTGTGTTGGTTATATTGTCCTAGTGCATGCTGGGAAAGGTTTCAATCCCTCTGAGCAGACCCTCTTTTTTTTTAGGGTTTGATTTCCTGGTGACTCATTGATCAGCTTTCAGAATTCAAAACAAATAGATGAAAGCTTTTTTTCTTTTCTTTTAATCACTAATCTTGTGCTTCACAGGAAACATATTTTACTCTGAGCTTTTTTTCAAAAGACAAAAATAAAGTGTTGACTGCTACACTGAATAACAATAATGTTTCCTCATTGAAATGGAAACTTGAAAGCAACGCCAAGTCTGATCTTATGCTCAGAAAAAAAAAAGATGAAACAATAGCGAGAGAGAGAGAATGAAGGAATTAATTAATTTCAGGTTCTCAGCATAGAGTTGATATTAACAAATAAAGACGAGACTTAAAAGCTTAGCCGCCACTTTGTTGTTTTGTTGCTGTATTGCATGAATTAAATTTTCTTGATTTTTGTGCGTATCTGTTTAAGTGCGTGTGCTCAAACGGATTGTATGCACAATTAGGGCTGCAACTAATGATAATTTCCATAATTGATTAATCTTTAAAAAAAGTATGACATGACTTCTACTGATTCTACCCTAAAGTATTAGAGTGGCATTCATTTTGAATATTGTTCTCCCTTTTACATTTTTTTATACCAGATATTAATTGAACGGCTTTTTATGATTTGTCACCAAAGCAGTAAGGATTCTACCACAGATTTAAGAGAGATGCTGTAAAACCCTCTAATTTGGGACTCATAATAATAGTCTGACTGTGGCAGTGACTAAAAGGTTTTCTCTCTCTTCTCTCTTCTGTGATCTCTCTGTTGGATTCGATGCTGGTAGATGGATTTTTGTTTTGTGTCATGTTGTTTCTCCCTTGTTTAAACACATGTGCTAAGCTGAACAGATGTTGCTGTACTGTGCCCTCACATTGTATTTACCATATACACCAGTGTAGCATTGATTTTTTTTCAAAAGTAACAGCACTAAGAGTTTTACACAGGATTTGCCTATTTGAAAATCACCATGGATAATACACTTCTAAACACTTTAAATCTTCCTCTTCCTGTACTCGGGATTCTTCAGTGTGAACACATCAGCTGCAGATATTTCACAATAAAAGCCTATAAATAATAGGGTAGAAGATGTGTTGTGTTAGTGACACAGGTAGATAAAATCAGTGACCTGCTGTTCAGTCACCAGCTGTAGTGAGAAAATATCCAGTGGTGTGCAGGGGTGGGGGGGGACCCTTCCAGTGCACTAATGAACGAAAAAGTGCCCTCTTGAGTCCCAAGTCCCAAGACTAAGGCCACATCCACACAGAAATGGAGCAAAACGTGCCGCTTTGAAACAAAAATCCCGTAAAGACAGAATCGTTTCAGGAAATATCTTCTTCCACATGGAACCCCGCCAAAACCCTATGTCAGCCACGACCCTCATGTGGAGCACAAGGCGGTAGAAGATGGATGGATGGATGGATGGATTAGTGACAAGTCGAGCGACCCTCTTATATAAACCATGTGTGAAGTCGCTGAGGACAGGACGTGTTCTAGTGATGTCTAGTGTCTTTTCAGGCTCACTTTAGTTACTTTTCATAGACAGTAGTCGGTAACACTCTCTCCCGAAGACAGTGAATGAGTAGTGTATTCGCTCTCTTCACAGAAACGCAAGGCCAACATTTTCTCACTTTGGGAGCCGTTTTCAAAAATGACCGTGTCAGGTCTCCCTAAACGCCTATCCGATAATTTTTTTTTTATAAATATGCATTTTCACCTACACCCATTTCCATGTGGACTGCCCCTAAAGTACCAGCTACTGTACAGTGGCATTGTTTCTAAAGGAGTGCCTTTCTAGAGTAGAAAAGTGATGCAATGCACTATAAGATGTCCTATGGGTGCCCTTCCAATCAAGGAGGGAGCTGTTAGGAACTTGCCTACTGCCCCCACATGACAGTGTCCCAAACGGTGTCCTTAGAGGAAATTGTATTCAGTGCTGTATAGAAAATGCCCATCTCGGTGATAGGAAGTGATGTTGTGCTGTAAAGGATGTCCCTTTATAGGTAAACACAGTCGATGCCCTTTTCATTGTTGCCCCTGGCCTTCCAGATGTCTGTGCACGCCACTGGAGGTGTCTCATCATGCTCTTCATTAGCACCCTGAGAGAAAGTGAGTAAGGGAGGAGGAGGAGTCAGTGGGTCAGTGTTGCACTTGGAATACATGGAATACAAAATGACTTGGGAGAAAAGATAGGTATTTTGTAATTATAGAAATGAAATAATATGCTTTTAAGATGGTGGAGTCATAAGGTGCAAAGTGATGGGAAATGTTCATAACACGGACTCTTCACAGACTGATTCTTCCGGACGTTCTCTGTTAGGGTTTCATCCAGGTTGAACTCCGTGCTGAGAGTTTTAATTTTTTTTCTCTACAACCACAAAGATAATCCTGTGGGTTGCAATAATTAAACCAGCAGGAAGGAGAGGGCAGATTATTGAGACCACAGCCACTGAGAATGACTTTTACTCATGTGGCAGGAGAAGAGTCCTCTTTCCTCTCAGACTGTCTGGTGAGATTAATAGAAACTCTTCATTTAACACTATTCTCGTTATAATTGTACCACATTCATCTTTCCAGTTAACATTTCTATGGTTCAAGTGTTTTGTTTAAAGTTAATGTTTTCTTTGGTCGCACTGGTGCACCTAACATTAACAGAGTTTCACATGCATTGGTCAGTGAGAAGTCGTGTAAAATGTTGATAGATTGTCTATTTACCTTAAAAAATAAACAAACACAGGTGCTGGTACTGGTGCTTTGTAAAACCTATGGATTTTAAAATATCAGCTGAAGGCAATTTTTCAAAGAACAAAAAACACATACTTACTCTTTTCATCATTTTCAAGTAAAACAATGTATAAGAGATAAATAACGAAATAAATCTTTGTAATTATGACTGCAGCTTCTGTACGACCACATGACACAATGAGAAACTTTCAGAAACCTTCAGCTGTCTTGACCCAGTTCCAGGTAGTTTCCCTAATGTTGTTGTTGTTGTAGCATCTTCTTTTCTTTGCTCCTCAAAAGTCTTTTAAAAAATATGTCCCATTCGCGACTGACTCAAACTGACGACAAGAGGGAGGCAAGTTAGTTTGGTTCAGGGACACCTGGTCACCCTTGTACCAAGACTGCACTTTACTGTAGTGCAAACTGTCACACTTTCTTTATAATTTGCTTTCAATGGGTTTGAAAACGTATAGTTCCACCAGTTTTGCTTTGCTTTGGCTTCTATAGACTTGAAATGGCTCTTAAGTGGCTAACGTCTCTCATTGTTCACGAGTTGGTTTCTAACTTTGTCTTTCAGCTTTTCCACGATGGACAGAGTGGGTGGCTGTGACTCGAGAGGTAGAACGTGCTGTTCACTACTCAGAAGGTCACTGAATGCAGCCCTGGCTCCTCCAGTCCAAGTACGTGGTTCTCTGTGCTAAGTGTTCTCTGGCTAGACCCAAAACCCCAGATTGCTCCTTGACGACTAAAGTGTGTGAACGGATGATCGTGAATTGTAAATAGAATCATTTTTAAGCTAAAAATAATGTGACGAGAGCTTTGAGCATTGAAAACATTTAGTAAAAAGAATCTATTATTATTATTTATTATTTTCCTACATCTTGCACAAAGAGAAAATATCTCGTGGCTCAGATGAGGAAGTGGAAGTGGAACCCGCTGCAGCTGAACATTGCTGATGAGCGCCGCTATGATGACATTAAGCTCTTCTCACTGCGTTTCAGTGAGGTTCTTATAAGGGTTTGCTTTTTCCTCCTCGACTGTGAGCTCAGAGATGATCCCGCAGGCTTTCTGCTTTTTAGTATGAATCTGTTTACCGTGTGTTGCACCATATTCACAGGATCCTTAAATACACACTTCATGTTCATGCTCTCACTGCTGCATACCGATTTTAAAATGTACTTCTTCACCACATCTACTGTACGTATAAGCATATTTATTGGTCCGCCTGTTTGCTTGTATTGACATTTAGAATAATTAAAAACTGCGGTTTGTAAATTTACCCCTGAGGTGTGAGGAAAAAAATGAGCCTTAATTTGATTGGTGATCTGAGTAATCTTAATTATTTCCTAATTTTACAAGACACACTTGCATTTTGAGAGCTGCTTTGATTTTTGAAATTATTAAATGAAAAGGTTGCTTTTTGCGTCTCCCACACCCACCGTTTTAAAGTAAAAGAATGGATCTGTCAACCATGTACACGTCAAACCTGCAGTGTGTTTCTGAGGCTTATGTGACTGACAGGCAGGAAACTAACAAGACTCACTGATTGGCAGACGAAACACGAAGGAGAGAAGGATAAAGATAAAGGCAGTCGTGTCGCTTTCACTTCAAAATGATTTAACACCTTCAACACCTTCATGAGTAAATCACAGAAATGAGATTTATCGAAACAAGAAAATGCTTTTTTTGGGAAACATAAATGTATCTTTAATGAGGACACAAGCATTTACTGCTGTGTATGTCTGCTTTTTCTCGGAGGGCCGTAAACGTGCAGTTTATTCTCTGAGTCGTAGCTTGCATTTCCACCATTTTGCCGTCAATCAAACGGCAGACTCTGGTGTGACTAACAGAACCACAGATGTCAGAGTCGAACCCTGTCAAACAGACGGAAGAGAGGATAAAGGTTTTAATCACACAGCCTGAAGTTATAACTATAGGGATGCAACGATTACAGATTGTGTCCGTACGATTACTGTCTCGGGGAAAAACCTAGATTGCAACGATTTTACAATTTTTAGTGCCTCATTGTTTTTACACACCAGACAAAATCACTTCTTTAAATAAAGGTTTTATTACACTGTCCCTGTAGTGGAATACGAGCTCCTATTTCCTGCTCTGTCGCTGAAGAAAAGCCAACACTTGACTTTAACTACGTTGACATTTATCTTTTATTATTGACCATACCAGCTTCATGTTTCATTAAGCACATTGCCAGTAATTACTTAGTGAAGGGCTGTCCAATTAATCGAAACTTGTGTTAGGATTATCGCTTTTAAGGACCCACCTCTTCTCCTTGGCCTTCACTTCAGGATAAGAATAGTCATCTAGGACACTTCTATGTAGATTTCACTGTTTTACCTCTATTTTTGGTTGTTTTTTAAATGTGCTCTGGAATTAAAGTTGACTTGACTTGACGATTATGGGCCCCAAACGACTACAAAATCAAAATAATCAAAACAAAACGATTATTACAAAACTGGGGCTTTTATTCTGAAAATAAAGCTTTTAATAGCTTTTGACTTCCAGTACTGCTTGTCATCCGGCAAAAATACAACATAGGCATTCAGTGGAATCTTTGGTTGTGTAAGGCTATAATATACAATAAATTATAGTTATTTTAAGTTCAATTCGAAAGGTTAATTTAAATTTTCACTCTCACTTTGACTCAAATAAGGGCCACACGGTGGTGTAGTGGTTAGCACTCTCGCCTTGCACTCTCTCCCTGCGATGGACTGGCGAACTGTCCAGGGTGTACCCCGCCTATCGCCCGATGTAGCTGAGATTGGCACAGCACCCCCCGCGACCCTCTGGCAGAGGATAAAGCGGTAGATGATGACTGACTGACTGACTTTGACTCAAATAATCGTGATTATTATTTTTCCCCATAATCGAGCAGCCCTAACTTAGTGTAGTGTTCTCTTGATCATGTGCAGCTGGATGGTGATATCAAGATGTTGCAGTAAAGTTGAGTTTTAGCAGTGACATTATTTTGTTTGATAATCTTACAGAGTGCATGAATGTCTTCATCTGTCTTGGTCATTCTTTGAGTGTCCAAACTCATCCTATACCAACGACCTCAGCTGTTTTTTTCTGTGACCCCCCCCCCCCTCATGTGCTGGAGTGTGGTTCATAGTTGTTTGTCACTGTTCTTGAATCTGTTGCACCAGTCTGTTGGTTTCACCTTTTATTCACTTGTCATTTATGGAATTTTCCTCACTGTTGCTACTGTTCATAGAAAAATACTGAGTGTGTGACCAGAAACTGAGCTTTATGGCGATATAACCACTGCATTTTTAAAGACTATAAATAGTGGAATTGGTTAATAGCTGCGATCATGAACCGTTCATGATGTCACCCTTAAAAACCTGTTTTTGACAATGCCAGCTGTCTGTCACACTGTTCCATACTTTATGTATCTATTATCCTCTAACTGGGAACATTATTTACAAAATTGACATCATATGCTATTTAAGATGACCCAAACCTAGAGATTGAGACAATTAACGCCACAGAAAAATGTTTTCTGGCATTATAAAGCAAGTACGAAATAGACAGATTCTCCCATAGATGACAGCAGAGCAGGGTCAGGACAGGGCCTCTCCTGCTAAATCTGGGCCTTTATTAACCTGTGACTCTTTGTGATCTCATAACTGCCACCATGACGTGCTGTGCAACCTCAGAGCCAGTGGGATGCCCAGACGGGCAGACAGGTGTCTGGATGAGTGGCACTGACTGAGGGTCAACCCCAGCACGTACCCATCATCCAGCTCGTCTTCCTCCGTCTCCCTCTGTTCTTCACCCCCCACTGCATCCACATCCAGCCGCTGAATCACAGATGACCAGCAGCTGATGGGAGCTGACAGATGCCTGTGGATATGCTAAATGTACTGGCTGTCATTTATTAATGTTAAGGTCAGGGGTCATATGAAAACATGCAATATATAACCGCTGGTGTATACAGTGTACTCTCCCTGTATTTACACACTGCAGCTTATCATCCTTTTGAATGTTTATTATGTTGCCCACTAATTTCATCTTGTGCTGATGTACAAGTCAGTGGTTTTGACAAAGTTGACAATGTTTAAATTAATTTAAAATGTAACACTTTAATTACAATTTAAGTTTAGTCAAACTTTGATACAAACATGTACAAAATACAAAATGCATTCAAATATAAATATTGATATGAAACATTATTCTGGATGTATGTTCCTAAAAAAACCTTACTCTGATTGTCTTGACGTATTCTGTATTCTTAAAAACAAATATTCATAAAGAAAAAATACAACAGCTACATATACTTTAGTTTATGACCAAAAATCATTATAAAATGTACCTTCCCATAAGACTCTACACCACCTCTGTTTTAATCGTAGGAATTAACGTTAAAAAATTAGCACACTAATTTGCACATGTATTGACGTAATTTGGCTGTTTATTTTAGGGATGCACAATATTGGAGTTTTTGCCGAAATCTGATATGCCGATGTATCGGGGGTGCTAGAGCTGATACAAATGTAGATACAACAAAATTCATTGAGTAAAATAAATAAACGTTAAAAAGAGGGCGCCAGCATCGATGTCAAGTAGGTAGGGGCCTTTTTAGCCTACTATTGTAGTCATATCGGCAGGTGTGTTGATGCGATAATATTGTGCACAAACTGTTTATTTAACCATCTCTAACCATACCTTAACCATGGTAATTTTGAAAAATATGAATATCATGTAAATGAGCATGTCCATTAGTGGTCTTGATTTCACCACTTTTGCTAATTTTATGTAAAAACAGTTGGTACCTTTTTAACCCTGCAGCTTTGCTTGAAGACATTACAGTAAAACCACCTGGATGTTAAAACACCAAAGGAATGGAAGGAGAGGTAGAAAGAAAAAAACAGTCCATGACGGGCAGAGAGAGGCTTTATACGGGGAAGGAGGTCTAATACGTGATGTGGAGTGACACAGATCTTTTATGTGGTGGTGCTATAGTGACAGTGCCCAGCAGTGAGCCAGACGCCCCGCTGAACAGCAGTATGAGAAACGGAAACTGGGCTGGCAGTCGCCTTCATCATAGTCATCAATCACGTCCAAAACATGGATTTATCTCTTTCCCCGTGTTTCCCACATAGTGTTTTGTTGTTTTAAAAGCATAACACAGATACTATGTAATATTGTTACACATAGAGTATTATTATTATTATTGCCTTCTGTATTTCTTCACTAATTTAAGAGCTGACAATTTATTTTCACTTAACTTTTTATGAAAAATGTAATTATTTATACATTTAATCATTTGTTTATTTGCTCTCAAGCTGGTGTGAGCAAACCTATGGGGTGAACTAGAACATAGATTGTGAGCTAGACCTGATCAGTACCTGACCTCATAAATGCTCTACAGAATGAATGGACACAAATGCACCATAGAAACACTTCAACATCTTGAGGAAAGTCTTCCAAGAAGTGTGGAAGCTGCTATAGCTGCAAAAGTGGAACCAACTCCATATTAAACTAGTGTATATGTATTTGAATACGTCATTATAGTCCCTATCGGAGTAATGGTCAGGTGTCTGAATACTTCTGTCCATATCTCCTGTCCTGCCTACATCCTTGAGATAGCATGTCCTAATCTTACACATCCATGTCAGTGGAACGACTCACTGCAGATTATGTAACTATTGTGGTAAACTGTGACATGAAGTAGAAGTGTATTTTCTATATTCTGTATTTTCTAACTTACTAATATTTCTTATGTTAACTAATTTAATTCATCAGCGATGAATCCGTCTTGAAATGATCTTATTACCATCAGTTGTTTGACAGTTTCTGTTGTCCCTGAATTGTGTGGCCTTTTTGTGATATTTTGTGACGGCATGTTTGGCTGACAGAATCTGAATGAGTTGCTCCCTGACCTTTTCCACATACATTTGTTTTGTTGTGATGATGACATTAAGGATGATAGCTGGTGTTAGTTGCAAGCTGAAATTGCATGTGAAAGCGGTTAGAATTGGGAAGACGGCAGAACCTGGCAGTGACTCGTCTAATTGCTCTAAAATCTAAATGTCTAAAATTGAGGCTCTGTCAGATTGTTTGGCACATGAACCTCATTGGTACCCAGCGATGAGGCTCTGCTGTCTCAGAGGAATGCTAAAGGTCAGTGTTCCTGTTTAGTTGGAGTGTGTTTATGATCTATTTTCAGTCATGCCTGTCCTTTTTTCTTAAGTGCACCTCTGTCTTTTCACTAAGAGGATCCCCCGCTGTGATGATCAATTGTCAAAAACATTTTAAAATTACTGTTAAAAGGTCACACGAGGAAAAAAAAGTTGCTTATCATCCAGGTTCCAACTGAGAATAAGTGGCTGCGTGATTTTCCCACTAATATTAATCGTAGCGTATGCATCGTAATCATTGTGGTGTCCTACTTTCGCCAACCTGCACATGTAAAAACATACATCCAGAAATAGACTCATTTAGAGAAAGGCATGTATGTGAACAGATGCTCACTTTCTCTGCATGTCCACTGACACTGAAAAATTGCCCGTCAGAGCAATTTATATCGCTGCCTTTCAGCCCGACGGCTTGTTGTTTTCATGTCATAATTAAAAACGACACCTGGCACAGATTTTTTTTTTTTCACATGCTGATGATCTGCTTTTGGTCGCTTGTCACTCACATCCCCTTAATACAAAGACAAAGTGTTAGTGAATGGGAAGGGAAGCAGCATAAAAACCAGGTGTCTTTTTTTGGAAAAGGTAAAGTAAGGTTAACAAAACATGCAGGGATAAAAGGTCCTGGATCAACGTTCCTATAATGAACATTCTACCTCTGCACTTTACTTTTACTATGTCACTCTCACCTTTAAGTACTTCCTTTTAGCTTTCATATTCTGTTGTGAGTTTTAGATCTGCAATTGTTTTGTCTCTGTGCTGCTATCTTGACCAGGACTTCCCAGAAGAAGAGATCTTGTATAGACTCTAGCCTTGAGTTAAGGAGCCTGGATCTGTTACAACAATGCAGGACAACACAATATGGTAAATGGTCTGTATTTATATAGAGCTTTTCTAGTCTTGATGACCACTCAAAGTTGCTTTACACTACAGTTTTGCCATTCACACCCATTCACTCACACTTGCCCTTGTCTAAGTTCATGGGATGGGCTCATCTGGTATCTATTTTGATATATTTGTGTACATTGTCCTTTTATTCAGCCCTAGGGTTGAATAAAACCAAAAGAAACCATAAAGATATTGTTGAAAAATAAGAAAGTAAGTGAATCAACACTACACAGGTTTTAAAAGACGGACAGAGCGCAGTTGCCATCATCTAAAGCCAAAGCGTAACTGAAATTCCCCCAGGCGTCTTTATGCTGCAAAGCTGGCAGGCGTCAGGTGTAGGTTGGCTGATTGCTTACCTGGGCAATAGAAGCTGCAGCAATTCTAGTCTGTGTAGTAGAGGGAGCTGCAGCAGCCATAACACAGAGTAAACAGAGAGCCTTGGCCTGCATGGCTGAGAAAAGTGTCATTCACATTGGCTTCCACGTTCCTTTTAGTGGCCAAAAAAAGTTCCACATGACTGAACATCGGGTGAACAGACTCTGTTTTAACAAAACACAGTGTGAAAATGTACTCAGAGGTTCGGCTCCTCCGACGGCGAGGCAGTAAATCAATCAATCTACGATTTGTGAGAGTGCGTTGTGTGTAATGATGTCAGCGAAGCCGTGGAGATGAGATCTGACCTCCTCAGTTGTACTGCGGTGGATCACGAGCACTGGAGCTGTGATGGATCGCTGATTGATGGCTCAGCTGCACGATGGAGGGGGGGATCAGAGGGTGAAAGGTTTTTGATGACCTCAAACCTACATTCCACTCATGGACTGTTTATAAATAATGGACGTAATCACTGGGTCCTGAAAGTGAAGCCAGTGCCTGTAAGTGCCTGAACCTGTCTCTATTCTCTTGAATGGTTATCACTGCAGTCTGTTATATGTAAATCTGTGCACATTTTGCACCTCCTGTGATTTGAAAATGGCAGAAGGCCTTATTGCGATTTCTATAACATTTCGATTAATTGTTCAGCCCAGCAGACGTCATTAACGTTGGACACTGAACTTGCTGCCAATATGGCGACCTGATTGGTACTTACCCAACACATGTAAACCATCAACAACACATGTTTTATTTGTTCTTATTACCACAGCGTAGTCAATGCTGCTTATGATTTACAAAGCTATAAACTACTGCGTCAGACTTAAAGAGCGCTTGACTTTATCGACCTGAGCTCGTAGATGAGGCTGTAACTCTCTCGCGTCCTTACTCCATCAACAGGAGAAATCTCTTCCTCCTTCTTTTTCCATTCTCTTCTCTTTTTTGAAACTAAACTTTATTTGCAGCCTTCAGTGCAATTACACATGTCAAGTATAGTGAGGAGTTAATAAGCCGCTGTTTTTGAACTTCAAACCTGTGCTGAGTGTTTTTGATGCTGAACAGCAGTTTCTTCTGTGTCTCCTTTAAAGCAGTAGCTTCTTTTTTTTTTTTTTTTTTTTTAATTTACCGAGTTCTTTTGAAGTCACCTCAGCTGAGTGACAACTTCCAGAGTATCCACAGCACTAAATCATCACCAACTGAGAACTGACGAGTAAACTCTTTGAGATTAGTTTGAAACCCTTTCCAGTTTTATGCAAATGAAATGCTCTTGATGGAGGAGTTCCCAGATCCCATCAGAAGCTGCTTCTCGAGAACATACTCCACATGTTTTCATCTTATTTATGAGTCGTTCTAACGCTCACCCCCAGTCTGCTTTGATTGCTTTTGGTTAAGCTTCGTCTTCACCCTCCACTTATCTTTTCTTGATATCAGTGGTGGAGTTTATTTATATAATTCTTATGATGGTGGTGCATGTCTCAAGAGTGTCTCTCCTGAAAAAGTATTCTTTCTGAAGGTTGTAAACAGATAAGATGGTGGAGAGGTGTTGAGGGAGGGAGGGAGGGAGGGAGGGAGGTGTGGATGCTTTCGCAAAGAATCACATTTTCTTTCAAGAGCCTTAGACCACCTAAGGCTCATTTATCCCCGCTGTTAAGGTAGAAGTCAGGATTTCTAAATCATGTTGGAGTAGTTTATCCAATAGTTCAGAAGACATGAGACGACAGAAAAACATCTTAACCATGATGGAACTTTTTGAGGAGACACACCTGAATAGGTACATTACCACAAGTTCCTCTTGTCGCCAACAGCTGACTCTAAACTGCCCCCTAGTGGACGCATCAAAACAACCTCTATGAAAATCAACACTCAAATAAAGTTTTGAATTCTGTGTCTAATCCCAAACACTTTAAACACTTTAAACCAACAGAAATGCAGTTAATTTAAACACAGTGTGAGATATTTGTTGGTTTAATGTCGTTGTGGGGTTAAAACAGAGGTGCCAAACAGGCGGCCCGCGGGCCACATGCGGCCACCCAATCGATTACACACGGCCCACCTCTTAAATGTGAAAACATGAGCCCACGACCTCCTCTTCCTTTAAGCACAGCGTGTGTGTCTGAGAAGTATATAGACACAATATAATACTAAATATGTTTGTTAGCATCATTTTTAGAATAGTAATAATAAAACATTCAGTTGTGATTTTCGCATTATTAGATGCATTACATTCAACATAACATTACGTACAGAAGCAGTTGTCCACAGTGTTGTCTACTTAGTTTTAGATTTATTTCTCTACTTTTGATATGAATAGATTCATTTTACATCATAAATAGGATTTTATTGCGACATTTTAATCATGCCATACCACAACAAGCACTTTCACTTCTGTGAAATGTCTTCATTGTGATATCATGGAATAAATGATAATGGTACACCTTTTTTTCTTTTTCTAGTCTGGCCCAGTCTTGACCAGACTAGACACTCATTGGCCTCCAGGTCATTTCACTTCGACACCCCTGGGTTAAAAGACAACATTGCCAAATGCCCTGATGTATTATATTTTGTATTCACTGATATAAAGTGAGATTTCGACATATTTAACTGCTGCCTTTGTTGCTCACATTTCACCTCCCCAGGCTTTGTGTGTGTGTGTGTGTGTAACTGTTAGTGGCGGCGTGTTCACTGCATGGCTTTGAAAAGGCTTTTTGATGAGAGGATGTATTCTGGCCAACGGTGAACAAACACAGGAGTTCATACGAGCAGCCAAATCATAAAGAGAACATTGTCCCACTTTTCCACTGGTGAACAGTCCACACTCAAATTGCTTTTTTTTTTGCACAGATGCTTGAATGAGTATAGGCTTCATCACAGCAGAACGATGTCGAGTGAATAACCCAGCGCGCGCACACACACGGAGCGCTCTTTAAACACCGTCCTGTTTATGATGCATCATGAGGAACTTGTGTGTGCTTAGACTTGAAGGATTTCTTGTAAGTGTTGAGTGGAAGGTTTAATGAGTTTTTGTGGGGACTCTTCATAAACACTACAGCTAATGTGTAAAGCACAATCTGAGATAGTTGCACTGTCACACATCTTCCTGGCAGTGTTTCAAAGAACGATAGTGAAATATTGACTTGCCAGCCAGACAATCTACTCTGCAGGCGACTAGATAGTGTTTCTCACATTTGAGTTATGGAAAAAGAAGCGTCTGGTTTGTCTTGCTGTATTCAATCTGTGAGTGAATTTAATGGAGCAAAGCTGATGTGTCCGTGTGGCCATTACACTCATATCACCACGTACCTTTTCCTACGCAGTTTTTTTGGCATTCTCCACTGTTCTCAGTGGTTGCCAGGGAACAGTATCAGATGAACGCTGGGTCTTATCTTGTCACACTCCTAATATCCTGTGGACCGGTTCTCCCCTGTGGCTGCTGTTCCCGTGACGATGGAGATGAAGAAGAAGGGGGCGGGGAGCTGGTGTGTAGACACACAAGGTGAAGAGGCCAGTAATCACTGGGTAAACAAATGTGGAACATATGGAGCCTTCCATCACCACGGACACCAATGCCTTAACAAATACATCTCACATTTCACATGGAGATTCAGCAGGACAAAGGATGTGTTTTGATGGTCACAATCAAAAGGCCTCAGACAGAGCTGTAGCGATGTTTCCCGTCCTCTCATCAGCTCATCCCCTCTCTCTCAAATGCAGAGGGCATTTTGTTATTGTCAGGGATTTTTTTTTTTTAATTTTCCAATGGGCAAGTGAGCACCATTTTCCTCTCTCACTGAAGTCGCACAGTGTATACTATTTGCACCCAAGTCTAAGATAGATAGCCCAGGCAATTTTAAATCTAGCCGGAGATGGAAAGATAGCGGAGGCTTGTTTTCAGAGCAGACTGAG